>NC_133396.1:114351989-114976989 GCF_047511655.1 Castor canadensis
TGTATTTGTAGGTCCTTAGTGTAAGCATAATGGACGGCATATAAATTATGGAGCAACAGAGAACATTTTCAAAGATGTTTCTGGATTACTTTTTGAAATCTTAAGTATTACATGAACACCTTTCTTTCTATTTCAAAATCTTTTATAACTTAAGTATCTCAGTATTTAATACAATAGAACATCAACAAATTACATATTACTAAGATTTAATGAAAGAAAAGCCTTTTTATAAGTCTGTTGAATATATGTTTTTCCTTCTGCCTTTAGAGCTTGAATCTGTTGATGAAGGATTGCTACAGTTTTGTGCCAATAAACTGAAATTACTTCATCTTTATGAGTCTGTCAGTCAATTAAATTCTCTTGATTTTCATTCAGACACACCATTCTCTGATAATGTGAGTAATCCCAAGTTTTAGTATTATACATAGTAATCTCTTTGATTATTTTTAATTTTTAAAATTTTTAGTAAACAAATAGAAAATTAAGATTTTTTTTCTTATAAAGTTTAAAGGTATATTTTCTTTATCTGGCCTCCTGCTGGCTCTCTGTCCCTTCTTGCTAAATTTCTGATTTCTATGAGAATATTACATTTTATTGTTAATTCATCTTTACTGCTATAAATTTATTTTGTTTTTCTCAACACATTTTTATTGTGACTTTTTCCTTTTTTTGTTGTTGTTGTTGTACTGATTTGAAATCAAGACCTCAAATTTGCTAGGCAGGCATTCTACCACTTTAACCATGCCCCCAAGCCCTTTTTGCTTTAGTTCTTTTTCAGAAAGGGTCTCATGCTTTTTGCTTGGGCCATCTTGGACCTGGCTCCTTCTATTTATGCTTACCATGCAGTTAGAATGTCACACCTGGCTTGTTTGTTCACATAGCTTCTTGCTAACTTTTTGCCTAAGCTGGCCTCAAACTGCAGTTCTCCTGATTTCTGCTCCCCAAGTAGCTGGGATTACAGGTGTGTAGTACCATGCCCAGACCTTTAAGGTGACTTCTTAAAAAGTTTGTAATGAAAATAGATTCAGGTTATTGATAATGACAAAACTATAATTTCTTTTTTTGCATGTTCTTATTTATTTATCTGTGGCACTGGGGATTAAACTCAGGGCCTCATGCTTGTTAGGCAAGAAGAGCTCTACCCTTTGCATCACATCCCAGTGCTGTAATTTGTTTTAAAGAAAGTCTGGGGCTGGCAGAGTGGCTCAAGTAGTAGAGTGCCTGCTCAGCGAGCTCAAGGTCCCAGTACCACAAAAAACAAAAACAAAAAACTGTATTGTTAGTAAACTGATACAGCTTGCCCTTTTGTGCACTATCTAATGAAATACATTTTAAAATATTGTCTGACAGTTAAAAATAATTTTAATAAATGTTCTATTTTTATTCTGTGAAACATAAAATAGTGACAGCTCCTCATAGTCTTTATTATGGTGCAGTATTACTTCTGAAGAATGTATGCAAAATTCTTCCTTTTCTATGTGGAGAAGTAAAGTTTCTGGTAATGAAGAGTAGCGCACATGGTCCTTTCTCCCTCATGTAACTGTCCGCAGGTTGTCAGCCTCCAGCCCTCATGTCTCCTACCTATCTGAGGGAGGATTGCTCAAATGATCTTAGTGATTTGTCATGTCATTAGGAATGCCTGTTAAAAATTACCTGGTATATCTGAAAGTTAATTGAGGTTTAAAGTCAAAACTTTTTGTTTAAATACACTTTTAAGTGCATATGAATAAAATTTTTTAAAGAAAAATGAGAGAAGATTTTTCTCTTTGAATGGAAACAGCCCACACATTCTGATACCGTCTTTTCTGTCTTTGTAATTTCAGATGGATTTTAACAATAACACATGCGGGTAGTAGTCTGTGATTACCATTATAAATGACAAAACCAATTTTTCAGGACCTTCTATTTACTTCAACAATAATGCAATTTTAAGTTGCTGGAAGGTTCAAATCAAATCTGATTTCTGTAGTATTTCCTGGACAGATCATAGGTTCTTCAATGCATAATTTTCTCGTAAGATCCAAATGCTCTTGCATGTGCCCTGCCAAATGAAGTTAAGAAACTGTGCGTAACAGTAGACTACTGGGAAGGCTGAGGTGGGAAGATTACTTGAGCCCAGGAGTTCAAGGCCAGCCCAGGCAACATAATGAGACCCTGTCCCAAAAAATGCAAAACAGAGAAAAACCACAACAGATAGAGTCAAATATACTTGATTAAGGATCCTCTGTAGAGTTATTTCTACTTGTTAGCTCATTACACAGCCTTTTGTAGGATTCATTAGTACTCGATCGGCCCACATAGTATGTAAAGATGAAAGAATTGCAGAGTTTTAAAAATCAGTTGACAGATTGTTTTGTATTTTTAAAGGCCTTTTTAAGAAGTAAAACCATATTTCCTGTAGACTTGTTTGGGTACTTCAGAAACAGGCAGCCAGTTTCTAGACTCAGTGGTTAATACAAGCTCACATATAAATCAATACTTTGAACTACCAGTGTATGTTTAATTGCATTTCACACTTTACCTGTGCTTAAAGACAGTAGCCTAAAGTGACAAATAAAAGAAATTTTTCTTATTTAAGAATGTGGCTTTACAGAGCAATTAGGCAAGAAGAAGGAATAAAAGGAATACAAATAGGTAAAGAAACTGTCAAAATATCCCTATTTGCAGACGACATGATCCTATACCTTAAAGACCCAAAAAACTCTACTCAGAAGCTTCTAGACATCATCAATAGCTATAGCAAGGTAGCAGGATATAAAATCAACATAGAAAAATCATTAGCATTTCTATACACTAACAATGAGCAAACGGAAAAAGAATGTATGAAAACAATTCCATTTACAATAGCCTCAAAAAAAATCAAATACCTAGGTGTAAACCTAACAAAAGATGTGAAAGACCTCTACAAGGAAAACTATACACTTCTGAAGAAAGAGATTGAGGAAGACTATAGAAAGTGGAGAGATCTCCCATGCTCATGGATTGGTAGAATCAACATAGTAAAAATGTCTATACTCCCAAAAGTAATCTACATGTTTAATGCAATTCCCATCAAAATTCCAATGACATTCATCAAAGAGATTGAAAAATCTAGTGTTAAATTTATATGGAAACACAAGAGGCCACGAATAGCCAAGGCAATACTCAGTCAAAAGAACAATGCCGGAGGTATCACAATACCTGACTTCAAGCTATATTACAAAGCAATAATAATAAAAACAGCATGGTACTGGCACAAAAACAGACATGAAGACCAGTGGAACAGAATAGAGGATCCAGATATGAAGCCACACAACTATAAGCAACTTATCTTTGACAAAGGAGCTAAAAATATACGATGGAGAAATAGCAGCCTCTTCAACAAAAACTGCTGGGAAAACTGGTTAGCAGTCTGCAAAAAACTGAAACTAGATCCATGTATATCACCCTATACCAAGATTAACTCAAAATGGATCAAGGATCTTAATATCAGACCACAAACTCTTAAGTTGATACAAGAAAGAGTAGGAAATACTCTGGAGTTAGTAGGTATAGGTAAGAACTTTCTCAATGAAACCCCAGCAGCACAGCAACTAAGAGATAGCATAGATAAATGGGACCTCATAAAACTAAAAAGCTTCTGTTCATCAAAAGAAATGGTCTCTAAACTGAAGAGAACACCCACAGAGTGGGAGAAAATATTTGCCAACTATACATCAGACAAAGGACTGATAACCAGAATATACAGGGAACTTAAAAAACTAAATTCTCCCAAAACTAATGAACCAATAAAGAAATGGGCATGTGAACTAAACAGAACTTTCTCAAAAGAAGAAATTCAAATGGCCAGAAAACACATGAAAAAATGCTCACCATCTCTAGCAATAAAGGAAATGCAAATTAAAACCACGCTAAGATTCTACCTCACCCCTGTTAGAATAGCCATCATCAGCAACACCACCAACAACAGGTGTTGGCGAGGATGCGGGGGAAAAAGGAACCCTCTTACACTGTTGGTGGGAATGTAGACTAGTACAACCACTCTGGAAAAAAATTTGGAGGCTACTTAAAAAGCTGGACATCGATCTACCATTTGATCCAGCAATACCACTCTTGGGGATATACCCAAAAGACTGTTACTCCAGAGGCACCTGCACATCCATGTTTATTGCGGCACTATTCACAATAGCCAAGTTATGGAAACAGCCAAGATGCCCCAGCACTGACGAATGGATTAAGAAAATGTGGTATCTATACACAATGGAATTTTATGCAGCCATGAAGAAGAACGAAATGTTATCATTTGCTGGTAAATGGATGGAATTGGAGAACATCATTCTGAGTGAGGTTAGCCTGGCTCAAAAGACCAAAAATCGTATGTTCTCCCTCATATGTGGACATTAGATCAAGGGCAAACACAACAAGGGGATTGGACTATGAGCACATGATAAAAGCGAGAGCACACAAGGGAGGGGTGAGGATAGGTAAGACACCTAAAAAACTAGCTAGCATTTGTTGCCCTTAATGCAGAGAAACTAAAGCAGATACCTTAAAGCAACTGAGGCCAATAGGAAAAGGGGACCAGGAACTAGAGAAAAGGTTAGATTAAAAAGAATTAACCTAGAAGGTAACACCCACGCACAGGAAATCAATGTGAGTCAATGCCCTGTATAGCTATCCTTATCTCAACCAGCAAAACCCCTTGTTCCTTCCTATTATTGCTTATACTCTCTCTACAACAAAATTAGAGATAAGGGCAAAATAGTTTCTGCGGGGTATTGAGGGGGGGAGTGGGAGGGGGTGGAGTGGGTGGTAAGGGAGGGGGTGGGGGCAGGGGGGAGAAATAAACTAAGCCTTGTATGCACATATGAATAATAAAAGAAAAATGAAAAAAAAAAAAAAAAAAGAATGTGGCTTTATAGTCAGGTGTGTGTTGCATGCCTGTAATCCCAGCACTTGGGAGCTGAGGCAGGAGGATGGGGAGTTCATGGCCAGCCTGGGCTACATAGTGAGATCTGTGGGGTGGGGGAAGTTGGGGCTTTACTTATATAGCATGGGGAAAAGAAAGCTTTGCTTGCTGTGACAAATTTTGGGGGGGGTTCAAAAGTAATAGTAGTATCAGGAAATGTTTCTGCATATAGGGTATATAAAAATAATTTTTTTCTGGTTATCTGATAACATGTTTATTAAAGTCGTAACATTTTAGAAGAGCATAGAGTAATCTCAAGCTTTCTGAAATGTTATTTTCAGTAGCATGTAGTTTTTTAAGATTGCTTAAATAACCTATTCATGAAATGTAATTTGAGAGTAAAGTTTAAGCGAAGTACATGTCATTTAATGTAAAAAGTCACCTTTTGCTTACAGCCTTGAATTTTAGTTCAGGGCTGACACTGGGAAATTCATAGAAAGAGACAAGTCTGGTCAGAACTTTTTTTTCTTCTGTTCCTAAGGACTTGGCTGTGTTGTTGAGGCTTGAGGAACAAGAACTCTTTAAGCTCCAGGCATTGCTAGAGAAATATAAACAAGAGAACACCAGAACTTCTGTTCGATTTTCTGATGATAAAGATGGTGTGTTGCCTGTAAAGACATTCCTTGAATATTTAGAATATGAGAAAGATGTGCTCAGCATAAAGAAAATAAGTGAAGAGGAGTATGTGGCTTTAGGTAGGTAAATAATAAATTACTCCTTTTGCCCTCCGTCTTCTAGAAGAGAGCCTGGAAGGGGCATACAGCATCTCAAAGATTCATTCTGTCTTGGAATTAGCCGGAGAATTTATTTAATGTATAATTTTTTGGTCAGCAAAAGATTATATAAACACACACACACTCAGACACACACACACAATGTTGTACAAATGATGTTATTAAGTCTATTAAAGGGAAGGTGTTAACTGTAATGATTTGCTTTCTGGTTTAATAAACACATTGAATCACTAATTTCTCTCATGCTGTTTTGCTCTCTGGAACTCTGGATTGCAGTAGTTCAGGAAGATTGTTAATCTAAATGGTAATTAGTTATGGATGAATGTGTTTTGTTTTTGTTTTACTAGGCAGTTTCTTTTTCTGGAAGTGTTTGCATGGAGAAAGCTCCACAGAGGATATGTGTCACACTTTGGAGTCTGCTGGACTTAGCCCTCAGCAGTTGTTGGTAAGGTTTTCTGGATGCTGTTCTTCTTAGATGTTATGCAGAACAGTTTAATCATGAAAAATACCTAAAAATGGTCAAAGAAACTTGTAATCACTATGTTTAATAGCATATGATTGTTTTATTTTTCTTGTTTCCTAGAAATTTGGTTTTTTAAGATGATTTCACTATGTAGCCTAGGCTGATCTCAAACTCTTAGTTTTCCTGCCTTAGCCTCCCAAGTGCTGGGGTTATAGACGTGCTCTACCATGCCTGGTTTGTTCTGTATAGATTTTAACAAGCATAGTCTATGATTGGCTCAAAATGAATTTAGATTTTGGCATGTACAAATGCATTTGCAGTGGACTTTGATTATTAGTAAAAGTTTTCATTGTAGAATTAAAAATGATGTACCGAGAATGTAGCTCAATGATAGACCACCTGCCTGGCATGCATGAGGCCTAGAGTTCCATCCCTTGCACTGCAAAAAAAGTTTTTTTAAAATTAAAAAAAATACTAAAAAAGATCCTAAAGAACAAAATTAATTTCCTTTACAGCTATACAGAATTGTTACTAACATTTCCAAATGTTTCCAATATATGTTAAGATATATTCTTTATGCTATAACAAATATAAAATAAAGAATCATCCAGCTGGGCATGGTGGTACATGCCAGTAATCCCAGCACTTGGGAGGCAGAGGCAGGAGGACCATGAATTCAGTGCCAGCCTGGTGGGCCATGTAGTGAATTTGAGGCTAGCCTATGGTATGTAGTAAGAACTTATCTGGGGTTAAAAACAAAAATGTTTTTAACGTCTTTTAACAAGGGAGTGGGGGCAGGGGGGAGAAATGACCCAAGCCTTGTATGCACATATGAATAATAAAACAATAAAAAAAAAAAACGAAAAACCATCCAGTGGGAAATCTATAGCACTAAATTTTTTGCCCTTTCTGAAAAGAGCAAAGAAAGTTACCCCAGCTTCTTCATCACTTCTCCCTGTTATCTGCCCCATACATACACACATGTACACATTTCTTTCACACTATCACGCATATGTTATATTTTGGCCTGAATTTGGGCATCCTGCCTCTGAGAGCTTATTGACTGCATTAGTGTATTTTTTATTGCATATTTAAGTTATTTAAAAGTGGGTTCTGTTCTCCCTCTTTCTGAAGACTATATGCCAGAAACTAAGACATTTAAAAACATGTATGAGGTTTACATGGATGTTAAGCAAAGTCCTTTAGTAGATTAATGTTTAAACAAACTATGGTACAACTGTGTATCAAAACTAAAAATAATAAACTGTTGAGAAACTCAACAACCTGGATGATCCTCATGAAAAATATATGAAGTGGAAAAAGGCCAATCTTAAAAAGGTACACACTACCATACTTCTATTTATGTAGCATTTATGAAATAGCATGATTAGATGGACAACAGATTAATGGTTGCTAAAGGTTAGGCAGGAGTTGGGGAAGGAGATGGTGATGACTCTAAAGGGATAACAGGGAGTCTTGTGTTATGGTTTGGTGTCTTGATTACAATGGTGAGGAAAACTACCTGCGATCAAATTAGAGATATCTATACACGCAAACAAGTGCATGTGTTACTGGTAGAATCTGAATGAGTTCTATGGATTTTACAAGTGGGTCTTGACCTTGGGTAAAATATTAGCTTTAGGGGAATCAGTGGGAAGTTTGTGGGTCTTCCTATGCATTTCTTTTTATTACCAGTGCATCTGCAGCTATTTCATAATAAGTTATTAATAAATGAGTTCAAAGTTGAGATGCTTAAATAAGTTGAGTGCAGACTACTTACTTTATATTGTGTTTAAACAATATGAACAAAACTGTGTTGTCTGCATTCCTATTTTCTGACTTTTAAAAATATTTCAAGTGATAGTCTTACTGGAATTCCATTCATGAACAAATTTGGGCCAGAAGTGGTGGTACATACCTGTAATCCCAGCATTTGGATTATTGAAGCAGGAAATTCAAGATTTAAAACCTAACCTGGGCTGCATAATAAGACCCTGTCTCATAAAAGTGAAAGAAAGAAAGAAATGTAGTATTTGTTATTTTTATTAGTTTGTATAACTTTTGAGAGATTTCTAGATGTACTATACAGACAGATATTTCTGTAAAATTTGCCTTCAATTTAGTCACTATTTTTGTTGCATTCATGTAATTCACATATGACAACTGATTAATTTTTCAGAACATTGAAAGCTTCATATAGATCCTCAGTGGAAATTGATGAAGGTTTAGATACTATACAGACTATAACTAACTCTGGTTTTCAGAAAAGACTAGAAAATAAGGCTCACGCAAAAGACTAATAAGATGGCTATCTTTCTAAGTATAGAAAGACAAGGCCAATAGATGACTTCCTCACAGTCTGGCTGCCATAATTCCAGTGAATGCAGGATTAAAGCATTAAGGATGTTGATATTGTACAAGGGTACTTTCTGGAAGCTAACGTTCATCAGACATTAGAGCTATCTACTAAAAGCACGTGAGATTTTCTGTTTCCTTCTTAGGTACAGAATTTATTTATTTATTCATTCATTCATTGTGGCACTGGAGTTTGAACTCAGAGCTTCATGCTTTCTAGGTAGGCACTCTTCCACTTAAACCATTTCTCCAGCCCTTTTTGCTCTCTTTGAGACAGGGACTTGCTTCTTGCCCAGGCCAGCCTGGACTGCAATCCTCCTATTTTATGCATCCCATCATAGTTGGAATGACACAGTGTGCCACTGTGCCACTCTATTGGTTGAGAATTCTACCATTGAACCGCCAGTGCCTCTTCTCATTATTGGTTGAGATGGGGTTTTGAAAATCTGCCCAGGCTAGCCTCCCACTGCAATCCTCCAGATCTCAGCCTCCCAAATAGTTAGATTACAGGTGTGAGCATAGCTTAGGTATAGATTTTAACAAATCTTAGGTATTGCCTAAACAGAGTAGAGGAACTAACTAAATTTCATGGTTCCTGCTATTCCAAATCTGTTATTCCAATCCTGTTTCATGACTGTCAATTTGTAATGTATTTATATGTAAAACAGTATGATTCCCCTTTTTAATATGTGAATTTGTGGTATGCATGTTCATATTACGAATAATGTAACATTGTTTCTGTATGGTTCGAAACAATACTATACATAGTTGTGATGATAGTTACCTTTTATACTGTCCCCTCCTGTTAAGTGTATCTGTGTATATGTTTCTGTATGATAGTTTAATTTATCTCTGTATTATCCTCTTAGGTTATTTTTCTTCCTTCACCTTTACTTTATCTGAAATTTAAAATACCTGTTGTTTATAAGTGATCTTTAAATTATATCCCTGTGTTCTGATGGTTCCCTTGTCACCCACATTTGATACTGATCTGTATATAAACAAAAGCCCAACTGTTGGGAATATTTTAAGTTAAAAAATAAGGGGCTAGTCAAACAGTACAGCACCTGCCTAGTAAGTGCAAAGCCCTAAGTTCAACCTCACTACTTAAAAAAAAAACAAAAAAACAAAATTCTAGATTATAAACAGAGGTTATTGCATGGGTAAAAGATAAAAGGAACTGATACTAGGAAGGGACAGGAGAAAGTTAAGCAGAGGAACAGGGTTGCTTTATTTGTTTGTTTCAGAATTTATTGAAGGTGGTGGTAGAAGGAAGAGTGGTTAGTTGAAGAGAAAAGTAGAAGAATTCACAGCATGAAGAGAGGTCCAAAGCTTCGCAGTTAACTTGTTTAGTTTGGCTTCCTTCATCTGAAATAAGCTTTTGGGTTGCCAGTCTTTAAAAGCATTTTGAACTTTGTTGGCGATACTTACTTTTAAAGTAAACCCTGGTCATATGTTTTATTACAAAAGTCAATCAGAGAGGGTCTAGTGACAACTTAATGTTGAACCTAAAAGATTAAATAAATTCTGCCCTCCCTACCATATTTCCTTCTGATTTGCTTCACAGCACATGTGCACAAAAAACAATGAAGACGGTTATTTCCCATTGACTATAAATGTTTTTGTTACCTTTACAGGCAACTGGTTTGTTAGTCTGACTAATGATTGTAAGCAAAGAATGTATTTGGTTGTTAATGAAACATTTCTATATGGAGTAAGTTAGGAAGTGGGCTGACATGGGAGAAACTTGGAAGGAAAGGTTTAAAAGGGAAAAATAAAAGACTTCATGGGGGTGGGGGAAGGAGGTAGAGAGATTTGATATGTATAAAATTTATGTGTATATTTATATACATAAATACTCATGAAATTTTTGAAGGAAGAGAAAAATATCTGGGTTAGAGTCTGGCAGATCTAGGTTCAGATGGCAGTTCTGACTCATTAGGTGCATTCTGCTTGTTTCATCATTTCTGAAATTTGTATGACTATACCTGCCGCAGTGGTTGTTAGGCTCAAAGGAGATGGTAGGCAATGTCAAGCACTTATAGCTCCGAGCCTTCATAAATTCATTTCCTTCTTGCACTTCTCCCTCAGCTCCTTCCTTCCTTAAGTTTTGAAAATTATTTGAACTAACACATTTAAACTGACAGCCAGCCTGTAGTGTTAGCCCTTTTCTCACATGAAGGCACTGCAGTATTGGGAGCAGTCTGGGCCCCCCACAGACACTAGTACTTACATAGTGATGCTGGGCCATTAAACTTCTCATTATCCCAGAATTCTCTTCAAGCAAATTTTATAAATCTTAAAAATGTAAATTTAAATAGAAACGCTGATTCATAGGTATCTTAAAAGTCATTTACGTTGACTTACATGATCTTGTTTGAAAATGTGTTTTTCAAAATTTGTTAGTGATTTTAAAATAGGAGTTTGGTAGTTCTTTTAAAATTATTCTCAATGCCATGTCCACAGTATTTGTATGGCCAAGGCCAGAGCAAGATCCACAGCTCCAGTTCCTCTCTGTCTCCTACCAAAACCTACATCCTAGAGGCACTCAGTGATCCACAGAAAATCCACAAGTGGTACATAACCTAAGTAAAAGATAATGGTGGTACTGAAATACCCAGTGGATGATGAAGATCTCCTGAGTGGACAGGGACCCTTGTTCTGACCCTCACACCACATGAGAGAATATCCACGTACGCATGTGGTGTCCATGAGAATGTGAGATCTATCTGGTCTGTTGACTATTTTTTTAGACTAATAGACTTAAATTTGATTTCAGTCTCTGCTCCTGAGTGTTTGGCTTTCTAAAGAAAAAGATATTTTGGATAAAGCACAGTCTGTGTGCTGTCTTCATACAATGCTGTCCCTTCTGAGCAAGATGAAAGGTAGGATGCTGGTGCATGTTGTGGTTCAGCATTCTCAGAATCTTGGAAACAAAATTTAGTGTTTGAAATGCTGCAAAAACAAGGAAGGAAGATACTTTCTTTTAACAAAATGGACCATAATATATGAAACATTTCATTGTAGAGATTCTTCTATGTATTAATAGAAAACTTACAATGTATTTGAAGTATGTACTTAATTGAATATATTTAATGTGTGAAGATTAAGTTTATCTTCATAAACTATAACCTGATCTGAATACATTTTCTTAACTCAGTAAGGCAAATTGAATGGTCTTTGGTAAAGGAAATATTTTGTTTATTTTTTGATATTATTAGAACGATAATCTGTTTTATTAATATATTCAATACTGTAATTCAATTCAAATATTAGATTAAGTTTGTATCATAAAATATAACACGTGCACAATACATTTTCTTAACTTAGGAAGGCAATTTAAATGGTCTTTGGTAGAGGTAAGATTTTGCTTTTTTCTGATAGAACAATAATATTTTAAAGTATTCAGTAGTAGTTTTCAGTAATGAAAATATTACAAGTAAGGATTTAACATTGATTCAGAAACAAGATGACTAATAGTAAAAAGAAGTGGGGAGTAAATATTGTCAGTAAAATAGATCACAAGGTTTATTTTCTAGCACATTCAGAAATATGTAGGTATATCTTTGGGCAATTTAGTGTTAAACATAAAAGATTAGATTAAAAAAATGTACACTGTAGAATTTGCTTTTTTCTCTTCTCCATTCCTCCAGTGGCCATCGATGAGACCTGGGATTCCCAGTCTGTGTCGCCTTGGTGGCAGCAGGTGCGCATGGCCTGTACTCAGTCTGAGAACAATGGAGCTGCTCTGTTGTCTGCACATGTTGGGCATTCTGTTGCTGTGCAGATATCAAACAACATATTAGAGAGAAAAGTAAGTGGGCAAAGGAGTGGCTTTGCTTTGTAGCCGTGTACTCAGCTAAGAGGATGCTTTTCCTCTCCTGGGAATACGTTGTCTTCAGTGTTATGGAATACCTAGAATTTGAAATGTGTGTCCAGCGGGTTTTTGTTTGTTTGGGGTAGTTTGAGGTGGAGAGGAATTTGGAGCAGCTGGTGATGTTTTTTCTGAGCCTCTCAAAGTAGTCTCCTAGCTTGAATTTCCTCGTCTAAAAGAGGTCAGTTAGACTGTTTCACTTTTCACATTATTCTGAAGTTCCTTGGTTATCTTTATTCCTCAACCCCTTATAGGCAGGCACTCTACCACTTGAGCCACTTCACCAGCCTTCTTATAAACGTAGCACTGAAGGACACTAATAAGAATTTCCTCATCTCGTGAAGACTCAAATTTATATTAAGACAAAAGACTAACCTATCTTATATCTCGTGGTGGATCAAAAAGGGCTGGGGGCGTGGTTCAAGTGATAGAGTGCTTTCTTAGCAAGTGTCTTGCACTTGCTAAGTTCAAACCCTAGTACCACCATATATGGTTTTTTCTAGGGTAATATTACATTAATTTGGAGAGACACCTCTGATATACATCTGTGGGGATTTACTTAACATTGTCAATCTTAGTAGTTTATGAGCTAAATTTAATATTGCCAGCTCATGATGTTTATAATGATGATGAGATAAGATTTCAGGTAGGTTTCTTAAGTTGACCAGTGTATTCTGAAGAGATGTCAGTGTCCCAGTTGTACTGATAGGAAAGGCTATGGCCCTTCCCAAGGGAAGCCCAGAAAACTTTTTGAAATGTACATGAGTTGAACCAGGTCATTACTGCAGGATCCCCTATAAGTATCCTGAGTCACGAAAGTCTCAGTCTCATCCAGTCAAGTAGTAGCATTTGTGAAACAGTCTTTGTGTATTGTGTTGTGAGGTAGGATACATCTGCTTTTAAGTCAAAAGTTCATTAAGTGAATGTTGATTTAAAGTCTTTGCCAGAGAATCACTAGGGTATTTTCTCTTAGTTTTCTCAGACAGTTTTGGGTGCTGATGCAGAGGTCCTCACTGATTCCTGGGAGGCCCTTTCTCTTGACACTGAATACTGGAAACTTCTGCTGAAACAGCTGGAGGATTGCCTAATTCTTGAGACTCTGCTTAACAGTAAGGGGAGCACACCAACCTCTAGATTGTCCTCGCTGCAGGCCGAGCCACTTCCACGTCTTTCTGTGAAAAAATTGTTGGAAGGAGGGAAAGGTAAGGTAAAGTTTATAGGAGCATTTTTATCTGGATTGTTCTGTGGTGTTTTTAAAATTAATTTTGACTAATCCTAGGTTTTAGTTAAAATGAAGCATCTCTGGAACTCCTGTCTTTGAATCTGAGCCTTCCTCCTCCAAGAACCCTTTTCCTGATCCACTTACTGCCAGCTTTTTCCTATTCCTCCTGATCACCACAGAACTTTATTCCTCTCTATCTTTTTCTTTACTTAAGTATGTTTTATTTTTAATTGCCACATAGTAATCGTACATATTTATGGCATACAAGTTGACATTTTAATACAAGGATGTAAATGTAATGATTATTAGATCAGAATAATTGGCTTATCTGTCATCTTAGACATTTATCATTTCTTTGGGTTGGGAGTATTCAAAATGCCCTGTACTTACTATTTTGAAATATATAATTGTTATCAACCGTGGTTACCCTACTGTGCTGTAGAAGAGCAGAGGTTATTCCTCCTATCCAGCCATACCCCATGCCCATTAACCATCTCTCTCCATCCCTGTCTGTCCCCCATACCTACCCCCAGCCTCTGCTGGCCATTCTTCTACTCTACTTAAATAAGTTCAACTTTTGAATTTCCACATGTAAGTGAGAACATGCTTGCTTACTTTTCCTATCAGAAGCTCTATTAGGCATTTTGATACCAGCATACCTGTATTTCTAGGTTTACAAATACCTAAGTATTTATAGATTCTTACTTAATTAACTTGTTTTCTCATTCTTTTTTTTCCTTTTAATTAGGATTTTAAAAATATCTTTAGCTGTATTTAAGTCATGGGAAGTCTTCAAGGGAGTCTAAAAAGTAGAGAGTTGACCAGAATCCCCTCATGAGAGCCTTCAGAGTGTGTTTCAAACTGCACATGCTCAAGTCCCATTATGTTGTAAACTTTCAACTCAAGAGAGTGGACTCAGCATGTTTATTTCCTATTCCTTTTGAAGCTACTTTTATCTTGGTCCATTTTGTGTTACTTTAATGAACTACCGAGGCAGCCTCATTTGTAAAGAAAAGAGGTTTATTTTAGCTGATTGTTCTAGAAGCATGAAGTCTAAGAGCTACATCTGGTGATGGTCTTCTGCTGGCAGAGTCTCAAAGCTGTGCAGAACATTCCATGCCAAATGACAGAGAATACATGTGGTACTCGGGTTTTGAACTCAGGGCCTTACACCTTGCCAGTCAGATGCTTTATCGTATGAACCACACTTCCAGCCTGTTTCCTCATTCTCGTGACAATTTTTTTAATTGTAAATTTACTACACTCCATGTTGCCACCTAGTAAAAGTATGGGGACACCATTTTAATATGAACTTAAGAAATATAATCAGGGCCTTAATTTTGGAATGATAATTGTAGGATGATTTAGAAACCAAGCATAAGAAATTAGCTCACCCAGCACATGGTTCCCAGTTATCTTCACTGATGTTTGTGAGTTTACTATATATAAAGCATTCTTTTTGTGGAAAGGTTTGGGGTTTTTTTGTTTTGTTTTTCTGGTACTGGGGATAAAAACCAGGGCCTTGTATGTGCTAAGCAAGTACCACTGGGCTGCATCCCTGGCCCAGAAGGTTTCAGGAGAGAAGTTGGGTATGGCAGGGCATGTCTGAGGCCTCAGCTCCTTCGGAGGCTGAGGTGGTAGGATTGCTTGAGCTCATGAGTTTGAGACCAGCCTGGGCAATGTAGCAAGACCCGTCTCAAAAAAAAAAAAAAAAAATAGGAGGGAAGATTGCGATAAATGTTTTGTAAGTTCTAAAAAATGTATAATTTTTTAAAGGTGGTAAACAGGACTCTTCACACATCTTGAATGTTTTTCACCTGGCATTTACAATTTTTTGTACTATATTGATGGCTGAAACATGGTATATAGTTTCTTGTTGTTGATTAGCTATAGCTAAATTTTGCCCACAAATATGTCATATAAGTAAATTATATGTCTGTTAAAAGTAATATTATGTCAGGCACTGGTGACTCATGCTTGTAATCCTAGCTACTCAGGAGGCAGAGATCAGGAGGATGGCAGTTTGTGAGACCCTATCTTGAAAAGACCAATCACAAAAATGGCTCAAGGTGTGGCCCTGAGTTCAAACCCCAATACAGAAAAAAAAAAAAAAAAAGCAATATTATAGGTCACGCACAGTGTCACACACCTGTAACATTGAGGAGGCCAAGGCAAGAAGATTGAGAGTTTGAGGCCAGCTGACCTACACAGTGAGCCCCTGTCTCAAAAAAGAAAAAAAGCAATAATATATATTGTTCTGGGGAGCCTAGCTGAGTGTCATGTTAATTAATCTGTTTTCACTTACAATTTAAGTGAACGTGTTTTTTAAAATGAAGAAATTTTTCACCTGGGAGTATGGCTCAAGTAGTAGAACACTTGACTAGCAAGTGTGAGGCTCTGAACTCAAACCACAGTACTGCCCCAAAAAATTATCCTAATACCATCTGTGTGTGGTAAAAGTATATTTTGAATTATGACTGTAGAAAGTGTTTGGTACATGTATAGACATGTATGCAAATGCATTTAAATTTTCTGAAAACAAACTGCCCTCAGATCAAAAATCTCACTTGCCCTCACCAGATGAATGATAGGTAGTAACACTGCTGTAAATCTCAGGGCTTCTTGGGGTCACTGTGAGGCTCAAAACTGAATGTAGCGCTTTAGATTTCTTGCTAAGAAAATGCACTGTATTGGCTCCATTAAGCAAATACTTTGGCTCAATGTTTTACTGATTTTCTCGTCTTCAACCTATAGGTGGCATTGCAGACTGTGTAGCCAAGTGGATATTTAAACATGACTTCAGTCCTGAGCTATTAAAACTGGCTAATAAAGAAAGTGATGTAGAAAATCCAGACAAACCCAAAGAAGGTATTAGCAGAGGTTTCCTTGCGGTGTCAGAGGTGGAGATGGACTTAGGAGCCATATCAGGTGATGCACAAATAATGAGAATAATGAAATCCAAAGTGAAGCGATGTACTTGCTTCTTCATTAGGGAAAGTAACTTGCCCTCTGTCCTGACTTTCAGACTTGCTGCGTTTAGCCTATGAGCAGTTTCCTTGTAGCCTTGAGCTTGATGTGCTGCATGCACATTGCTGCTGGGAGTATGTTGTCCAGTGGAACAAAGATCCAGAGGTAAGACCCATTCCCTTTTTTCATGCTGGTTCTGTTCTGTGCTTAGACTGTCTACACACACGGGACTGCTAAACAATTTATTATTAATGCTGGCTTTTTCCCTTCTGATGTCTGTGTGTAGTAAGTGTGGGAGGCCTTTTCATTCATTACTATTTACAGTGGTCACATTACACCTAGGAAGTGTAGGCATTGCCATTACCTCCATTCTAGAGAAGAGAAAACTAGGGCAGAGAAGTTAAGTCCCTGCATACAGATACATCATTAAGTAAGCATCAGGTTTAAACCTAGGCTTGTTTATTTGAAGCCAGTGTGTTTTCTATTCCCTAGTAAATTGTGACAGGTATTTTTTCTTTCTTTCTGAATTTTTGGATGAGATGGCATCTAACAGAAGACTCTTAGTGTAGTCATCTTGATAAAAGTCAGAGTAAACATGTTAATGCTAACCTAGTAACCTAGTGTCTGGCTGTTCAGATGTCTGTATGTTTTTATTACTTCTCTTCATCTCAGAAGAACAAGCAGGAGCTGGGGATGTGGCTGAGGTGGTAGAGCACTTGCCTAGCACGTGAGGCTCTGGGCTGACTTGACTTGCTCAGGTTTGGCCTCGTGGCCCTGTCAGCTCTCCGCTCAGGCTCCATTCTCTACCACCTCTCTCTGGAAGCAGCATAGAGAGAAGGCCCAAGCCTGGATTTGATACCAGGTGATGACTGACTTGTGTCTGGCCACTGAATCTATAGCCTGTTTTTCTCCTAAACCCTGTTTTTCCCCCCTCCGCCATTTTAATGAAGGTGCCAATCCTTCAGGGTTGACACCAGGATGGAGTAAGATGCAAAACATCTTAAATTATTCCTCTTGAATCAAAATTCTTAATTGTCTGTAGGTGAGATTACAACCTTGTTTAAAAAAAAATCTCAGATGAACTAATTCACTCTTTCCTTCAAAAAAATTCTTTGATATGTAACTTATTGCATATTAAAGGAAGACACTAATAAAGTAAGTGATTAAACTTTAAAATAATGGTGTCAGTAAAGGGGAAATCCCCGTGCTCCTCACATCATTCTCTTCGTTTGACTACTACACAGCCTGAGTGAGAATATATTTAGGTTACTCTTTTTCTGAGACAGGTTCTTGCTGACCTCAACACTCAAAATCTTCTTGCTTCAACTTCCCAAGTGCTACATGCATCACTATACCCAGTGGGCTCTCTACTTTTTAAACGACACATTTTTCCAGTCCATTAAAAAGAATAGGAGGCAGAAATCAGCAGGATTATGGTTCAAGGTTAACACTGGGCAAAAAGTTAGCAAGACCCCCATCTCAACAAATAAGCCAGACACAGTGGAACATATCTGTAATCCTAGCTACTTGGGAGGTTATAGGTAGGAGGATCGTGCCCTGAAGCCAACTCTAGGCAAAAACACAAGACCCTACCTGAAAATTAAAGCAAAAAAAAAAGGTCAGGGAGAGGATGGGATTGGGGACGTGCCTTAAATGGTAGAACACCTACCTGCCTAGTAAGTATAAGGTCCTGAACTCAAACCTCAGTGCTACCAAAAAAATAATAATAGCAAAAAGTTGAATTTCGAACATCCCCTCTGATATTTCACATTTTCTTCCTGTTCTCACTTTTTCTTTTTAGCACTTACTGTTAGCATACTCTCTAGTGTGCTTATTGGTCGTGTCTGTCGTCCAGCTCACTCACTAGAATGTAGCCCAGTGGAGGTGAGGCTCTGGGCTATTCTTGTTCAGTATGTGTGTTTGTTGCCTCACACAGGGTTTGGGGTATAGTAAATACTGTCGAATGATGAACTCACTATTTTCACATCCATGTGAAATTCAAGTGTCCATTGGAAAGAATCCTTATGTGCTAGACAGACACATGAGTTTGACTCTACCTGTCAGAGTACATGACCGAAGAGTTTCTAGGACTTAATCATTGTGTGAGTAATGTGAATTTAGGAGGGACTGTTGAAGTTGTCATAACAGAAGCTACTTCTTACCTAAATAACTCCCTGGGTTTTTCTTTGTTTGCTTGCTTACTTGGTTAGTGTTTTGGACTTTTTGAGTCAGGGTCTAGTGAGGTACACAGGCTGGCCTGAGACTTGCTGTATCCCAGGCTGGCTTCAAACTTGTGATCCTCTTGTCTCGCCCTAATTCCATGTTTTTATTACAACATTCCTAAATAGCTTTATACAGAAATTTACGTAAGAAGTCTCCATTGATATTTGAAACACCTATTAAATAACCTTTTTTCTCTATCTTTTCTGTTTGTAAGGAAACACGATTTTTTGTTAGATCAATAGAACACTTGAAACACATTCTTAATGCCCATGTTCAGAATGGTAAGTAAATACATGCTAAAAACATCACTGATTATTCAAAAGAGAGATGCTTTAATAATAAAGAAGTTTTAACTTGCTTATCCTACCACCTAGCTTAGCTATCTTGCTGTATGCAAAGTATTTCCCTTTAAACTGCTTGGAAAAAATGCTATCCAGAGTGGGGCTGGGGTTGTAGGAATTGTTACCAAGAATTGTCCCCCAAGCTGTCAGATTTATGCTGGCTAATTGCCAGCTGTTTAGAAATTTTAGTTGTAATGACACTTCTTAGTGAATATGTAAATAGAAAACCCAGATGTTTTTGTTTGCTTGGGGTTTTTTAAAAATATTTTTTATATTTTGTTTTTTAACACTTTATGAATTAAGCGATTCTTAATATTCTTGTGCATATCTTTTGTTAGTCATTTCTCATGGGTAAAATGGCTAGATGATAGGATACATACATATGTAGCTGTAGTAGATACTACAAAACAGTTTTCCAGATAGTTTACCAACTTATTATTTCACCAACAATGTCTGCCCCATGATCCATGTCTTTGTTAGCACTTGGTATATTAGCATTAAAAATCTAGGTGTTCAGGGGTGTAGCTCAGTGGTGGAGCCTTGCTTAGCATTTATTAGGCCCAGCTCTGCAAAAAAAAGGAATCAGTAAAAATATTTTAGCCTTTCTGGTGGTTGTGTGATACTATCTTCTGTGATTTTATATTTTGTTCTCATTCCTCACTGGAATCTTTCAGCCATTTTGATAGACTCTTCTGCAGTCTGGTTCTGAGTTTTATTAAAGATGAAGATTATTGTTGACTTTTTAAGTATTGCATAAGATATAAAAAATTATTTCTCAGTAAAGAGCTTGTAGAATTTAATAAGTTTGAGGAAGACAGTGTCTGTGCATGTGATGGAAGCGACAGTATGTCAGCACACTGCTTTCACTTCCTATCTAGGTATTGCGTTGATGATGTGGAACACGTTCTTGGTTAAGAGATTTTCTGCTGCTGCATACTTGATGGATAAGGTAAGTAGTTTTAAATTTTGAGTACTGACTTTTTATTTAGTTAGTTCCCTTAATTGACAGATAATAGAAAGATTGTTCCACATACACTTTCCTCATGCTCTGGTAAGTGTAATTCCCAGTACTGGTATTGTAATGACATGAAGAAGAGCCGTAAAGCCTCGAGGGTATACTGTTCAGTAGAAATCTCTGCCTAAATGCCTTAGCATGGTTGGTTGATTCAAGAAAGTAATTACATTTTATTTTAAGTTGAAATACATGGATACATACTTAATTCATCAATCTTTGCATTTAGAGACAAGATATTTTCTTTGAATAGGGCTGATTGTGGTTCTAGTTTGGTTTTCTTACATAAATCTCATCCATAATGCATTGTCTTTCATTTCTAGATCCTATTTCTTTACAACTGTGATATAACTTAAGTGCAAAGTCTTAGTATTTTATAATTTCCTAATCATTGTAGTTGTTTCTTTTCTATTTTATCTAAGAGATAAAGAGGAGAATATTCTCCTCTACAAATGTTTCTAAGGTATTCAGCATAACAGTGATATAAGTAGCTTCCTTTTCCTCATTTATATTTCCTCATATAGTTAAATCACATAATTACATTGACACGTGCAGCCAGAATGAGTAGATTTGGAAACAGGTATAACATGTAAGCATAGAAATCAACTGATGGAACTAGAATCTGCTTGCGTGCTAGAGACTAGCTACTAGCTTCAAGCCAAGTGACCAGGGGAGCTAGTTAATATGTTTTACAGGCCAGTCAAGAAAATAGGGTAACCTGGTATCAGTTAAGTGAATATCAAGAGACTCACCTGTATGACAACAGCATATGCTGCTGAAATGTACAGTGACAACAACCACTTCTGCGTCATGACTAGCACTGCAACCCAGACCTCTTTTAGGTCACTGCTCCCCTTGAAAATGCTTTGTTTGATTTATTTGCCAGTAATAGCAACTGCTTTATTTGCCAGTAATAGCAACTGCCAAGTTAAATGTAACCATTTTGAGGCTGGGGGAGTAGCTCAGGAGAAGCTCAAGAGTTGATGAACACGCACAGTACGAGGGAAAGTAACCATCCTTCCTTCCTTGCTTCTCTCCCTGCCGGACTCACTGCTTCCTTCCTACAACTTACTTCCTTTGGCCATGCGATAGCGCTCTCTTACTCTACACTTCTGACCTCCTCTTTTGAGAGAATACTCTTAACAAGTAATGTATACATGTGTCACAATTTGTAGTTTCATAAGAGTCGCACATCCACAGTCACAACTTTGCTTTCAGTAACTTAAAGGCGGGATTTCATTTCACACTCATTGACTCAGTTGATTCTGGGCCAGTGAAGCTTTTTGGGCAGATGAACTTGTTGGAGGAAGAGGCTATTCACCTCATTGCAGGCAGGAAGCAGAGTGAGGGAGGAAGGGCCTCAGAGCCAGGTGTAACCTTCAAAGGCACACCCCTGGTGACCTACTTCCTCCAGCTAGGCCCTCCCTCCTAAATTCTCCAGAGCCTTAGCACCACCAGCTGTGACCAAGCATTCAACACACAAGCCTGTTGGGGACAGTTAACCTGTAATCTTAGCTACTCTTGATGTGGAGATAGGGAGGATGATGGTTCACAGGCAGCCCAGACAAAAAGTTAGCAAGACCCCATCTCAGCAGAAAAGCCAAGAGTGGTGATTCACACCTGGAGGCATAAGTAGAAAGATCATACTTAAATATCACACACACACTTGGCAAAAAGTGTAAGATGCTATCTGAAAAATAACTAAAGTGAAAAGGACTAGGATTGTGGCTCAAGTATTAGAATGCTTGCTTATGTAGCAAGCATAAGGCCATGAATTCAAACCCTAGTACTACCAAGATAAATAAATAGGCACAATTTAGAGCAAGAAGCATTTCCTTTGCAGGCAGCAGATTTTGGATTTTCTAGTATATGATCTGCTTAGCGAAAGGCACAATAAATGGAGGCTATTATACTAGATACATTGGGGCGGTTTTAAGCAAAGGAATTGTACTCTCCTTTTTCTTCCTTTTCCCTTTCCTTCCCCTCCTTCCTCCCTCCCGCCCCCTCCCTCTTCCCTTCCCTCCTTCCCTTCTTCCTTCTCCTTTCTTTCTTTATAGGTTCTTGCTCTGTGGCCCAGACTGTTTAAACTCATGCCTCCTACCTGAGCCTCTTGAGAGCTATGATTACAGAATATAATCCTGTAAACTCTCTTATGAGAGCTTTTTCTTTATAGTTCAAAAATACAGAGTTTATTTTAGCTGTGTGTGTCATACTTGCCTGTAATCCCAGCACTCAGGAGACTGAAGCAGAAGAGTCTCAAGTTTGAGACTACCCTGAGCTACATAGTGAGACCCTGTCATAAAACATACACACATACATATGTATATAAAGTTGATTTTTAAAAAGGATTTTGAGTTCTACGAAATTAATTGCATCAACAAATAACTAATGGCAGGTTACGACATTTATTTATAGCTGCATTTGTAGTTTGTAAATTTTATTTTTTATTTTTTATACCATTGTAATGCCTTTTAATTTAATAAATATTTTAGCATTTTGTATCCTTTTGTCTCAGGTTGGAAAAGCACCAAAAGATAGGTTATGCCGAAGGGTAAGTGAATCTCTTAACTGTAAGTACAGTTGTTAATCCTACAGTTAACTGTGGGGTGAACTTTGCCTTTTACTGTTTTGATGACATGTCAGGAGATAAGAAAATAAAATATTAAGGAAATGGTCATGAACTATGACCAATTTTAACTTACCTTTCCAGATTGTCAACTAACATGTTTAAACTAAGTTTTCCTAAGATGTATTCAATTTGGACCATGGTCAGAAAGATAACATGCTACCATTTTTACATATTTTTGCTCCACTTTAGAAATTTATAATAGAAAAATCCAACATCAAATCGAAGCACACTCATAAGAGTAGTAGTAATAGCAATTGTATAAACACAATATTGGCCTAAGTAAGATTCTAATACACAGGTACTGGGCTTCTGCTTGAGGCTAGTGAGGAAATGTTCTTATTGCCAGTATCTTAAGAGATACTGGGACATATGAATCAAGCTGTTATAGGTCCTCATTCCCAAACAGTCACCATTGTTGAAGAATACTGGTATGTTCTTGAGAGTGGTTGTATGACTAGAGATGTGTGGTGTGTGCATGTGTGCATCTGTAAATTCTGTACTTTGGGATGTGGAGAATGCAGTGACTGTTGGTTTTTAAAGACTGTACATGAATGCTGCTTGGACAGGCCTAGTAAAGGAGTCAGTAGGAGCACTCGTGTTCCACAGCATGACTGGCATTTGGTTCTCAAGTGGGGAATTTTAGTTTTGTTCCAATGATTAGTTCGGTCCCTAGAAGATGCTCTGAAACCAGACCAGATTGGTTTTGTTTTTTTTTTTTTTAAGAACTTTTCAGGTTGGACTTTCATGTGTCTTGTGTTCCGTGTTAGTTGGCTAGCAATCTCAAAAACCAACTGTCATTACCATGCACAAAGAACACTGCTGTTTATCTACCCTTGTATGTATGTGATTGAACTGAGGGCTTTGAATAAGCTAAGCACACGCTTGACTGCTGAGCTGTATCCCCTCCCTAGATCACTAATTTTTTTTTTTTAAAGTTGATAGTAGTAATACTTTTTTGAAACCTAGTTTTCAAATTGGTTGACCCTACAAAACCTACAGGAAGGAACTTAAGTGTGTCAGTGACTTGACTTCAGTTTCTTGCCAGTTGATTCAGTGTAGAAAGTCAGGTGAATAGATGTGCTGCTGGGTCCTGTGTTTTTGATAAAGTAACTACAGAAGTTTTTCTTCAGGGGCTAATTATGTTCTGTTTTGAAAACAGGATGTAGGGATGAGTGACACAGCAATGACGTCTTTCCTGGGCTCCTGCTTAGATCTTCTTCAGACTTTAATGGAGGTAAAAGTGGTGTACTCTAGCCAGCATGGTGGTGCATGCCTGTAATCCCAGCACTCAAGGCTGAGGCAGGAGGATTCCCAAGTTCAAGATCAGTCTGGGATACATAGTGAGACAATGTCTCAAAGCAAAAAAAAAGAAAAAAAAAGGGGAGGGGAGAGAGGGTAATTCTCATTCTGAGCAGCTTCTAATATATTAAATACTGTGAAAATCACTGGCCTTAAGAAAGGACTGCTTTAATGAGATAATTTTTCATTTATTCATTTCTAGATTTTGGCTTAAGCTTAAATATTAGTGTTCGTTCCTACTAGATTAGATTTTGTGTTCTTTTTATTATGATGAGGGGGGGTGTTACAGAACATGGATTTGCACTTTGCTGCTAAAAAACTCTTTAGGCTATTTGCAAGCTGTTATTTTTCCAGTTCTTAACACAGTCCTCCATTCTCAAAACCCTTAGGCAGATGTTAGCAGGGATGAAATGCAAGTGCCAGTTCTGGACACTGAGGATGCTTGGCTGGCTGTTGAAGGCCCGATCTCCATAGTGGAACTGGCCCTGGAGCAGAAGCACATCCACTATGCGCTGGTGGAGCACCATTCCATCTTGTGCTCCATGCTGTATGCAGTCATGCGGTTTTCTCTGAAGACTGTGAAGCCACTTTCCCTTTTTGATAGTAAGGTGAGTACCTCTCTTTCTTCCCCCAGTCCCTCTGATTCTTGCCATAAACCTCTCAAAGGAGAAAAATGTTGTTGGACCCAAATGTGGTAAAGGCAAGTGCCATTGGTTGGTTCCCTGCCCCTGACCAAAGCAGGTCTCAGAAGCAAAGCCACCCTTGGACACCACCTATCCCTGTCACCATTATTTTTGGCTCCCCTCATATCTTTCATGTGTAGATTAAAGAATTAAAAAGAAAAAAAAATGGAGCTGATTCTAGTACCTTCCTCATGGTTGTTTTGAGGAAATTTACAGTTTCAATATGATGCACTTACCCATGTCTGACTCGTGGTAAATAATAAATGGTGCAATTATAGACCCTTATTACATCTAAGATTACCAAGTGGGAACTAGATAGTAACAGATGGTGTGTGTGGAAGAGCTTTCAACCATGATACCCAAAATGTAAATGGGTTTCCTTGGGAAGCCTGGTGTTTCCCCCTCCATACCGTCGGGGTTGGAAATCAAACCCAGGGCCTTGCTCATGCTAGGCAAGTACTACCACTGAACTACATTCCCAGCTCTGCTGGGTACATAGCTTTAACCCGTCTTGGCAGTCACACTGTGTGACCTAGAGTAATAGGTTATTCAATATGGGAGATACTTGAGAAGATATTTGGAATGACTCGTTTGCAAAAGAAATAGTAACTCAAGGGGGCACAGCTCTAGTGGTGAGGCACTTGCTAAAGGCCCTGAGTTCAATTTTCAGTACACCAAAAAATAAAAATATTACACTGTACCCCAAGATTATGGGAGTAATTTGCCCAAGGTAATCCCATTGGAAGTGGTGGGTCTGGAGCTGGAGCCTGGGTCTTTCAACTTAAATGCTATTGCTTGTTGCTCTGTAGTACAAAGGAATTTTTGATGTGCTATTTTCTAATACTGTTTTGATTCTTCACACATCATCTATTTTCTTAAACAAGGTGGTTTTAAACAACTCAACAACTGTTTAAGAGGATGCAGAGTACATGCTGTTTTAGAAATCTGTTACTGCTTAGCAAATCATTTTAAAACTTGGGGGCTGGAAACAACATTTATTACGTTGTTTTGTTTTTGTTTTTTAGTGCTAGGGATCAACCCAGGGCTTTGCACATGGTAGGCAGGTGCTCAACCACTGAACTATACATGCCCCTGCCCCTTGGTTTTTTGACACAGGTTCTCACATATACCACCACACCTAGCTTACCATCTCAGTTTTTGTGGGTAAGGAATGTGACTTCCCTTATCTAGGTGCAGCTTGCATAACATCTCTCATGAGAACTGAAGTTAGGGTGTTGGCTGGGGATGTTGTCTCACCTAAAGGCTCAGCTGGGGTGGGAATAATGATCCACTTCCAGGCCTGGTTGTTGGCAAGATTCAATTCTTTGCTACATGCTCCTCTCCATAGGGCAGCTTACTTGGCTACTGGCTTCCCTCATAGGTAGTAAGAGTGAATGCAAGCACCCAAGGCAGAAACCACAGTACTTTCATAACTTAACCTTGGAAGTGACATGCTGTCACCTCTGCCTGATTCTATTTGCTAGGAGTAATATCAGCTCACAGTCAAGGGGATGGAATCCTAGGGCATGAATATCAGGAGGAAGGGTCACTAGGGGCCATCTTAAAGGCTGCCTCTAATATACTAGATAATTGTTATAAAAATTAAAAGAATAAAATTCTAAAATCTTATCATTTAAGGAGAAAATTTAAATCAACCATAAATTATTCATGATTTAAAGATTTATTTTTTTTAAATCTTTCCCTTTTCTCCCTTAAGCCAACTCATCAGTTTTCTTGATTTCTTTGTCTTTAGGGAAAAAATGCATTTTTCAAAGACCTGACATCAATTCAGTTATTACCTAGTGGGGAAATGGATCCAAATTTTATTTCTGTACGACAACAGGTAAATTCTGTTACTGAATTTCATTCTTGTTTCTTCAGAAGAAAAACAGGAAAGGAAAATCTAATCGTCCTTTAAAGCATGACCACTTTCAAGGTATTCTTGAGAGCTAGTTTCCCTTTAAACTATTGTTTCCTTTTTTGATAACTAAAACAATTTTAATGGAAGTGCCACTCTGACAGAGAAGCCAATAATTACTTTCATTTAGATATTTTTTTTCATGTTGAACAGAAACCTTTTATTTTTAATTCAACATTTACTTAGGGTAAAATTTGGGAGGTTTTAAAAATCACTTTAGTTCAAATATTTTGCAAATTATTTTTCAAATGTTTACATATTTTGTCATAGTTTTAGTCATATTACACATACTCATATTACCTTGCAATTTGGTATTCCATATAAATGTTTTATATTTCCTTGAGTATTTCTAGTTATGGCCTTGTAATGTTTCACTGTGTTGATGTTGTATTATTTGCTCACCCAGTCTCTAATACTAGATTCTAGTCTCCCAGTTAATTATAATATCAAATTAATATTGCTTTACTTTTTGGCCTTTAACTTGTTCCTAAATATACATTCCTTACAGTGTACTGATTGAATCGAAGAGGAAGGACATCTTTAGGGGACCTAGTACACATTTCAATACTGATACTCTCAAAATTGTATGACAGATTTTAATACCGCCCATTAATGATTGAGGGAATAATACTAACATTACCAAGACTGTTTTTATCAACAACTTGACCCTTCAGAACTCTTCCCTAAAACACAAGAGAATTTCTTCTTTTTTTCCCTTCCTCCCTCCCTTCCTTCCTTCATTATCTTTTTTCCATTTTTTTATTAGGATATATTTGTTGTACAGGGGGGTTCATTATGACAATTCTGATTAGTTTTACATTATATGTTGGTTAGATTGATTTCATTATTATTAGATGAAACTTACTAATGAGACATTGCTGTATCTCTTTCTCAAGTTCTTATTGAAAGTTGTTAGTGCAGCTGTCCAGGCCCAGCATTCAGCCAGCAAGGACAAAGAATCCTTAGAAGAGGCAGCAACCACTCCTTTTGGGAAAGACCAGGATTGGCCAGTTCTAGCTGTGGATTTAGCCCATCACCTTCAAGTCAGCGAAGATGTTGTTAGACGGCATTATGTGGGGGAGCTCTACAACTACGGAGTGGACCACTTAGGAGAAGAGGTAATGATGACCCCATGGGAGTAAAGAATCAGTAAAACCTCTAAGATAGCTCTTTGCTGTTCCTTTTCTTAGAACTTTTAAGTGCAAAAATAGAAAAGAATATTAAAATGTAAAACTCTTTTGAGTAAATTTCTATAGTCTGCCATGGCATTGATGGTCTGCTGGAGGAGAAAAGCACACTAAATTTTGTATTGAGTGATAAGCATTGTGAAGAAAATAGTCAAATGAATAAATAAGAGCTGCTATAATGGGGTAACAGAAAAATATTGTTTGAACTCAGTCCCTAAGGATAAGAAGCAGCTAGCCACTTAGAAAACTGGAGGAACAGTGCTGAAGACAGAATGATGGAACACAGAGGCCCTGAGGTTGGGACCAGCATGGCTAGGTGCAGGATGAGAAAGACTAGTGTAGTTGCCAAACTTAGTAAGAAGTATGAAATAAGGAGGGGAGGGTGGCCAGGGCCACAACAAAGAGTCTCCAAGCCCATGGTTATTCTAAGTGTATTCAGTAGCCATCAGAGTATTTGAAGCAGTGATGACATGATGTAATTCCCTTTCTGAACAAAATGCTTGAAAATATGTAGACACACTGAGTTATGTAGTCATGCTGAATTGAAAAGTTACATGATAAACTAGGGTTATAGCTCAGTGGTAGAGTGCTTACCTAGCACTGGTGATCCCTAGCACGGGGCAGGGGGCACACTCATGAAAGAAAGAAAAATTACTAGAAGAGAACGGGGTGGGGGTAGGGTAGAGTGGAATAGCCAGTTGATGAGCAGAAATTCAAGTCTAAATTAGCTAAGTTTGATTGGGTTTCATTTTAGTTATATACATGGCCACACCTCAAAAAACAAGAATCTCTTCAATGGTATCTCCTTTCTTAGAAGAAATAAATTGATTTGTTCTTACTACGTTATTTCTCTGTGTTCCTATCTTCAGGCCATTCTACAGGTTCATGACAAAGAGGTCCTTGCCTCTCAGCTGCTGGTGTTGACAGGGCAGAGGCTGGCTCACGCACTCCTCCACACCCAGACGAAAGAAGGGATGGAGCTTCTGGCCAGACTTCCACCCACACTCTGCACTTGGCTGAAGGCAATGGTAAGTACAGTAGAGTGAAATCAGACAGGTCACTGGATGTTTCCTTAAATGAATAATCCATAACAATTATGAAAAGAACTGAACTACAAGTTCAGTTTACCTAGTTCCAAATAACTAAAAGTGTTTTTACAGGGAAATTAACTGCTGTGGTAAGTCTAGTTGTATATTACTAATGGATTATTTTTGTGTCCATTTGCAGAACCCCCAGGATCTTCAGAACACTGAAGTGCCAATTGCAACAACCGCTAAACTAGTAAATAAAGTAATTGAGCTTTTACCAGAAAAACATGGGCAGTATAGTCTAGCCTTGCACCTCATTGAGGCTGTGGAAGCCATATCTATTCCTTCTTTATGACATTTATCTACTGAAAATAATCTAAAATTGTGTGACTACAACATCAATTAGTGCATGGCCATTTTACATAGTAAGATCTAGAATTTTATGGAATATCTTTTTTGTTTTGTAAAATAAATAAAAATATCTATTACTTTCAAAAAGTGCTGTCCTGGCTAAATTCCACTCCTTTGGTTAATATTGAGGATAAAATATAAATTAACATTAATTGTACTATAATTGATACAGATGTTTTACTGTATCAAACATTTAAGTCGCTTTATTGTTAAACATCGCTATTTAAAATTGTTTATAATTTACAGATGTTATTATAGGATTCTGCATTTCACATTCAACCTGTTATTGTTGTGATTAAATTAAATGTGCTCATGTATAGTCCCCATCAGAACTGTTAGAGAAACATCCCACTTTCCTTTAAAGACTGTTGAGAAAATGTATTTGTTACCATGATTAACCCTACGTCAGGCTGCACCTGGGAGTGCTGGGTGCAGGTAGGTCTTTTTTAGAGGTGCTGTTGCTGCTGCCTTCAGAGAAGGAATGGGTTTCAGGCCTTTAGAAGGGACACCAGGTAGAACCCTTAACCTGTTGTACTTGCCAAAATGAGAATCTGAGATGTGAACAACCAGCAAAATCAATTATAATGTAAATTTCTGCCAAGCTGAAAAGCTATATACATACAAATCAGGAAACTGTAAAAATGTATGATTTTGTAAAACTTATATAAAAAAAGAAAAAAAAAGCAAAGACTCTAAGATATTTAAGTCCAATTTTATTTTTCCTATAAATGTTTAGAAATGTTTGCTTCTGGGATTTGATAGTGTTATCTGTCCATGGGAACAGTAATGGGAAAAAAGTGCTTAGTGACATTACGGCTTTAGCAAACCTACCTCACTCACAGGTTGAAAGGATAAAATACAACTAATTTTGTACCCTACAGTGCCTACAGCAATACAAGTGCTAAATATCTGTTGATCAAAACCAAACTAACAAAAGTCTGTAAGAAGTGCTTTGAGCTCTATAAATACCAAGTACTTATTATGATGTATCTTTGGAATGTAGCCACAGTGCAATTACTGATACCTGTCATGGACAATTGTTATTCGTAGTAACTCATTGTGATAGAGAAGTTTGTTTCTTCGCTCCCTTGTAAGAAGCCAACTGTAGCATTTTGCACAGTTGAGGAAAATGATATAAAGAGAAAAATGTCTGATATTTAAGAATATTCAAATATTCTTTTTCACTAAAAGATCACCTCTAAGTTAAGAACCTAACTGGCTAAAACTGAATTATTGTTAATGTAGCTATCAGAGTTCAAATCTTGAAAGAAAAATGTTTTAGGTTTTGAGAGACTGGGGTGGGCCTGTGAGTCTGACAGAGGTACAAGTGGTATAGAATAGCAACACTGGAAAGGGCCTGAGCTAGCCCAGCCTCCCCTCCTCTGCTTGGATCTCCACTGCCCCAGCCAGCCACATTCTAGAATTCCTTATAAGCGTACCTCGCTTCATATAAATAGTCACTTGTGACTTGTGTTCTAAGAGACTAATTTTTCCTATGATTTCTTAAATTCTCTGAAAGTAGTAAGAATTTAGGCAGCCAAAGAAACTGAGAATTATAAGCATTTTTAAGGATTAAATCTTTTACTCTCTAATTCCATTATCGCTTGGAGGGGGTGGTGCTTGCATTTTAGATAGTAAAACTGGCTGACTTTAACTCTGGTATGAAATAGTCAAACCTGAGAACCACTGAGAATAAGCTGAAATCTGGTTCACAGAACCATAACACAAGTCATTGAGTCTCTAGTTAGATGTGTCATCCATAGAATTTTAAAACTGAATTCTGAATTTTATGGTTAAAAAAAGCAGTTAAATACTCTACTACTTCATTAAGGGCTTTTAAAATAAATCTGATAACAAAAAAAGGAAAATTATGCTGGGTGTGGTGTTGCATGCCTGAAATTCCAGCTACTTGGGAGGCAGAGACAGGAGGATCTCCAATTGGGAAGCCAGCCTGGAAAAGGTAGAACAATGTCTCAAAAGCAAAATATGGGCTCAAACTCAGTAAGTGTAAAGCCCTGGTTCAATCTCCAGTACCACAAAAAGAAAAAAATGCCTATGTATACGTTCTGTCACAAAGGAATTGGATTTCCCATAGAACAGGTGGTTTCTGAGATACAGGGCATGTGGCCCTTAGCGCAGGTACTGCTGTAACCAGTTGTGTTTTCCTACATACACTCCCCTAATTTCTTCTTTACAGTCATGTTTTACCTTATGAAATTCTATTGTACAATGCTGAAGGGAAAAATGTTCAAATAATCCTAATTTCTACATTACAGGTTGTGCTCAGGTATAGAACTAGAGGCGTCAGGATAAATGCAGAGGTACATGGCACCAGGCTTCTAAGTGCTTCAGACTTTTGTAAAAAGAAAAAAAAAAAAAACAGTTTTATCTTTGTTTTATAAAAATTCATCCAAGGTCAAAGTAAACCCTTTCACATTTAAATTTAAAAAAAAAAAAAAACATGATTAATTTCAATTTAAAATCACAGAAAACTAAGATTTAGTAATAATAAGCTTACATTAATTACAACATTCATGTAGACGTTGCTATGGCCCATTTCATTTACAAGAGACAAATATTTTTACAGTACACTATAGCAAGAGTGAAAGCCCTCCCTCCCTCGCAGGAATGGGTTTGCTGGGCTTCTGAAAGTAAGACTTCTGCTGAATAGATTAGCCATCCTTAGATTTTAATCCTATACTGGATTGTTTATAAAATGCTCTTTTATCTATTGTAATGTATTGTAAGTAGTGAAATTCTGTATATATTGCTATTTTCTTCATGTTCATTGTTGTGAACTTATGTATATTAGTGAAATAAATTCTCAGCTTTCATTTTGTTTCCTTAACATTCAAAAATGTAAGTATTAATCCCTCTTGAGAAATAAATTTGGGAAGGTTTCTCCTTCTAATCAAAAAACCCAAGCTGTTAAAAAGCTTAATGTTTGCTAGCGGGAGTACAAAATGACTTGGTCTCTTAGGGGGAACACACCTCTGCCCTCCCCTTCAAAACCACATGCTTTCCATTTGTTATTCACAACTTTTGACCAACGTCAGTCAGCAGGTGTCCAGAATGCCTTTATTTTCAGAACTTAAATACTGAGTCAAAAAGATTTTTATAAAATATAAAACAGATTCTGCTCAGCCACAGTTGAAGGAAAGCCTATTCGACATCTATGTTCTGAATAAGTCTATGTAGATATATATAAATACATATATATGGTGTGTATGCATAAATATATATATGTATATGTATATATGTATACACACACACACATATATTTCCATGTGTATGTACACAGGAAATACTTCTTTTATAATTCTGATTCTGAACCTCATCCTTCACGAGTTACTCTTCCACTCCTTACTTAAGCCTTCCTTTCTTTAGCCTTCCTTTCTTTCTGATACTGTAAATAATCCATCTAAACTCCCAGTCAATAGTGTCAAGAGTGTTCTTGCTCAGAAAGCTGTTAACCCCAGAGTTCTACTTTCCTCCAACCACCTCTGCACATCGGGGACAGAGTGTGTCTGAAGACTCAGCTGTGTATTTCCAACATCGAGGGCACTTTTCCTTGGTAGTTGGTACAACAATTACTTTATATGAAGACTCTTCGCGAATATCACCACCTGTGAGAAAAACACAGAGTATTTCAAACAAACCATTCAACTTGTACCACTTTCCTAATTGGCTTAACAGGTGTTCCTTTCCAAAGCTTTCTCATCCACGCCTTGGGAAAGCTGGTCAGGTTTTGCCTCGTTACATAAACTGCCAAGACAATGGGAAAAAATGAAGAAAACCAAACAATGAGAGATGCTGTGGGACTAAACTAGCTGATTTTTACCCAAGTCACTGAGTTCTGTATCTGTTCAGGTGGAGCAGACTTTCTAACTCTGGTATATAGTTTTGATCAGTACAAAGCCTTGCCAGACTTTGACTTGACTAAGGATTTTAAAAATCCCAAGTTAAACAACAACTGTAGTGACCCCACTCAAAACTTCACTAGCCCTCACACTGATAAAAATAAGTAAGTAAATAATTTTCTAGTCATTGTGCAAAGAATTTACAGTGACCAGCAACTCAGTAGCCAAGAGGCAGGAAAACTGCAAGTTTCAGGCCAACCCAGGCAAAAAAATAGCTAGACCCTGTCTCAAAAAAATAAAAGGCCTAGAATATGACACAAGTAACCAGCATATTCAATCCCCAGTGCTACAAAAAAATCAATAGATTCTGAAAAGCAGATTCACCCAGAATCTTTACTACATGAACAATGCTGCCACGCCTCAAATTTAAAATGACCCCTGTAAATTAGCCTCCCACCTCCCACTGGTACCTGAAAGCTACAAACAGGTCACCTTTCACAAGACACCAACTGCTTATTCTCTGTTAGTGCTACTCTACCTTCACTCCCAATAATGACAGTGAACCAAGTTGATAGAAAGTGCCTTATAAAACAGAAATATCTGCAAAATGCTTGTGAGGTACCACTTCTTTAATCCCTCATTAAAAATGGCTAAATATTTTACTATGGGCTATGCATAAGAAATTTCAGAGTCAACACAGAAGGGTGGGCAGGGCTAGGTGGTACTAAGAACTGGGACACGAGAAATGGGAGCAAGTGAAGCTGAACAGTTAGCCTTTCATTCCCATAGTCATCAGGCAGGAAGGACACTTTTGAGAGCTGGCTTAGACATGTGGCAATTACGTTGTTTCCACAGAAAGATGTGTTCCAAGTATGCATCTGCCTTCAGAATAAACCTAGTCCACTTCTGAAGCTGGACATGACCCACAACCACTTGCCACTCTCACATGCTTCCCACCTTCTAAATTGATGAGGAATGTCCCTTTAAGCTCAATTCCATCTGCAGTTCTCTCGCGTGGATCCTGGGCCAGTAAAGTTGACTGGGAAGCCATCATTAGCTCATTCAACTGAGAGGTGCTGGAGGTTTCTTCAGCTTGTAGCATCTGAAAGTGAGTGTGTGAAACCTACTGTTTAAATTTTCACTATGAGTTCAACTTATTTACTGGAATATCATCCATGCTTTTCTATACTTTGTTAGATGCAAATTGTCACAAAGAACAACAAAAAACACTATATGGTATTTACTATCCCAATTTTACAAATGAGTAAACCAGCAAAGTGGTTAATTTGCCCAAGTTTCTCAACCAGGCAACTCAAGCCCAGGTCTGTCAGCCACAAAGCCCCTTCCCCCTCTCTCTTCCCCCCTTATCATGCTTCCTACATTCAGAGAGGAACTAAGATACTGTATCTGGACAAAGACCAACAGTGCAGACCAACTGTAGACCAACAGTGACAATCTGAATGATACATAGGACCCTTCCAAAGTACATTGAATTTGGATGTCTGATAAACACTTTTACATTTTCCATTGTGATTTTGACTTTCAAAATGAGTTTGTGAGCTAAGCAATACAGATGTTCATTTTATTAAAAACAACCCACAAAAAAAGAAACTCAAAGAGATTAATTTGGTTTTAACAAGTTCATGCAATTAGTTAATTGCCAGAACCAGGACTCCATGTGACAGCTTGCTTTGATTCCTAAGGAAAATACATTTATGTTTTAAAAAAACCCTGACGTACTTTAATCACTACAATGATCTAAAGCCAAGGAAACAGCATATGGGGAAAAAACTTAGGACCAAGTTGTGTGGCCTTGACTAGGTTACAACTTCAATGTCCTCAGCTTCCTTACGCAAAATTAAGGAGTCAATGCTTCCCAACTTTTAAATCTTAAAATGTTAATATCTGTTCTTATTTTCTGTTAACAGCAATCTCAAACCTACTTGCAATTTCAAGTGTCAAATCTTAACCACTTTAATTACATTGTTAAAAATTTAGGCGTGGTGTGGTGCTTTGAGATATATGTGATAATTTGCTCCAACAAAGAATTTTCTGCAGCACTTGGTGGTGCATGCTTGTAATCCCAGCACTCGGGAGGCTGAAATAGAAAGATTATGAGTTCAAAGCTACCCTGGGTTACAAAATTTTTTTTTCTAGATCTCATGAAATTAAAGAACTAATTTTTGGATTTCCTTTGAATCTGGTCCACATGGACAAAAATCTCAAAGAACCAAGCCCTTACTAAAAAATTCCCATTTTTATATACTCTAATGGACTGCCATAGATTTACATTCCAGTGACCTTCTAAATAGCCCTGAGGGTTTTCGACTCAAACAGAACTCTCATACCTTCCTTGTCCTATACTATACATTTTATAAGATGTAGGAAACAAAGAATCACCGTTAACATCAATATATCTTAAGATATTTTCTTAAATTCTGGGTGAAGCTGTATACCACCAATACCGTTTCAAAGGGTGCCAATTGCTACATACCTCTATAATCTCAAAGAGCAGCCCAGGCTCTATCACAATGACAACCTCATACTCAGCAGCATTTTTGCCAGGGATGCTTCCAAGAAAGGAGTCTCGCATTGCACACGCGCTCTCCACCGCTTCCTCCAGCCCAGGCTTCTTCCAAATAGAACTTGTGCTAATCCACCCAGTGCGAAAAACACTCTTGGGTTCTTAAAAAAACAAACAGGTCAACTGATTTACATATTTGCTAAACTGTATATAAGCTCTACCATTAAACATTTACTCTTAATGGGAAATAAGGATTGCTATTTATGGTAATTGTGCAATAAATATTTACAAAATATAGAAACAATGGGAGATATCCATTACATGTAAACAGGTAAACTAATAAAGTTCTCAAAGAAAAAAAAGAAGATATACCCCAAAATTAACAGCTGTTGTCTATACTTGTAGGACAATGAGTAGCTTTCCCACATTTTCCTAAACAATTTCTAATTTTCTAAAAGCTTACCAGAATCAGGAGAAAAAAAAAAACCTACCATAAAAGTATTCACTTTTATGGTTTGTCTTAATAAAACCTAAAAAATGTTGTTTTGGGACATGTACAAAGACTTTTAAGAAAGTGATTTCTCAATGTTGCCAAGGTGCTAGTACATTTCGGAAAGCACTAGAGATGGCTCAAAGGCCACTCTGAAGTCGTCCTACTCCACAGCAATAGGTTCAGAAACCACTAAATGTCACAAAGTATCAGTGCAGATGAGTGAGCAGAACTATGTGAAGCAGATAAAGTTCCTTACCTTTAATATAAGGTATGTGCTGGAAGACCTCTTCAGCCAAGTGAGGAAGGATGGGAGCAAAAGAACGAACTAATACATCCAAGATTTCAGCTAACGCAGTCTGACAAGAGCGTCGTTTAGGATCATTTTCACTTTCACAATAAAGCCTGAACAAGAAGAACTTATTCAGCAGTTGACAACACTTTACACATTGTGCTCACCACAACAGAATCTGCCTTGGTTATTTTTGTTCTTACAGTGGCTAAGTTATGGCTCCAGTCAAGTTGTAAAATATTCGTTCACACACAACTTATCGTCTATTCCACTTTGCTGTCTCCAGGTGTGCCCACGTCCCTCAACACAACTCATGGTTGGGGAGCAAGAGAGGAAAAACAAAAAAACCTCCTGCTAATGTCCAAGTCTGATTTTCAGACTGAAAATCTGATTGTCTAGATTTTCAATCTAGACTCTAAGATGGTATTTAACATGTGACTCCCACCCTAAAATGCCGTAAGTGTTTTAAGGGCAGCACTGTGAGGTATAATCCCTATGCAGAAGGCTCCCAAGGTGCGGTGCTGACAGTCCAGGGCTGACACCTCACAGTGGAATGGTGACTACCAACAGCTCCTTCATCTGTGTGCCGCCGGAGCACCAAGTGAAGGCTTAGTGTCAACCCTCTTCTAAAAAGACACCACTGACGTGATACAATGTAATAAGGTAACTGCCCTTGCATTTCTCTCTCCCTCAAGATTTGCAAACCACTGCGGTGTCAAAAGCACTGTTCACTCCCTCACATTTGCAGTGATCACTAACTGAACACTTACTTTAGTCATCTCTTCTTATCCTCATAACCACTTTAGGATGTAGGTTTTATCATCCCCATTTTTCAGATGAAGAGATAGATTATGCTTTAAATTGCCCCAAGTCACACAGCTAGGAAGTGGCAGGGCACAAACTGATAATCACACTGGACTTTGGAACCCAATCTTGATGACCACACAATGCTGTCATCTCTGTATTCCCAACATTCACCAAGCACAAAGTAGACATTCAAGAAATATTAGTTGAGTATTTTTAACACTTAGTCATACATACCTATCCTTGATTATGCTGAAATAAAAGTTGGAGAGTTCTCTAGTGTAAAATGCTTTTAATAGTCGAACAACCTTTCCAAAATCATATTGCTTGTATGAGTCGGTAATCTAGAGAACAAAGTCAAAATAAACTTGGGAGCTGGTATAAACAAGTGAAAATGGAAGTTAAAATAAGCAAAATATGTTCCCATCAGGCGGATAAATAAAAAATAGTCACTAATGCAAAAAGACCTGAGAACCTTCCAAACATCATTCTTAACAAATTTGACTACACTAGAGGATACTGCACTACTCTGGGAACTACAAAAGAATGAGCGCCAAATAAAGGGAGGATCAAGGATCTTTTTGTTTGGTTTGACTTTTTTGTGGTTTGGTTTTTGTTCTAATTTGCAGTGCTGGGAATCAAACCCAGATTCTTGTGCATGCTAGGCAATAACTCTAACCACTGAGCTACATCCCAGCCCTCAAGTTTAAGTGATAAAGTCACACCATTTTTAATGCAGCAGAGTGGAAATTATTGACAATTGATTAATGTTCCCTCATTTCTGCCTCATTTACTTTTGATTTGAGCAAAAATTGGTATATATGCCTCTGAATTAAGGTTACAACTGAAGCAAATGTATTTCTAATTTGGAGAAAACACGAATTATTTGTCTCTGTGTAAATGAGCAAATATATATCCTAACAGACATAAGAATGGTCATTTCAGTTCTATTACTATGAGGGACACATCTGTATGTAAACAAAGTTGAACTTTATTCCTTCTTGTTGGACAAACAGAGCTATCTGGAGAGAAAAGCCTGGTCTGTGGGGAAACCTGAGACCACTGCTTCCAGCTAGGTACTTTTCTAGTCTTTTGAGATCTAAGAAAGACATTAAAGCACTTCTCACCTAAGGTCAACTAGGAACATGTGGAATTATCAAATATAACCTTTCTCAAGAGTGCTCTAGTTACTATTTCTAGGAAGCTCTGTTCCACTCAGATGAAACTAAAATGTAACACACGAGAGTACTGATATTTCTGCTGCTCAAAAGCTTACAAATGTACACCTACCTTGGTTGCTAAGTCCTGCAGCAGGTGTAGCATGTACTGGTCTATGACATACATGTTGTTCACAGGAATGGAGTCTGTCTCTGGGTTAAAACCAGCCACGTTTCCCAGAAGAAAGCGGAGCGTGTTTCTAAGCTACTCACAGTGAGAAAAAGTATACAGTCAAAAAAATTCATGGGCCTTCAATTTTCATGAAAAGTTACTTTATAATTCTGTAAGTTTAACCCAACTTTTGTTGCTTTCCTAATAGGGTACTTGCTAAAAATCCTATCATTTCTAAATAATAAACTATAGATGAATAAACAAGCTCTCATTCTAATAGCCCAGTTGTACAAACATCCACTAGATTTTTATGCCTAAAGAATAAGTTGTTATTATATTCCTTTATAATTTCAAAGAGCAAACCACCTTTCAATGGCCTAGTTTATTCATGTGTGTAGGTAAGAGTGTTTTTTTCACCTGTTTCACAAGTGAAAAGAAAGATAAATGCAGTTAGTTTGGAGCCTCAGAGGACATGGAAAGTATCTAAAACTAGTATATTTTCACGTCACACTATGTTACAGTTTATGTAGTAATAAAGTGTCAAAAGCATTATGTAAAATCCTTACTGTAATGTTTTTGTGAGTTTTTTTTTATTTTATAGTACTGGAGTTTGAACTCAAGGCCTAGTAAGCACTTTACTACTTTGAGCCACACCTCCAGCCCTTTTCACTTTTGTTATTTTTCTGTAGGTCCTAGCATTTTGCCCAGGGCTGCCTTGGAATGCAATCCTCCTACCTATGCCTTTCATGTAGCTGGAATCATAAACATGCACCACTGCCCTGGGCTTGTCTTTGAGATAGGGTTTTGCTAACTTTCTGCATAGGTTGGCCTCAATCCTCGACCCTCCTGATCCCTACCCCCAGTAGCTGGGATTGTAGGCATGTACTACTGTGCCAGGTCTTACTAATATTTGTAAACAAATTAACACAGGATAGTTAGAAATGTTCACAACATGGGAACTAAGCTAAACAAAACAAGCCCCATTTTTTGCAACAGTGATTTAGAAACTTTTCATTCAGAAATAGGAATAGTATGGCTCTAACCTTGCCAATGTCATCTCTGGCAGCACTGAGTGCAGATGGGCCAACTGTCACTTCAGTAAAGACGTTGGACTCAGCCACCCACCAGCGAAGGACATCAGCACCATAGGGAGGCTCTTTAGTTTGATCCTTTTCATTGAGAAACAACATATAAACAGAATGGCTTTCAGTTCCAATTAGCCAAACAGACGTTTTAGGTAAAGTTCTTATTCAGAAATGCAAGACAATGAATGTAAGTGTATAAACTATGTATGCCAGCATTGTAACGAAATATGGACTAGCAATCTTGAATAAAGCTGCATCTAAAGACAAAAATGCAAAGGAGCAGTGCTGTGCAGCCTTGCTCAATGCACAGATGGGAGCACGTTTTTCCTCCCAGGCCATGTCCTCAGCCATCTATGCTAGGCACAGAGCAGTGCCAGGGATGCCCTGCAATGTGGGTGGGAAGGCAGAGACTGCTTTCCCTTTCACTGCTGCCTGGCAACTCTGTGCATAGAGCATTGAGTGGCTGGCTACAGCAGTAAAAAGCCACAGGAGCAATGAAACAGAAGAGTGAGTTCTCTTATGAAAGCAACTCCAAAAACTCCTAAACTGTCAACAACCCCAGATTTGATGTCTGTCCTTGCTTAAAGTTACACTGTGTCAATTCTAAGAATAAATATGCATTTAGAAAATGCAAACTCATTTTTTTCTTATAAGATTCTATTTAACTATAAAATTACAGTTTACACATATGAAAAGTTTAGAGATTCAGACCAGAAATGTATCAAGAGGACTTTTATTCTGGCCCTTCCTTTCTTTGTTTAACTCAGGTAGGTAAGAGTTTAGGTTTACAACACGGCAAGTCATCCTCTATTCTCTGAATTATTTTTCTTTAATAAACAGGGGTCTCACTCTGTTTCACAGGCTGGCCCTGACCTCCTGGGCTTAAGTGATTGTGCTGCCTCAGCCTCCCGAGGAGCTGGGACTGTAGGCACATGCCACCATGCCTAGTACACTTTCTCTTAATAGAAAAGATAGTTGTGTTCTTTTTTTAAAAAAAAATAGACATGACTGTATTAAGGGTTTGAGCTGCCAATTTAAGAGCCTTAAAACGAAATTAAATGAACTTTATAGAAACACCTACTTGTCCTCCACTGATGACAATATCAGGATTAATGACATTCCCAAGAGACTTGGACATCTTTTCTCCCTTTTCTCCAAGGGTAAATCCATGGACAACCACTGTCCTAAGAAGACAAACAACTGTTTCAATGTTGAGCACAACTATAATTTCTTTTTGAAGATGACTGAGAATTTTAAAAGAGTATCTTAGTTTGACACAAAAGTAAGATTTTTCTTGGCAGATTACAGATGAAATCTTTTTGGAAAGTACACTTCTCAGCAACGTACGCATGAGGATTGGTAAACACAATCCTCTCTACTTAAACACAGGAAACTTCGGGTGTTTTCAGTCACAGAACACATTTTCCTCATGTCTGTGTACTGATTTTTTTTTTTTTTTGGTTACTGAAACCAACCAGGAAAAAGCATGTCTAAAAAAGAGCAGAATATCACCTCAAAATCACTTGCAAAAAGACCACTTGAAAAAAGCAGGATCCTGCTACTTCATTCATGTTGAAAACATATTGCAAAAAAAAGAGACACATATAAGTTGATCTAGGATGGATTTTCACTGTTAAAGTAGCAAAAATCTTAAGCTGTATAAAAGTCTAATTGAACTTCTGCCCACACATTTGAAAAAGGAAAAGCAATTATCTGTACTTAACAAGAATTTCTAATTAATAAAATTCCCTAAGTAATGTTTCAGTTCACTTATCACTGCAGGTGTCAGAAATAGGGATGTTTCAGCTTGGGCTGTTTTCTTCCAACCTAGAAAATCCCTCCCTGTGTCCTGGTCCAGAAAGTACGACCATAGATCACAGCTCAAGATCTGGCTTTGTGACATTTCCCAATGATCCCAGCTGATGCCAATTCTCTCCTCTAGACGTTACAGTCGCATCAGAGTGACAAGATACCTCTGTGGTGCTCTTTGTCTCTGTTTTCTTTTTTCTTGTGTGTGTGTGTGTGTGTGTGTGTGTGTGTGTGTGTGTGTGTGTATGTGTGTGTTACTAAGAATTGAACTTGGGCTCCTACAAGCATGTTACCACTTGAGCCACACCCCTAATCCTTCTTGCTTAATTTAGTTTTGTTTTTTCACATGGTTCTCACACCAACTTTACCAGGCTGGCCTTAAGCCACGATCTGTCTACCTCTGCTTCCCAAGTAGCTGGGATTACAGATGTGTACCACCATACATGGCTTGGGTTTTGTTTGGTTTTTTATCATTAGCCAAGTACAAAACACAGCTTGTTTTTGAGACAGGGTCTCACTAATTTTTGTCTATGCTGGAACCACTATCCTCCTGTCTCCCAAGTACCTGGGATTACAGGTGTATGCCACCACACCCAGCTTCTTTTCTTAATTTAAATTATTTCTCTAATGTGACAGGAGACTCTAGTGCTTTCACATATATTACACCATGACCTTGTCTTCAGTTTTACAGTGCCAAATTCAACATGCCAAGTTTTTTACCACAATGACTTAGTAAGCACTTTCATTCAGAAGCAGGAAAAGTAATGGCTCTAATCATCATGCTGATGTCATGTAGTGTATATATAATGTCACACCTAGGTATGTACACGTATACCTGCTCAAGGCTTCCCACACCAGCAGGAGCTCAGAACGGGCAGTAAAGAATGCTGTCTCACTTGGCTCAGGGATAAATACTTACTTGAAAGGTGCTTTTTTCCTTACTGCCACACTTGTTAATAAGGAAGACTGAAACCATCCCCCAAGCTGGTCTTTTCCTTCCAAGTACAAATCTGCCATTTGGCCAGTACCTAAAAAAGAGATACTTTTTAAAAAATATAGAAACTTAATTAAAATAACAAAATAAAAATAAGGATCTATCAAAGCATTAAAATAATCAAAATAATGACGTTACTTATTTTTGGTGTCACCTAGTAGCCAATTGCCTTCACCTGAGGGGTCACCTCCACTGTCATTGTATTAACCAAGAGAAAAATGATAACCTTCAGTACCATCTCCAGAACCACAGCTCACTAAAACACTGTCTCAACTAGGAGTGGTTTATACTAATTATCACTATCAATGTATTTCCAGTTAAATCTATAATGAAAATAAAATACTATTAATTCAATAAATACTGGCTGAGCATCTAGCAACTATAAATGCCAATTCATTCCATCCTTCTAACTAATAAAAGCAGGCATTATTCTTATCCCCATCTTAGAGATGCAGAAAGTGAGAACACACAGATTTTATGCTTGCAGAGAGAACAGTCTCTGCAAACTGAGAGAACGGGACTCTGCCTGGACTATGGCTCCAGGGAGCAGCTTTTAACCAAAAAGCCACACTGCTTCAACAGATCTGAGCTTCATCATGAGGTTCACAAAGACCAGCGAGACACCGTCTCAAACAAACACAAAACCGGTACCTCTAGTACAGTTACTTTAGCTCTTAGAAAAATTATGAAGATTCGTATTTAGAGAAAACAATAAGCTGTTCAGTACCTCTGAGATTGTGAATTAGGCATGGAAGTAATTAAAAGATTAAACCAACTATTAAAAATTACCATAAAAGTGAAACCAGCAAAACATTGAGTTACCTATGCTTTCACGACTGAATTGGTTAACTTAGATGAACTGATGAATTTTAAGCAAGATTATTTTATTTAGTTAAGAAGATAAATTGCCAGGTATTGTGGGCACATGCCTGTTCTCCCAGAACTCGGAGGCTGAGGCAGGAAGACTGTTGAGTTCCAGGCCAGTCTGGGCTACATAGGGAAAGACGTTTTCAAAAAAAAGATAAACTAGCACCAGCAAGTATGGCAAAACTATTGCTTAATCTATACAGCACCTGAAAATAATCACTAAAAATATACTAAAATGTAACTATTAATTTTTAAAATTAGGCTATTTCTGACATAATATTGCATGTCCTTTAAAAAGTAACATTTTTAAAAAGGTTACTTATAAACCTAAGTTGTAAGGCTACCTTTGTGGTTTTTTTAAAACAAAAAAAAGACCTCTTTTCTCTATTAACTTCAATTTATTTCTGTTTAAAAAAATCAGAAATGAAATAGAGTAAAGGCTGCTATTTCAGTAGATGACTAGATAAATGAGCTGCAAGCTGTAGTATATTCAGACAATGGAATGCTATTCAGAGCTTAAAAAGAAAACGAGCTATCAAACCAGCACAGGACATGGAGTAAATTTAGATGTGTATTAAGTGAAGTGAAAAGGCTACAATAATTCCAACTACATGGCATTCTGAAAAAGCAAAACTATGGAAACTATGACAAGATCAGTGGTGGCTATACACTGGGGAGGGAGGAGGAATAGGTAGAGCACAGAGGATTTTCAGGACATTGTTACTGCTCTGTGTGATACTGTGATGTCATTAGACATCTATCCAAACTCAGAATGTACACCAAGAGAGAACCCTAATATAAACTATGGGCTTTGGGTGATAATGCGGTATCAATGTAGGTTTCTTTTTTTGTGTGTGTGGTACTGGGGCTTGAACTCGGGCCTTCACCTTGAGCCATTCCACCAGCCCTATTTTTGTGAAGGGTTTTTGAGATAGGTCTTGCAGAACTATATGCCCAGGCTGGCTTTGAACCATGATCCTCCTGATCTCTGCCTCCTGAGTAGCTAGGATTACAGACGTGAGCCACAGGCACCCAGCTTCAATGTAGGTTTCTTGTCTGTAACAAATATGCCACTCTGGCAGAATGCTAACAGTGGGAGAGGCTATATGTGTTTGTGGGTACAATTGAACTGTACTCTCAGCTCAATTTTACTGTAAACTTAAAAGTGCTCTAAAAAATAAAGTATTAAAAATTACACACACATTATTTTTTAATCACTGAAATAATGCCTCAGTATGCTGAGTGCAGTAGTTCATCATAGCTACTTGGGAGGTGGAGATCAGGAGGACTGCAGTTAAAGACTAGCCCTGACTAGTCTGGGAGTGGTGGCACATGTCTGTCATCCCAACCTCCCAGGAAGCACAAATAGGAGGATCATGGTCCATACCAGCCTGGGCATAAACATGAGACATATTCAATAAATACCAAAAGCAGAGGCCAGGCACAGTGGCTCAAGCCTTATAATCCTATTTACTCAGGAGGCAAAGATCAGGAGAATGGCGGTTTGAGGCCAGCGCAGACAAAAAGTTCACAAGACCCCATCTTAACTAATGCCTGGGTGTGAGAATGCAACTGTCATCCCAGCTACATGGGGAAGGTAAGTCGGCCTGGGGATAAAACAAGACCCTATATTAAAAACCACATCAAAAGAGCTGATGAAATGGCTCAAATGGTAGAGTACCTGCCTACCAAGAGCAAGGCACTTAGTTCAAAACCCAGTACCTCCAAAAATAAATAAATAAACAAGTAAGGTAAAAATGCCTCAAAATTTTTTTTAAAAATGTGTTTGATGTGTCAATATGACTTATTATATATAAACAAACTCACAAAAATGCCATTCCCAGCTGGGCATGGTGGATCACACCTATAATCCCAGCACCTGGGAGACTGAGACAGAAGAATCCTGAGCTACACGGTGAGATCCTGACTCAAGAAAAAAAAATACCATTTCCTTTCAGAAAGTTTTCAGGTTTTAATTTCTTGGGTTTTATTGACTTTGATTTCACAATGTTACAGGTATTTGACCTGATATCAGAACTTACGAGCCAAATCACTCTCACTGCTATAAAATTTGTCAGCAGAAAGTAAAACCAGCTATGTATGCTACATAACTGAATTCATCCTGTTACACATTAGTAGGTGCAGATGAAGACTGACAGCTAAAACTAAGCTCTAAAGCAAGTTCATTTTATTTTGCAATAATATATTTTCAAGGAAATAGGCAGACACTGAATCATTTTACATTTGATTTGACATAAACCATTTGAGAAAGAAAAGTATAGTAAGACTTCTTGAGAAAGTAAACTTCTTAAAAAAAAAAGCCTTACTGCTTTTCAAACTATGAATTCACCATTCACCACCTCATACCTTGACTCTCTTTCCCATTTCACTCTTTCTACTTCTGAGATTTTTATCATGAAATACAAAGGAAGGAAACAGAATTTAAGCCAATGAATCTACTACTGATTTATCTCATAAGGTTTTTACTGATTGACTGGGAAGTGATACTTGGTGAAAGAGTAGAAATACAGTACAGATTGGGTGCATCAGACACTTAAATGACAAGGTAATTTTCCTTCTTTGAGCCAATGATTTAAATATGGCAGGAAAGGAAATGATTTGTTGAGTAGGTACATTTTAACCTCTGACTTCATTAATAAAGAATTTATGTCACAGTCAAAATTACCTGGATAAAAATATCAACACACTAGAGAGCAGGAAACTTTTCTTCCTGCTATCACTTACCGTAAGTCACATTATTTTCCTATATGTTCTACTTATGGGAAAAAAGTACTCAAATTTGAAATATTTCCTTACATACACCTGGAGAAACACAATTATGAAATAATATTGACAATTACTACACAAAAAATTATGAGAAATAATGTGTAGCATATTTGGTCATTATAAACTATTATGTACATTTTAGCTGCCAGAGAGTAAGCATGAATTTACATGCATTGTTTTTCAAATTTTCTAACCTGAAAGTAAGGTCCAAATGAAGGAAATGTAGTTACTTTTCCTAAGAATCCTCCCAACAGTGAGGCCGACTATCAGAATATTCCACATAAAACTTGAGGACAGGGCTGGAGGTATGGCTCAAGCAACAGAGCACCTGCCTATCAAGTTCAAAAATCAAAACAAAAAACACCTAAGAATGATTCCTTTCAACGCCTTTAATGGCAAGCTACACAAACATGCTATTTGTCCCACATGCCCTTGTTCTGTAAAGAAAAACACCTCTCAGGCCACAGTTGGCACTTAGTGGGAGTGTGAGCCTGACTCTGACTTCACAGAGCTCACAGACTTGCTCATTCTATGCCTACCCATTCACGTAGGATCCTTCAGGATATTTCTTGTAAAGCATCTAGGCATGCCCTTTGATGTGTACCTTCCTTCTACTGCTCCCTTCTAATTCCTGCCCCAGGTATCCCTTTTCTCTTTAACCAATGAGTCAAAACTCACCCTAACTAGGACTGGGTATCGAATCAGCCAGCCATCTCTGTGGAGAAGGAAAAAGCCATGAAAAGGCAGTGTGGTGTGGAGGAATGAGAACTGGAAGTCAGAGGACCTGAGTTCCAGTCTGATACTAACTATATAGCCATGTGACCATAACCTCCTTGGCATAAATGATGGGGTCATATTATAACAGTGATTTCTAAACTGGGTGCCTTGGGTTTGCCAAAGAGGCCAAGGAGAATGAACTAGTTAAGAAGGAGGAAAAATCACACACATACACATACACACACACACACACACACACACACACACTGTACACTTGTTTTTTTCAAACAGGGTCTCTCACTATGTAGTTCAGACTGGCCTCAAAATTCTTGATCCTCCTGCTTGTATGAGACATGTACCACCACACCTGCCTAAAAATTTCCATTTTTATCTATCTATGTATTATAGTTCTAAGTAAAAATTCAGGGGTGGGGGCATGACTCAAGTGATAAAGCACTTGTCTACCATTTACAAGGCCTTAGGTTCAATCCTCAGTGCCCTGCACAAAATAAAAAGATAAAGAAAAAGAAAAGAAAAATATAAATAAAAGATATAAGTTTTAAAGAAAAAATGTAAGTTTTTCATCATGAAACAAACAAACAAAAAAAGAAGTTGGGAGAAATCATTGGATAAAATGTTCTCTAAGGCTCCTTCCAGGTCAAAAGTTACTTCTACTATAGCAGATCTTCTTCCAAATAAAGCAAAAAAATAAAGAAAGAAATAAAATAACAAAGGAATAAGTTTTTTATTTATAGTTTCTTCTAAGTGACATTTCTGTATTTTCAAGACTTCTTGGTTTTGGTATGTAATCTTCTTTTGTAAATTACCTGGAAGAACACAAGACCATGAGGTTCCACTGTCAAACCAGATATCCAGAATGTCCTGCCCTGGCACATATTCCAAGGCACCGGGACCGCCAACCTAGTAAGGTAATGCACAAAAACTTTACTTATGCAAAGGCCACAAAACACAGCAAATATTCCAAAAGTCTTAAGAAAATGAAAAACAACCATTTAATCCACATTTTTAAATAAAATTTAAAACATTCAAAAGCATTTCACAGTTCTGTACAACTCTTTCCACTGGTGTGTAAAAGTGGCCCTCGTTACTCAACAACTCATTTACCAATATAATAAGCACATTATTTTTTGAACTTAACTTCTAGTCTGAACTTTTCGACGTGTGATCTCACAGTCCCGATGGACCCATGTCTCAAGTGCGTGCGCTTAGGCCACGGGACCTCCAGGAGGTAACTAATGGCCCTGGCGCTCCCTGCCATGTTAAATGCTGTGCTTCTGCTGCGCAACCACACAATTTTCAACTGCTGACTCCAAGAATTCTTCACGCTGTCCTCACATCACACAAAGAGACCCTCACCTGAGATAACACATCTTTTGGAAGAAGCTGCTCCGGAGGAAGAGTCCACCAGATATCACTGCCATGTTGTTCCACTAATTTAGCGATATGCTCAATGGTTTGGCTGTTTTAGGGGAAGAGGCAATATTACTCAATGTGTAATGAGTGACAGACTTTTAAAAAACTTTAAAACAGCGGTATCTTTTTTTTTTTTTTGGCACTACTGGGGTTTGAACTCAGGTTCCTGCACTTGCTAGGTAGGCTCTAGCTCCAGGCCCCTCACTCCCCCTGCCCCATTTTTTACTTTAGTTACTTTTCAGATAGGGTCTCCAAGTTTTGTCTGGGGCAGGCCTTGGACCCTGATTACCTATGGCCTCTCTCACAGCTAGATCACAGCTGTGTGTATGCATAGCACCCAGCTAATTTGTTGAGATGGAGGTCTCACTAAATTTCTGCTTGGGCTGGCCCCAAATCACAATCCTCCCTATCTCCACCTTCTGAGTAGCTGGGATTATAGATATGAGGTACTGCACCTGACACTGTTTGGGGCTTCTGGATTTCTGTGAAATCCAGGCTGGCCTGGAGCTTGCTATGTAGCCTAGGGTAGCCTTGAACTTGCAGTCCTCCTGCTATCACCTTCTAAGTGCTGGGATAATAGGAATCTTTTCTTATCTTTAGTAGGATCTTCCCTTCCTTGTTTGGTTGCCACCATCATTCTAAATTCCACATGAATAAAAACAAATGGTTCATATGTACCCCTAAAGAAGAAGAGAGACGTCTGCTAACCTATTTCAGTTAATGACTTCCCTATTTCTACCCATCTATTTTTTGTCCAGGTACCTATACTCAAAGCCCCTAATTACCCTCCTCCAATTCCTGCCCAGATTAAGCCAGCACGTTCTGTCAGTTCTGCCTTTGAAATATTACAGTTGTCCCCAATGACACTACATTACTGCCACAACACTAGATTTATGCAATGGTCTTTTTCCCCCATTCTCATCCCTTCTGTTTTCATGATACACCCTGACACAGATGCATTCCTAAAACTGCTCTTATCACACAAATTTTCTGCTCAAAAACTTTCAAAGGCTCTCTTACTGTGAACAGAACTGAATTTCCCAGCAGAAGCAGTAATGCTGTACTGAAGCCTGAACTCTGTCAGCAGGTAACCGGGCTTTTGTCCCGACTCTGCCACTCTGTATTTATGTGGCCAAGCACAAGTCCAAGACTTCTCTAGACTTGGTGATCCCCTGTTAGGAAAAATAATCCAATTCATGTGTCCAAAAAGTACTCAGCACTTCCAATGTCTTGGGCATGACTGTAGGCACTAGAGATAGAGCAGCTGGCAAAATAGAGAAGAGCCCTCCCCTAAAGGAACTTACACTGCAGTGATCCTGCATACATCCCTTAAAACAGCAACGATACCGGATTATACATGAACATTTAGCACAGTGCCTAACACACAAGCTGATGCCAGTGCCTGCATTTCATATCCATATTGAAACTGGTCATGGCTTTGGAAAGACAGGAACATAGGAATTATTTGAAAATTAGACTCAGAAACAGTTATACAAAAGTTTCTCTCACAATAGGATACTGTTAAGCTACTAAAACATCTAACTTGTTGCAGCTTTGTTGCTATTACAGCATCTTCAAGGTGCTTCCCATCAAGTCACAGCACAGGCAATGGCCAAGAGCCTGGACCCTGCAGCCTTGGCTACGGCTTCGGTTTAGTTTCTGGCTCTATCACTTATGCATGTGACCCTGCGCAAGGCACTCAGCATTTTTGTACCTCAGTTTCCTCATTTGTAAAACTGTGAAAACAGCATCAACAGACTTATTATGGGTATTAACTGAGCTAATACATAAAGCACCTACAACAACACCTGGCACATTTTAACATACACATAAGCATTCAAGCTAATTGCTTGAAGTCAGGTAAATTTAGACAGATTTATGTTAATTACTAAAAACATTTACCCATATTTAAGGATAAAAATACACATACTAGGACGAACTTTCAAAATATTCTTCTTCCGGAACATCATACTACATTAGTGTACGTAACTAAGAATGTACTGTAGGTCCACAGAAACGGACAAGTGGCAGACAGGAGAAAGGGTCGGCTTCTCAGTCTGCACCTGTGTCTTATTAACCTCAATGACGCAAAGCAAATCACCGAGCTTCTCTGGATCTGATAATTCACAGGTAAAATGAAGTGTTTACAAAAATCGCTGTGAGAAGCAAAAATCGAATGGGCAATGTTAAATATACTCTACAAATGAAATATCTCAGATAAGATACTATTAAGTTGATATTTTATGAAAGATAGACAGTGTGATGCTACCAGCACAAACTCTGAAGAATTTATAAATAATAAGAATGTAAAATGTGCACAAGTCACTCACTTTAGATGAACTTTAGTGGTGAAGGTAAACTTGTGTGCTGTGCGACCATAAAAACTTTATGCAATAAGTATCTAGTTACAAGATGATAGTATTTAGTTACACATTACTATTTTATATAGTTTGGACAGAACACTTTATCAGTTAAGAAAATACCAGTATACTCAGTACACCGTAATAGAAAAATCCGAATAAATGTAATGTCTAAAAGAAAAATAAGAGAGCACGTGCCTGTAATCCCAGACTTACGAGGCTGAGGCAGGAAGGCTTAGAGTTCCAGGCCGGCCTGGGTTACACATCATGACTCTGTTTCAAACCACCAACCTCCCTCCACCCAAAAAAAAAAAAAAACAAAAAGAGAAACCAGAAAAGTACATTTATACATATATATATATATGTATTTGTATATATAATTATTATACATATGCTGTTTATACCAATTATGGAATTTTCATCAAAAAAGAATGATTCTAAAACTGGGTGTCATTTGCACTGCTTTTTTTTTTTTTAAATAATGTTATCATTAGATTGGCAATTTTAGGCATGCAATAAAATAGTTTTGATATACTGGAAATAGATAAAAGTAATAAATACCTAAGTAAAGTGAGTGGTTCAAATTTCTTATTAATTCAGTAAATAAGGTAGAGATATTAGGATTACTATTACCACTAATGAAGAGCATGTACCCGGCATACTGTGCTCTTCAAGGCACTTTACAAGCACACTCCCCTGGGATTCACAGACAGCCTGTAAATCACATCTTGACAACTGACTGTTCTCCGCTTTAGGGTTCCTAAGGTCATGAGGCAAAACAAGTAATACAGTCTGAACAAGGACTTAAAGTATGTGGTCCAAATCATGTTCAGTGTTGTTTTTCTTCTCTATTCTGCCCCTGTAACAACCTGAATTGTCACTGTCACTGATCTTCTATTCTCTAGAGTTTGTTAAGCCTGACAAAGTGCTCTTATTACCTAGGCGTAATAAAGACTGAACCAGAGATGAGATCAGGGGACCAGGGAGTCTCAGGAGATTAGTGTGTTGACAGAGCAAGCACTGAGTCCAAAGACCACACTCTATGTGACTTGTTCATTAATGACAGGAATCGAGAACATTATTCTTCCAAGCTTCAGTTTCTATGAACACTGGAAAAACTATGTGAACATTTTCATTGTGGAAAAAAACTCTTAATAACTAAAGAAAAGTGAGTTGTCTTATCATAATACATCTAGTAGATTTTAGAATGCTGAATCTCACTTCAATGAATCTTTTTTTGGTAACAAACATAAGGTAACTCAATAATGTTTTAAAAATTACAATTTAAGTATTTATTTAGCTACACTCAAGTACTTTACTGAGTCTATAAAAGTACCAAAGGAAGATTCCAATTTTGCTCTTGGCATGTTATTAAAGTAAACCGTAAAACCCACCAATTTTAAACATCTCTAGTCTAAGTCATTTTAATTACTATATTTTCTTATAAGCTATTAGTAATTCACTTAGATACATATAATGTTTTAATATAAAAAGAAATATAACCTAACTTCTTTTTTTGCAGTGCCAGGGATTAGATCTAGACCTTTACCAATGACAGGCAAGTGCTCTACCACTGAACTACAGCCCCAGCCAGTGATACTCCAAACCCTTAATTTTGTGTTTTACACACTTTTTATTGATAAATTATACTGTTTTTTCACTTAGAAAGGTCTCTTATCTCAGTGAGGAGGAAAGTTTGTTTTCCTGTCAGTTTAGCAGAGCCCAATATTTTTCTTTATTGCAAATGAATGTGAATCTGAACAAAAGAAAATGTTTTCAACATATCCAAAAGAAATGTGAAACATTTTCAAGAAGGAAGAGAAGCTCTGCCTCACTAATAAAGCAAGCCTCACTCATATGCAGAGCAAGACTTGCTAACTTACTTTATATTGTAAAATACAAAAATACCACGTTCTAAATAAAACCTACCAAATATGCTATATACTAAGCAGTATGTCCTGCAATTCAGCTGTATTTTGAGATTTCTGGATAACAAAATCACTTATATTTTAATTTAAAACAGTAAATAGAAGCAACTCTAGAATTAGATATAAAGAAAACCAAACAAGCATAATATAATGTAAAAGTATTTCAAAAGGTTACATTATACACAACAAATATGTATAATTTTGTCAATAAAAATTAGTTAATTAAAACAAATTTAGGCTGGATGTGTGGTTCAAGTGGTAGAATACCTGCCTAGTAAGCACAGGTCCTAAATTCAAACTCTAATACCACCAAAAAAATAAATTAAAAACTGAACATTCATAACAAATAAAAGTGCAAATCAAAAAAAAAAACCTTAAAAAAAATCAAAAGTGCACAGAATTGCTGTCACAAAGAAAAAACTTCCTCTTGCACTCTACTCTGGTAGACTGAATGACCCTAAAATATTGTGGTGGCTGGGCCCGGCGCCAGTGGCTCATGCTTGTAATCCTAGCTACTCAGGAGGCAGAGGTCAAGAGGGTCATGGTTCAAAGCCAGCCAAGGGCAAACAGTTCGCATGACCCTATCCCAAAAAAAACTACCACAGAACAGGGCTGGTGGAGTGGCTCAAGGTGTAGGCCCAGAGTTCAAACCCCAGTACCGAGAAAAAAAAAAAATTGTGGTAGTTTTAAAAACAAAATCTGCACTGGGCATGGTGGTACATGCCTATAATCCCAGCAACTCTACAGGCAGAGGCAGGAGGCTCACAAGTTTGAGGCCATGCGATCACATGACAAGACCCTGTCTCAAAAAAACCAAAAGCTGAGAATTAGCTCAGGGGTGGAGTGCTTGTCTAGTATGTGCAAGGTCCTGATTCAGCTCCCAACACTGCAAAATAACAAATTAAATTTAAAATATGCAGTAAAAATAAACACAGATATATAACCTAAACTTTGGGGTAAATACAATTATAAAATAGAGATGAGTTTAATGTTCACACAAAGTCTGAAAAAATAGTTTGGAAAAAAACACAAGTTAAAGCTACGTAAGTTCTCAAAAGGTACTCACAGGGCCGTGGCAAAAACACAGAGCCAAATGCTGCAGAGGTTCTGTTTGTTTGACTTTCACACCCACGGCCAAGCTACCACCTTCAGTGGATGTACAGTCACTCTTCCACAACCGACTTAGATGATATCTTCTTTTTTTATATCACTACATTCTTTCACAAACAACTATACTGGACATTTTACATACATATCTTTGTATAAAAGTCCTTATTCCTCTTACCTCCCAATGATAAATACTTAGAAGGGAATGTGAGTTCATGCTTTAAGGTTTTCTTTTTTTAACTTTTTTTTGGTGCTTTTTCATTCCTTAAGTTTCTTAAAGACACTTTTCTAGCCATTTTTCCCTGTGATAGTATCTTTGGAAATTTAAGAATTATCCTCTTTATTTTTTTAATTACATCATATACTTAAAACAAATACAAAGTTAACTTACAACCTAAAGATCAGCATAAATTACTGTTGATAAGAGTAGGTGGAACCACTTATCAGCATGTAATCTATCATACATAAGTTCATTTTAATGCTGTATTTCATAAAGCAGTAAGTCCATAATAAAACTTTGTACTTTACCCAAAGGCCTTATCTAAGCACATGCGTTATATGTCCCTTCTAAGGTTTCAATTTGTGGAAAGCCAGTAGGCAGCACGAGCAACCGTAATACCAGCCAATCACTCTGAACTTTGCTATCAATTGAGCTGCAGGCTTATTTAGCATGTTACAGGAAATTAAGCAGCATTAAGATTTCCAGGTAAGGAAGAAACTGTTGCTGTCGCTCCACTGTTTAATGTGTTTTGTCTTTATTAGCAACACTATTAAGGACTATAATACAACTTTTCTTCTGCAAGTTACTGGAGGAAGCACAGGTAAGAGGCTCAACGTTTCTCAGTGGTTTGCAATTTGGGAGGGAGAACCCTATTTTTAATCTGCACTTACGTTTAAAGGTTACACAGGAAACAATTTGCAAAAGTGTTTCTTTCTTTAATGAATATTTTTCACTGAAATGTCATTATTATTAAGCAAAAATGTAAAGTAGCTAAAGTTAGCACCCAAATTAAACTGGAAATTCCTTGCCAGATTCTACTAAATTTCTCATATCTAGACATGAAGGTCTAAGTTTCCCAAATGCGTATGTTAACACTCCAAGAGTGTTGAATTGATTTCAACAATTGGAAATGAAAGAAATTTAATCAACAATTGCTTTTCTAGGTAGCCAATGTTTCTAAACTTTATCTTTTTATGGTAAAAATTATGTTTCATTTTCATTAACGAGGAGAATTTACCCTAAATTGCAATGGCACTATATTATATGTAAAATGGCCAATGATCTTAATATCTAAAATGGAATTATTTTTTGGGAAAGTACAAATGAATACAAAACTACTATCAGAACTAAACATCAGAGTTTGAAATCTACCAGTCCCTGAATTATACTTAGAATATGAGTAAGTCAAGATTTTCTTCTGTGAAACAAGTAAATTTGTAGATAATCTATAGTCTTTCATCATCAAAAGTTATAGAGGTTTATCATGGTAGTACAAGCCTGCAATCCCAGCACTTAGGAGGCTGAGGCAAGAGGATCATAAATTGAAGCCAGTCTGGGCTACACAGTGAGATCATGTCTGAAAATAAACCCCCTCAAACCAAGAAAACCAAAAACAAATAAAGAAAAGCAGAAGGAAGAATGGGAGTGTACTTCTGTGGCCTGTGGTAGAGCAATTGCCTAGCATGTGCCAGGCTCTGGTTCAATTCCCCAGAACCACGCACAAAAACAATAAAAACAAAAATAAGCAGAAGGAATCTTCTGGCAAGCTTAATGGAGTTATCAAGTGTAACAGCAACTCCATGTGGACTGTGTACAATTTCCAGTGGAGGTGCTGTTACTTTTGATGGTTACCAGCTTGCTACAATACAAAAGTTTAAGAAGAAAGAAAACTGTGGTCACTGGATTCTCATTTGATTGCAGAGGAAAAATGGTTAACTTTTCATTCCATTTTATAAACCTCACAAATAATTAAGAATAAATATCAATTTTCTTAAACTTAAGTGTTATGTCAAAAAGAGGACCTAACCATGGAAGAAGAATAGTCATCATTCCAAAATGGTATACAGGAAAATGACCTATGAATTGACAGACAATATAGCTAAATTTGTCTGTCACTTCTGTAGGCCAATATTCTGTATTTCTCTGCTACTTCAAAATCAAAAATCAACTATTAGTATGCAAGCAACACAATGGCAGATAACAGAAAAAAATCTAATGCAACCAGGTAAATGTACTGACTAAATAAAATATAAATGCTTCCTAATGAAAACTTGTTGTGTTTTTCTGACAAAGCTCATGTTTACTTCATCTAACTTACTGGCCACTTAACCTATGAATATTTTTATTGTAAATAATGGTCAATTAAACCACTCTGCTCATGTCTGGGAGTATAACTAAGTGGTAGAGCATATACTTAGCACTCATGGGGCCTTGGGTCCAATGCCCAGCACTGTAAGGAAAAAAGAAATGGTTGCTCTATTTATTATATATGCATGTAGTCCTCCTCAATCAGTGCTTCAAGGAAATCACTACAAGTCTTGTTCTCTAAATAGTCAAAGGAATGAGAAATAATGGCAGTGGCTTATAAATTTCCTTAAAAGGAAACTTCACTGTGAAATGTTATATAATATTTTTGTTAATTTACCTCAAATTTAGTTGTTTAAATTCTTAATAGAGGTTATTACAATATTAGTGTTTACAACTGACCAAACTCCAAATTATAAAACAGAAATAATATTTATCCAGTCTTAAGTTAGCTCTAAATAGTAACAATACTGAAATAGCCTTATAACAGCTTCCTGGTTTATAGCTCTAGCTTCCTTTCCTAAACCTCTTAGTCCTTGTGCCTACATAAATGTTTAAATTCCTGAATACTCACAACTTGCTCCAGCCAATCGTTCTTAGTGTCTAGGTTGGTATTCCCCTCACAGGCCCTACCTGCCCAGTGTATTTTCACACAGACACTATGCTTTTCTCCCTCCTGTCTTCAGCTCCTGCTGATCCCACCACTTGTGAAACTTTTCCCATTTCCCACCACGTGCTGGAGGTCACATCCTGTGAGAACGAAGCCAGCAAGATGCTTTATGGACCCACGTCTGTGCAAAGCAGAGGCTCTAGCTTTCTCCAGATCCTGCTGCCTGACGGTGTCATATCACCTTCCAAGTAGTGGTAGAACCTACCTTTCAAAATGAAGATGAGTTCTCACACAAATGATACTAAGCACTACCCAAACAAATAAAAAAGTAAAAATAAAAAAATACAGGGGCTGTGGGTATAGCTCAGTGGTAGGGCACATTCAACGCCCTGGGTTCAATCTCTAGCAGCAAAATAAAAATAAAATAAATATAAAGAAAAAATATCCAGCTAGGCGCCAGTGGCTCACGCCTGTAATCCTATCTACTCAGGAGGATTGTGGTTTGAAGTCAGCAGGGCAAACAGTTCACAAGACCCTATCTCGAAAAAAAACCCATCACAGAAAAGGACTGGCGGGGGTGCCTCAAGGTGTAAGTCCTGAGTTCAAGCCCCAGAACCACAAAAAAAGAAAAAAAAAAAAAAATCCAGTATGTGCCTTTAGCTGACTAAAAAAACCAAACTTTAATCAACATTGTTAAAAATCTTCTAAAATAAGCTGGTTGTGGTGGTGCATAACTGCAGTCACAGCACTTGAAGGCAGAGAAAGAAGATTTGGAATTTGAAGCCAGCCTAGGCTACAGAGTGAGGTCAAAGACAACCCGGGTTATACAGTGAGACCCTATCTCAAGATAAATAAATAAAGAACAAAAAATAACCAGGAAAAAACAAAAAATAGCCAATGTAATCAAGTGCATTTAGCTATCTCATAGTTTCTTAAAGTATTCAAATGATTGCCTAATGTCATTTCTAAAGAACAGGGGAGCCTAAGAAAAAAGTGACAGTTTAGGCTCCCCTATTAAATAAATACTGTTCATCTGTGGGTTCCTGATGCTTTAAGCTAACATAATAAATTCTCACGGAAAAGTACAGCTTTTGCTTCTAAATATTGATATTAAAAAATCTAGTTTTTGTTAATATTCCAACCATACAAAAGGGCTTTTTTAGAAATTTATATTTTATTTCCCACTCCCAAAAAATGCTATTTTAGAATATTTAAAGCATGGCATCATAAGTCAGGTGTGGAAGTGCACACCTATAATCCCAGTACTCAGGAAGCAAAAGCAAGAGGATACAGAATTCCAGAGCAGCCTGGGCTATAGTGACACCCTCATTCACTCAGTCAATTGATCAATTAATAAAATTAAAATACATGAAGTCAATAGTTTATACCTGTTTTCAATTCTGAAAGAAAACAAATGTTCTACCTGTTGATCAAATATTCATCTTTTGTCTTGTGATGAAACACAGGAATTGGAACACCCCAGACTCTTTGCCTGGATATACACCAATATGGCCTCCTGTCGATCATGTCTACCATGGCATTCAGTGCTGCTCCAGGAATAAACTTCACTGTTTTTAACAGTTCCTGCAATTTAGTCATACATCAAGAGAGGGACAACAGAACACATTTTATACAACTGTCATTATTTCTAATATAGTTCTTCATGTGGGATGTCTGTATTATCCACATGCCTCCCTACCCCATCCCTCCAAATATGACAAACAAATGAACGAAAACTGAGGGATGGGGCCATGGCTCAAGTCTAGCAAGCAGAGCCCCTGAGTTCAAGCCCTAGAGTAGATAGCAACCCCAGCACTCAGGAGGCTGTGGCAGGAGGACTGAGAGTTTGAGACCATCCTAGGCTACACAGCAAGACCATGTGTACTAAAAAAAAAAGACCAGACTTTACCTTTGGAGGCTATAACAGGAGATTTTTACAACATTTCTAATTTACACCAACACCAGATAAAAGCTGGTAATAAAAACATTTAATAGAACTCTTATATATACTTTATTAAACTACAGTTAAGATCAATGCAATCTTATATCAGTCATTTTTTAAAATCTTATACAATAAGCCACTATCGAAGGCTGACAAACAAGGATTACAATATAATCTGATTTTACATAGCATGGTTTTCAATATACAAAACACAAAACACTTGCTCAACATAAATTTCCTGCTATTTATTTGCCATCTCCTAAGAACTCTTCCTTCCTTCAATCTCCCAAAAAGTTGTAAACTACCAACATTTGATTTCATTTGTCAAATACCAAAAGATGAACTATATAATGCAAATAGTTGCTAATAATCTCAACAAGCCAAAATATGTTAGTCATTACAAAAAATATCTATATGCATTAACAAATGCATATTTTCAGAGCAGGTTTAAATAATTTCCTAACTTACTTTAACTAACTAAAATCCCTCCACCCCCAAAACCTATTGGAGTTCTACCTCCTAGAAGAATGGGATTCAATTACTTTAGGGATTCAGTTAATACTTGGTTTTAAAAAAATCCATGAAATGTGAATGGCTGGATTTTGTGATTTTCTTAAGGAATAAATATTACTTTGTAAGGTGCTGATAATGGCATCTAAACTGTGTTCTAAAGGGTCTTTATCAAAATTTGGAGGCTACTTAAAAAGCTAAACATTGATCTACCATTTGATCTAGCAATACCACTCTTGGGGATATACCCAAAAGACTGTGACACAGGTTACTCCAGAGGCACCTGCACACCCATGTTAATTGCAGCTCTATTCACAATAGCCAAGTTATGGAAACAGCCAAGATGCCCCACCACCGACAAATGGATCAAGAAAATGTGGTATCTATACACAATGGAATTTTATGCAGCCATGAAGAAGAACGAAATGTTATCATTCGCTGGTAAATGGATGGAATTGGAGAACATCATTCTGAGTGAGGTTAGCCTGGCCCAAAAGACCAAAAATCATATGTTCTCCCACATATGTGGACATTAGATCAAGGGCAAACACAACAATGGGATTAGACTATGAACACATGATAAAAGCGAGAGCACACAAGGGAGGGGTGAGGATAGGTAAGACACCTAAAAACTAGCTAGCATTTGTTGCCCTTAATGCAGAGAAACTAAAGCAGATACCTTAAAAGCAACTGAGGCCAATAGGAAAAGGGGAACAGGTACTAGAGAAAAGGTTAGATCAAAAAGAATTAACCTAGAAGGTAACACCCACGCACAGGAAATCAATGTGAGTCAATGCCCTGTATAGCTATCCTTATCTCAACCAGCAAAAACCCTTGTTCCTTCCTATTACTGCTTATACTCTCTCTTCAACAAAATTAGAGATAAGGGCAAAATAGTTTCTGCTGGGTATTGAGGGGGTGGGGGGGAGAGTGAGGGGGCAGGGTGGGTGGTAAGGGAGGGGGTGGGGGCAGGGGGGAGAAATGAGCCAAGCATTGTATGCACATATGAATAATTAAAAAATAAAAAATAAAAAATAATAAAGGGTCTTTATCTACCCATAACTCAGGAGACTAAAGCAGGAGATTCACCAGTTCAAGGCCAGCCCGGGCTACATAGAAAGACTCTGTCCTCCCCAACCTCTAAAAAGAATCTTTATCTGCAGGGCATGGTAGCATAGGCCTATCATCCCAGCACTATGGAGGCTGAAGAAGGGGGACTACAAGGCAGATGCCAGCCTGGGCTATAAAGCAAGATCCTGTCCCCCACTCCAAAAAAAAAAAAAGGCTTTTATCTTTCAGATACATATGCTGAAATATGGCCTGGAAGCAATATAATATAGAAGAAACAATGCCTGGTGTTTGCTTCAAACAATCCAGTGGGATAAAAGGTGGGGAGGGGAGGCACAGATAAAAAAAAAAGTTTGCCAAAAGTTGATTATTATTGAAGATAAGTGACAGGAATGTGGCAATAAATTACCCTATTCTTGCTACTTCTCTTTTTGTCTATTTGGTCTTAGTTTTTTGAGCTAGGTAGGGTCTTGCTACATAACTCAGGGTCTTACTATATAGCATAGCCTTCCCTGGAACTCCTACTTCACCTTCCGAGTGCTGGGATTATAGCAGGTGTGTGCTATATTCTTGCTATTTCTGCAAAAAGCAACAGAAAATAGTCAATAAAAAAATGTCGTAAAAAATTGACTTTGCTTAAACATATTACATCAGACTTAGATGTTCTGCAAGCAAAAATCTGTGCAAAGCTGGAAGTTACAAATGTTAACACTTACAAGTAAAGAAGATAGGCTTTATAGGAATGAAACACTAAAAAATATAAACTGCTACAGACAGCTTTAGCAAGGACCCCAAATTGCCAAGCCAACAAATGAACCAGCCAAACAGTAGAATCTTAGAGACAGAACAAATATCTGTATTTTCAACCAAGTTACCAAATATTTATCTCAGTGCAATACAACCCAGTTATTTGTGGAAGATAATACACACACATATAAGAATATATACATATAAACTGGACATGGTGGCTTATGCCTATGATCCCAGCTACTTGAGAGGCTGACTTGCCAGCCTGGGCTAATAACCATCTCCAAATTAAACAAAGCAAAATGGACTGGAGATGTGGCTTGAGTGGCAGAGTGCCTGGTTTGCAAGTGTGAAGCCCTGAGTTCAAACTCCAGCACCACACACACAAAAGATACATATGTATATTAAATAAAGAGCTCAAATACATATGCAACACTTGCAATACCAATTATAAAGTATTTGCTAACTCTAAGCATGACATTCTAAACTGCGATTTCAATCTCAAGGAAATAAGAACCTACTGTGTGCCAGGCACTGTTCTGGGAAGTTTTACTCACTCCCGAGGTAGACATTTATCACTTAGAGACAGATGAGACAGATGAGAGGTTAACGAAGTTCCAGGAGGTTACACTTCTGGCTAAGCTCAGTTCTGCCCTGATTGTGTGCTATTTTCACTACATTGGGCAGGAAAGTGACCAGACAACTCATTTAACCTAGTTAAGGCTCATTTCCCATACATGTATAATCAAAGAATAAAGTACAAGGTCCTTTCAGATCTAAAAGTGTACAATTTTAGGAAAACAAATCATAATAGAAACAATCTCTTCTACTTCTAAAACCCCACCTCAACCTCACCCGACCCATTATAATAGGATGCCTTTCATACCTTAGCTGTAGTTTTTACCTCCGTGATGTTGATAAACCACTGCTTGCTGGCACGAATAACCACTGGTTTCTTAGTCCTCCAGTCATAGGGATAGCTGTGTATCATTTTTTCCTCTTTCACCAAATTCTTTGAAGTCTGAAGCATCTTTATAACTTAAAAAAAATTACATTAGATATAGTTAAAAGGCATTATAAAAAACCTAATAATACTCTAAGCTACAAGGAAGCACTAAATCTGGACCAGTAGGTGCCAATAAGAGTAGCCACCTTCCAGATATTGAAGACATAATCTGGTATTTACTGACAAAGAAAAATGGGACTGGAAACCTTAATCAGACTCCAAATTATGCCATTCCCATAGCTCTTCATTTAAAAGGAATGATGAACAGAATTTATCTAGACTTCTAATGTGAAATTCAAAATCATAATCTTTCATATCACAAATCTTAAAATGGTCTTTCAGGTAATCTAGAAGAAACCAGGTGTAGTGATTGTGATGATCTGAACTGTGCCCCCAAAAATGTACTAACCTGAGAATATGACTCTGCTTGGGTATTGGGTCTCTGCAGATGAAACTACATTAAAAAGGTCTCACACTGGATTAGAGTGGGCCCTAAATCCAGTAACTGCTGTCCTTGTGAGAGAAGAGGATACAGAGAAACACGCAGAGCTGAAGGAAGCTATGTGACAACAGAGGCAGAAAATAGAGTGCTGTAGCTATAAGGAATGCCAAGCATCTGCGGGAGCCACCAGAAGCTAGGATGAGGCCAGTAATGATTCTTCTGTGGAACACAGTCCTGCCAATACCTTGATTTGTAACTCTTATCTAGTCTCCAGAATGTGAGAGCATACCTTTCTGGATTTGTTTTTTTTCACTTGGGGTTTGAACTCAGGGCCTACACCTTGAGCCACTTACCAGCCCTTTTTTCTTTTCTTTTCTTTTTTTTTTTTTTGAGATAGGATCTTGTGAACTATTTGCCTGGGATGGCTTTGAACTATGATCCTCCTAATCTCTGCCTCCTGAGTAACTAGGATTACAGACATGAGTCACCAGTGCCTGGCCAAATTTCTGTTATTTTAAGCCAATTTGTTATAGGAGCCCTAGAAAGGTAATCTACCAGGTCAAATTAGCCTTTGTACTAGTGCGGACAAAGAAAGGTTTCATAACACCTGGTCTCTAACTCCATGAAGAAAGGCAGAAAGACAGTTCAAGACTGAAGAACCTCCATGATCCTAATACACGAGCTATACTACATGGTCAGTTATTTGGGAGGGTTACCTAAAAACAGAGAATGTCTTATTCACAGTCAATACCCAGCCCCATGCGTGATTTTTATCTTGCACAAAAGTAGTATTGCTGAGTATTATGTTTGCAACCCTAAAATAACATTGCCTCCTGGTGACTGTCTTGATTTGCTTATATAAGTAAAGCATCTTTGGAGCAAAAGACAAAAATGTCATAAACTCCATTTTAAACCATGTGGCTAGGGTGTGATGGTACATGCCTGCAATCCCAACACTCAAGTGGCTCAGACAGGAGGACTGAGAGTTCAACACTAGTCTGGGTTACACAGCAAGACCCTGTCTTAAAAAATAAATAAAATTATAGGTTACATGCCTATAACCTAGCTACTCCAGAGACAGAGATTAAGAGGATCATGGTCCAAAGCCAGCCTGGGAAAATTGAAACCCTATCTGAAAAACAACTAAAGCAAAAAGGGCTGGGCATGGCTCAATGGTAGAATGTCTGCTTAGCAAGTGGGAGGGAGGCCTTGGGTTCAAACCCTGTACCATGAAAAAAAAATAATAAATTTTTAGAAAGTAAAATAAACCATGTGTCTAAACAAAATAATTTTAGCTTTTGTTTGTGTTGAAAGTATAAAGGAAAATAGCTAGCAAAGGTTGATGCTGGCCGCTTTTCAGAAAACATGCTTATGTAATCAGCAGACACAAAACTCACCCACATCTGTTCCCTCTCCCAGGACAGCCTTCTTCTGAAGCTCAGGACCTGCATCTTCTGTGAAAATCCCACCTTCATCCACTAAGCAATCCTACAAAGTGTCACAAAGTGTTATTTTTGTTTCTTTAATCTTTTTTTAATTTCTTTTATTCATATGTGCATACAATGTTTGGGTCATTTCTTCCCCCTTCCCCCAACCCCCTCCCTTATTTTGAACAATTAAAACATCAAAACATTTTATCTTATGACAATCTCTACTAAAACAATACATTTAATTTCTTTCTTTTTTTCTTTGTGGCACTGAACTCAGGGCAAAAAAATACATTTAAAACATCTAAGTACAGCCCAGTTTTTCTCTACATTGAAAATTTGGGTGTTCCGTATTTATTCAACAGAAATTTGTGAATTTTATATATCTAAATCAACAAAGGCAAAATGTGTTATTAAAGCATATACCTACAGTTTAATAACAAAAAGTTACGCTGAAAATATACTGGAACTTCTTTAACTGGTCTCTATTATTTATATATCTATGGCAATATACACAGGTCTTCATTTTGAGGATCACCTTTTAACTAAATGGAAAAAGTTGCTAAAGTAATAAAAGTCTGTAAAATGAATTTGGAAAATCTGTTTGGAGAGGACAAAACAAAACTGTCCTTCTTAAGTACTTAGTAAGATCCATTTGCCATTCCAGGGACCGAAAGTAATTTGTCCATGTGACTCAAGCTTCAGAGGAAGTACAGGCATACCTTGGAGCTATTGTGGGTTTGGTTCCAGATCACCGCAACAAAACAAGTATCACAGCAAAACAAATATTGCAAATAAAGCAAGTAATATGAACTTTTGGTTTCCCAAGTGCACAGGAAAGTTAGGTTTAGCTATACTGTGCAATAGCATAATGATTAAAACAACAACGTACATACTTTAATCAAAAATATTTTATTACTAAAAAAATGCTAACAATCATCTCAGCTGCTGGAAAAATGGTGCTTTACTTGCTCAACACAGGTTTGCCACAAACCTTCAGTTTGTAAAAAATGCACATCTGCAAACCACAATGAAGCACAAGAAAACAAGGTCTGCGCGCATTTAAAAAATGCCCTCATGTAATGTACAGTATACCATTCTGATTTTGTGCTAATTCTGGGAACCTTTCTCAATTGGTATGAATTAATGAAGTTTTGCGTATTTTACAAACCTAAGCATTTCACAATTTAATTATTATGACAAAATTATTATCAAGAAATAAAGATGTTTGTTAGAATTTATCACTTTCACTCTACACTATGAATAATTAAAAAGAAGAAAGAGGTGCAGTACCATAGGCAGGTTGTGTTCAGATGCAACACTGTAATCTTCCATACCATGAGCTGGGGCTGTGTGAACCAAACCTGTTCCTTTTGCCATGGTCACGTGGTTTGCAGGTAAAAGCGGAGACACTTTATCAGGAATTAAAGGATGACTACAAGTACCATGTACCAAATCTCCACCTATGAGGAAAGAAAACCATTATTAAGAACTGTTTTTTATGATAATTCTACCTTTTCAGTAACCTTAGAACAGAACATCAAGTTAACTTTTTATTGTTGGTTTTGGGGTTTTTAAAAATTTTTTATATATGGTGCTGGGAACTGAAGCCAGAACTTTGCAAATGCTAGGCAAGTGTTCTATCAGAGCTACACCCCAGTAGAATGTAAGGAACTGGCTGGGATCAAAGTCTGACTTTCCCTCTTACTTATAAATTTTAAGAATCTATAAAATCCAGATAATTATGGCACCTACTTCGAAGGGTTGCTGTGAAGATAGTGTTAACACATTGTGTGTGTTTTAGGCACTTAGCATGTCCAATAAAATAAGTACTTTAAAATATCAGCTATTTTATCTATGGCAACAAATAGATAACTCAAATGAGTCCAAGAAAACTTCTCTGATTTATGTACAGCCTGTAAATTTTAGAACGTAAAGACAAAGGAATTCAAGATCAACAGGTGGATGACTGCAGGTCACAAGGCTATCTCTTTAGGAAATCATTGCTGCTACTCTCATAGCACTACTCTAAAAAGGTAGGAGATGATAAATAATACCTGATACTTACTGGGCCCCTACTAACTCAACATAAATTCTCACTTCATCTTCATAATAATGCTATAAAGTAGCTAATACTGCCATCAATTTACAAATAGGAAAACATTCCGAAAATTTGGACAATATGCCCAAGATCACACAGCTAATAAATAATGAATCCCAAATTTTAAGGCAAGCCTAACTCTAACTTTAATGTTCTATATAACTCTAGCTAGCTTCCTTTAGTAATGTATCATAATCCATCACCTGTTAGTTTTTCTATACCATTATTACTGCTTTCTACCTTTATTATCTTTTGAGTTGGGTTCCATAAACTATTCTTTCATGTGTTCTAAATAGGACTTAGATTTACTGAATGGATTCTGGTTCTACCTATTTACTGAGTAAGTTTGTTCACCCTGTCTACTCTTTCATAATTAAACTTCATTGACTTCCTTAATGCTTAGCTCCTCCCCACAAGTGATTCTTCCTTCCAAATAGATTTAAAAAAAAAAAAAAATCTATTGCCATAGAGAAAATCTACTCTTACAATAGTTTTTTCTATCCATGTAGCAATCAAAGCTATGTAACATATTAACACTACCAAAAGAACAATGCAAGCCAATGTGGTGGTACACACCTGTAATTCCAGCTACTCGGGAGGCAGAGGCAGGAGAATTGCCAGTTCAAGTCCACCCTGGAAAAGTTACCAAGATCCTATCTCAAAAACAAAATACAAAAGTTCTGGGAGATATGGCTCAATGGATAGGGTGCTTGCCCACCATGTAAAAAGTCCAGGGCTCAATCCCCAGGGCCACAATTAAAAAAAAAAATTAAAAATCCACTGGCCCACTGGGGAGGATGAGGCAGGAGGATTTTGAGTTCAGGACCAGAATGGACTACATAGTGAGTTCCAGGCCAGCCTGGGTCACTTAGCAAGACCTTTCCTGCCTTTGATATAATCCCTGTTAATTTTGTTAAGGTAGTTGTTTATACTAAGTTGAGTTTCTGTTTTTGTTGTTTTGTTTTTGTGGTACTGGGTTTGAAGTCAAGGCTTTGCCTTGACATGAAAGGTACTCTGTCACTTGAGGCATGCCCCAGAGGGCCTTCGGTTTTAGTTATTTTTTAGGTAGGGTCTTGTGATTATGCCCTGTCCGACAAAGACCACAATCTTCCTACTATGCCTTCCACATAGCTGAACTGACAGGCGTGAGTCACCACACTCGGCCATGTTTTTTATATTTCTAATTGGCTTACATCTGAACTAATAAACTTACAGGACTTTCCTGTTTAGCTAGGCAGTCTCTCTATTTTTTTGCATCTTTATTCATGTGATTACTTTTTAGCATGAAACTCAAGGATGTATCATCTCTAAGGATCACATACCATTTTAAACTTCCCCAGACTTCTACAGTTATATTTCAAAACCAGTCACTACAATGAAGTCCCATATTGTAAATTACAAAGAATTCTTCTAATTCTCTGTTAAAATCACATACTAAAAAATAAGCGTATTTATTTCTGCTTTTATAAAATCAGCTAAAAACAATTTTAACCTTTTGGTGGAACCAGGGTTTTGAACTCAGGATATTGCGCTTGCAAAGCAGGTGTTCCGCTGCTTGAGCCACACCTCCAGGCAATTTTGCTCTGGTTATTTTGAAGATGGGGTCTCACGAACTATTTGTGTGGGATAGCCTCGAAAGGCAATCCTCCCAATCTCAGCCTAAAAAGTAGCTAAGATTATACCCAGCCAAGAAACAGTCTTATATCTTGTGCCTTTGTCAATGTTCATATTTTTCTAAAGTCTCATCATGTTCAAAGTACCTTTTCCTTCAGAGAATAAAGTTTAATAATGTCTAACTTACAATGAATATAAAATATATTCTAGAAAGATGGAGGCCATATCTGTTTCACGATTCACCATGAGGCATGTGCAACACAGTAGCAAACTCCCATCAGCCCAACATCTTGATGGCTGCAATAGTCAGGTTATCTGTAACTAACTCTTCACCTGAAAATGTTGAAATGACCTCAAACATTGTGTCCAAAGCAGAAGCAACAGATGCTACTTTATCTGCAGCCAGTATGTAGAGGTCTCCAGAAGTGGAACACTTCACAACAGCATACCTACCATAGAATTTTAGGAGAAAGTTACTAATAATGAAAAAAGAAAAACCACGGTTAACATTTTAGCTTCCAACATCATTTTAGAAAAGCTACAAGATCAAAAAGTAATTTTTTCTTTTTTTGGGGGAACTGGAGTTTGAACTCAGAGCTTCATACTCTACCCCTTGAGCCATACTTCCAGTCTATTTTGCTCTGGTTATTTTGGAGACAGGGTCTCGTGGACTATTTGTCCAAGCTGGCCTCAAGCAGCAATCCTCTCAATCTCAGCCTCCTAAGTAGTTAGTATTACAGGCATGAGTCACCAGTGCTTGGCATTTTTTAAATTTTTTTTCCTGCAGTACAGAGGTTTGAACTGAGCCTCACCCTTGCTAGGCAGGTGGTCCACCACTTGAGCCACACCTGCAGCTCAAAAAGTACTCCATACTTTATATTTGTTTCATTTAAAAAAAAAAAAAAAAGCTGGAATCTAAGGCTTGATAAAAACTATATAAACACAATAATTAAGCTACAATTCACCCAAATTTTAAGAGGCTAATAAAGATGAAATAAATTCAACATAATGCTAATGATGGACTGATTCCTTTTTGCAATAATACACCTACTTTGAATCTGGCATATAACAGATTGCCTGATTGGCTGGAATTGTCCAAGGCTGGGTGGTCCAGACTAAAACACTAACAGGAGATGAACCATCTGTGAAAATAAAGATGTGACTATGTTAGCAAAGTTTACAATTCCATAGCTTTAATACACTCGAGCAACAAGTAGCTCTTACCTACAAGGGATGCCAACTTAGGAGAGGGTTTCAAGAGAGGGAATTTGACATATACTGAACGACTGACATGTTCAGGATTATATTCCAGTTCTGCTTCAGCCAAAGCAGTCCTAGAGATTTAAAAATGTTAAACATAAGTATTTGGAAACATCACATTTCTCCCCTTTAATTACCAAAGAACATAAAGGTACCTTGATGAGGGAGACCAAAACACAGGCTTGTAAGATCGATAAACCAAGCCCTGTAAAAGACAAGGATATTATATCATTAAAGCTGCAATTTTGTAATATATCACTAAAAGGAAAAAGAAATGCTTCATTACCTTCTCATACATCTGGTAAAAAACTCTCAACTGTTTGGCCTCATACTTTCCATCAAATGTATAGTAGCAATTATTCCAATCTGCCATTATTCCCCAGCGAATAAATGCTGATTTCTGTTTCTCGATGGCGGCTTTAGCAAATGATCTAGCTAAAAACAGAAAAGAAAGACAGGAAAGGGAAAAGCTTTTGAAAAAAAATGAATTCAAATTCTTAGGCCTGATGTAGCATGTAGCTCTCTAAATGTAGATGTTATATACAGTTTAGATTAGAATTTTTTTTAAATAGGAAGATTATTTGAAAGTATTCATAAGATATGACAAATTCTAAAATTAAGTGGAATTCCAAAAGCTAAAATTTTATTACTGTCTTCTGTATTTTCCAGCCTATACAATGACCTCATATTTAGAAAGATAAACTGAAAAAATAATTCCTCATTTTCTTTTAAGTGTGTGTGGTTTTTTTGAGGCAGGGTCTCATTATGAAGCCTAGGCTAGCCTTCCAATCTTCCTGCCACAGGTTCCCAAGGGCTGAGACTGTAGACTCATGCCACCATGCCTGGCTCCATGTTCTGGTTTTTTTTTTTTGTTTTGTTTTTTTGCAGTACTGGGGCTTGAACTCAGAGTCTCATGCTAAACAAATGGTTTATTACTTCAGCCACTCTCCTAGTCCTTTGGCTTTTAGTGATTTTTTTCTTGTTGTTCTTTGTTTTCAGATAGTCTCATCCTTTTGCCCAGGCTGGTCTCAGACAGCAATCCTCCTACCTTTTTGCCTCTTAAGTAGCTGAGATTATACCTATGTGCTACTGTGCCTAGTTTCTTTTTTCAGAGTCTTGCTGACTTTTTTGCCAGCCAGCCGCAGACCCTGATCCTTTTTTGGTTAGTTGGTTAGTTGGTTCGTTATTTCTGAGACAGTTTCACTACAAAACCCAGGCTGGCCACAAACTCATGAGGCTCCTGCCTCAGCCTTCAGGAGTATGAGGACTGCAAGCATTTGCCCACCAAGCCCAGCTCTAAAATACATGTATTTTAAAATTTACTTTTACTTTAACATCTAAAATGAGTTAATCAGCTCTATCCAGTAAAGGAAAAAAAAAAAAATACTGGGCTGGGAGTGTAACTCAAGTGGTAGAGTATCTGCCTAGAAAGCTTGAGGCCCCAAGTTCAAACCCCAGTACTGTTGAAATCTTAAAAAAAGAAAAAGCTTTTAAAAGTTGACTAAAATAGTAGTATAATAAAACATGACCACTAAACAACCATGCAGTTTGATATACTCACAAAGTTTTTTCCTTTAGTCAATAAATAGAAATTCTCACAAAATTAAACAAAAATGTGAATTTTCTGAGACAAAGCAGTTCCCAACAGAGCTTTCTACAACCAAAACAACCACCAAATTAAAACTCTCATAAGTCCCTTTAGTAAAGCCCTAACTTTTCCAATGGACCAAAGCATTTATAAATATCATTTTAAAACAGAAATAGAGATTATTTACCTTTCTCTCTAATTTCCATAGTTGAAAGATTCTGAGCTTTTCCACCAAGTTCTGATAACACTTTTATTTCAATAGGCAACCCATGACAATCCCAGCCAGGCACAAAATGTATTTTGGAACCTCTCATCATATGATATCTATTAGCTATGTCTTTCAAAATCTGCAGAGGTGAAAGAACAATCATCACCCATATACAGAGCACATGGTCCATAACTTACAGTCTTTTCTCAATATAATGCCATTTTAAAACAAAGCCCAATTTTAAAAGAATCTATATAAAATAACCTATTAAATCTACAAATTCAAGGCGCTACATAAACACAGACGTTATAGATGTTTCATTTTTTAAAATGTCATTAAGTCTAACCAGATTAAAAACTCAAACAAGAAAAATATAAGTTAAAAACACTGTACCCAAAATTACTAATTCATTTGTAAAGTTGGAATATGGGGAAAAGGAGCTCATATTACCTACAGAGAGACACTTTGACTTTCTAAAAATCAGAGAATACAAATAAGTCAATTAGAAAATCTTCTTCACTCTTAAGAAAAATTAACAAAATACCATACTATATTACTACATGTAACTATGAAATATTGTAGAAGTATTGCAGAATTTGTAATGTACTCAGAGAATGAATATTGTGGTTCTCTTTTGGCTATTAACAAAAACCCTCACTAAGGCAGGAGACCTCTTCACTAGGTCTGAGTCTGTAAAGTACTTATTTGCCTTTCTTAACTCATTTTAGATATGAGAGGGCAGGAGAGCCTTTTTTAAAATGAATTACCATTACAAAATGGAGGATCAAAGGCAAAGGACAGATTTGGCTGCAGGCTCAATTTCCTTCTTCCCAAGAGGAAACAGTGCTCTGACCACTAGCCCAGAAGTCCAGAAAGTAATTTCCTCCTTTCCACACCTATCAAAAGTAGAAAAGACATTACACATTCCTCTTACTCCCTCCCCCCATTTAAAACTCAAGTTATCAAACTTTTTACCAAAAACTGGAGGAAGCCATGTGATCTACATAAGTCATGTAAAAAAGTTCACCCAGTCGTATATACTTAAGATTGCACATCCTATTAGGCATATTACTTAACTCTTTCCATTCTTCACTATTAGAAATTACTTGTTTTCTCATTATCCACCCCTTCTCTGTAAAACATAAGCTGCATGAAGTCAGAGATCCCACGTGTCCTTTTTACTGGAGAATTCCCAGAACTTAAAATCATGTGTGAGGTACAGAGAAATTTACAAGAATTAGTGGGCATCTTATTTTGTAGTATTATTTGCTAATTTTTTGGTAAATCTTTTAATAATATATTATGTAATAAATTTGTTAATAGTAAAAAAAATGTGTCTGGAACTATTCTACAAATATTTACCAAATAAATGAATGCATGCATGCATATATTTTCTAGGTCATGATGTCTTATATGGTAGCCACTAATCGCATGTGACTTTGGGTCACAAATTGAAATAGACTGTAAATATAAGCTATATGCAAATTTTAAGTACTTATTACAAATGAGACTTGGAATATCTCAAAATTTTTTACACTGACTATATGTTGAAAAGATATTTTTTAGATATTTTAAGTTAAATCTAACAGTAAAATTAATTTCACTTTTTTATTTGGACTATTTTTGTGGCTACTAGAAAATTTTAACTTACCTATATAGCTCCCATTTGTAGTTTGCATTATACTTCTATTACATAGTGCTGCTTTCAAGCATATGATAGAATAAAATCAATCACCTCCGCTAACATTTAACAGCGTACATAACAAGGATTTTTTAAAACATAATCACACAAGCTATTGATATATATAGACACAGGAATACTTTAGTAACTTCTCAGTATCAAACACTACCCTCCTCCTCCCCCAAAGACTTCTTCCATACTTCAAAACTCATTTGCCTCTTTGGTCCCCTTCACTTTCCTATCACCATATTCATGTATTCCTTTGCTTGACAGAAAAATTCTTGATTCCTACTATGAATTGTTCAAGGAACCTGGAGATGGCAGTAAACAGGAAAGATAAGGCCTTTTTTTCTTTTTTGAATGGAAGACAATTATATCAAAAAATGCAAGTTAAAGGGTTAGAAAATGACATTTGGGGGTTGAGGTGGCACTTTTTTTTAAATCAGTACTGGGGGGGTTGAATTCAGAGCTTCGTGCTTGTTAAGCAGGCACTGTACCACTTGAGCCACACCTCCATCCCAAAGTGGTACTATTTCAGATGGTGGTCAGGAAAATTTGATGAGATGTCATTTGAACAGAACCTGAAGGCATACAGGAAGTAAGCCATTGGTATTACCTGAGAAATGCACTCCAGGCAGGAGAAAAGAAACAAGACCTCACTTGGTTTGTCTGAGGAAGAGCAATAACTGACCTTCCCCTGGTCCTCCCAATGTGCCCATGGTCTCTGACAGAGGTTCCAGGTAGTCATATAAAAGATAGTTTTGAGGGCTGGGAGTGTGGCTCAAGTGGTATAGCACCTGCACGGCAAGTGTGAGGCCCTGAGTTCAAACCCCATAACACCAAAAAATAAAATTAAAGATGAGAAACAGAGAAAGAGAGAAGTGGTTTTCATGACGCTTCCATTTATTAGAATTACTCCTCCACCCTCAATCCACATGGTGCTGACTCCCCTCTATTATAGCTCCAAGAGTGAGTGAACACATGATCCGTCATAGCCCTCAACATATTCTATCCCCAAGTCTGCAAGGATTAATTTGGGCATAGATGTATGACACTAATCAGGCAAATGGGATTCGGTTTCAATACTTTTGTAAGAACCGCTGGAATAAAGATGGAAGAATGTAAGACTGGAACTCCTGGAAAACATGCAGGAGGATGGGGAGAGTCATAAAAAGAGGAATGCCTACCAAAGAGTAAAAGATGGAGAGAAACCAATTCCTAATACATTTCAGTACCTAAGTCCAGGCATGCCGACAACTCAAACTATGGATTTTACACTTAACACAGCCAGTAAAATGGACCTGGGAATGCAGCCTAATAGTGTATGTACCTAGTACGCACGAGGCCCTGGGTTTGATCAAAAGCACCCCTTCTCCCGGAAAAAGCCAATAAATTCTGTTTTGCCTAATCCAGGTAGGACTTGTCCTTTCTATTCCTTATAATCAAAAGAGTCTGGAACAAGAGTTGTATTTGGTATTCTTGTTATAAAACATGATCTTACTGTATACATTTAAAATAACAGCCTCCAGCCTGTAATCCTAGCTACTCCAGTCAACTACCACAGAAAAACAGTGTGGTCTCACCTCCACCCCGGAACAAAAGCTGAGTGGGGAGCATAGAGAACCACCTCACCAATCTGTCAGAAGGCTCCCTTTCCCTTCTCCTCCACGTGAGTACTGTAAGAAAGCTAAATAAATAAGGAGGTAATGCCAGGTGGTAAGGAAACCTCTGGCTATAGTGTCTGTGGAGACCCCCTGGAGATCTGGACAGCCACTCCCACCAGCAGTAACCAGACATCCCTGCCTATTTCCACTGGGTGCTGTCAGAAGAAAATTAGTGCAGAGGCAGGGCTTTCATCGCCACCCAGTGGAGACAAGGCAGATGAGCACTCTCTAGCCAGAAGGGTATCAGTGCAGACCTAGGTAGGAAAAGGCAGAACTCCACCTCGCCAGCAGTGGCAGGAATTCTCTCCCTCAGCGTCAAAAGATGACTGGTGCGCTGGGGACATGGCTCAAGTGGTAGAGTGCCTGCTTACGGAGCACAAGGTCTTGACTTTAAACCCTAGAACTGCACCCCTCTCTCAAAGAATAAGAAGAGGGGGAGGTTAGGCTGAGTGAAAGATGTCTACTTCTAGAAGTCAAGCAGTGACCCTCTCCTGCCAGAGTGGAGTTACAGAAAGCCAGTGAAAACAGGCCATTTAAATAATCTTCAGAATCTCAAAATGCTCAAATATCCAGGTTTCAACTAAAAAAAAAAAAATCACTCATCATACCAAGAGCCAGGAAGATTTGACACTAAATGAAAAAAGACAATCAATAGATAACCAACACTGAGATGATAGAGGTATTAGGATTACCTCATAAAGATTTTAAAGCAGCCTTAACAAAAAGGTTTCATAAGCAATTGTAAAAAAATATGAAAAGTAGAAATCCTCAGTAAAGAGCAGAATGCCTCAGCAAAGAAGTAGAACCATATAAAACCCCTAAAACAACTCTTTATTTGTATGTGACAATGCAATTTACATAATCGCCCCATGATTTTTTTAAAATACACACCTTTGTACAGAGTATTTACATAAACATTTTCTTTCAAGTCTCATAACCTAAATTATAATTACCTTATTTAAAGCGTGTCCAATGTGAGGGTCACCATTTGCATAAGGAGGTCCATCATGAAGACAAAACTCTGTCTTTACTTTTCTTTCTCTTTGCCATGAATAAAGTTCTGAAAACCCACACTTCTGTTTAAAAAGAACAATGTCTAAACATCATATAAGTACATACTGCACAATCTTACCAAAAATAACAGCCAATGCATGCTTATTTCTTATCCCAATCTACTGAACTCTGATTTTTATATAAAGGTAAAGTTTCTGAAATGTGCATTTGAGTAGTCTCTTAAAACTTTTCAATAGTTTCCTAAACTTTATATGATATACATACTGTATAAAGGTTTAGTGCCACTAAATTCTTGGACAGCCCTTCCCAGCCCTCACTCTTCAATCCTGCCCTACTGAATGAAGGACCTGTAGATTCCTCCAATACATTCATAGCTTCTTCTTGGTTTTCTTTGGCCTCAATGTTTGCCACTTCCTAGATCTGGAACAACACTGGGTCCCACACCCCCTCTCACACTTGCTGTGTGATACTGGCCAAGTCACTGATGGACTTGTTTCATCTGAAAAAATAATTACAATAACCATCTTATAGAGTAAATGTGAAGATTAAATGAGAAAACATCTGAAATTATTACACTTTTTGGTATATAGAAGGCACCAGGTAAAACACTTAAAAAAAAAAAATTAAGTTGGTGGTGTGGCTCAAGTGGTAGAACACCTGCCAAGCACTTACAAAGCCCTGAGCTCAAGCCCAGATTGGGTGAGGAGGAGAGGAGAGGGGAGGGGAGGGGAGGGGGAAGAGGAAAAAAAAAAAAGGAAAATTAGATGGTTGGGCTGGGTGCAGTTCTGTGGTAGAGTTGCTTGCCTGGCCTCAAATCTGGGTTTGATCCCCAGCACCACTAAAAATAAATAAGTAAGTAATAAGTTAATAAAAACACATTAAAGGGCGGACTGTAGCTCAATGATGCAGGGCCTATCATATGCAAGGCAGGAGGGGAGCCTGTGTTAGATCCCCAGCACTGCAAAAAAGAAAAATTGGTTGGGCGCTGGTGGCTCACTCCTGTAATACTAGTTACTTGGGAGGCTGAGATCAGGAGGATCGTGGTTCGAGGCCAGCCAGGGCAAATAGTGTTCCAGACCCCATCTCTCAACTAATAAAGCAAAATGGACTGGAGGCGTGGCTCAAGCGCGAGAGCGCCTGCTTGGCAAGCTTGAAGCCCTAAGTTCAAATCCTATTCTCATGGGGGAGAGGGGAAGGGTTCCGGCAATAAAATCTGTGGGAACCCGATGGCCTCCACGGTCTGGTCCCAATGGGCGGCCCGCGCCATCGCCCCCGTACCTGCTGGATCTCCAGCTCCGCGTCGGGCTGCTGGCGACCCAGCAGCTTCATGGGAAAGCTGGTCTGCGGCAGCAGCACGGTGTCCCGGTACTTGCCGCTATTCGGGTTGGGCAGTTCGGTACCCGCCCCGGTGACTGACCGCACCAGAAGCCTCGTCGTCGTCCCCCGCCACTCCAGGCGACAGGGAAACCGGGGCGGCCCCCATAAGCTCCCGGCCGCGGCCAGAGCCGCAGTCCCCGGCCCGCGAGGGCGCAGCCCCCAACGCATGGCGGGGCAACCCCAGGACAACCCTATGAGCGCGGGGTCCCCGGCTACTATCCGGGTTCAGAAAGCAGGGACTCCCCCTCCAAAGAACCTGGGCCCGCCTCGGGAGTGCGCAGGCGCTCGGGGCACTGAAGGGCAGGGAGCGAGCTGAGTGCGCGGCCTTCCCGGGTCGGCGAGGTGTGAGCCGCTCCGGGTCTTCGCTGCAGCCTTCGGGGCGGAGCGGCTCCAAGGGGGCGGGGAGAGGTACAGTTCCCAAGCAGTGTATTCATTCTAATCTAAATGCCCTGCTTTTTGGTAAATAAATACAATGTACCTAAGATATCACTTGGTAGGAAATAGGTTAAAAAGTTAATCGCCGGCAAGTGGTGTGCACATCTGTAATCCCAACAGAGGCTGAGCTAGGAGGATTGAAAATTCGAGGCCAGCCTAACGGATTTTCTACAAAAATAGGAAAAATATATGTATATAAATATAATTATATAGTACATATTATACATGTGTAATTATATATACATGTACATGTATATGTATATAGATACCAGAAAATGAGAATGCAACTGGTAAATAGTACATACTCGATTAATTTCAGCCTTTTACCAGACAATGTTCCCAAATCTTGTACCTATATTAATTCATTTAATTTTCAAAACCAAGCGAGGGGAAGATACAACATACCAATACACCCCTTGTGAGGCAAATGGGGAAACGGAGGTAAACAGAGTTAAGAAACTTGCCCAGGACCATACAACTAAGACGTAGCAGTGCCTGTGTGCATAACTACAACCTTGCATTGCCTCCCCTACAGCACACCTTGGGAGAAAACAATTTGAACACATTTCAAAAATAATATGCAAGATGTATAAAGTGCTGCTACAAATCAAGATATATAAAAACAAGCCAGTCCCCCCACCCCCACCCCCCCAAAAATACCACAAAAGTAAATCATAAGCAAAGAAATGGACTGGGGTTGTGGCTAAAGAGGTAGAGAGCTTGCTTATCAACCCCCAGAACGGAAACAAAACAACAAAAAAACAATAAACGTGAAAAGAGCTGGCGGAGTGATTCAAGTGGCGAGCGCCTGCCTAAGCATGAGGCCTTGAGTTCAAACACTTGTGCAGCCCCAAAAAATTAAAAGTAAAAAAGGTAAAAAGGTGTTCACCTTTCAACTTTAGGAGTCCCGAGGTCACAAGGACAGTCATCGAACAGATTGGAATAAAATGAAGTTTTATAACAGATGTTGGCAGTCTCTGACAGTGGACTCTGGTGGAAGTGTAAAATGCAACGTCCATCACCACTTAGAACTCCATCAGGGCACGCGGTTCCCCATCTGGGAAACTGTCTCACGACCAAAATCTCACAGGGCTCAAAAACATGTGCACATAAAATAACAATTTACTTTCTTTTTTTTTTTTTTTTTGCGGTACTGGTGCTTGAACTCAGGACCTTCACCTTGAGCCACTCCAGCAGCTCTTTTTTATGAAGGTTTTTTTTGAGTTGTGTAAAAGCTTCTTCAAGCTAGAGTTCTATGCATTGCTAACCATTTGTTGACACTGCTCCCTGATGAGTTTTTTTAAAAACTGCAATTATAGGTTGTTTCTAATTTCAAAAGTTTGGGAGTTGCAGAAGAGCACACAGAAACAAAAACTGCTCATTACCACCTCGCAAAATAACCAAAGAATTTTCAGGTTAAAGAAGTGTTGTTTTCAGAAAAACTAAGTTGGAAATGTCTAGTAAGGGCACTCATTAAAAACAAAAAACAAAACAAAACAAAACCTGCTGTTATTTTGTTATTTTGGATGGCACTAAACTACCCAAAGTAGGCTGCAAAACACCTGAAACGAGAACCACTGACAAAGCAGACACGCATTGGTTCTTACGTCCGGCAGCGAGCGCCTAGGGAAACGCGAATTAAAACACGGAGAAGCGGATTTTTCTGGCGGACCCGGAGTCTGCCGGGGAGCGGGAAGTGTCTTTGTGCGCTTGCGCAGAATCCCCCGCATGCTCAGTAGGTGGCATGCGCGCCCTCCGCCTGTAGATGACCTCTTGACTACGCGAAAACGCGGTACTGGACGCGGCGAGGGACCCAGGACTTCGTAACGCCGTTTTCCGTCTCCCGAAGTGTCTTTACAGTCACCGTAAGTTTCTTCCCCCACGACAGGACTTGGCCTTCTTCAGAGCTCCTAGTGTCTGGGTCCCTTAATTGCACCCCTTTGCACAGATAAGAGGAGATTCAAGGGATTTATGTTAAAAAAATTTTTTTAGATGAATTAGAATGACTCTCCAAATATTTGAATCTCGGACCTATAGTCTTTTTTAGTATTTTATTGGCGTATATTAATTATACAAAATATTTTCCTTTGACATATTATACATGAGTATAATACTGTGCTCCTAACACATTCATCCCCCTCTATCACCCTCTCCTGTCCCCCTCCTATTGGTCCCCTTCCTCCTCCCAGAAAGTCCCCTTCTACTTTCATGTCTTTTTTTTTTTTTTAAGTCTAAATCCCGCATATGAGAGAAAACTTGCCATTTGTCAGATCTAGAATCTTGACAACCTAAATCTTGAGGGTCAACATTTTGCTGGTGTACCTGGCGTTTTGTTTTCATGGCTTTTTGCTATACATCGTAGAAGCAACAGAACATAGTGCATGCAAATTTAGCCTAGTGCTAACTTTCATTATAATAGCAAATACACTTTTACTTGCTATTTCTATATATTTGCAGGCCTGTGTGATTTGCATTTCCCTGGAAAAACAATTGCTGGTTCAAAAGATGTATACAGTTTATTTTTATTAAGGTTCTCCAAACTCTGAAGAGGTTTCACCTTTGCATCCTTAGGAAGGGTGCTCAGGCATGTGTTCTCACATTCTGAAAACTGGGCAACTTTTTTCTTTATCTATGCCAACCTTAATCCTTTCTCGTTGTTTTAGTTTGCATTTCTTTCATAATCTGTAAGGCAGAGCATGTCACATATTTATTTAATGGCAGTGCTTTTCTTTTTCTAGGTATTGCCTGTGACTGTCTTCTTGGTTCATTTTCCTATTGGATTTTTTATCTTTTACATATTGACATATAAGAGCTCTTTATAAATGAGCTCATTTGTTTAGTATGTTATATTATGCTTTGGGGTTTTTTTTTTCCTCTCCCTTTTTATCAACCATTTACTTAGTTGTGTCATTTTGACTATTGCAGAAGTTTTAATTTCTGAGTAAATTTATCAGTACGTTGTTTATGAATTCTTTGCTTCAGCTTTAAAGGCTTTTATAAATTTATGAAACATCCCCATATTTTTATGGTTTCATGCTTTACTTTTAATTAAAAAACAATCATTGAACTGTAGGTGTGGCTCAAGAGGTAGTGTCTGCTTTGCAATCATAAAGCCCTGAGTTCAAATGCCAGTCCCACCAAATAAATAAATAAAAAACATTCATTGACCTGATGAAAATAATTCAAAAAGGATCATATATTTTGTTTGGTACTGGGGTTTGAATTCAGACTTGAGTTCCTACCTCTGAGTGCCCTACCACTTGAGCCATGCCCCCAGTCCAAGGATCCAATTTTTTTAAAGATTTTTGGTTTTTTTGGGGTTTTGTTTCCTGTTTTTTTTTTTTTTAAGATAAGCAGTTGCCCTGCCAGTTATGTAGAAGTAAAAAAAGTAAAAAGGTGTTCACCTTTCAACTTTAGGAGTCCCGTGGTCACAAGGACAGTCATCGAACAGATTGGAATAAAATGAAGTTTGATAACAGATGTTGGCAGTCTCTGACAGTGGACTCTGGTGGAAGTGTAAAATGCAACATCCATCACCACTTAGAACTCCATCAGGGCACGCGGTTCCCCATCTGGGAAACTGTCTCACGACCAAAATCTCACAGGGCTCAAAAACATGTGCACATAAAATAACAATTTACTTTTTTTTTTTTGCGGTACTGGTGCTTGAACTCAGGACCTTCACCTTGAGCCACTCCAGCAGCTCTTTTTTATGAAGGTTTTATTTTTTGGGGGCTGCACAAGTGTTTGAACTCAAGGCCTCATGCTTAGGCAGGCGCTCGCCACTTGAATCACTCCGCCAGCTCTTTTCACGTTTTTTTTTTTTGAGATGGGGGTCTCATGAACTATTTGCCCGGCTGGCTTGGAACTGCGATCCGCCTGATCTCTGCCTCCTAAGTAGCTAGGATTACAGGCTTAAACCACTGGCGCCCGGTTTAACAATTTACTGAGGTCAGCCATGCTGTGTTTTCTGTAAAACCTGTGAGAAGGCAGAATGAGCTGGGATGAAGGCTGCCCCAGCCGGCCTCCAGACTCCTCGCCGCATTTGCGGAGCTGTGTGCTAGTCTTTATTCATGGCAGCTGCACTTGCTATGCAAATACACAACGTAATAATAAAAACCAATGGGAGATTTTTAAAAACATATTTTATGTATACTTTGACACACAACACACAAAGGTATGAGAACTCAAAGTTGTGAAGCAAATGAAGTTGTGTAAAAGCTTCTTCAAGCTAGAGTTCTACGCATTGCTAACCATTTGTTGATTGCATTGAATATTAATACAACTTTTTTTCATATTTACTCTAAGCCCAGAATGTTATGAAAAAGAACTTGTCCTGTGATTTAGAATCATATTGGTTGTCATATTATAACCTGATGGTCAAAATAGTGTTCCAGAAGATACAGGAAATTTTTGTCCATAACTCTCTCCCATGTCCCTACTAGATGACTATAAATAAGAACAATTATTTTTATAGTATTATTTGATGCTTGTCCTCGGGGTCTAGTGCTTTACGTATGTTACTCATTTAATAATTGAAACAATCCTAAACTAATGGGTGCCCTTGTTGTCTCCATTCACAAGTTCCAACACAGAATTTAAGTGTCTTTCCCAAGGTCATGCAGTTAATGTGTGCCAGAGCCAGGACTTGAGCACAGGCAGTTGACACAAGAGTGGCTGCCCATAACCACTGTGCTGTTTTTGATTAAGCTCTTAGAAAGTCGTCCTCACAAAGGGTATTGTTTTAGGACCCAGGAGGTGTAAAACTGACAGAGAAGGAAGTAAGGGGTGTGTAATTTGAACTGTTCTAAGGAAGTTAACTTGCCTGTAGCTAGTTTGGGCCCAGCTCCTCATCAACCTGTAACATCAAAAGGTAATTGTCATTTGGGACCCTGGGGAAGGGGGAACACATTTAAAAAGGCTGAGAAGAATCTCTTCTACAGATTTTGTATTTGGATAATATGATTAACTACATTTTCTTTATACCAAGAACCAAACTTGTATACATTTGTTGAAAAAATATATAAGAAAACTATTTGAGGGGTGGGTAGAGGGTTGAAGGGGAGAGGTGATGGGGGTGATCTAACCAATGTACAATATAAGCCTAATCAGAATTGTCACTATGAATACCCCCATCATGAATATATCCTAATAAAAAATTATAATTAAAAAAGAAAGAATTATTCAGGATGGGGATAGGAATATTTTATAACTAATTTAGTTTGTATCAGAAAACTATATGCTTCAGAGAAAAATGGTAGAGATATTTCCTTATTTGTCAACTAATGTGATTTGTGGAATCTTTATAAATCATTGTCCTTTATGTCAAATATCATTTTTTCTGTTCTTATCTCTTATAAACTGATATTCTCTTCATAGTTGTAAGTGTAGTGTACATTTTTGTGAAGAAAATAGTACACAAAATCTGAAAATTTTTCCTTAGAAGAAAAAAGCACCATGTACTTGGCAAACATATGAGGAAGTATCTTATTCATACATGAAGCCCGACAAGGCTGAAATGATTCATTGGCTCAAAGGTAAATGATACCTGTGGAAAAATTATAACACCATGTAGTAAGGGAAGTTGATCTTCCTATCACAAAAGAAGTGAGCATACCAACACATTAAAATATCCTCAGTGGTTAAGACAACCACAAGGGATGGGGGTGTAGTCAGTGGTAGAGCACTTGCCTGTCATGCATGAGGCCCTAGAGGGAAAAAAAAGATCTGCAAATTTGTTTCCTGAAACTACTTTTCCAGTGCAAAATAAATCAGATATGTGGCTGGTCACGAATATAAAGGAGTAGAGGTAAGGCCACTGAAGTGTTTATTAAATTAATACTCCTGCTTTCTCTTTGTGGTGTTCCCGTCTTGGTAATGATCATAACTAGTTTATTCCATTTGTAACACCTAGTATGTCAAGACAATTAATCTAACCTTGGGTGCATAGCTCAAGTATTTGATGCATGCCTAACATGTGCAAGGCTCTGGGTTCAAGCCCCAATATCAAAGGAAAAAAGAAAGGAAATGAGTCTGATTATGACATAATAAGATAAACAGAATTCAAACACTACTTAGAATCCCATTTTAATTTCGTCTTAACTCCAGACAGCTGTTGATTCCAATATGGTATTCATTACCATACATCAGTTCAGTTCTATATTTTGAAGGGTTTCAAACACAGTTTTATTGTCTCAATTATGTTCTTAATTCCTATAAATAGAATATGAATGATATAGCAAGTGCAAGGCCCTGAGTTGAAACCCCAATACCACAAAAAGAAAAAATATGGATGATAGAAAAAGAGGTAAAGACGTATCAAATCGAATATTGAGTCAGAAATTGGTAGTAGAACAATGATATTGCTGAACTGAAGTTTATAATGTCCTTTATGTATAGGTAATAGTAATGTGATACCTTACTTGCAATGAAATAATGTTGACTTGATATAATTTAGCAAGTACTCAGCTACATTGTCAACCAGAGAGGGGTTCTTTCTTTTTTCTTTTCTCCTCCTCCTGCTTTGTTTTGGGACAGGGTTTCAGGCTGGCTTTCAGATACTCCTGGTTCAGCTTCCTATGTGTTGGGATTACGGGAATATGCTGCCACACCCACCTGGGGTTTTTGTTTTAGTTTGATTCCCCATAAGTACTCTAAGGCAGAGACATAGTACAAGAGGTTTATCAAGGGGTGTTCTTGAGATCAGTTGTAGGATGGAAGAGAAGGAAATAGGAGGGAGGATGCTGGGCAGACACACATTATTAGCTAAGACCTCATTTGATCCCACTGGACACTCACAAACTGATATGGCCCTTCAGTGTAGTGAGGATGGAGAATACCTTTAAACCTTCCTGTTGAAGCTAGGTATGGTTGTGCATGCTTGTAATCCGGCACTCAGGAGGCTGAGGCAGGAGCATTGTCAGTTCCAGACCAGCCTGAGCCACATAGCAAGTTTGATGCTAGCCAGGGCAATGTAATAAGATGATCTCAAACAAACAACAAAAACCTTCTTGTTGACAAGGTTCGGGTAAAGTGACTTCTCAGCAGATAAATTCCCAAAGATGACAGCTTGGGCCATCTTTTGGCAGCAGTCTTAGTAACTGGAAATCAGCCCTTCATCCCTAAAGGGAATCTGGTGTTACATTCTGGAGTGAGCTTTTTTTTCTCGCTCCTTTGTTGGAGGGAGCTTTCTGTCACTCCTGGTTATTATTGAACCTAACTGGGGCAACTGGAACTGCAGAAAGGACACAAAATAAACAGATGGACAGTGGGATCAGGTGTGTTGGGCACTGGGTGGAGATGTTCAACCCTCATTGATTTTTTTCTCTATCTTTATTCTTTAAGGCCTTACTCTTTTACAGTTCTTTAGAACCTTGCTTCTAAAGTTTTCTTTAAAACATTGCTTAGAACCTCTTTCCTTAGACTCACTGTGTCCCATGTTTCGTCTTAGCTTTTCTTTAACATAATCTCTTTTAAAGTCTTTGCCCCCAGACTTTCACTGTCTCTTTAGCTTTCTTAAAGTCTCAGCCCCCAGGTTTGCTAGCAACTCCCCTTTAGCCAATTCTTTTCAACAATATTTTCCCTTCAGAAGTTCTTTCCCTTCCAAAAGCCTCCCACATCAAAAAGCCCAAAGCAAAAAGCCCTAAAGCAAAAACTAAAAGCCTTAAACCAAAAGCCTGGTGTCCTCCTTCAGTGAATCTTTTATACCCAGTGGTAAACAGGGTAGAGCAGCGGTTCTTGGGGTGTGACATTATAACAGGAGAAACCTGCATTCCCGCTTCTCTAAACCTAAACAACTTACAAGCAGCTGTTCTACATTTCCCTCTTCTGTGGCCTGGGATGTGCCAATCTTGGTTTATAGATAATCTTAGGGAAAACAGCTGCATCTCACCTTGCTTATGTCCAGTTCTCATAGGCTTCTCATAATCCACTCTCCACAGCATTCCAACATCCAAAACAGCCCCTAAAATTGCAGGATTTGAAGCTATATGTGCAAGGAAGAAAATACTTGATCATATCAGGAGTGTTTTCATTTGTGAGAGCTGGCGCTCATTAACTTCAGATGATTGCTGCTCACTCTGGCTAGTTGTGATGTCCTCTTTGTTGAAGATTGGGGTAAACAAAACTAATGAAATTTTATTTAGTCTCTAAAAAAAATTCATTTTTTTTTTCAGGAAATAATTGTGATCGTATTCAGCCCCTCTTTTTGTTGTCATTTTAATTTTTTCAGTGCTCAGAATCAAACACAGAGTATTGTACATTTTAGGCAAGTGCTCCACCACTGAACAACACTCCCCGACCCCCTTCTCCTTTTTAGCTACCCCATGCTACATTTAAATCCCTCCTGCCATTTATTCCTCACTTGGTACTTAACAGTTTTGTTTTGAGACATTTCTTCCTGGTAGCCCTCGCTATCCTAAAACACACTCTGTAGCCTCAAACTCTCAATCCTCCTACCTCATCCTCGTATGTACTGGGATTACAGATTATGTACTTCTGCACCCAGCTGGCACTGACCAGTTTTATGTTACACCATTTTGCCTAGAACTTAGCAAAATATCAGTTCCTCAAAGGCAGATAATACAACTTATATTTTTAGCCCCTGAAGCGTCTTTCACAGCCTTTGCAAACTGCATACCTTACATCAGCCTGGACTGGTTCCCCCATACCTTAAAATTTCCTATCTGCAGAGAGAAAGAAGACTATAGGATATATTAAGAGTCAATCCTGAAATGGAGTTTTTCCAAGTCTCTTTTACTACATAAAAGTAAGTAACTCAATAATTATGTGTTGAATTGAATTCAAGTAAATAAAACTAATAATTTGCTTTTAAAGTAACAAAACAGCCTGGTTCATGCTTGTAATTCTCAATGCTTGGGAGGCTGAGATCAGGAGGATCAAAGTTCAAGGCCAGCCAGACAAATAGTTCTTGAGACCCTATCTCCAGATTAACCAGTGCAAAATGGACCTGGAGGTGTGGCCCAAGCGGTAGAGTGCCAACTTTGCAAGCACAAAGCCCTGAGTTCAAACCCCAATCCCACCAGGAAAAAAAAAAAAAAGTAACATAACATCTTTCTTGATTTCCTTTCAGGACTTATCATGGCTTCTAGTCATACCGTATTGATGCGGTTGGTAGCCTCAGCGTATTCTGTTGCTCAAAAGGCAGGAGTGATAGTCAGACACATTATTGCTGAAGGAGACCTGGGCATTGTGGAGAAGGTACTGCAAGTCTCATCTCATTTCATTGCAGGCTTGTTTTTGTTCTCTGGAGTTTAGTTGAAGGATGTCATAATTTGAACAAACTTGAACTGGTAGACTAATCGATGGTTCCCTTTTGGAGCTTGCAAGATCCTTAGTTCATATGGGCTCCACATCTGCTTTGAAAATGACTCCAGGACTGGAGGTGTGGCTCAAATGGTAGAGCACTCGCCCAGGAAGCTTGAGGCCCCTGAGTTCAAACCTCAATACCACCACAAGAAGGAAGAGAGGGAGGGAAGGGAGGAAGGAAGGGAGGGAGGAAGAAAAGAAAATTACTCTTTTATCTTTATGTGATGGGGTCCACTGACCAATGTCCAGTCCTAGGACAAATCCAAAAGTAATCCATTGCATGTAAAACCAGGCAATCCTTTGGGTACTTGAAGTTTGGTAAAAATCTGACATTTAAGTAAATATTCCTAATTCAAAACAATTAGAGCCAGACATGGTGGTTCATACCTGTGATCCTAGCTCTCAGGGAGCTGAGACAGGAGGATCTTAAATTCTAGGCTAGCCTGGGCTACATAGTGAAACCCTGCCTAAAAATAAAAAACATTCAAGATATTCATAATTGTGTGTATATGTATATACACAAATATATATATATATATATATATATATATGTACACACACGTATGTGTATACATTGATATAAATTCTCCCATTCTCCTCCTAAGCCACTGTTAGGTGTACTCACAATGACATGGATGATATTACCCAAAAATTTAATTCATATATCATTTTCAATTTGGAAAAAGATTCTTGCTGGCAAGAATCTGCTCCTGATTCTGTCCTGTCTCTTTAATCATTTCATTACCATCAGTTTAAAATTTTCATTGAATGTATCTTCTCCAAACTTTTGTGGAAGAGGATGATGTAGAAAACACACTGAACAAATTTGTCAATCAAGTGAACCTGGGAAGGCTGGTTAACATATTGGTTCCAATGTAAGTATTAAAGTAGTTGCAATATGTGAAAAAAGCTGGCCAAATCCAACCAGATTCTATAACAATAATAATGAAAAAGTCCTGTGTTCACATTCACATAATATGGGGTAAATCTGATTCAAATTTGTTTGAAAAAGAGCTTCCTGTTGACTATATACAATGTAATACAGTTGCTTTCACAAGGCTGCTAATCTTACTGCCTTGTTTTATTTGCAGTACTGGAGGTGGAACCCAGGCCTCATATATGCTAGGCAAGCTCTCCACCATTGAGCTACACCTCCAGCATTGTCTTTTCTTCTCATGTTTTCCTATTATGAAAAACAGGAAAAGGGGAAAAATATCAAGCAATAAATAGAAGTCATCCATCATATTACCATTGCTGCTACTTTGAATTATTTCCTTCCAGATATTTTTCCTTATCACTTATTTTGTGTAAATTGATTTTATATTCTACAACTTTGTAGCCAATAGTTACAGGTTAATAGAAATATATTGTCCAAATTAAACAAAAAAGTAATGTTTTCATTGTTCTTTGTATTGGTTAAAATAAATAATTGGTTAAAATAAATTACTACATTTATAGTAATTTATGTTCAGCATTGATACCTTATTTTAAAAAACAAAAAAACAGGGCAAGCTGGGCACTAGTGGCTCATGCCTGTAATCCTAGTTACACAAGAGAGAGAGATCAGGAGGATCATGGTTCAAGACTAACCCAGGCCAAAAAAAAAAAATGCAACACGGTCTCTCAAAAATACCCAACACACAGAAAAATAAGACTGCAGAGTGGCTCAAGTGGGACAGCACCTGCCTAGCAGGAGTGAGGCCCTGAGTTCAAACTCCGGTACCGCCAAAAATAATCAAATAAATAAATAAAAGAAACAGCAATATCAGATTTTCACAGAAGGTATCCAGAAAGAGGTCTAGCACTAGAGTTGGGATAGCTTTCCCTATATAAGTAATTGAATGAATTACTGTCAATGTGTGTTTTTTTATTAAGTTTGTGGTCTTCAAACTTAATAATTAACCTTCAACCTCAACATACTGTTTTAGTAGTTTTGTTCAACAGTTATTTGTGAAGTACCTACTGTGTGAGAGGCACAGTTCTTTCAAGAATAAAGCCCCTTTGTGAAATTTACTTTCTAGCAAAATAATGCTTTTCATTGAGATAACCAGCAAACTTTGATGTGGCATAAAAGAGTGGCTTTCAGCTCAATCCTTTTTTTTTTTTCCCTGTTTCATTTCTTATCTCATTCTAAGAATTTTATTTAAAATCTTGTAATCTGTAAATCCATCTAACCAGTCTTATATATTGCAGCATGTCATAATACTCTGAAAACAAGCAAAGGAGATTGTGGTATCATTTGCAAAATTTTCCTCTGTCCTTCACTAGCATGACTTTTGTTTGTTTGTTTTTGGCAGTACTGGGGTTTGAACTCAGGGCCTCAGGGTTGTTAGGCAGGCACTGTACCACTTGAACCATACCCCCAGCCCCTGTGACTTTCTGATACCTGGATTAAGTAGGGTGTGTTAGGTGGGTGGTATATTAAATATTACTGCAAGCCATTTGTATAGTTTTTTCCATTTTCCTAGTCCTACTTTAGGAATAGAAGTTGTATAAACTGATGAATTTTCCTGAGGACCTCTGAAATTATTAGGATAGTGAGAGGAAGCTATAAAAGGAACCAAATTAGAAATAACTTTCAAATACTAGTTATACAGTACTTAACTTGACTTTGAAAATTTATAAATTTCCTATCTCTTAACTCACTTAAGCCAAAGGTTGATATTTAGGATCTTATAAAAGATGTTTCTGAACTGAGAAAGAAATCTTCTAAATAATTTAGAAGCTCCTTTCCAATCTTTAACCATGATTGCCCTGGATTGAAGCCCTGTGTTAGAGCCCTTGTCTAGCATGTAAAAGGCTTTGGGTTTAATCTCCAGCAACACACACATAAACACACACACACTTTTTTTTTGGCAACAGTGGGGTTTGAACTCAGGGCCTCACACTTGCTAGGCAGGTGCTCTTATCACTTGACCCACTCCACCAGCCCACAAACATACTTTTTACTTCTAAATTTTAACCACTATTAATCCTATGAAAAAAAGAAACAGAACAGGAAACTAATTGGTTCATTTGATGTTAAGTTCTGTGAGTCTAAAAACTAACAGTGTAATGTAAATGACATAGACCCTTGGTCATTTAGGAATCAGAGGATTGCTTATTTCACATTAATTCTGCTAAAATGTACATTCTTACTTACAGACCTCTTCAATAGACCTGCAGACCAAAGCTGACCGATTGGTACAAATGAGCATATGCTCTTCACTGGCACGGAAATTCCCCAAACTGACAATTATAGGGGAAGAGGTAAGAGTCATCAGGACATTTTTTTTTTTAATTCCTGTTTACCGTATGGATTTATAACTGTCATTGGTTTATAAACCACTATTAACATTTAAGCAGTACATTTAGTATTTTAGCACCAAGTTAATCATTCTGTTCCCTGGAGGAAATGTATGATTTTGAAATATTTTGGTCCATTTTTAGATCAAAAGTTTGAATTTCTTAGCTATAGAAGATATGGATACTATTATAATTAATACTGAGCCTACAAACTATTAGATGAACAGATGGACTGGGGGTGAAGCTCAGTGGAAGAGATTTGCCTAGGATAGTTGAGGTCCTGTATTTGATCCCTAGCACTTCAAAAAAAAAAAAAAAGGCAGAATTTGGGGATAGGAGTGTAGTTTAGGAGTAAGAGCATGTAGTTCACGTTTATGAGGCCCCGGGTTCAAGTCCTAGTACCAGAAAATAAAGTGAAAAACATGGGGAGAGTTCTAGAATGTTGGACTAGAATAGAATGGGTTTTATTTGTTTCAAAATTAGACTTGCATACTTATAACAGAGAGCAGAATAAAGCCTTGTTGCTTTTTTTTTTTTTTATTTTATTTTTTAATGAGATTGGGTTTGAACTTGGCTTAGTTCTTGTCAAGCAGGAGCTCTGCCACTGGTGCCACACTCCCAATCCATTTTTCTCTGGTTATTTTGGAGATGGTGTCTGGCCTGAAACCTCAATCATTTCAATCTCATCCTCCCAAGTACCTAGGATTATAGGCATGAGCTACTGGTACCTGGCTGTAGATGTTTCTTTGTTTTAAGACAGGGTTTCCCTATATAGCCCAGGCTGCATGAGAACTGCAATCTTCCTGCCTCAGTCTTCTGAGTCGTAGAATTATAAGCGTGTGCTACCATGCTGGCTCTAGAAGTAGTCTGGGAGTTTTTGCTTTGTTTTGTTTTGAGTGCTGAGGATTGAACCCAGGGCTTCATGCATGCTAGGTAAGCACTCTACTACTGAGCTACATCTCCAGGCCTAGAATATGTTGTTCTGGTTTTCTTTAATCTTTTATTTATTTGTATTTAAAAAAAAATTTTTTTTTGGTGGTAGTGGGGTGTGAACTCAGGGCCTCACACTTGCTAAGCAGGTGCTCTACCACTTGAGCCATTCGCCAGCCCTTTTTTGTGTTGGATATTTTTAAGGCAGGGTTTCATGAACTCTTTGCCCAGGATTGTCTTCAAACCATGATCCTCCTAGTCTCTACCCCCAAGTAGCTAGGATTACAGACATGAGCCATAGGTATATGGCTTTTTCTTTTTTTTTAATCTGATAAACTTGAGGAATTTTTTAAACTCAAGTTGGGACCAGTTAGTCAACTCTAATGAGTCATATGTGGATGCTTTTGCGATTTTACTAGGTTTGCTCTGAAAGCTTTAAACGAGATTGATAAATAGGAAGGAGGAGTAAACATTGTGGTGCTGATTTCCTCTCCTACTGAGACTTAGCACTAACAGCTCAGTAACTGGTAGTGTTGTCTCTGCTTCAGGATCTGCCCTCAGAGGAAGTGGATCAAGAACTGATTGAAGATGGCCAGTGGGAGGAAATACTGAGGCAACCATGCCCGTCACAGTACAGTGCTATTAAAGAGGAAGACGTAAGGCCCATCTTTGTACTTTATGCTCTCTTTTCATCTCTGTTTCCTGCAATAGTAAAGGAAATAATATTTGAAACTACAATTGAACTTAGCCAAAAGGCTGAGAAGCAATAGGGAAATAAAATTTGAAAGATAAAAAGTTGGGTAGCTATAAAAATGGGCAGCCAAGAACTTGAAATCTTTCAGAGCCAGGCTACCACTTGGAATATTTGGTCTGTTAACTTAGAGTTCAACTTTCTCCTCCTATCGATTTCCTTTCCACTCTGAAACCATTATCAAAAATACTTTTAGAAAGTCTTATTTGTTGTTTAGTAGATCTGGTAGTAAAACATTTCATTCCTTACATTTTTAGAAGGTCATAATAAAAATCTCACTTAGTTTTTATGGTTGCTTAAGTTAGTCTGTGACTTCAGATTTAACCACACTTCTATATTTTTCTAATTTTAAATCTTTTAACATGCATTTATTGAATACTTACTGTGAGTAAAACACTTTGCTCTGTGGTATGGAGGATACAAAGAAAATGAGACATGGTATCATACATCAGAAATGCGCTCTCGGGGCTGAGTATGTAGCTTGATGGTTGCGTGTTTGCTTAGCTTGCAGGAGGCCCTCTGTTCAATCCCCAGTACCACACACACAAAAAAAGAAAACCAAAAATACTCTCTTGCTCACAAATTCACATTGTGTTATAATTTTAGTAGTATACTCTGAAGCATGTTAAAAGTCTTAGACAGAAGGGGTTTATTTTTAGTCAATTGCCAGTTTTGTAAACCATTCTTTCTTTATTTTTATATGAGCTGTATCCTTAAGATAATCAGACTTCTTTTAAAGTCACTTATTTATAAAAATGAGTGGCAACTACAAATTGTTCAAAACACTTTGCATGCCTCTTTGAAAGTTTTCAGTGTAGCACCAAAGTTTTCAGTGTGTTCATGGCACTGTGCTTAGTGTTCAAGTGACAGCAAAAATCTGGCAGTTAAATATTTCATACTACATTTTTTCTTTTGAGACAGGGTCTCACTATGTAGCCCAGGCTGTCCTGGAACTTGCTGTTCTCCTGCCTTGGCCTCCTTTTGAAAAATTTCAATGGACTTACACCATTATTATGAAACCGTAAGGTTTTTTTTTTTTTTCAGTTGTCATAAAACTGATAGCGTTGGCTTAACACATCCATAATATATTTTTTAAAATGAAAAAGCAAATAATCTTAATCTATTTAGATCTGCTTTTATAATTTTGTGTTCTTGATTTGGGCATTTCCTCCATTTTTTCATTTTTATTTTATAGCTTGTGGTTTGGGTTGATCCTCTGGATGGCACTAAGGAATACACTGAAGGTCAGTATCTCTTGTACTCAATTGCAGCAGTAAAACTAGGGTCTGGTGTTTAGTTGTAAACACTTGACATATCATATGTTGGATGAAAAGATGGTGTCATATTTTATATTTTCTCCTGAAGCTGTGTGCTCATGGTAAGTAACTGTTATCATACATCAGTAATAATTAATGCAGAAGGAAGCTGGGTATGGTGGTGCGTGTCTATAATATCAGCATGTGGAGCTGGGCACCAGTGGCTCATTCCTGTAATCCTAGCTACTCAGGAGACAGACATCAGGAGGATTGTGGTTTGAAGCCAGCCCAGGCAAATAGATCGAAAGACCCTATCTCAATAAACCCCTCACAAAAAATAGGGCTAGTGGAGTGGCTCAAGGTAAAGGCCCTGAATTCAAGCCCCAGTACCACAAAGAAGAAAAAAAAAAAATACCAGCACATGGGAAGCATGGCAGGAAAATCAAGAGTTTGAGGCTAGCCTGGGCTACATAGTGAAACCCTGTCTCAAAAAAAGCGGAGAGGGATAAGAAAGAGTAATAGGGGGATGAATTTGATCAAAGTACATGATATGCATGTGTGAACTATTAGAAGGAAATACCATTATACAATTAATATACACTAATTTAAAAAATAACCACTGGAGGGGGTGAGGGCAGGGGAGAGAAATGACCCAAGCATTGTATGCACATATGAATAATAAAAAAAAATTAAATAAATAAATAAAAATAACCACTGGGGGGAAAAAGACAGAAGGAGAAAGAAATCATCTCCTTCAAATGCCAGCTCCACAATTCTAAATGTCCCCCACATGAGAATACCAGGCATATTAAACCACTGTTACCAAAGGAGCTATGCTATACCCGCAGTTTTATTGGATAGAAAAACAATGACCAGCACAGCTGTGCTACCAGCCTATGCCCATCACTTACTCTCCTTTCATCTACAGTTATCAAAGATGAAAAAACTAGAAAGCAGCAAATTAAACTAAAATTGGGAACATAAAAGTAAAAAGGAACGTGCTTAGAACCGGAGTTTTAGGTTATAGAAGCTTAGACTTTATTTATTTATTTACTTATTTGGTGGTGCTGGGGGTTTGAACTCAGGGCCTCACACTTGCTAGGTAGGTGCTCTACCACTTGAGGCACTCCATCAGCCCTGTTGAGTATTTGCAAGATTGGGTCTTGTAAACTATTTGCCTGGGTTGGCTTCAAACTGCCATCCTTTTGATCTCTGCTTCCTGAGTAGCTAAGATTGCAGGCGTGAGCCACCAGTACCCAGCAAGCTTAGACTTACTTTTGAAATAAAGTTCTATGTAGGTTTTCTTTTATGAGTTCTCAGTTCCATGGCTTATGAAAAAAATTTTTTAAAAAAGGAAAATTTCTCATAATTACTAGAATAAACTTTCTCTGTTCTTGGATGAGACATATCTATAATGAATGACTCATAGAGTATGTGTGTGTATATGTGCATATGTACTGTGTGTATACTGAAAACATCTGTATAATCCATGGGGAAATAGGGACGCTGTAGATGGCTATAATGTGTATATTAGGGCTGGGGAGTGGCTCAAGTGTTGTTGCCCAGCAAACATAAGGCCCTGTGTTCAAACCTCAGTACTGCCAAAATAAATAAGTAAAGTTAAAAACTTGCATGGAACACAGAAAGTTTATTTAGGTCCTGACTCACGCCCCAAAGAGTTTGATTACTAACTCTGGGAAGTAGCCTGAGGTCTGTATTGTAACCTTTTCACTAGTCATTCTAACATTGCTTCATAGTCCCTTTTGAAAAACTGCTTTAGATGCTTGAAGTGCAAGTCTAGAGAGTAATTCAGGGGTCTAGAGTGATTCAGCAGGTAAGAGTAAATTGGATGGTAGCCAAAGGAACATAGAGATATCTAATAATAATGACTACAGGGTTATGTCTGCTTTGTTGATTGGTTTACAAATTGTATTAATGAGGCCATGGTTATCAATACAGCTAAGTGGCCATGAACCCTTTTTCTGTCTCTGGCCAGCTTTCTTACAATTTGTACATTTTGTCATAAGTAGAATTGGTCATGGATAAATCATTGCAAATTCAATATCTTTATCGCAAAAATAACTTGGAGCAAATTGATGCATTGATAGTGAGCCATAAAATGAGGGTTATATAATTGATGTTTCTTCTTTTTAGGTCTTCTTGACAATGTAACTGTTCTCATTGGAATTGCTTATGAAGGAAAAGCCATAGCAGGCATTATTAACCAGCCATATTACAATTACCAGGTATTACTATCAGTGATACAAAATTTTTAGATAAGTAGTTGTGGTGTGATATGATTCCAGATGTCATCTCATTCACTGGTTTATAGCTTGGTTGCACATACAGTCATCTAGGGATTTTCAGGTTATACTCTAGACTTATTGAATTAGAACTCCTGGGAGGTGCTGGTACCAGGAATGTGTAAATATGTATGTGTGTACATAAACACACTGTATGCAGTTTTTGTACTTATGATTCAAGTGCAAAAGTTTGGGAATTACTGATGTGATTCTTGGTTAGCTTGGTCATCAACACTTGAAGCACATTGAAGAAATGAATCATATCAACCAAGAAAAGATGCTAGCCATGTTGCTTTCCAGGTAATACCGAATAGTGCCTAAATTATACTCAGTATTAGTAACAAACTAAATATACCCTTGCACTCGTCTCTCTTACTTTGTCTCTTCTAACCTGCTTTGACATCTTATTATACTTCAAAGAAATTATCTTCCTTAGAAGCAAAAGACTAGTGTAATTTCAAAACAAGAATATACTATTAAATCACATTAAATTCTAAAGGAAACTATTGAAATCAAATACTTAAGGTATTTACATTAAGGTAACTTTGATAAAAGAATTATTACTTCTAAATTTCTGATTTAAGAACAGACTTAGTGTTCACTTCTAATATAAATTTGCTTTTTCCTGCAACTTATTGTTAATCATGTATTTCTTTGGACTTACCAAAATAGTTACACATTATTAGGAAAGTCTTTCTTATTGAATTGCTTAAGTCTACATTAATTCTTATGACTTTAATTATTTCTACAGCATTATATGCAGACATAAGTTTGTGATTTTTTTTTTATGTAAACTTTAAGTTAATACAATTTCATAGAGACATTGTGTTGCATGGCAACATTCCTCAAAGATCTAAGTGCTTAGGAATTTTTAATAATTTTCATCCCTTTCTGAGATCAGAAAAATTGTATTCATTTTCCACAGAACAATGAAAAGCAGAAGTTAAGGGAACACAGGAATGAAGCAAAGGTGAGAAAAGTAGCTAGGGCATGGCTCTGCCTCTCGGTAGAAAAGAGGCGGGTCCTCAGGGCACCCCAGGTAGTCATCATCCATCCCTGTCCCAGCTTGTTTCCTCACGTTCTGCTCCTTATTACTGCTCTTCTTGCCACATTCCCTTCTGTACACTCTTTAGCCTCTATTTTCCTTCTCTATTTTTATATTTGCTTATGCCTTAAATTTTGTTGCAGCAAATTGAAATAGAAAAGTTGCTTATTTGTGTTGGTATTCTAGTTTGAAGATTCCATTCCATAATCATCTTCATAATAATAACTAAAATTTGTCAGGAATTTAAGAGCTTACAATGTGTCGCCAAGCTCAAGGGGTACATGTGTTATCTCTTTAATACCCACTACAGCCCAGTAAGGAAACCATTACCCCCATTTTAAAGAAGAGGAAACTGAGGCAATTAATTTGCTAATGGCAGAGTTCAAAGTAGATCTAAGCCTCACTATTACTCTGTGATGAAAGACTGAAACAACAGACACATTTATTTTTGTTTCCAGTAGATACTAAAGCTTGTAGGTACTTAAAGGAAATAGCGTGGCATAGTGCAAAAACCTAAAATTTATGTCAGAACTAACTTTTCTTTTTTGGTGGTGCTGTGTTTGAACTCAGAGCCTCACATTTGCTAGGCAGGCTTTCCTAGTGCTTGAGCTACTCCACTACCCCTACCTTCTTTTTTTCTTTTTTTTTTTTTTAATTTAATTTTTATTTTTTATTTTTTGAGATAGGGCCAAGGCTGACCTTGAACTCATGATCCTCCTTCCTCAGCCTCCTGAGGCTTGAGATTATAAGTGTGAACCACCAAACCCCACTGTAGCTAGTCTCTGAACCATTATGAATCTTAATTAACTCATCCCTAAAATAAAATATCAACCTTAGTGAAAAGCCTTTGAAAGAAAGAGATAGTGAGAGAGACTGTGAGATCAGGAGCCCAGAGGAAGGTCAGCTGGCTGCATCATGGGTTGCATTTACCTACTAGAATGCCAGTTTCCTTGGAGGCATTCTCTTTGTCTTCATATTCATTCACAGTGGTAGTATGATTTCTTTTTTTTTTTTAATTGAGACAGGAGCTCACTTTGCAGCCCAGGCTGACTTCAAACTTGAGCTCTTCGTGCCTTGTGTCTGGTCTCCTCAGTGCTAGGATTACACTCGTGTACCACCACCACTCCCAGCAGTATGACTTTTTAGAGACCAGAATACTTGTATCCCCTGTTTAGTATACTTTCCTCTGTTTTTCACAATAACCCAGAGTTGAGTAGATTTCTTTGGAGCATGGAATCAGTCTCAGGAACCAAGCTTAAGCCTGATGAGCACCTAGAGCTGGTGCTGTAGACCATGTGTGCTTTCCAGACTGCAAGCCTCTCTTATAGTGTATAATCAAAAGGAAACTGAGGGAGGATGCTGACACACTGGTACTTGTGTTTGATCTCTTTGTTGCTCCACTGTAGAAAGCACTTGACGGTCAGCCCCTTCAACAGTCGCTTCACCAAGGTCACAGCCCTTCCCAGTGCAGTCCGTTTCCAATGCCAGTAATCACCCGAGTATAAAAGCCTGCTGTTTCATCCCAGGTTGGGCCGTTCTAGCTCTAGAGCTCTCCACATGGTCAGCTGCAGCTCTTGGGGACTGCATCCGGGCTCATTTTCCCCCTCTGCCCACACCTGCTTTTTTCTACAGACAGGTGTTGATTTCACAGCATTCTCCTTACCAGCCAATCTCCTGTCTCAGAGTCTGCTTCCCAGAGAGCCCAATCTGTAACAGGAGCTTATTTCACTCTCACAGAACCCAGTATGTTAAGAAAAATAAGATGATGTTTAAAAACATTTGACAAGTAAACTCAGGGAGCCTAATTTAGTGATGAAGAATAGCAGCTTTGATGGGCATGGTGGTACACACCTGTACTTACAGCTACTTGGGAGGCCAGCCTGGGCATCATAGTGAGACTTCTCTCTTTTTTTTTTTTTTTTTTTTTTTAGTGGTACTGGGGTTTGAACTCAGGACTTTGTGCTTGCTAGGCAGGCACTCTATCACTTGAGCCCCAAGACTCCATCCCCCCAAGACCTCATTTAAAAAAAAAGAATGACAGCTTTGAACGTAGATGAGCTGGGTTTGGTTATGAATTTCCGAGAGTCCTTGGTCAGTTTATTTAATAATTCCAAATCTCATTTTTCCCAGCTTTAAAATGAGGGTAATAATACCTACTTCCTGGGGTTGCTTTGAGGATTGAATGAGATAATACATGTAAAAAGCATTTAGTATGATGCCTGGTGCATGTTTGGGTGTTGAGTAAAATATATGCCTGACTTATAATGTCTATGTGTGCTACGTTAATATCATATTTTGAATACTTTGAGCTAATCGCTTTATTCATCAGTTTTACTTTACTTGAAATACAGGTTCTGTTGTTCTACATGGAATGTATAGCTTGATAGTATGGTTAAAAATTCTTTGAGCTCTGCAAAGGAAAATACAGATTCTAAGTTTGCATTAACCTGGCACTGGTGGCTCACACCTGGCTACTTGGAAGGCTAAGCTCAGAGGATTGCGATTCCAGGCCAGCCCAGGCAAAAAGTTCTTGAGATCCTATCTCCCATATAACCAGAGCAACAGAAAGTAGTAATCAGTACGTAGTGTTTCATATCCTAGACACTTCAGTGTCATTTGAAAATGGCTGTTTTTAAAATAACAAACAGATCATTGCATGATTCAGAACAAAACAGTAATCAGCATATGCTGTTTCCTTTGCTGAGGACTCAAGAGTTTTTTCACGCACCTTTGAAACTATTAACCAAAGCAATAATGAGAATAATCAGCTGATTCTATTAGGAAAAGTTCTTTGTCAATGATACTATTTTTATATTTTATCACATTATCATGCTTTTATTTTTATAAGTAAATATATTCAAAATACTCTGACTCAATATGACTGTTACTAAATATTCCATTTATGGCTCACATCTTTTTCACAGTGATTATAAGCTTTGTTATTTTGTCACTTGTTTTTACCTAGGCAGGACCAGAAGCCGTATTGGGAAGAACAATCTGGGGAGTTTTGGGTTTAGGTGCCTTTGGGTTTCAGCTGAAAGAAGCCCCTGCTGGGAAGCACATTATCACAACTACGAGATCCCATAGCAACAAGTTGGTCACAGACTGTATTTCTGCTATGAGCCCTGATGATGTGCTACGAGTGGGAGGAGCAGGAAATAAGGTATGAAGGTGGCCTGTCATCTGCTCTGAAATGTGACTGAGTCATTGAAGGAAATTCTGAACTTTTTAAAAACGCAAAATACGGCTGGGGGCATGGCTCAAGTGGTAGAGCACTAAAAAATGTGAATAAATATGAGAAGGAATTGAAGATTATAATTTATCACTAAAAGCACATTTCAGCAACATTTAAATTTTAAACAGAAATTTAAGGTCCAAGAGGTTGGGGGTGTAGCTTAGTTATAGAGGTGTGCTTAGCATGCCTGAGGCCCTGGATTTGAGCCCCAGCATGGCAAAAAGACAGTTTAAGATTCAAGTCTTTTCTAGCTGAGGTAACAGCCCCTGCTTCTTGCCAGTGACCGTAGTTCCCAAGAGCCCTCCTGGGTTATTTTCTAGACCCTTCTACAGATTCTCAGCATGGCCAGCCTGCACTCTTCTAGGCTGCTTCTCTCATTCTTTCATCCAGGCTTCCAGTCTCATGAGAGAATTGCGAAGTAGGACACATTTTGAACTACCCCCCTTCCCCTGACCTCTTCTCATCTGATTGTCCCCTGGGTGTCATCATGATGACATCCCTCAGGTATCTCAGATGCAGCATGTTTGATGTCAGCTCGTCCTCTCTCTACCCACCCCCAGATGTGTTCATCTCCCTGTTTGCTGAGTGGTTGATGTCACCACCATTTTCCTGATTGCTCCAGCCACACACCTGAAAGTCATCCCAGACTCCTTCCTTTCTCACACCCTATCAATGATCTGACCCTTATTCGTCTCTAATGTCTCCTGTTGTCCATCTTAACTCTGCCAGAACTGTAGTTGAGACTTGTCCTCATCCCCCACTTAGACTTCTACCTTAGCTTCCAAAGTTTCTCTATTCATTCCAGTCTTCACAAATGCCCCTAGATCAATTAAAAATGCAAAACTTCAGCCAGACATGGTGGCTCATGCCTATAATACTAGCTACTTGAGAGCCAGAGATGGGGAGGATCAAGGACTGAGGCCAGGCAGGGCAAATAGTTATCAAGACTTCATCTCTTCTTATAAGCTGCATAGGGTGACAAGCACCTGTCATCCCAGCTACATGGAAAGTGTAAATAGGAGGATCGTAGTCCAGGCCAGCCTGGGCATAAAAGTGAGACCCTATTCAAAAAATAACAAAGCAAAAAAGGCTGGCAGTGTGGCTAAAGTGGTAGAGTGCCTGCCTAGTAAGCTCAAGGCTCTGAGTTCAAACTCTAGCACTGAGTAGGGGCGGGGGGAAGAAAAAGAAGAAAAACTTCTCTGTCCCAAATCCTTGGATGACTCTCCATCCCAACAATTTAAAATCCAAGCCTGTTAGTGTAGAACATGAAGCTTCCTATAGCCTGGGCCCAAGCCTCATCTTCTACACCTCAACTCATTCTTCAGCTATGAACTGTGTGTAGTTTCTGGTACATGCTCACTTCACATTTGTGTGCCTAGCACAGGCAAGACAAATGATATTTATAGAACTGGATAAAATTCATTTCTTTCCATCCATGCTTTACAAGTGATACTAACATTTTTAGGTTGTTTTTTCTAAAGGCCTTTACTGGTAAAAATGAAAAATTGGTATAATTCTTCTGAAAAAAATCTAGAACAGATACTGGACATAGTGGTACATGCTTATATTTTCAGCAGTTGGGGGGCTTAGGTGGAAGAATTGCAAGTTTGAACCCAGCCTGAGCTACATACCAAATTCCAGGCCAGCCTGAACTACATTCCTATCTCAAAAAAAAATAGGACTGGGAACATACCCCAGTGGAAGAGTACTTTCCTAGCATGTACAAGGCTCTAGGTTCCATCGTTAGCACCACAAAAAAAAAAAAAAAAAAAAAGATAAAGTGAAAGGTAAAACTTTATTTCGCATCATTGTGTTTTTGTTTTGGTGGTTGAACTCAGGGCCTCGAGCCTGCTAGGCAGGTGCTTTGCCACTTGAGTCATTTTGACAGCCCCAGCAATACTGGAGTCTGAATTCAAGGCCTATGCAAGCACTCTACCACTTGAGCCACCACCATCACCCCCAACCAAAAAAAAGACATTTAAAAGTGAAATTATATTCCTGGCGTTCACTAAAATATAAATTGTGACAGGTGTGATTTCTCTTTGCCCCTACCTTTTGTAATCAGAAAAACCATCTCTTATTTCCAAGGGCACCATTCTCCTAAGAAATAGTAATTCCTTGTTTTGCAAACCTCCACTTTTCTCCTCTGAAATAAACCTGGCTGGGAAGTTCTTAACTTTTTACATTAAGACCCCCTTTGAGAACTTAATGGGATCTACAGCCCCTTTCCCATAAAAAAAAAATACCTGGCATTCTTCTTAATACTCAATATAAGACTGCCACATTTGTTTGATGAGAGAAAAACCTTTTACTCAAAAGCAAGCTTGAAATTCTGAAGGTATTCATTTAGTAGTACTGAAAGACATAATGGTTATTTTATGTTCACTGAGGTTTTCCTTATTCTCTTAGTCTGGACTCTTAATATTTGAAGTCTGAAGTTTTTAGTAATAATTATTTTACAGTATAACCTAAAAAAGGTCAATTGAGTAATGAAACTTGATAGCAACGTGCTATTTAGTCATTTAGGTTTTGTCAGTGACCTCAGTTGCATGTGCGTATTACAGGAAATACTAGGATGTCTACCTAAAAGTTCATATTTTGGCAGTGGAACCAGCAATAGATATGATTCTAAAGACTGATGAAAGAAAATGCTAGATTAGTCAGCATGGCACATCTGTTAGGAACTTGTATATTACTGTGCTGCTTGATATTTCTCTATCCTTTATTTAATAATGGTCGATGTTTTAGAAGTTTAAAAATCTGCATTGTTCTATATTAGTAAGAAATAAAAAAATACCCATGCTCTCTTCGGCAGCACCTACCCTAAAATTCAAACAATACAGAGAAGATTGGCATGGCTCCTACACAAGGATGACATGAAAATTTATGAAGCATTCCCTATTTTTATATTATACTTATTAAGTAGGGAATGTCCGTTTCGAAAACATAACTTTGAAAAAAGCTTTATTTTCTCTAACTCAGAATGTGAGGATGTTCAGATATCCTCATTGTTGATTATTTGATTTCTCTTTCCCCCTTCTGGTCACCATATGTTATTACGCATCTATTGTATTTCTTCATAATACTGGTCTCGTTTAACCTGCTAAAGGCTTTAAACTAAATCTGACAGAGAAATTTGTGAAATATCCTTGCTAGGAGCAATCAGTTTTTCTTATTTGTACTACATTCATTTCATGTTGAAGGATAATTATTATTTTTAATCTTACAGATTATTCAGCTGATTGAAGGCAAAGCCTCTGCTTATATATTTGCAAGTCCTGGATGTAAAAAATGGGATACTTGTGCCCCAGAAGTTATCTTACATGCTGTGGGAGGTTAGTTCATTTATTTTGGAGAATTGTAGCTTTTATATTATGCTAATACATCATATTTCAATACTCATTACCGAGATTCTTAGGACATAAAAGCTACAGGGATACTTAGAGTCCAGTCCAAACCCTTCATTTCACAGATGAGTAAGTAGATTTTCAGCTTATTTGTTTTTCTTTAGTTTATAGTCTCTTTTTGGAACTTTGGTCTGCATATGGTTAATTTAACCCTTTTAATTCTTTAAGAGTTTTGTTTCCTTGAAAGGTAAAATGTTTGCTATCACTGGTATCACCTTACTTACTCTCTTTTAAGCCATTACTGGTGAATCTCTCAGTACCAGTGCTGTAGATCATAGAATTATAAATGTTCGTAAAATCTGGCTGAAAATGTATTACAGATATGTACATAGTAAGGATTTTTTTCAGATTCAAATAGACACCACTATATACCCACTCTTAGTAAGAAGTGCCTTTTAAAAATCCCTGTTGGAGACTGGAGGTGTAGCTCAGTGTAGCACTTGCCTAACACATGCAAGCATTCAGTATCTAACATGGAAGGAAGGAAGAGTGGGAGGAAGGGAGGAAGGAGCGGGGAACCCTATCAAATGTTTTTAAATCCCATACTGGGGTTTGAATTCAGGACCTTGTGCTTGCTAGGCAAGTGCTATATCACTTGAGCCATGCCCCAGCCAGACTTTTTTAAATGGCAATAAATAAGATTTTTCCCTATCATTTGTCCTTCAGTAGCTTATTAACCTGCTACATGATAAGGAGGTTGAACTGTACTTCATCATGATTGATCCTTATTAGGACATGAAATAAAACTACAGTTGAATACTTTCATAAACATCCTTTACTTAAACACATATAAAACTGTTACTATTAAATAGTAAGCTGAGGAAAACATTGAAAATGTGAATAGGGTGATGGAGTGTAATAATAAGAAAAATAATCACCTTAGTAGAAAAATTAATTGATACTAAGAAATACAACTTGAGCTCCATGGTAGGACTTGTGCTTAGCATGCATGAGGCCCTGGGCTCGATCCTCAACACCAAGATAAAAGAAAGAAGTGCACATTGAAAATGCAAATGAAATTAATTTTAATCAGAAAAAAATAATTTTTGTCCTTTGAGTTAAAATTGCTCTTTTTTTCATGATACTGGGGTAAAATTGCTCTTATAGTCTTAAATTTCAAGTGAATTAAAACTTTACTTTCATGGTCACTTACTATTTTATCCAGGATTTATTGGCTACTATTAGGGAAGCAAAAGTCATTTTAAAATAACTGAATGGACTTGGGGTGGTAACTTGGAGCTAGAACATGTGCTTAGAATTTGCCAGGTCCTAGGTTCAATCCCCGTACCCTCACTCCCAAAAAAATGTCCAATAAAAATATGATGATCCAATGATCCGCTAACCTTTTTTTTGGCTATTTTTCCTGTAGGCAAGTTAACAGATATCCATGGGAATGCCCTTAGGTACAATAAGGAAGTGAAGCATATGAACTCTGCGGGCGTCCTGGCTACACTGAGGAATTACGACTACTATGCAAGCCGAGTTCCGGAGTCTGTTAAAAATGCACTTGTTCCTTAAAGGAAAGCCAGCAGGACCTGGTTCTCAAAATAATACATTTAAAAACTGATTGGGTGGAATTAGAGCACTACGTTCATTCATTGTTGATCAGGATTTGTATTAATTACTGAAAAATAGAGAGTAGCATAAAGAATTTAGCTTACTCATGCCTTGGGCATGTAATAAATTTTGTGTTCTTTTTCCTGTTTTAAAAAAAAAAAAAAGGGAGGGGGTTGCTGGGCCTGGTGGCACACACCTGTGATCCCAGCTACGAGAGAGGTAGGAGGATCATGAGTTCCAACCAGCCGGGGCTGTTCAGGGCGATTCTGTCTCAGGAAAAAGAATTTAATCTTAGACCAGTTTTGACATCTGGAGAATTTATAAACTCAGTTTTTTTTATATTTCTTTTCTTATTTTATGTGAAGAAATGGAAAAAAGAAAAAAGGTTTGGTTCTGTCTACAAAATTTATGTAATCAACATTCCCATCTTTAAACCAGATTTTTTTAGGGCACAGAATCTTAAGTTGTTCCAGAATTTCACTCTTGTTTTTCACAGAAATTTTTAAAGTGCTCCGACTCCAATTATGAAGGCATATAATGTTATTGTGTGTGTTGATACATTTATGGGAAAAGTTTCTTTAAATTACTTAATCTTAGCTCTTTGGGTTATTTACTAGGTTTTTTTAAAGTATGGGAGTTAACTTATTCTAATGGTGTTATCATAAGGCTCACCTGGAAAGTTGGATAACCACCTTTAATTCCTTCTAGGGAGAGAGTATAGCATGTCCTTCCACACTCTGGGATTAGGCCTAGATTTTTACTTTTTGGGGTCTCTATCCATTCCTTTAGTTAAATTTCTGGTTTTAGGATCAACCAAATGGTTTATGTTCATCGTTCCCAAGCCCACTGAGGGAAAAGGTCAGTGATAGAACATGTGCTTAACATGTATGAGGGCCTGGATTTAATCCTCCCCTGACACAAACGTCAAAAGGAAAAAGTAGTTCCCAAATCCAACTGCACAGCACAATCACCTGGGAAGAGTTTTCTAAATGTAGACTCACAGGATCTGTCCTAGCAAGTCTGATTCTGTAGGTTTTAAGATTACTCTAGCTGGGTGTGGTGGAACACATGTGTTATCCCAGCTACTCTGGAGACTAAGGCAAGAGAAGCCAGAGATTGAAGCAAGCCTGAGCTACACAGCAAAATAAATAAATAAATAAAAATAGTGTAGGGCTTACTTGATAGGGTAACATGGTTTTATTTTACAGGGTTGTGATAGTTAGCAAGAACAGGTATCTGTCTTTGACATTGTTGACCGCTCCCTCTTGTAACTCTCCTCTGTCCTGATTTTCTTTTTCTCCTTTCTAGCTGCTCCTCCTCAGTCCTTTTTCTTGTTTTCTCTTTGTTTTATTTTCCTCAAATTGTCACTCTTCACCAAGATTCTGTTCTAAGCCCCCTGTTTTTCACCAGATTATCTAATCTATCCCTATGGCTTCATGTAAAGCCTTTTGGCCAGAATTCCAAAATGCATGTCTATGTTAGGACTCTCAAACTCTAGATCTCTATACCCCAAAGCCTAGCTTTGTTTGTTTGTAGGACTGGGTTTGAATTTAGGCAGGGCTACACATTTGCAAAGCAGGCTCTACTGCTTGAGCCACAGCTCTAGTTCATTTTACTCTGATTATTTTTGGGGATATGGTCTTGAGAAGTAATTGCCTGAGCTAGCCTTTATATGAGATCTTCCTGATCTCATCCTCCCATGTAGCTAGGTTTGCAGGCATGAGCCACTGGCACATGGCACAAAAGTCTATTCTGATGCCTTACAGATATTTTTGTATTATTATTATTCCTACTACTACTACTATTTTGCAATAGTAGGGCTTCATGCTTGTTAGGCAGGCACTCTACCACTCAAACCATGCCTCCAGACCTGAATTATTTCTAAACAGTCCTTCAATATCACCCACACTGCCTGAAATTATTTTACATAACTGGGAATTGGTGAAGTTTGGAAATCACTACTTCCTTCCTTCCAGAAATGGGGTTCTCTATGAACAGTGGAATAAATCTAATTTTTAAAACATCTATCCACACAGGGCATCATGGTGCATGCCTATTATCCCAGCTATTCGAAGCAGAAAAAGGAGGATCAAGAATTTGAGGCCATCCCAGGCAAAAGTCACAGTGTGGCTTAAAAACAAAAGGGCTGAGGGCATAGCTCAAGTGGTAGAATGCTTGTCTAGCATGCACAAGGCCCCGGGCTCAATATCCAGTACTGAAAAAAGTTAGGTGTGGTGGCATATGCCTGTGATCCCAGCCCTCAGGAGGCTGAGGCAGGAGAATTGTGAATTTGAGACTAGCCTAAACTACATACTAAGACCTTGTCTTTTAAAAAGCAAAAAACAAAATTTTCCTCTAATGGGATTTGAACTCAGTCTTGTGCACCAAAAAACTTTAAAATAACTTAAAAGATATTTTTACCAGGTGCTGGTGGCTCACGCCTATAATTCTAGCTAATCAGAAAGCAGAGCTAGAGATCAGAAGGATCATAGTTCAAAGCTAGCCCGGGAAGATAGTTCACAAGACCCTATCTCGAAAACACCCATCACAAGAAAAGGTCTGGCAGCACAGCTCAAGGTGTAGGCTGAGTTCAAACCTCAGTACCGCCAAAAAAAGATCTTTTCTGCAAGCTTCTTTATGAAAACCAGACTTATTCAAGTGAGATATCTGGGAGTCTATATCCTCTCTCCATTCCTCTTGCCTCTATGTTCATTTACACCTTCATGCTCCATTATTGCTTCCTTAGGTCACTGCAGGGTCTCCCTCACTAATCTCTACCTGCACTGTAATTCCTCTGCACATCTTCACATTGTGTCCAGAGATTTTTTTAAATCATATCTCCCTTACTGAAGATCTTTTGTAGCTTGCTTTCACCTTCACAAAAGTTCCATATGATGGTATATGAGGCTGTTAATGTCATAGCTTCTTCTTCAGCACTGACTTCGATTACTGTCTGCAGCTGTGCTCAGCCATTTGCAGTTCCCCTAGAACATTATGTCTTTTCTCACCTTGGCCTCCATTCATTCGTTCACAAATGTTTATTGAGCACCTGCTATATGTTAGGCACTGAATACAGATGTTGACCATTCAACAGTGGATGTAACACTGACCATAAGTCTGTTCTTTTATTGACTTCATGTTCTTGTGAAGCAAGACAGACAATAAATTAGTAACTTATTTCAGATTGCAGTAAGTCCTCCAAAGAAAATCAATTAAGAAGATGAGCTAGAAAGCTACTGGGGTGGAGTTGGATTGCCGAAGAGGATTTCCTTTGGATAAACTAGGAATGTCTTCTCTGCAGAGGTGATGTCTGAGCTAAAAACAGAAAGAAAAGAGTTGGGCTAACCTCATGCTAGAGCTGTTTCCAGTAAAACAGTGAGCATATCTCTGAGAAAAGAAAAAACAGAAAGGAAGCCATAGTGGCTGAAGTCAAATGAACAAGAAAAAGTATTGCAAAGTTGGGGTGAGCTAACTCTTCTTTAAAAAAATCTCTATAATTAAAAAAATAATAACAATAAAATGATATTGGGGAGGAAGGGAACACCCAGTTCTCTATAGCCTTAAACTATTGTAAGGGTTGGGATGGTTAAGTCAGTGGTAAAGTACTTGCCTAGTATGGGAAAAGCCCTAGGTTTGAACCCTAGCACCACAAAATAAATGAATGAATGAATGAATAAATGAATAAATAAATAAACGTTAAAGTTAATGGAAATTGGTGCAGAGTTTCTTTTGGAGGTAATAAAATGTCCTAAAATTGATTGTGATGATTGAACAACTCTGAATTGTATACATTAAATAGGTATATTGTATGGTGTATGGATTATATCTCAATGAAGCTGTTAGGAAAAAAATTTAAATGAGGTAGGTGTGGTGGCACAAGCCTGTAGTGCCAGCTACTTAGGAGGATGAGGCAGGAGGATCACTTGAGCCCAGGAGTTTGTGTCTAGCCTAAGAAACATAGCTTGATCTCTGTCTCAAAAAAATTTTTTAACTCCCACATGTAATTAGTATCTACTGTATTGTACAGCACAGCCCTATATCCTCTCTTGGTTTTTGTTACCAGTTTTAACAACCACTCACACCTTCAGCAAGCCATCTCACCTGACTTTGTGCATCCAGTACAGGAGATTTTCACCTAGATATAAGCATCTCAAAAAGTCAGTCTGGCATCAAACCTGTTTTCCTTCTTGTCTTTCCCTTGTAGATAATGGCATAAGCATCCTCCCACTCACTCAACCTGAAATCGAACAAGCCTTGGCGTGCTTGTTCTCACTGTTTCCTCCCCAGCATCTATTGTCACTACTGATTTCACCTTCCAAGTGTGTCCTGAAACCATTCTCTTTTCTCAATGCTTATTCCACTGCCTTGGCTTTTATCTTCTCTCAGTTTGACCTACCAGCAGTTTTGCCCACTCCAAGCCATCCTCTATACTACTGCCAAAGTGATTTTTGTAAGATTCAGTTGTAAGCATACTCCTCACTGCTTAAAACCCTTCACTGACTTGATAGCAGTGCAGGCAGAAAGCATGCTTATACTTTCAATGTGAGAGTATAGCAAAGTGTAAACAACAGACTCACTAAGTTATTTTGGACAAGGAAAACTAGGATGTGCAGTGATGAATTGGGGATTACTTTGTCTCCCAGTCTTTCTCTTACTCTTTTATGTACTTTTGCCTACCTTTTCCTAGTCCTTTCCCAAATCTTTTCTAAAGAGAAAGACCCCTCCTAGCCTGGGGACTCACACACACACATACCAAATTGTTTCACTCTAACCTTATGTCACATAAACTATCTTCTTAGCACTCTCTGAGCCCTCCAGGATGGAGATTTGAGGCAGACAGCTCACCTGCATTTTCCTCGGGCTGGCCTTGAATAACCCTGTTTCTTCAACTAACCCCTGTCTTTGGGATTTTGGTAGAGCAGTGAGAAGTACCAAATCTTGAGCAGTACAAATGTTAAATTTTTATCCCAGAATAAAATCTAGCTCCTTACATCTCTGCCTTCCTTCCATCCTTTTTTGCTCAGTCTTTTTTTTTTTAAAGCGAACAATTCAGTGGCAGTTTCCAGCCTTTTAATCTCTCATTTCCAAAATGCTTTATATTCTAGCAATAATGATTGATCAGTTTCCTAAATGCATCTTCATGACTCCGGAAATTAGCTCACATTCTTCTTTGGCCACTTTTTTCCAGCCCCTAAAACTGCCACCTCTTATCAGAAGCTCTCCTGCTACCACTTTCTTCTCCCATCTCCCACTCACCACGGATGCATCTGCTGAGTTACCTTTGTGCTTTCTACACACTTCCGTTATTTTTACTCTCACTTTCAAAATGGCCTTAAGATGAGTTGATTTCTGTTGCTGCATCATATATCTCACTACAGATCAATTTTTTTCAGGGTTGGAGATTAAACCTAGAGCTTTGTGTATGCTAAGCAAGTGTTGTACCACTGAGCTATATCCCCAGTCTTCAGAGCAACTGTAACTTATCTGTCTCTTTTACCTACAAGATTGTAGGCTCTTAAGGGCAGAGACTTTGTCTTTCACCCCTGTATCTCCTGTTTATGTATGTAATAATAAGGATTAAATATGTTGTCTGAATCTCAAAAGAAATTCTAACACCCATTCTTGATTGTTTTTCATTCTTGTCTTTTAATAAAATTCTGTTTTAAAAAAATCCTATAAACTTAAGAATAGAACAATTTTCCTGAAATGTGTAGTGATTATCTCTAAGAAACCAGCAGCAAACATTATTTTTTTCTTTTTTAGTTTCATGCCCGTATTTGAATATTGTTGATTATAGAATAGTCATTGAAGATAAATAGGTTCTTGGTCTTGTCAAAGAAGTCAGGGGTAGACATACAGAGAGATTTTAATAGAGCAAGATTTATTATAGAGAAAGCAAGAGTACAAAGCAAATTATACCCTCAAAGGAAACTCAGGGTGAGCTGCTCGACCAAGCAGTCAAGTACCAATGCACAAGCAAAAGTACATCCTGCAGACAGGATGAGGGCAGGCAACTGAGCCTAACAACAGAGTATATGGTGGCCTCAAAGCAGCTTCCTTTGTAAGATGGAACCGGAAGACAGAACAAGAGGAAAATAACTGATTATCATCAGGTTATTTCAAGTTACTTTCTTTGTGTGAAAATTAAACTGAAGAACACTGGGCATGGTGGCACATACCTGAAATCCTAGCACTGAAGCAGGAGGATTGTAAATTGGAGGTCAGCCTGAACTACTATCAAGATCATGTCTGAAAAAAAAAAAGGAATTAAAACAGGGAACTTTACTAGCATATCAATTGAAAAGTGACCTGTTTGGGAAACTTGGCTACTAAATAATTCTGATTTCTCAGATGGTCAGATAAACTGCTTAATTTCACCTTGTAATATGCAGCTTCTGCATAAGTGACTCCATTTTGATTTTTAGCCTTATCTATTTTGGGCTCCTGTAATTTTTATTTAGTAAGTCCCTCCTTTGGTCAGATTTTCATCTAAACTTAGGGTATCAGTGTGTTGGGCCCCAACTAGGAAAAAAATAACAGATGTGGGGCCCCGTTTAAAAAATAACAGGGACATCGTCATTTCAGGCTCAGGCTCCTTTGTTCCTTAGCACTGACCTGAGCACAACCACTCTCCTGGAATGCACCATAACCCAGGCATGAACCCTCCTCTGGAATGCACCACCTCAGCCCTGATCCAATCATAATTGAGCAAAGCAGGCCTTTGCCCAAGGTGACCAAAAAAAGGAATAACTCTGGCCACACTCCTGATGACCAAGACACAATGGAGTAAAAACCAATTCCAATATGCCAAGACCCCCTTACTTGAATAACATCCAATCTGTTTACCCCTAGAATGAGAAGTCCTGCCTCCTGCCCTTCCCCAATAAAAACCCTGCCGGGGTGAGGCTCGGGGCTCTCTGTGCATATCCGCTGTGTCGGTGATGTCGGAGAGCCCGAGCTTAAGCCGGAATAAAGGCTCTTTGTTTTTGCATGCGACTTCGGACTCCTGAGCGGTCTTTTGGGGTCTCGCCATCTGGGTACAAGTGCTACTCTCAGTTACCATTTCTTTGAGTTTTTATCTTTATAGCCAAAGGAGACCATATAATGCTCAATAGATAGCTGTATGCAAACATTTAAAGCTGTTTTAGAGAAGATAGCACACCAAGAAGACTACTCTTATAACCATGAGCCAGTTAATACCAAGAGTTTGGAGTATGCCCTCAGTCAGGCTCTCCCCACCCCATAAACCAAATCAGCTACAATCAAGATCAAAGAGCCAGATGAGGAGCCATCTTAACCAAAAAGTCAGTACTCATTTTTGCAACTGAATTTCTATACCCAATATATTTTTCTGTGTGCAACAAGAAGTGTCAGCAACTGCACGTTTCCTCCCTGTTAGATAGTAGGTAGCAATTCTGTAATCTACCATCCTAGTTCAGAAGCTCAGTCGGAAACAATGTCTTCCAATAAATTTTATTTAATAGTATAGTCCCCTCTCCTAAAAATGAGAGGGCCCTGTGACTCACTGGTAACCAGTGGAGTTGATGAAGTAATGCTGTATGACTTCCAGTACCAGCTCAGGAGATACCTTGAAGTTTCCATTCACAGAGAAGCCAGCCAGCAGGTAAGTCTACCTTACTGGAGAGAACAAAGGGAAAGGCCCCAAGAAAACATGAAGGGGGAGGGGCCCAGCTGAGCCCAGGCTTCCATTAGCCCCACCCGAGGCACCAGCTGAGTGAAGTCTTTTTGTACCTTAAACAACCTTGGCCTTCAGTTAAAAAGCACCAAGATATTGTTGGTGTTATTAGTTTGATGCCACATGGGGCATATATTGGTTACCCAGCCAAGGATCACACAAATACCTAGCCCACAAAAACATGAGATATAAAAAATAGTTGTTGCATTTAGGCTACTAAATTTAGGGTGGTTTGTTAACAGCAATAGACATGAAACGACTTAATTTGAATTTCTATTTTCCTACTGAAAACAAATCACCTATTGAAATAAGGAGACCAATAATAATAATAATATATAAACTTAATCGCAAAGAACCAATTGTGTGTGTGGTGCTTGGGTGATTGAACCCAGAGCCTTGCACATGCTAGGCATCATGCACTACCACTGAGCTACATCACTAGCCCTGAAGATTTTTTTTTTCAGACAGGCTCTCGCTATGGAGTATGGCTCAAGTGTTTGCAACTTGCTCAGCAAGCGTGAGGTCCTGAGTTCAAATTCCCCCAGAAGAAAAAAAAATGAAAGAAAAAAGACAAAAAACACAGGCTGGAAGAGTTGCTCAAGAGGTAGAGTGCCTACTTTGCAAGTGTGAAGCCCTGAGTTCAAACCCCAGTCCCACCAGAAAACACATACACACTTGCAAACACAAGACAGCTTTCCTGTCTCTACAACTGTATGCATGTGTTGCATGTTACCATGTAACCATATTCATACCTAATGTCACCTAATACTGACACGGTGTATTAAAAGCTGGCTAATTGTTGCCATGCATGTAAAAACTACATAAAAACACAAAACTGGTAGTGTGCTCCTGATTTTAAATATTTGTTACAGTTCAGGTGTTGTGTGAATTTCCTGGGGAGGCCTGAAGAGTCATGTGCCTTAAACTGGGATGATTGTAGACAGCCAAAAATTGACTCAAGTCCAGCTTGAATGAGTACAGACAAGTTTCAGTAAGGGTTATTTACAGAGAAGTGGGTGACTGAATACTGGGACTCTACCTTGCCTGGTTCCTAACTCACGAAGAGCTGTCACCTGAACTCTCCCAAACCCCTAGAAGTCACCAATCCCTGTCTACCAAGCTCTTCTTTTATATGGCTCTAAGTCTATAGCAGAAATCTGGACTAGAGCATCACACAAGGTCAAAAGTAGCAAAAGTAACTACAGGCTCAAAAAGACACAGATCCTGGCAAAGTTACACGTTTATGTGTTCTCCATCCATGCTCTTACTAGGGATCCTGCTGACCTCAGTAGATGCTATGTAACCATAAGAAGGAGGACCAGTTGTATACTTTGAGTCTACGGAGAATCAAGATGGGCAATGCCACAGGCAGGACCGCCTGCAGCGTCCCCTGCTGTCCACGGCCGTCCGACTCTGGTGAGGACAACTGAGTGTAGAAACAAATGTTCATGACGTCCTCACTCACACCCCAGCTTCTGTATCGTGGCAACTGCCACTCTTATGCTAACAGCCCTCATGGCCAGCTTATAAATGGGCATTTCAACATTTGATCACCACTTCACTTTTGTCACCCAAATAGGAGCACCATTCTATTCAGAGCATAGACTGCGTGGATTATTTCCGTGTAATTTGTATGCTTCTAGTTCATGCTGCTGGCATGTGAGGTATGTCTATAAAAAATAGTATTTTTTTTAACTGAGCAAAAAAACCACACAAGACTCTTTCCGACAGCAGCGGTGGAACGTCACCTAAGTCCACATCCCAGAGGGCTAAGGGGCGTGTCCGAGGCCCGACGGAGACGGCGCGCCGTGATGACGCATTACATCGTGCGCGGCGACGCCAGTGGTCGCGGTACGGGAGGCGGGGCGGAGGCTGCGGTGGCGTCGGGCACGCGCACACGTTGCATTTTCTTTCGTCGGTCACCGTGGTTAGTGTGCGGGGCAGGAGGCACGACAGGTAGCTCTGCAGAGCAGTGGACATGGCGGCGCTCTGTCTCACCGTGAATTCAGGAGACCCTCCGCTGGGTAAGGGGGCGCCGAGGCCGCCGACCTGTGTGGGTTGCATCAGCCGGTGGGGTGGAGTGGGGAGGGGGGGTGCGGGGTAGGGAATGTCGCTGAGCCGGTGCTTGCCGCATTGGCGGTCGCGGTCTGGTGGATCGGGTCTGGCCTTTCGGGGGATCGTTCCCGAGGTCGGTTTTCCCGGGCGCGGAGGAGGCGCGGGGCGAGCCCGGCTGGAAGACACGAGGCTTAGCCGACCTGCTTGGCTCGGCGGGATGACTCTCCGCCAGTTTTCCTCGGCGTTTTTGAAGTGGTTTCCTCCGGAGACGGAGAGCTACCTTTAGAAATAATATTTAAAAACTTAAAATACCATTATTGTCGCTCCCCACCCCCCACCATTTTACCATTTTTTTCCTACCAGCTCTCTTTATCTTATCTCCCTTCCCGTTCCTATCTCTCAGAAGAGATCCTGAATTCACTTGACCCTACTTTTCCTTAACGTTTCGTCGAGTTCGTAGGGAGAAAGGTAGATGGTCATATTAACATTACAAATTTTAACTGAGGTTGCACTGATTTTTAATTAAAGGTGGTGGAGTAATTGCGGGAACCTTGATGGGGTTGATTTACTACACACGCTGTGGATGTAGCAAGTGGCAGAGTCAGCGTCACATCTGCCACCTTCCTGATACGTCTTATTCCTTTTGGAATCGCTTTTGCAAAGTGGATAGATAGCTTAGAATTTTTACTTTTTTATTACTTTGGGAAATTGCACAAAAAAATTTAAGTACTTTATTGATCGCGTATTTGCTAATACATATGTGCTTTGTAATGTTCAAGAAGCCCAGACCCTAAAATACAAGTGGCCTTGTGGGATTGATAAAATTACTCATTATGTTCTCAACTTTGGTGGTCAGAATCTGTTTTAAACAAACAGCACTTTGGTTTGTGGTTTTTTTGGTGATGCTGATACAGAACCCACGTCCTTGTGCGTGCTGGACAGGCACCCTGCCACTGAGCTACACCCTCAGCGCTGAAAACACAATAGCCATTTGAAATGTTCAAAAGTGATAACATTTTAGCATATTGGTTCCAGTAATAATGGGTTAAACTCACAATGAATCAGTGAACTTTAAAAGAAATGGATTTGATTCTTGGGCCGGAAAGGCGCTAAATGATGTGGCCTCATGGTTGAGAGCAATGACATTTGGTTCTAGGAAGCCTGAGCTCAGTTTGGCTGCTAATTATTAGTTGTGGAACTTTGACAAGTTCCTTGTTGTTTCACAGTTTCCTTGCTCAGGAAAGGTGGAATTTGGGGGGGGTGGGGTGTGACTCTGGTACAACACTTGCCTAGCATGCACTACGCCCTGCCTGCATTTGAGTCCTAGCACCATACACACAGGGAAAGGTGGAATAATATCTTCCATATAGTGTTGTTGTTTGTTTTTTATTTTTGTGGTACTGGGGTTTGAACTCAGGGCTTCACCTTTGCTAGGCAGGTACTCTACCACTTGAGCGATTCTGCTAGCAATATCTTTCATATAGTGTTGATTACTAGAATAAGACATGTTCCTGACACATGTTAGATGTTCAACAAATTGCTGTAGTTTTCACTTAAGTTACTTAGAAAATCACTCTGAAGGTAATAGATCTGTTTCCATAATAAATTATAGCCTACAGAACCACATTTTACCAGTATCCTGGAAGAGTCTTAAAGAAATTTGTCATTTTGAACTATAGGCCATTTTAGAGTATGTTACTTTTCTGGCTGCTCCTCCCCCTCCTTTTGGATTTTTAATTTTTTTCAGTTTCTCAAATCAGGTACATTTTAAATAATAAAATTAGATAAAATATTTAGAAAAAATGGGTTGCATTTCTGCAACTTCCCTACATTATGTACATGAGTATGTAATTTTTAAATGTTAAAAGTAATTTTAGACTCAAAAAATGATGCAAGAATGGAGAACTCCCCCCACTACCTGAGAGCATACTGCAGATATGATGCTTCAGCACCCCAGAATACGTCCATGTAACCTTTCCCACGAGCAAGCAGTCTCTGTACCTGATCTCACACAACCATCAAAATAGGATGCACATTTTTAACACCTAATACACAGACCCAGTTATTCTTCTGTTTGTCCCCACCATAGGCAGGGACCAGAGTCTACGACCATTTTTTGCATGTCATTGTCACATTTCCTTAGTTTCTTTCAATCTGAAATGGTTTATTAGTCTTCCCTTGACTTTCATTGCTTTGACCTCTGAGGATTATGAGCCTCTTACTTGAAGAATCTCCTTTAATCAGGTTGTCTGATATTTCCGTGTGGCTAAATACAGGCTATTGTGTCTTTGGCAGGAATAACATGGAGAGTCTATATATTTCAGATGTGGTTCCTCATTCTTCATTGTGGCCTATCAATTGATGCATGAGTTTAGCTTTCCCGTTGCTAATGATTCTGATCTTGATTGCTCAGGGTGGTATCTGCTAGCTTTTTCTGTCTGCTGAAGAGTTTTTCCTTTCAATTAACAGGTAGTTTAATAGAACGTTGGGACCATGCAAACATTCTCTTTTCATCAACCCTTTACCCATTGGTTTCAGTATCCATTGGTGCTTCCTGCTTAACTCCATTATAATAATGGTTGTCAAATGGTGACCTTCCAAATCTACAATTTCTTTGACGTGTGTCATTTTGCCTTTTACCGTGAGAAGAGCTTTCTCTTTTTCCCACTTAAAAATTCATAGCAAACTATATTCAATATGTTGTATCATTTTCCATTTAAAATTTTGTTTTTTTAAAGTAGTTTTGACTTAAAACTTGCATGTAATCTGAGTTCACCAATTTTAAGTGTACAAACTGAATGACAAATATAAAGAGAGTTATATATGTATATATAGTGTGTAAACCACCACAATAAAAGTCAGAATATCTGAATTACTTCAGAAAAATTCCTTTATGTCCCTTTGTAGTCATTCCTCTGCCTGTCGTGGCACCTGGTAGCCCCTGGTCTGTTTCTTATCACCTTGTTTTGCTCTTTCTAGGATTTCATATACAGTGAATCATCTTATAAATATCCTTTTCTACCTAGCATAGTGCTTTGGAGAGTCATCCATCTTGAGTATCTATTCCTTTTATTTGCTGGATGGAATTCTGCTCTGTGGCTATGCTGAATTTTATCTCATTTACCTTGATAGCCAAATTTGCAATTTCTTGGATTATTTTGTACTTTACCTGACAGGGCCTGTTTTTAATGGAGCGTAGTGCATAGAAATGAATATCAGAGTCCTGATTGTCCTTACCCAAATTATGGGACAAAGGATTAGTGAATCAATTTAGTAAACTTTATTATATATTGAGAAGTACATATTATGTATTTACATGGTGTTTTAGAATCCAAGGTCTAGACCACCTTAAACCTTCACTCAAATACTGACTGCCCTGTATTTTAGCCAAGGATATTAGGCTGACTATTTTACCTCTCCAGGCCTGAGTTTCTTCTTTGTAAATGGAAATAAAGGAATCTACCTCTTAAGGTTACTACTACAGAGATTAAAACTTGTAGTAACTGTAAAGCATTTACCATAGTACCTACCACATAGTATTCAGTCAGATACTGTTGGCTTTTATACAAGACACTATTCTAATTTCTTCCTGTCTTCTGAGGTAGGAAAGAATTTTATGTCACTAACTGGAAGCTGAGTATGTTCAGAAACAGTTGGACTGGCTCCTCCACACCACAAAAGCAGTTGGACTATGCTAATGATGGATTCTGATTTGGTATTTCTGTATGACAAAACACTAGACTTTCTGTAGAATTATAGGCTACAGACTATTGGGAAAAAAGTTCAATCCTTGCAGTACTTATTACTTGTTTGTTGACTCATCCTTACTGCTTTATGATTCAAGTTATAAATGCTACATTGTTTTTAAAGAGAAATCAATCTTTTCATCCTTTCATTTTTAGAAGCTTTGCTGGCAGTAGAACATGTGAAAGGTGATGTCAGCATTTCTGTTGAAGAAGGGAAGGAGAATCTTCTTCGTGTTTCTGAGTAAGTGTTTTTATATCTGTTTTCAGTACTGAGCAACATTTAAAAAATATTCATCATTAAATATTGTGTACTTACTTTACTTGCTAATTTGGTAGATTGTTCCTAGAATGAAAAATGCTGCATCATCATTCTAAAAGAACAGAACCCAGAGATTTATGTTTATTTCCTAGCTATCTGGTTCTATTCATGATTCTTAGAATGCAGTTGGAAATGTACAGAAAGATTTATTTATGTATTTATTTTTGAGAAAAGGTCTTATTATGTCACCCAAGCAGGTCTAAAACTCAGGATCCTCCTGCCTCAGCCTCCTGAGTGCTGGTATTACAGGATACATCACCACACCCAGCTCTTAAGTAAGGCTTTTACGATTTTAACAGTTACAGAATGATTATACAATAATTCTGCAGTGATTATTCTGATGGAAAATTAGAAATATTTAAATGAACAATAATGGAAATAAATATGTCCATATCATAGAATGTTGGCATTATGAAAAAAAGAGACTTAATGAAGAATTTCTGATAATATATTTAAGAATATAAATATAATTTAAAAACAGAAGTAATCTTTCCTTAGGATTCAGTACTCTGAAAATCCACAATGATATACTTTAGTCTGATTTTACTTTTAATATGTTCTATTGGGCATTTGATTGTTTCTTTCAAGGTAGATTATTGGAAATCCTTCTGGTTTGGAAAATCATTTTTTCCTTGATTTGAAAAAACTTTTCTTGCAGTGCTGGGGATAGAACCAAGGGTCTACCACTGAGCTACCTCCCACAACCTTAATTTGAAAATTTTTACTTGTCCATTCTCTGTGTTTTATGAGGATGTTCACATAAGTCCTTTTATTTTCTTAAATTGTTACCTCCATTTTCTTTATCTTCTAGAGATTTTTCTCAACTGTATCATCTTATTTTTCTAATTAAAATTTTCATTTCTGCTGTTATGTATTTAGTATTTGAGACTTTATTTTTTTAGACGGGGTATCATTATACAGCCCAGGATAGCCTTGAACTAATCATTCTCATGCCTTTGAGAGTTTTGTTTTAAATTCTGAGTACTCTTACGATACCCTGTTCTTTTCTTTTTTGGTGGGACTAGAGTTTGAACTCTGGGCTTCATGATTGCAAAGCAGTTGCTTTACTCCTTGAGCCATGCCTCTAGTCTGTTTTCCTCTGGTTATTTTGGGAGATGGAGTATTGCAAACTGTTTGCCCAGACTGACCTTGAACTGTGATCCTCCTGCTTTCAGCCTCCCAAATAGTGTGCACCACTGATGCCCAGCTGAAAAAATTTTTAATGATGCTAGAGATTGAACCCAGGGCCTCAGGTTTGCATATGCCACTACTGAGCTATACTTCTAGCCCTGTTTGCAATTTTGGCCACTGTCTTTACCTTTTTTTTGGTGATGCTGGTGTCAGAATTCAGAGCTTCACATTTGCTAGGCAGGCATTCTACTACTTGAGCCATGCCCCCAGACCCTGGTCTCTGTGTTTAAAGTTAAAGGCTTTCTTCAAATACCAGGTGGCCCTTGAAGTTTTTTTTGGATTTGGATTTAAAGGAGGAGACTAAAGTTAATGACAATTTCTGAACTCAGGGTTTCTGACCAACTCTGAATTTTCTAGCCAAGCTGTTCATTTGGGGATACTGAAGTATCCCCAAATGCTTCAGTATTCTTAGTGTTTTCCTCTATGGGCTAATGAGATTATCCAGAGAAGACCCTGTATTTTACTCTTTAGAGAATAAACTTCCAGTTTTTGCCAGGGTTGGATAAGAGGGATTGACTAGTAGAATAGGGTTTGAGAGTATTTGTATTTGTTAATGGTTCTGAAACCTACTTTAAACCAATCCCCAGTTTCTTCTGGCATTCAGAGATACCTGGTTCCATTTCTAAAATTTAAATTGGATCAGTTTACAACTTGTCCATTTAAGATTCCATGTTTTTCAGGTCTGCTGACTTCCAGTTGTTTTAAAGCTTCTGAGATCTTATTGTTACTATCTTTCTTTTTTGGGGGGGAGGGAGATGGTACTTGGGTTTGAGCTCAGGACTTTATACTTTTTGGCAGGCATTCTACCTCTTGAGCCATGTCTCCAGCCATATTATCTCTTTTTTTAAATCCTCTTTTTCTTTATGGTTTTGTGTTTTTCAAAAAGTTACCTATTTATTTATTTATTTAGAGACAGGGTGCCCCTCTGTTGTAGCTCAGGCTGACCTTGAACTTAAGATCCTCCTGTCTCAGCCTCCCAAGTACTAGAATTATAAGCAGGCACCACCATGCCTGGCTATAACAAACAATAATTTTTACCAAACAAATGTGATGGGGTTTTTTTGTTTGTTTTCTTTTTCTTTTTTTTCGAGACGAGATTTGGCTGTGTTGCCCAAGTTGGCCTTGAACTCCTGAACACAAGCATTCCTCTTGCCTCAGCCTGCAGAGTAGCTGAGCATGCCACTGCACCTGGCTGAGAAGGGGTTTTGGTCTACCTTGTTTACTGGAAAATTGGTAAAACCAGCTTCCTTATGACAGCATATCCTTGGCTTCTTTGCCTTTATTTTAAATCACTGCTTTTCTCCATATCCCAATTATATTTTCAATACTGAACAGACATATTAAAGGCTAAAGTTAAAAAGGTGAAGCTGTTGCCAGTGGCTCACACCTGTAATCCTAGCTGTTAGTGAAGCAGAGATCAGAAGGATTGCAGTTTGAAGCCAACCCCCCCAAAATTGTTCCAAAGAACCTATCTCAAAAATACCCAACCCAAAAATGGGCTGTCGGAGTGGCTCACTGGTGGAGCACCTGCCCAGCAAGCTTGATGCCCTGAGTGCAGGCATAGTACTGCCAAAAAAAACAGTGACGAAAAGGGTGAGGCATCATACAGAACGACTGCTCTGAAGTGTAGTGGATTGGATTTAACTGGATATTTCTAAACAAATTAGCAGATCTGTTTTGAACTGTAGTAGAAAAGAACATGGCAAATACATTAGGTTTTCCATTTCGCATTTCTTTTGCTGTACAGAGACTTGAACTCATGGCCTTCACTTTGAGCCACTCCACCATCCCTATTTTTTTGTGAAGGGTTTTTTTGAGACAGGGTCTCTTGAACTATTTGCCCAGGCTGGCTTCAAACATCGATCCTCCTGATCTCTGCCTCCTGAGTAGCTAGGATTACAAGCATGAGCCACTGATGCCTGGCTCCATTTTCCATTTCTTTATGAGTCTTGTGTCTTACAGATTTGCTAGAGCAAATGTAATATTTTACCTCATGCTTGTATTCTAGAAATGTGGTATTTGCAGATATAAATTCCATACTTCGCTACTTGGCTAGAGTTGCAACTACAGCTGAGCTGTATGGCGCTAACCTGATGGAACATACTGAGGTAAACAATGACCATTTATTCCCTTGTGCATGTTTTGTTTGGTGTTTTGGTTTGGTTTATGCTTCTCGTCTTTTGGGAACCATAGTAAGAGAGTGTTAATTATAGACTAAGTTAAGGAATGTTTGTTGTGTTTTTATTTTCAGAAAAAAATTCTCAGAGCTGAGAGTTTTGCTCAGTGGTAGAACACTTTTCTAGCATGTTCAAGACCTGGGTTCAATCCCCAGCAGTGCCAGAAAACCAAAAAATTCTTCTTTTTCTTTAATAGCAGTTAAATTTAGGTGTTTATTTTCAAACCAGCTGTACTTTTGGGGCATCTTAGTGCTATCTTCATTTTCCTAAATTCCTAGAATTTCATAGTTGGATGGGACTGTATAGATCATTTCATCCAACTTTTATACTTTATAGACAAGGCAGCAGACCTAGAAACATTAAGAAATTTGCCTAGGATAGCATGGTTTACATTTTTTTTTTTGGTACTGGGGTTTGAACTCAGGGTCTCACACTTGCTAGGCAGGCGCTCTACCACTAGAGCCATTCCACCAGCCCCAGGGTAGGCTATAGTTTGGATCTCATTTTCTTTTCAGTATAAATACTTGATTTAATTAATCACAACAATAATAGATAGACTGGCCTTGAATTCTTGATTCTTCTGCAGTAAGCCGCCTAAATGCTGGGATTACAGGTCCACAACATCATTTCCAGTTTAGTAGATAAACTTTATATAGGTGCTGTTTTTTCTCCTGTTTGTATTCTGCTTCAGTTTTTGCAAGTCTCATAAAATTGAAAATACATTGAATGTTTTTAAACGAATTACTTTTAAATTTTCTTCAAGTGGGTTAATCTTTTTGACTTGGTTCTACCTTTTTGGTTAGTTGAGGTTGGTTATGTCTGCTATCTATCAATTCTCAAGTATTTATTTTTCTATTCTTTCCTAAGTGCCCCTTCATGTACTTACAAAAAAGAGAGAAAAAGCTTAGGAAAATAACAACCAAGTATGGCATGTGTTTAAGTGCCATTTTAGACAGGCAACCAGAATCGAATCCACATGTGATACATTCTGTGACTTGAGATAGAAGAATGAGCCTAGCTGAGGAAACCAAGAGTGTGTTGTTTCTAGTTAACTAGCATTTTTCTAACTGTCTAAATACTGGAATTCATTTCTTTCCTATCTGTGTGTGTTCACAGGTTGATCACTGGTTGGAGTTCAGTGCCACAAAATTGTCTTCATGTAATTTGTTTACTTCTGCAATCAACGAGCTTAATCATTGCCTGTCTCTGAGAACATATTTAGTTGGAAATTCCTTGACCATAGCTGATTTATGTGTTTGGGCCGCCCTAAAAGGTATCAACAACTCCTCTTAAAATATATTGAGTTTTTAGCTGCTTTTCTTTTTTCTTTTCTTTTTTTTTATTGTGATGGGATCTTACGTGAGATATGTTAATGTATTAGCAACAACTTTAAGCTAATCTTGTTTATTCAAATTAGCCATTACTGGAACTTTGATTTTTGATATGCAGATTTGTTGAATGGCTTTAAAATTATGTTTGCTAATAGGAAATGCTGCATGGCAGGAACAATTGAAACAGAATAAAATTCCAGTTCATGTAAAACGCTGGTTTGGCTTTCTTGAAGCCCAGCAGGCCTTGCAATCAGTAGTTACCAAGTGGGATGTTTCAATAAACAAAACTAAAGTGGTAAGTCTTTCTTCTTTTTTTAAAAAAAGATTTGTTTAGTAACGTTTTATAGTTGTTGAGTGGGATCCTTGTGACATTTACATATGTGCTTACAATATATCTTAATTAGATTCATACCCTCTACCTTTCACCTTCATCGCTCTCTTCTTCATAGAACAGATTGAACAGGTTTCATATGTGAATACAAATACACCCACCATGTTCACCGTCTTTCATTTTTTTTAAAATGTTGACATTTCAGTGTATCTGTGAACTCTAGGTCAGAAAAGAAAATTGTTATTACTCATAAAGTTTATTTTTTGGAGCTGGGAGTATAGCTCAGTGGCAGAGTGCTTGCCTAGCTTGGCATGAGCAAGGCCCTGGGTTTGATCCCCAGCATGACACACACACACACACACACACACACACACACACACACACACACACACACACACACACACACACACACGGTCCTGGCTTTGATCCCCAGCATGACAGACACACACACACACACACACACACACACACACACACGGTCCTGGGTTTGATCCCCAGCATGACAGACACACACATACACACACACACACACACACGGTCCTGGGTTTGATCCCCAGCATGACAGACATACACACACACACACACACACACACACACACACACACACACACACACACGGTCCTGGGTTTGATCCCCAGCATGACACACACACACACACACACACACACACACAGAGTCCTGGCTTTGATCCCCAGCATGACACACACACACACGGTCCTGGGTTTGATCCCCAGTCCTGGGTTTGATCCCCAGCATGACACACACACACATGGACACACACACACATGGACACACGGTCCTGGGTTTGATCCCCAACACTACACACATACACACACACACATACACACACACACACACAGCTTTTCACAAATGAAAAAGGATCTTCTTAGAACAATCTACTGTTAAGTATTAGTTTGACTTTTAACTGTTTGACTGTATAAAGCCCTAGTTTTAATACGTCTGAAAGATTATCTTCTGTATGTTCCTTAGGCTTAGGCAATACAAACTCCATATAACTAAATTCTCAGGTTTGTTTTCAGTGCTGAGTATTGAACCCAGTTCCTTATGCATGCACATGTTCTACCACTGAGCTACACTCCCATCCCCTGTTATCATTATTTTACAACTGTACTGATTTTTTTCCTCCTGCATCTTTTATGATGTTCAAACCATTCATTGAATCCTGGTATTCTGCAGAGCCTTTTTGTTGATTCTGTAGCAAAATGTGGTACAAAAAGTAGTAGTAGCAAAGGTGCTCTTCCCTAGAGTCTTTCTAGTTTGATCTGTTTTACGTATTAGGCATGTGTAGTAAAGTTTCTGTTTAATGAAGATTTATCTTATGCAATAAAATTGAAGACTATTGCCTGCTTGGATAAAGGGGCCATAGTCAATTTGGTTGTTTGGCTAAAAGTCTTTACTCATCTGTCACCATTTTTTCCCCATCTGACTCATCAGGAAGTCCCGTTATTACTTTTCCTATCTAGAGGTTGGCTTTCTGTCCTGCTCTACTGCTGTTGCTTTTATTGAGGCCCCATTAACTCCTGTTTTGTTAAATACCATAATCTCATAACTGATCTTTCTTTACTTGGTCTCATCTTTCTCTGTTTCTGCCTGTGCGCTGTCCTGGGTGTTGTTTTAGAACATACAAATAAATTACTTCACTATTCCTGAGGACTTTCCATTGCCTAAAGCATAAAAGCCGAGATTTAACATTCCTTGACGTTTTGGACCTAATCCATTTCAGCGTCTTTGGATGTGTACCCATCATAGACATTGCATTGCTCTTCCTGCCTTTGTTCTTACTTTTAAATATCCTATACTCTTTCCATCTCATCCATTTCTACTTACTGTTCAAGATCCAGCTTGGTTCTTCCAACTTTCAGGCTTTTCCAGGTAGTCTAGGTACTGTTGATTAACTTTGAGCACTTTAATAACACTGTAAATATCTATTAACTGGTGTGTGGTTTCATTTCCTTCATCAGATTTTGAGTCCTCAAGTGCAAGGATGATGTTCTGGTCATAATTTTGCCTGTAACCAGTGTGGTGCTTGGCACATAATAGACATTAAGTATGGTTCAATGAATATATTCTTAAACATTGTTGTGGATGTTGTTTTTCAGGCACCTGAGAAAAAACAGGATGTTGGGAAATTTATTGAGCTTCCAGGTGCAGAGATGGGAAAGGTTACTGTCAGATTTCCTCCAGAGGCTAGTGGGTAAGAAAATACCACTCATATTTAGTGGAAAAGCTTTAGAAGTCATTAAATGCTTATAATTTTAACAGGTTATTATAGAAGGGCATAAGTTAAGATTTTGATGTTGGAAATTAAAATTCTAATCTTGTAGTTTAATTATTGAGAGCTAATGTTAGTTAACTTGTAGTCTTAGTTCATTAAGGTAATAGAAAAGACAACATTTAAATTTTATCCCAAAATTTTACAAATAAGAAAATGTCCATAAATAGAAAGGTTTAAATTTTATTTATATTTTGAGATTTGAGTGCTTTTATTCAGTAAGGATTTGTGTTTATACCCTGAGCAATATTTTCTATTAATAGAAGTTATGGTAACATTATATTTTTCCCAAATAAAGGAAGGAGAATGCTGAAAAGCCCATTTCTACTTAGTTCTTTCCATTATCAACAGGTTTCAAGCCCATTAATTCTTGGCACAAATAGGGAATAATTATCTAATAACTTACTAGGAAAAACAATACTGTTGTTTGTTGGCCATAGGCTGGGGCTGTCTCAGGCCTTATCAGGATTCCTAAGGATGAGGGGAATCTCTGCCTTTACACATCTGTCTTAGTATGTGAAGTAAAATAGTCAAGCTGTGTTGTAATAGAGTTCTTCGAATGCTGTTAATATAATAATGATGTTAATATAATAAATGATGCAATCCTCACATAAGCACTGAGCACTGGATTATACTTTGATAAATAAGATGATTACTTTTCCAACTTTTTAGATTTCGTGTTCAGTAGCCAAATTCTTACCTTTCTGTGATAAATAGAATATGTAGACAATAGACATTTGTGGATAGATAACTTTCTTTTAACTGTGTTTTATAGTTCTTGGCAAATGATCTCATAATAAAATCAGTTGTAGAATTCCACATTTTCTTTCTAATTTTTCTAAGTTGGCTGATTCAGACATTAAACTGGACAGTAGAAAGAAATGAAAGAAATAATGACCCTGAAAAATTCACAGACTTGGTCAATGAATGATTGATAATTGACTAAGTGGAATTATAACACTTATTTACATGGCTTCATTCCCAAAGGCATCTTGAGTCCTTCCTGTCCAATAGGCTGTTTCTGTGCATTTAGTATAAGAGGGTCATACTTGTCCTGTTGAGTAGTAACCTTAATAATTGGATAAAAACTGCTTTCAAAAATAGTAGCTCAAAATATGAAGTCCTGAGTTCAAACCCTAGTCCCACAAAAAAAAAAAGTATTAGCTGTTTATAGTGACCATTTATCCTTTTTTGAGTCCTTTTACATTTTTGTAACTGTCATTTCTTAGAATAGTGAGTTCCTTGTGTTTACATATTTACAGTTTGAAATACATTTATCTGTTCTAAATTATGTGAATTTCAGAGATGATGCTCTAATAGAGGTAGGAATTTGGAATATAAATCAATATTCAGTTTTTCTTAACATTCATAATTTTGGTCATAATCCCATATACTGCTAAAGAGTTCCTTAATTAACTTTTTCTTTTCTGTGTACATGAAAGCCAAAAGGCTTAACTCTGTCTTTTTTTTTTTTTCCTTATTCTTAATGGGTTATTTAGCGCCTATTATATGCAGACACTACCAAGCCCTGTGAGGAAGGCATTATTTATTTCAGTCAGTTTTAGAAACTGACTGATACAATGTATTAATAACTGGCCGAATTTATATCTTCCATCTGGCTCTCGAATTACAAGCTAAAATTTGTACTGTGTGTCTCTGTTGTGCATGTCAGAAGCCTAATTCAGCACCACTGGCAACTAAAGTATCATGACTCTTACTTTCCTTAGCTATTCCAATATACATTATCTCTTGAGATGATTGTTTTATTTGCCTTATGAATATTTAATAGTTCATGTTCTCTTGAGTCTTGGCTTTCTTAGAATGGCACACATTATTTTGGTTTCAGACATCATATCTTTATTGTTACCTTTTTTTAATCTTCCTTCCTTCCCTCCCCCTCTCCCCCCTCCCCTGCCTGAGCTATATCCCAACCTTCACCACCCTTCTTAAGTTGATTCTGTATGTAAAGCTAAGCACATTAACTGTCAAATAGTACACAGTCACTGGTCAGTACTGTTTTATTTTTAATTTTTCTTTTTTGACAATGGTTATACCACGTACTGATTAAAACACACACATACATACAGTGTGCACATGAAAACTGCACATAGTGTTTCTGTTTCTTTTTGAGAATTCATAGCCTTTTATTATATTAAACTTTTTTATTTTTGGAGCGTTATATTTACAGAGTGTTAAAAAAATAGTACAGCTTCCTATATACATTGCTTCTAGTTTTCCTAAGGTTAACATCTTACATTAATATGGTACATTTGTTACAACTAATGAACAAGTATGATAGATATTATCATTTACCAAACTCCATACTTTTCTGGGATTTCATTAGGTTTTTTTTTTTCTGTTCTGAGACTTCATTTGGGATACATAGACACAGTTGTTTGTTTTATGTAGGAAGTCTTGAATAACCTAAGTGCATTGCATTGTACTGTTTGTATTAACTTGTATAGGTAAGCCCTTCTTACAGGTAAACCACTGATGCAGACTGCTGTGTAAATTTCTAAAACATAGATTGATTTAGGACTGGGAATGTACAACTCAGTGACAGAGTGCTTGCTTAGCATGCATAAGGCCATAAGTTGGAGCCCCAGCACTGTAGAAAAAGTTTACTAATTGATTTTAAGAATGACATAAAGACATAAAGGATAGTATTTTCCCTCCCATATTGATAAAAATTGAGATCAAAGGTGTGCTGTGAAATTAAGTGACTGTCTTAAAACAGGGTAACTGCTGCTACCATTAGCAATTAAAACTTAAATTGGTGAGAGCTATTCAAACTTGCTATATAACTTGTGTTTTCTGTTCAGCCAAATGTGTTTTCAACAATAATGATATAGGATATTGTTTTTTCTTTTTGGAGACGGGGCCTTTCTACATAGCCCAGACTGACCTCAACTCATGATCCTTCAGCCTTAACCTCCCAAGTGCTAGGATTATAGGTGTATGCCACCACACCCCACTCAGGATATTGCTTTTTACCCACTGTTATTGCTATTATCAGCAATGCCTGTCATAATTACTTTATCCCTTAATCATCAACTGCCCATAAGAACAGAAGTTTTTTTCATAGACTGATTCATGGAGTTTGCTGCTAGATGAGACCTTGGAGATCCTTCAGTTAAAATCTTTTTATTGGCATTTGAAAAAACTGAAGACAAGAGCTGTAAAATAGAAGAAAAGTCAAGAGGTTTTTTTTTTTTTTAAGACAGGGTCTTACTTTGTAGCCTGGAACTTGCTATCTTCCTGCCTCAGTGTCCCTAGTGCTGGGATTATAGGCATCCACCACCTTACCTGACTTCTTTGGCTTCATAATTCTCATGTGCTCTCTGATTTAGCCATCACAGTGACAATGACAGTCTCAGAGGTACTTCTCTCTAGTGTTAGCTTGTTTTCCAGTTCCGAGTAATCATGTCTTTTTTTTTGTGGTACTGGGGTTTAAACTCAGGGCTTCATGCTTGCAAAGCAGGCTCTCTACCACTTTGGCCACACTCCAGCCCCCAGTAGTCAAGCCTTATTAATAACACATAGCACTAGAAGTAGTTTCAGAAGCAGCTTTCCTCTAACTAAATGACCATTTCTCTTGAAAAAAAGAAAAAGTTTATAATATTTTATAGATACCTTGCTCCTTTGTAAGGTTTTGAAGTTGTTTCTTAATATTATATACTATATTATAAATGTTCTAGTCTTTTGTTTCAGAGACAGATGTTCTATCATAGTACTTGTTGGAAAGTAAAATATGACTGGAGTACCAGTTAGAAAGTTGTTTAGTTATCATCTTTTCAAAAAGGTTAAGTTTATGTATTTAGTTAAGACATGTTAATAAGTTTCTTTGTGAAATGTTTTTGTTTCAGTTACTTACACATTGGGCATGCAAAAGCTGCACTTCTGAACCAGCACTACCAGGTGAACTTTAAAGGGAAACTCATCATGAGATTTGATGACACAAATCCCGAAAAAGAAAAGGAAGATTTTGAGAAGGTAATTTAAAGTGTAGTGATAACTTTTTTTTTTAAGAAAAGTTAAGTAAGGCTGACAATGTGGCTCAAACAGTAGAGCTCCTGCCTAGCAAGTGTGAGGCCCTGAGTTCAAACCTCAGTACCACAAAAAAAGAAAAGTTAATTAATAGAGGATGATGTGATCTGATATCTTCATGGTATAAAATAAACTTTATTTCATAGCTGCTTCTTTCCCCTCACCTATATATTCTGTATCTGAGACTTAGGCCAAGAAGTACTGAACTCCCATACCAAAGAAAATTTGTTTTTGTAGATGTAGAATTTACTGTATTTTCCATGAGTAACAATTTCCCTGGAAGCAGGCTTTGCTTTCATCGTACAGTCTTAGTAGGTATTGGCAAATGTGGTTTTCAAGCCTCTTGTCACCTCTATTCAGAAGCACAGCAGTGTGTTCAGAGGGGCAAATGACTATCAGCATGGCCAACAGTAACAGCTTTTCCAGAGTAAACGGAAAGCTTCACCACGAGGTCAGCCTTCGCAGCTGGAATTTGGAAGCTCATATAATGAATATCCCTTTTTTTCTTTTCTGATCTATCATACAACATCCACAGCCATTTTCACACACTTTATTAAGACGGATAGTGTTTTGTTACATTTGCTCAAAATTCAGTATCAAGGATTGAGAATGTACAAGAAAATGCAAATGATGCACTGATGATTGTTTTGATTTCTTATTGCAGGTTATCTTGGAAGATGTTGCCATGTTGCATATCAAACCAGACCAGTTTACTTACACTTCAGATCATTTTGAGATTATAATGAAATATGCAGAGAAACTAATTCAGGAAGGGAAGGCTTACGTGGATGATACTCCTGCTGAGCAGATGAAAGCGGAGCGTGAACAGAGGATAGAGTCTAAACACAGAAAGAACTGTAAGACACATTTACTGTCTGATATTCTAATTGATACTTTTGTGTTATGCTTCCTTAGTACATAATTTCTTTATTTTGAAAGATGCTGTGTGAAGCATAGTTGACGTTGTGATTTCTACATTAATTCACCTCTTAGAAATCATTTTTCTTTGTCTGTCATGTTTACCTTCTTACCGCTTTAGCACCATCACAATTGGATGTGTAGTGTCCATGCCTTCAGAATCTTACTTGTTATACGAAGTCTTGCGTATGTTTTGATTTGAAGGGTTCTTTCTGCAATATTTTACAGGTTTTTTTTTTTCTTGCAGTGCTGAGGCTGGAACCCAGGGCCTTGTGCATGTTAGGCTAGTGCTATACTGCTGGACTGCATCCCCAAGCACTTTAGGTTCTTTCAGTATAAATGCTTAATATTTCTAAAATGTTTGATGGTAATGCTATTAGCATTCATGTCCTCCTTTCAGCATGTGGGTACATATAAATCTAATATACAAGCTCGGTTCTACCCTGTTTCTTTGAAATATCACCTGACTAAAGAGCATACCTTTTTTTTTTTCTTTTAGACAGGGTCCCACTGTAGCCCAGGCTGGCCTTGAGCTTGTTTCCTCCTGCTTCAACCTCCCGAGTACTAGGATTACAGGCATGCACCACCATGCCCAGCATAAGAGCATACCTTTCTTATTTATGACTTGTCTCCTAAGCTCCCAAGTCAGGCTGTTTTAATTCCATAGTTATGGTGCCAGAACTTCCACACTATATTTAAGTCTCGAGTGTCATATTCGGAAAGTATAGTAAACTGAAATTGCTGTAGTAAGCCTTTCTTTTTTATTTACATTTTCAAAGATAATTAACAACTGGACCTTTCCACCTGTCTTGATTCTTTGAATGCAGGTGAAATGTCCATTGTATCTTTAGAAGTTTGCACAAAAATGTACTGTTCAGTAGTTCTTCCTATTCCTAGAAGAACTGGCTTTAATATTCTGACATAGGTGGAACCATGGCTATAGACTCCTTGTCTCTGGAATTAAATTCTTTTCTGTCTTCTCTCACTATTTTCTGTACTCTTTTTTTTCTAATGTGGTAGCTGGGTTTGAACTCAGGGTCTTAACACTTGTTCTTGCTAGGCAACCAGTCTACCAGTTGTACCACACCTTTAGCCCTTCACTGTCTTTTTTTGTCACCTCGTTTTTTTCCATCCAAGGGTTTCCTGTCCCCACTGAGATGGCTAAAGGGACTTTCAGGTTGTTCACAAGCTTGAACTGAGTTCTTTAGACAGGCACAGGCTACATTGCCAGTGCCTGTGGGCCTTGAGGGCTAGGCAAAACTGCTCTGTCCCCTGGGCATGAAGTGACAAAGAAGGAGAATGCTTCTGCTTTAAAGATACAATCTTAAACTTGTGCAGGGGAGAAGAGAAAGGCTGACTAGTTGTGCCATGATGGGAAAATGGTACACATCAGATAAGAAGAACCTTCAAGACTGTATACTTCTCTTGGACCCTTAATTTAATTTGACCTTTCTAAAACATATTGATAGAGTGTTTGTCTAGATATATTGTTGTTTGTTTGTTTGGTTGGTTAGTTTTTAGTTTTTTTGCTTTTTTTTGAGACAGGGTCTCAATATGTAGCCTAAGCTAGCCTTGTACTTGTAATCCTCCTGCTTCTGTGTCCTAAGCACTGCAGTTTCCTAAATGTTTTGTGAGACTTCTTTCATAAAAAAAAATTCATTTGCTCTCAATGTCTGATATTGGATCTATAGCAGTGTTTTGTTTTGTTTCATGTTTTGTTTAGTGATTCTGGGGTTTGGACTTAGGGCCTTGTGGTTGCTAGGTAAGTACTCTGCCACTTGAGCTACATCCCAACCCTTTTTTGCTTTAGTTATTTTTCAGATAGGTCTCACACTTTTTGACCTTAGCTAGCCTCAGACTAATCCTCCTATCTGTGCCTCCACATAATTGGAATTATAGTTATGATCCACTACACTTGGCTTATTTGTTGAGATGGGGTCTTACTAACAACACACACACACACACACACACACCACACACACACACACACACACACACACACACACACACACCACCACCACCACCCCCCCCCCCCAGTCTTCACCTTCCCAATAGTTAGGACTGTGAAAATTTGTGTCAAATTATGAGACTTTTAAAGTTCAACCACATTAGTAATATATGAGCTGTAATATAATTCTCATTTTGTAGCTGTTGAGAAGAATCTACAAATGTGGGAAGAAATGAAGAAAGGGAGCCAGTTTGGTCAGTCCTGTTGTTTGCGAGCAAAAATTGACATGAGTAGTAACAATGGGTGCCTGAGGGACCCAACCCTTTACCGCTGCAAGATTCAACCTCATCCAAGAACTGGAAATAAATACAAGTAAGTGTATTGTTTTCAGTATGCTAGCTGCTTTCTGTGCTTTTAAACATGGAGTAGAGGCAGCATAGAGGGATACCTGAATCTTTGTGCTTATTGCAGATTAACTGTCCAGTTGGCCTTCTGGGAAGTCATGTAGCCTTTCAGGGGTTGCTTACTCATCAGTTAAGGTTATAGTAGTAGGTTATTTCCAAGGTCACTTTTGTTAGAAATAGCCATGGAAAAGGCAGAGAGATGGCTCAAACACCAGCACAGGGTTTATTGTTCAGGCAGGAGCCCTGTGGATGGAGACCCCAGCAAGAGAGCTAGAGCCCATTGCCATACACAGGCTTGGGCTAGATACAGGGGGCTAGTGGAAAAGTACCAGGAAGGTCACTAAGGGGTACTGTTGATGGGCAATCAAGAAAGATAAGCTGTGGTTAGGTTACTATCTGCTCACCTGTTCTTGGCACCCATTTGGAGAGATAAAGGTTAACACCTGTCCCTTTGTTATTCTTTGGGGTTGGTGGGGAGTTTCAAGTAAACCACCTGCAAGGTGTGGGGGAGGGGGTCTGTTCCTAACATGACTGTTCTCACTGTTAACCCCAACAACTTTCATCTGTAAAAACCCTTGAATCTTCCTAAATTTGCTTTCTGTGTATTGGTTAGACATTGTGGTGTATATCTTTAGACGAAGATACTTTTCTTCATGTATTAGTAAACTGATTTTTCTGGATATGCTCATAACAGTGATAGTATAAAAATTTACAGAAATAGAAACAATATAAGAAAGTAACTTGACGTTTTTCAAGTTTTGATTAGTTTTCTGTGTGGATTTTCAAGTTTTAACACATCATTTTTTTTTCTTCTTTCTTTTCTTTTTGATGGAGGTAGTGTTTGAACTCAGGGCTTTGCCCTTGCAAAGCAGGCATTCTACCACACCTCCAGTCCATTTTGCTCTGGTTCTTGTGGAGATGGGATCTCAAGAACTATTTCCCCTGGCTGGCCTGGAACTTCTATCCTTCTGATTTCAGTCTTGCAAGAAGCTAGGATTACAGGCATGAGCCACTGGTGTCTGTTCATTCTTTCCCTTTTTGTGGTGCTAGGTCTTGAACTCAGGGCCTCACACATGCTAGACAAGTGCTCTACCACTGAACTGCATTCCTGACTCCAAAATTTTTTCTTGAAAAGGAAGCCCCTTCTAAAAAGGACCTTATTTTATACAGTAAGCAATAGAATACATTTTTCTTACACTTTTTTTTTTTTTTTTTTTTTTTTTGGTGGGGCTGGGGTTTGAACTCAGGCACTCTACTGCTGAGTCACATCTCTAGTCCCTGTCAGCGTATTTTTGTTTGTTTGCTTGTTTTGCAGAAATTGGTTTGAACTTAGAGCTTTGTGTTTGCTATACAGGCACTCTACCACTTGAGTCATCTCTAGCCCTTTTTGCTTTGGTTTTGGAGATTAGGGTATCACTTTTTGCCCAGATCAGCATGCACCACAGTTCTTGGTGTTTTAGGCTTCCCACCATTATTGGGGTGACATGTGCACATTACCACCCCCAGCTTTTTATTGAGATGGGGTCTTGAAAGCAATTTGGTTGGTTTTGTTTGGCTGACTTAGAACCACAGTCCTTCTGATCTCAGCTTCTGCATAGCCTGGAATGACAGGTGCATGCCACTACACCTACCTATTGATTGAGATGGAGGTCTTTTGAACTTTTTGCCTGGACAGACCTCAAACTGAGATGCTCCCAATCTCAGCCTCCCAAGTAGCTAGGATTACAGGTGAGAACTACCAGCGCCTGGCACATGCTTTTCAAATAGCTTACTTGTTTTCAAAAACTGGTAAGTTTTTTTTGTTTGTTTTGTTTTTTGGTGATACTGGGGTTTGAACCTGTTGGCTTTTAAACTGTAAACTTCTAAAGAATTATATATATTTTTTAATTCATTTATTCATATGTACATACATTGTTCGGGCCATTTCTCCCCCCTACCTCCAAGAATTATATTTTAAATTAGTATTGCTACTTATAAATGTTTAATCTGATAGAAGGATAAAATAATTACTGTTGATTTTCAAAAACATTTTTTTTTCCTAGTATTTATCCAACATACGATTTTGCCTGCCCGATAGTTGACAGCATCGAAGGTGTTACGCATGCCTTGAGAACAACAGAATACCATGACAGAGATGAGCAATTTTACTGGATCATTGAAGCTTTAGGCATAAGAAAACCGTATATCTGGGAATACAGTCGCCTCAATCTCAACAACACAGTGCTGTCCAAAAGAAAGCTCACGTGGTTTGTCAACGAGGGATTGGTAGATGGATGGTATGTTTGGCATATGTAGAACTGACAGATTAAGGAAGTGGTATTCCCAAGATTTTTAAACTATTTGGAGGTGGGAGGTATGATTGGGAGGTAGTGCAGTGTGTAGGCCAGTAGGATTCCTGGTTCATACTTTCATTTTAACAAGTACCTAGGGTCCCCCCCACTACCACCACCCTTGTTTAGTGCTGTAAACATGGAGTACTCACATGGTACTTAAGAATGGAAAACAGTATGAGGTTACATCCTTTGCACATCTCAGCATTTAGCAGACTCTGGTCTCTCATAGTTCTGGTAACTACTCTCCACACTCCACTGTGGCTTTGAGATTTTCTTTCAGCTGGGTCTTAGGAAGGCTAAAATATCCCTGAGTTGAGGTGAACATTTAAGTGGTCTTTGCCTTGGTGTTGAGGGCTCTAGTTTGTGGACTTCTTGCCTAATACATTCAGTCTCTAAGAAGAGTTTGAAAATTTCTGTAGCATGCCTGTATGAGATTTTTTGGGGTTTTTTTTTTTTTTTTTTTTACCGTGCCAGAGTTTAACCTCGGCCTCATGCTTGCTGGGCAGGTACTCTACCATTTGGGCCACTCCCACCAGCCCTTTTATGGGTATTGTTGAGATAGGGTCTCTTGAACTACTTGCCCTAGCTGGCTTCGAACTGTAATCCTCCTGATCTCTGCCTCCCACGTAGCTAGGATTACAAGCATGAGCCACTGGTGCTCAGCATTCTGTGAGATTTTTATAAGAAAGATAAGTATATAAATGAAAGTGATCTTGGAGCTGTGTATCTGTATAAATGAAACCTGTTCATGTGGATTATACTTAAGTCTAAGTCTAAGAAAACTGTTTTTATCTGAATTAACAGCAATTCATTATTTTAAATTGTTTACATTCTTGTCAACATAATAGTAACCAAGAACTTGTACCCATAGTCCCATCACTTGGTGGCTGAGGCATGAGGGTCCTGAATTCACAGTGTATTCATTTTAGTGCCATGTGTAACTAGAAAACAGTTCTTAGCCCAAATGTAAAATAAGATAAATATTTAATAAACTGAATATAATTTATTACCCATTAGGTTTCTTTGCATAGCATGCATAAGGCTTTGAGTTCTGTCCCCAGTCCCACCAAAAAAAAAAAAAAAATTAAAAATGAAATAAAAAATCTCCTTGGCATTTAGCAGTCTGCATATTTCCTAGGGATGACCCCCGGTTTCCTACTGTTCGTGGTGTTCTGAGAAGAGGGATGACGGTTGAAGGACTGAAGCAGTTTATTGCTGCTCAGGTGAGTTGCGATTTCTGTTCTGGCTTCTCTGTTGGAATTTTCAAGTATTTCTATCAGTATCCCTTTAGTTATTAATATTATACCTGTTCTTCCTATTTCTTGTTGGTCCCTTGTGACTCGGGAGTAGAGATTTATTAAAGGAGTAAGTTTGACACTATTTAAAATAGTGGAAAATTAGGAATGTCTTAAATTCCTAACACAGGGTTGTGAAAAGAAGCAGAAGTATTTTTACTCAGTAAAATGTATAACTCTTGATTCTGACTAGTCTGCAAACTAAGCTTAATAATAAAATTATTAAAGGTTAGCAAATTAGTTCGTACATGCCAAGTTTCAAATTTTGTTGGAAATAAATTTGCAAGTATTTGTTGGATTTATTTTTTTCTAAACATGCCTGGCTTGGAATAAAGTTTTCTTAATACTTCTTAAGCTTAAAATGGTTTTGTTTGTTGTTACTGTTTTCTAGGGCTCTTCACGTTCTGTTGTGAACATGGAATGGGACAAAATCTGGGCATTTAACAAAAAGGTACATATGTAGCTCAGTACTCTCTTTCTTTGCTTGACTTTTGAATAATACACATATGGAAATCATCACTGTGCTTATGACAGAAAAATTTCTGAAGGATATAATCATTTTGCAGTCTTTCAGGAAAATGGAATGTTTTCCATTTAAAAATAGATAAAAGGCATTAACCATCCAATAAGTAGCAGTAATTGAAGCAAACAAACTTGGATTTATGGGAAATGGTAATAATTCTTTCCTTAAATCTTTCATGAACATTCTGCATTTCATTTTTCTGCTTTCAAGCTGCGAGTTCTCTGTAAGAAGGTATCACTTAATGCTTTTATTTGCCTTACTTAAATATAGCTTTTAGCATATTCAATGTTACAACTAAGATGTTAAACAGCTTTGAAGCACAATCACATTTATTTAAAAAACTTGCTCATGCAAACAAGTTGAACATACATTTCTAGTTTTATAAAGTATGTCCTCTGTTTTTGGTGGCAAAGGGAAGACTTGGCTACCTTCATTTTGCTGTTCCCTTGTGTGCTGAGAGGACATAGAGCAATAAAATTATGTATTTCATTGAGTCGTGTGACGGTTCACTAACTATAATTCCTGTGTTTCATTGAATCCAGCTTTCTAAAACAAACAAACAAAAAACTGAAAATCAAATGAGGAATATTGGAAATTGAATTGTTAATTACTAATTGGAAGCGGATGCTTGGACACTATAATAAGGCAAATCATTAACAGTGCCATGCTTTAAACCTGGTTTCTGTGATTGTGTGCTGTCATTCTTTATTGGGATTGCTGCTTGATTGTGTGATGTCTTGCCTCAAGAAATAATTGCTTGTTTCGTATGTGTCTTGAATTTATTTATTTTTAGTTTTTTGTGTTTAGTCAGTTTTTTGAAACATAAAGGAATTATTAACTGGTTCTTTTTGTTGCTGCAGTTATTACTAATAAATATGCTTAGAACTTACAGTCAGGGTAACATTGGTGTACCTTTTAGTAATCCAGTTTATAGATTTAAGTTTTAATAAATTTATGACATGAAGTGTCTTTTACTGTGGCCAAACAATTGTGTAGAATCTGTTGAAGAGGAACAGCAGTATTCCCCTATCTTCTTCCATTTTTCAATCTTTGGAGAAATTTTGCCTTTTAGATAATTCTTTTGGTATTCATTGCCTATAACTCTAAATGAAAATGTCTGTTGCTACTTTAGTTTTTAATTTTAGATGTCATCAATTGTCTTTCCATGATTGGAGATGAGGTCTTTTTTCTTACAACTTTTTGATTTCCTTGTGGTTGCTTTGTTTTACCCCTCATTTCCTTTTCTAATTTTTTTATTATTATTATTATTATTATTATTATTATTTTTTTTGGTGGTACTGAAGTTTGAATTCATCAGTTTGTCCTTGCAAAGCAGGCACTATACTGCTTGAGCAACATCTCCAGTCTATTTTGCTCTGATTATTTTGGAGATTGAACCCTCTCAAACTGTTTGCAAACTGTTTTCCCTGGTGGCCTCAAACTGTGATCCTCCAGATCTCAGCTTCCCAAGTAGCTAGGATTATAGGCTTCAGCTACTGGTGCCTGCCTGTTTTGCTTTGTTTTGTTTTAGGCAGGTGTTTTTCTGTGTTGTTTGTGCTGCTTGGAGTTCGAGATATCCTCCTGCTTCAGACTCCTGAGTGTGGGACTGCAAGTGCCCAATATCATGCCAGCTGTTCCTTCTTTCTGGCTGTTCTCTTGCTTTGTTATACTGTACTGTGGTAGCTCCCTCAGTAGGGACTAAAATAAAGAGGAACTTTATGAACTTATATACGACCCTTTTTTTTTTGTTTGATTGGTTTTGGTTTTGATTATGTTTTTGAGAGAAGTTCTCACTATGTTGCCAAGGCTTGTCTTGAACTTGTGGAGGGCAAAGTGCCTCAGCCTCCTGAGTAGTGGCTGGGTCTATAGGTATGTACCATTCCACTCAGCTTATGATCTTAGCTGCACGTGTATATGTGTTTTCCTGAGACAGGGTCTTGCTGTGTAGCTCCAGCCATCCTCAAACTAGCAGTCCTCCTGCCTCAGCCTCAAAAGTGCTAGAATTATAAGCATTTGCCACCGTGCCTGGCTATGACCTATTGTTGTTTTTTTTTTTTTTAACTTTGAAATTTCAGTATGCTTTGGTTTGGGTCTATTTTCATGCATATTCATTGAAAGAGTATGACGGTTTCAGTCTGGAAATTCATTCCTTCAGTTTTGGGAAATATTCTTGAATTCTTTCTATTTCTTTGCTGTATTTTCTTCTCTCCCTCCTTTCCACCTCCTGCATGCAAAACATGTGGTCTTCCACTGAGGTACAACCCCAGCCTGTCTCTTATATATGTTCTTTTTTTCTCTGAAACTCTTACACAGATATTGGGCCTACTGAACTGGTCTTCTAATTTTGTTTTCTCTCTTATTTTATACCTTGTCTTTTGGCTCTATTTTTCTGTAGATCTGCTCAACTTCACTTTCCTGCCCTACTGATGAGCTTTTCATTTATGCTATCATATTTCCAAGATTTCTCTACATTTTCAAAATAGCTTCCTGTTCATGTTTCATGGTTATAATATCAATGATAGGTTTTTTTCTTTTCTGTTCTAGTGTCTCTTTCCCCAGGTGGTTTATTGTGGTTTCTTTCTTTCATATTAAAGGCCATTCTCATTCTCAGTGTCTGGTTAGCTTTGGTTATCTGCTGGTTTCATATCAGAGACTATAAGAGTGTTGGGAAGCTCTAAGAGCAAGAGTCGATCGTCACTGTGAGATGAGCTGACTGGGCTGGTTGAAGAGCCTCCATGTCACTAACTTGAACATTTCTTTCTTGGAGCAGTTTTCGCAAGGGGAGTTTCTTTCAGTCACCTCCCTAAAGTATGAAGGACTGGCTTCCAGGGCTTTGGAGCAAAATGGAGGAAGGCTACTAAGGGCCTTCACTGGGTATCGTTCATTCACTTGTTTTCACTGCAGTACTTTCCCCTTCTCCTTTTGATGACTACCAGAATCTAGACACCCTCTTGTTCATGAACATCAACTCTTTGTTTAGGTAGAAAAGAGGCAGTGACCTGGTTGTATGGAGTGGATAGGGGATGCTTCCATATGTTTTTCTGTTTCTAGAATTTGGTTTTGGCTTCTCCTATTCTGCTAATCCTTTTGGTCTTTTTCTTTAAACCAAAACAAAACCTCCCATGTCTTTTTGTGGGAGTCTGTGTGATCTTTAATCCTTAAACATCATCTTAAAAATAGGAATTTTTTTTTTTTTTTTTTTTTGGCAGTGCTGGGTCTTAAACTCAGAGCTTCGTGCATTGACAAGCACTGTACCCCTGAGCTACATCCCCAATGAAAGTTTTAAATTTTGACTAGTATTAAAAATTTTGATAATGTACTTTTTCCCCCCTATTGTTAGGCCTTTGTGACATCTTCCTGTATTGATAGCCTTTCCTTCCAACCCTTGGCTTACTGATCTTTTTCTTCCTTCCTGGCCCATTTTTTTTTTTTTTTTCCTGATCTCTTATTGAGAGTTCATGTCACTTTCAATCTTGATTACTGCTTTGTTACTTTCTAGCTTAGTCTTTCTTTCCAATGTCTGTATATGAAATTTAACTGAAGTATCAATAAGATAAATTTAGTGCAATGGCATTGAGAAGTGTTAAGGGTCAAAACTAAATCATCGATCTTTGAATCCTGCTTTTTTTTTTAAATATTTTTAAAAGTAGCCTCTGTTTAAAAATGACCTGTAGTTCTTTACATGCTCTATTGGAGAAAGAACTTTATAACATGAATTGCACATGCTAAGGAAAAGAAAGGAGAAATGGATGTGTAGTCTAGGAAATAGTAAAACATGAGTGATTGGTAATCTCAGTATCCCTTGGAAATTACTGTGATTCTTGTTTTCATAGCCCAACTTCATCTCGACAGGAAACTACATAATTTTGCTGTTTAAAAAATTTTTTTTCAGTCTGCAGTTTTTTATAGTTCCACAAAAGCCATGTTTACTTTGATACTGATAGACATTTCAAGTGCTTACTTTACATTAAACTTGCTAATTTTCTTCTTGGTTTACTTTTCAGTCTAGGTAGAAGAGTCACAGCTTTAAGGTGTTCATTTCAGAGCTGTTTATTTGTCTCTGTCAAACTTTTATTTACTGCTTTAATTTTAAACTTATGTTGATATTTCAGTAGTAAGATAACAGTTTTCCCCAACTCTGCATCTGCTCCCAGCTAGTAAATTATAGTGAGTAGAAGTAAGCAAGTCTTCCAGTGAAAAAATTTTGAGTAAACCCTAACAAACAAAACAAAAGTGAAGCTGTTGTGGTTGAAGTATGTTAAAGAGATCTGCTCTCTTCAGCCCCATTCCTGACCTTCCCCTCCATTTGGTGTCTATCAGGGCCCCCATTATAGTTCTTTGGAATAATTTGAAAACCACAGATTCAGAGTCTTTCAGAACTACATAATTTTAGAACTGAGGAAGACTTATTTAATGGGGCCTCTCTATGTTGCCCAGTCTGGTCTCAAACTCTTGGAACTCAAGCAATTCACTTGCCTCAGTCTCCACAGTAACTAAAACTATAGGCGTATGCCACCATCCAGCTATGGTTTTTAATCCAAGGTTTCCCATACTTGCCTGCTATTAACTGTCCTGTGTAATGCTTGTTAAAAATAAATTTCCAGACTTTACATTAGACCATTAGAATCATAATTCTTTTTTTTTTTTTTTCGTGGTACTTGTTTGAACTCAGGGCCTCATACTTGCTAGGCAGATGCTCTACCACTTGAGCCACTCCACCAGCCCTGGAATCATAATTCTTTAGAGTTAAGTGACCTGAGAGTCTGCAGTAACTAACAGTTGCCCCAAGTGATTAGTCACCTGTGGAAAACAATCTTCCACTATTGTTTATCAGCTGATGAAATTGATCTGCAATAAAATGAATTAAGTTTCTCAGATAGGAATATCTCGTTTTAGTTTCTTTAAGGAAATTTTATCTTACTGGCTTAAAAACTAAACTGCGTAGTCACAAATTAAATCTTTGATCAGTCTAGCCCAGTAGAAACTGAAAGAAGCAACCTTGAACTAGGAAGAATGATCCTTAAGCTTCAAGGAAAGAATTAAACAGTAAACTTACAGAAGCTGAGTATTGATTGCATATGGGGATGAAATTTAAGCAGATGGGTAGTAGCATACAAGGGGAAATTAAATAGCTTTTCCAACTTTGTATGAATGACCTTCTGAGAATGACTTCTGAGTTTATTCAGGATTTGTAAAATACCACTTTTCAGAAGCCAAAAATTATCCTCAAAGTGAACAAGAAAAGTCAATCCACTAATAACAACAAAAGTATAAAACAAACATAGCCAGGTTTGATTATCCTGCCACTGTTTTCCTGCACCCTTCTAAGTGGGAAGAAATAACTGCTACTTGGCTATTTGACCCTACATTTGCTTTCGTCCACATTTTTCTCCCAGATGCTTTATATACTAGTGTTGACATAAAATATTTGGTCATTGTGGATAATTTTAATTTGAACAGTGAATTGAGAGGAGTATATTGTCAGGAGGAGATGCTGCTACTATTTTGGAGATAGAAGAAGTTATAGCATAATTGTACAATGATTCATTCAGTTAATCTGCAGATACTTCTTACCTGTATGAGCCAGCCCCTTGCTAAGTACTAAGAATACTGTGGTTCTTCTATATGTATACACATTGAGTATCCTTTATCCAAAATGCTTGGAACTGAAAGTGTTTTAGGTTTTGGGCTTTCACATTAAGGATGCTCTACATGTGTATGACATGTAGACCAACATAATTATTTTGTTCATACTTTTAATTTATAGAGTTGCCTTATTATTGTGACCTAATGCTATGCTGCTTTTGATGGTAATGTGTTGCCTAACTCATTATAGAAAATGATACCAGACACTAATATCTATATTCCCTTAAAATGGATTTCTCTGACGTTACAAAATTGAATATCACATTTACCTATAGGGAGTAATATATAACCCCACAGGATTTCTTCTCCATTCAGATACCAGATTTAAAAATTATTTCATAATATTTCTGACATACTTTAATGGACTTCTTTTCAACTACCAGTAGTTATTCTTGGGAAGGAGTTTTAAATCCTTCACATCATCTTGGTTTATAAATATTTTTCTTTTTTTCTACTTGGTAGCTGAATATTAGATAAGAGGTAGCAGATAAACCAAAAAATTAGTGAATGCAGTAACAAAGAAAGCCAGTTAGTATTCCTGTGCTGTTATTTTTTACTTTATTTATGATGGTTTACAAAACATTTCAGTGTTTTGACATGAGGATTTTGTTGCAGGTTATTGATCCAGTGGCCCCACGATACGTTGCATTGCTGCAGAAAGAAGTGGTCCCAGTACATGTCCCTGAAACACGGGAGGAGATGAAAGAAGTAGCCAAACACCCAAAGGTCACCCTACAGTTTCACCAGTGTTTCTTCTCTTTGTTAAAACAAGGATCATAGTTTGGGGATAATTTTCTATTCAATATTACTAGTCAGGATTTGATGCTAATTGAAGCAAATCCTTTTGTGGATTTCTTGCTGAAGAAATTTGTTCTGTGAATGTTGCACAACAGCACACCACACAGGACTGCTGCATTCTGTTGGTGCTCATTGTTATTCTGTAGAGATATCATACTAGTGTATAAAAAGAATTTCTGTCTTCCTGGAGTCATTCTGCAAGATGGGATATTCTAATTCATATTCTTATCTTTATGTGGAGGCTGAGATACACTGTTTATTATCTGAGTTACTTATTACACCTTTGTTTTTAAACGGAAACATTAGTCCTACTAATACACACCCCACACCCACCTCCTTGGGCCTCCATGAGTGGTTGGCCAAGTGCTTTACCACTGAGTTTATACTTTTAGCCCATAGACCTGCCAGTATTGGTTCACAGCTTGACTTCAGAGTTTGTCATACTTCTCTTTCCTCTATTTTGGAAAATACCTGTGAACTAAAAATGGTATCTATTAAATTCTGAATATATATCTTAAATGTAGGTAGCTGAGAGTTTCTCTTAAGCCATTTTTGTCATTTTGGATAGTTGCACCTACTAGATGACAATCTTTTCTTTTTATTTGATAATCTTTTTTGTTTTGTTCTGTTTGTGTTTTTTCTTGTGGTGCTGGGGATCAAACCTAGGCCTTGCGCAGGCTAGGCAAGTACTCTATCACTGAGCTACTTCCCTAGCATGGATGACAATCTTAAAGTAAAAATAAGATCTGTAAAAAATTTTGTTATTTGCTAAGATTATGTTCATAGGCTACCTTACTCATTTGCTAATAGACTAGCTCATAGCCAAGTTATTTTTATAGACTAATGCATATATAAAATAATATACATTGTGAAAACCTTTAAACGTCTAAATTGTAGCCACATATGATTGTCTTTCTATGTATGACAGTTATTTTTTAATTTTAAAGATTTGAATACTAATAAAATTTGGAACGTGTGTGTGTGTGTGTGTGTGTGTGTGTGTGTGTGTGTGTGTAAAAGAGATTTGGCTTTGCCTTTATCTCACATCAGTTGGTTTTTTAGTTTGACCAGATGAGTGGTGGCATCTGATATATTACTTACTTCATCATTAACATAAGTGTGAATCTCACTGGAAGTTTTATAGTTTGAATGATGAGACTAGAACTTTTTAAGAGTGCTTATTTGTTTAAATGATGGCTTAAATTACTAAGTACTACTCATTACTAACTTGATTGGGAAGCACACTCTTGAGTTGTGACTGGATTACTAAAATGGTCTGTTGGAGATTCTGTTACCATCTCCCTCATAAAGTGTTCTATTATTATTATATATTATATAATATATAATATAAATACTATTATATTATTTATTATTATTATTATAAAGTGTTCTAGGCTATTTTGAGCCTAGTTATAATTTCAGTTTTTATGCCATACTGATTTTTCTCAAATATATAATTAAACACATGCTCATCAACATTTTATTTTTATTTGTTTATGGTTTTTTGAGATAGGGTCTCACTATGCAACCCAGGCTGGCCTCAAACTTGAAATTGCTCTGCTTCAGCCTCCCAAGTGCTAGAATTAGGCATGCACCACCACAGCTGGTTAACATTTATTTTAAAGGTTTTTTTTGTTCCTTTTTTTTTTCGTTGTGAATTCTGCCACACAACAACTGAAACTTAACAAAGACAGCAAGCTTTTTACTCATCTCTTTTTCTTCTCCACACTGGAAAGAGAAAATTTTGTCTATCTTTGTACCTATGTGATGCTCTCTTCCAAATTTGTTTTTTAAAATTGGAAAGGTCCATAATTTCCTACCAGCATTACATCTGTTGTGTTACAGTGTTCTATAGCCACTGCTCAGGAATGACTTTACTTTCTCCTTTGGTACAAAAGCAATGAGACCATGAGGCTAACAAAGCAGATAACCAGAATCTGTTATTATTCAGAGCTAAATAATTCTCTTAGCTCTGAAATCAATGAGTGATTGCTTTAGGCTAGAAGTAATCTTCTATCTCCAGTATAGTGATCAGCTTCATTGTCAGCTGGGATTCTAGCTAAGGATTTTCTATGTGATGACAGTGCGACTTTATATAGTGGGAACTGGGGAGATAACCTACATATGTGGCAAAAAGTAAAGCATTTTCTTCCTAATATAGCAGTAGACTTTTAATAGTATACTAGTATAGATAATTTTGTTTGGTTAAAGAATATAATGAATGGATAAATGAATAGATTTGCCTGCTGGGTTTGGGATTCAATAAAGTTGCTTCATTTAACATCCTCTCTTGCTCTCTTTCTCTCTCTCTTTTTGGTCATTCAGAATCCTGATGTTGGCCTGAAGCCTGTGTGGTACAGTCCTAAAGTTTTCATAGAAGGTGCCGATGCAGAGACTTTTTCAGAGGGTGAGATGGTTACATTTATAAATTGGGGGAACATCAACATTACGAAAATACACAAGTAAGAACTTTTGTTTGTTTTCAAATACTTGTGGGAGAAATATCTTTTACATTTATGTGTTTATTAAATATTACTTAGGGCTGGAGGCATAAGCTCAAGCAGTAGAGCACCTGCCTAGCAAGCAGGAAGCATGGAGTACTGCCAAAAAAAAAAAGAAAAAAAGCATTATCTAATTCATACCCTGACTGAATGTTCTAGTATTCCTGTTGTTGACTAGTAAATTTGCCCAGATACAGATACTGCAAATTCTAGACCAAATTAATTTTTTAAAATATATATTCCAGTTTACTAATAGGTTATCAGGATGTCTTCTATTTGTGATGTTGAAAATTACTACGTCTAGATACAGAAAAAAAATTGTTTTCATTCTTTAGAGTTCCGTTTTATTGTCTTGTTATCTTGTTACATAGTTGCTTGGTAAGAGGGTCCTTTCGGCAGGATTTATGTATGTAACTTAATTTTCATCGTAAAATGATTGGATAATGTTAATAATGAATTTTACCTTCTAATTAATATGGGCTACATTTACTAATTTGATTTTCAGATTATTTAAATGGAACATAATATGCTTAAGATTTATTTGAATAAACTCTGAAATCTTAACTGTGTAGCCTTTACATATGACTATAGTGGTTAAACATTTTTAAATGTAGTGTTTCAGATTTTGTAATGTTTAGCACAGGTGACTTTAAATTCATAAATGTGTTCGTATTTTTTGTCAGATGTATTTGGGTCTGTTGTCCAGCAGATTATTAGTATCTTGACAGCAGAGACATTTTATTCACCTAATACATGCCTTAATTTTAGAAATTTAAATACACGTTTAATTTGAAATTTTTCCAAAGAAAATTTCTTGTCCATTTGTTATTAAGAAATAGTAAATTACTTTGTAGTAATTTGAAATATTACAGAACAACATAATGCATTCATAGCAGCTGTGCTTAATTTCTTTGTATATTTTTCAATCTTGTATCTAGAAATACAGATGGAAAAATTGTATCTCTTGATGCAAAACTAAATTTAGAGAACAAAGACTACAAGAAAACGACTAAGATCACTTGGCTTGCTGAGACTTCACAGGCTCTTCCTATTCCAGCAATCTGTGTCACTTATGAGCACCTGATCACAAAACCAGTGCTGGGAAAAGATGAGGACTTTAAGCAATATGTCAACAAGAACAGTAAGGTAATCTTATGAAAAGAGACCAAATTTCATCTTTTTTCCAACTTTTCTTTAGCATTTAAAAGTTAAGTTTAAATATTTGTTTTCTCAAGGAAAATGGAAAAAAAATTGTAGAATTTTATATTTATATAGAAGGTAAAGAACAGTGATGGTAAGCAGGATGCTTTACAACAAGTAGTAAATATAGAGCTACATTCAAACCAATGCATCCTCGCTCTAGAGCCCTGCACTTGAATGTTAGGCTAATATGTTTTTCAGCTGAGTTTATTGTGTGTTTCTTCCATTGCATTTCATATATATATATTTGTGTGTGTGTATGTGTGGTACTGAGGTTTGAACTCAGGGCCTTATGCTTGCTAGGCAGGTACTCTGCTGTTTGAACCACACCTCCAGCCCTTTTTTGTGTTGAGTATTTTTGAGCTAGGGTCTCAACCACCATTTTGCCCAGGCCCATTTTCGAACCATGATCCCCCTGATCTTTGCTTCCTCACTAGCTAGGATTATAGGAGTGAGCCACAGGTGCCAGGCGCATTTCATATTTATGATGGAGAAATTATTTCCACAGGACTGCCTGAAGCCAGTCAGTTTATAAATGTTAACTAAAATTGTGAAGCACTCAAAGCATGCATCATTGTGGCACATGCTTGTAATGGCAGGAAATTTGCAAGTTTGAGACCAGTCTGTGCTACACAGTGAGATTCTGTCTTTAAAAAATGAATAAAAGGAATATTTCTGGATAGCTGTCCTTAACTCAGCTAGCAAAAACACTTTGCCTTCATTATTATACTTGCCTCTTTTCTTCAACAAAACTAGTGATAAAGGCAGAACAGGACCTGCCTGGAACTGAGGGGGGAAGGAGGGAGAAGGTGGTATGCACATGTGAATAAATGAATAAAAAAATGATAAATGAAATAGTCCTTTTATGTCTGTATTTAGTTATTTAATTTTGAGACTGAGTCTTCTGTGTTGCTGGTCTTGAATTCTTGGGCTCAACCTGTCCTCCCATCTCTGCATCCCACATGCTGTGATTATAGGACATGCAGGCCTGGTTTTCACTGTTTTTAACATGTTACTGTTTCACTGTGTATGGTTAAGTAGTAAAGTTTTTAACATACCTGGAAAATGAGAATATTTCAGCAACTGGAAAAATGGCTTGTGTTTTAGAATTATCTAGTGTTCTGATTTGAAAAAAGTATATTTTACTTTTATATCATCTTTATAGCACGAAGAACTAATGCTAGGGGATCCTTGCCTTAAGGATTTAAAAAAAGGGGACATTATACAGCTCCAGAGAAGAGGATTCTTCATATGTGATCAGCCTTATGAACCCATTAGGTAAATATTGGTATCCTTTTTCTGTGTGTGGTGTTGGGGATCAAGCCCAGGACATCATGTATGAAAGGCAAAGACTCTCATTGAGCTACATCCCCAGCTCCAACAGTTCATTCTTTTTGCATGGAAACAGTATAGCCAGTGCCTGGTACTTACTGAGCCCTTTTAAGTATTTAATAATGGTGGTCTTAGCCACTATCTAGAATAACAGTAGGTTTTCAGTTTATTTTCAAAAAGGCATTAAACTTTTAAACAACTAATGCTAGAACAACTGAATAGCCACATATAAAAGAGTGAAGTTGGGCCCTACTTCTTACCATATACAAAAATTAGCTCAAAATGTGTTAAATACCTAAATGTAAGAGCTAAAGTTAAACAGTGTCGAAAGAAAACATAAGTAACCATGGCAGTTCTTTCTTGGATATAACACCTAAACTCTAAGTAATAAAAAAAAGAAACAGACATATGGACTTGAAAAATTTTTAAAAATTTGTTTTAAGGGCACCATCAAGAAGAAAAGACAACCAATGGAATGGGAGAAGATATCTGAATACATACCTAATGAAGGACTTGTATCCAGAGTAAATAAAGAATTCTTGCAATTCAACATTAAAAAAATAAATAACCCAATTAAAAATGAAAAAAGGATTTGAATAGACATTTCTCCAAAGGAGATAGAAAAATGGTTAATATACACATGAAACGATGCTCAATATTATTTGTTACTAGGGAAGTACAGATTAAGCCCACAGTGAAATAGAACTTCATATCAACTGGGTTGACTGATAGGAAGTTGGAGAGGATGTGGAGAAATTGGAGTTCTCCATATATTGCTGTTAGGATTATAAAATGGTACGGCCAGTTTAGAAAATATTTAGGAGGAACTGCTAAAATGTTTTCTAAAATAGTCATATTTTATAGTCAGTTCCACTCCTACACATATACCCAGGAAAAATAAGAACATGTCACAAAAAAGTTGTACATAAATGTTCATAGCTGTATTATTCATAATTACCCAATTATGAGCTGGTGAGGGCATAAACAAAATGCATTATATCCACGCAACAAAAGTAGTAGTCAGCTGTAAAAGGAAAAAGGAATTGAATACTGATTCATGCCACCACACGGATGAATGTTATAAATATGGTGAGTGGAAGAAGCCAGTCATAACAAATCACATTATTCCATTTATGTAAAATGTCCAGAATTGACAAATCCATAAAAACAAAGTAGAGCTAGGCACTGATGGCTCATGCATATAATCCTAGCTGCTTGGGAGGCTGAGATCCAGAGGAACTCAGTTCAAGGCCAGGTGGGCCAAATAAGGTGGGTAGCTAGCACACAAGGCAAGATAGTGGACACTTCTGCCACCCTGTAGTTTCCTCTGGGGTGTCCCTTTTCTTAATTATTCACCATTCAATGTCTTGGAAAGGGAGAGAGATAAAATGTGATATATAGATTTGTCTGCTCTTACTATGTTGACACTGATTGGTAATGTAAATTTCTGTTTAATTGTTTTAAAATGATCCTTTTGCTGGGCACTGGTGGCTCATGCCTGTAATCCTGACTACTTGGGAAGCTGAGTTCAGGAGGATTGCAGTTCAAGGCTAGCCCAAGCAAATAGTTCACAGGACCCATCTCCAATATAACTAGACTAAAATGGAGTGGAGGCATGGCTCAAGCAATAGAGCACCTGCTTTACCAGTATACAACCCAGATTTCAAACCCAAGTCTAGCCAAAAAAAGACAGTAGATCAGTGATTGCCAAGTACTAGAGAAATGTAGTTTTGTTCTTTTAAATTAGTATATGATAGTTATACAGGAGGTTTCATTGTGATGTTTCTATACACACACATACATATATTTCTATATATATGTGTGTATATATATAATATGTATAATACCTGTTTGGCTCATCACCTCCATTAATCTACCTTTTTTTCCACTTCCCTTCTTAAAATAACTTCAACAGGTTTCAGTGTTCCATATTCATACATGTGTAGAAAGTACCTCAGCCATATTCACCCTCCTTTACACTAATCATTTGCCCTTCCTTTCCCACTAAAACCCTCATTTAATGTACCTGTATTACATTCCTGTCCTTCATTGTTTCAGTATCTGTTCATTGTTAGTGGGGTTTTGTGTTTTACATATAACATATTGTACTTTAGTTAGCAAACCCCCCGCTATTACTAGAAGGTTTCTTTTTGGCATAGTGTAAATGTTCTAAAATCACACAGTGATAGTTGCACATTTTATAGAGCCATTTGAATGCTACATTAAAGTGATTTTGTATTTGGGGGGATGGTATTGGGGCTTGAACTCAGGGCCTTTCACCTTGAGCCACTCCACCAGCCCTTTTTTGTGATGGGTTTTTTCAAGATAGGGTCTTGCAAATTATTTGCCTGGGCTGGCTTTGAACCTTGAGCCTCCTGAGTAGCTAGAATTATAGGGTGAGCCACTGGCACCTAGCTTAAAAGTGATTATTTTCAGGTGTAAATTATCTCAATAAACCTATTAAAAGTGTTGCAGCAATAGGATCCAGTTGTTACTAAATGACTTCTCTTTCTACTTTAGCTTTTACTGCAGAATTTGTAGAACTCTTTCACTTATGAATAGTCTGAGTCAGTGGATTACTGCTAATTACTGTGCCCATAAGGACATAAAATGTTTTTACAGAAATTCTTTTAAGCAGATTAGGTGTGGCAGGTAAATTTCCTATATGTCGAGGGATACCCATAACATCCACTAATGTCCTCTTTTTTTTTCTTTTCCCCTGTTTTAAGGCAGTGTCTCAGATTATAGCTCAGTCCTGCTTTAGCCTCCCAGGTGCTAGGATTATAGGCCAACGCCACCATGCCCGGCTTCACTCACTTTGTTTCTGGTGGCAGGCAGGTTGGATGCACTTTTGCCCCGAGACTAGCTCATTCATATCTATGAGAATGTTCATAAATTGCAGTAGAACCTGTACTTCGTAGATTTGGTCTTTTCATGGGTAAAGTGGTAAGCTGTATGATACTCTCTTTTTAAAAATTTTACCATTTTTCTTTGTAGAAAAATTTTTATTAGCATATATTAATTATACAAAGAGGTTTTGTTGTGGTATTTCCATACTTGCATATGATGTACTTTGATCAGATTCCCTCTCTTCCAGGAATTCAGTTTTAATTGCTGTTTTTGGATAATTTTGCTCAAATAAACTTTCTGGCCTTTCCTTTTCTTTTTAGCCCCTATAGTTGCAAAGAAGCTCCATGCATTTTGATACACATTCCTGATGGACATACAAAGGAAATGCCAACCTCTGGGTCAAAGGAAAAGACCAAAGTAGAAGCTACAAAAAATGAGGTAAATACTGACTTATAGGTAATGTCTGAAGTCAGTGGTCCATCTATCCTAGAGCTTGGAGTATATCTCTTTACAAATGGTTATCCTTTTTAAAAAATTTTGTTGTCATTATCATTCTTTTAGGTAAGATTTTAAAGCATCTTTCTTTCTCTTTCTCCCAGCTCCTTTCTTTCCTCCCACCTTCTGTTGTTTTGAGACATGGTCTTGCTATGTAGCCCAGGCTAGCCTTAAACCTACTATATAGTCCAGACTGGACTCAAACTCAAGATCCTGCCTCAGTCTCCCACTTGCTAGGATTACACGCCATAAATCATTACTACCATCATTAATAGGTAGTCTAGTCCAGGTACCCATGGATCATGCCTGTAATCCTAGCTACTCATGAAGCAGAGATCAGGAAAATTGTGGCTCAAGGTAGCTCAGGCAAATAGTTCAAGAGACCCTATCTCAAAAATACCCAACACAAAAAAGGGCTGGCAGAGTGGCTTAAGTACCAGAGTGCCTGCCAAGCAAGCATGAGGGCCTGAGTTCAAGCCCCTTGGTTCATAGAACCTTTAGCTTCTCAGTTTTTCCTGGTACCCCTATGCTAAATAAATTCCCCAAATTCTCATTATTAAGTAGTTAAGTTCAAACTACTAGATAAATATCTATCATTAATTTTTGTAGCTATTTAGAAAAACAAAACACATGAAGAGATATTTTAAATTTCACTCTGGCCAAGCGCTGCGCTGGTGGTTCATGCCCGTAATCCTAGCTGCTCAGGAGGCTGAGATTAAGAGGATCATGGTTTGAAGCCAGCCCAGCAATAGTTTGAGAGACCCTATCTCAAAAAAAAAGTCACAAAAAAGGGCTGGTAGAGTGGCTCAAGGTGTAGGCCCTGAGTTCAAATTCCAGTACCTTAAAAAATTTCTGAAAATAATTTTGTTCTTAAATATTGAGTATGTTAATTTCTATTTCATTCTAAAAATGATACACAAATTGAAAGAAAAAATTACTGTTATTTCTTGAAACTTGGACTCAATTGGATACTACCACGATTATTTCCTGTCCACATTGACTTTTGTATGGTATTTGGTTTTTAAAATAGCTGTGGAAAATGCAAAGATAGCACCATGAGAAGGAATGTAACATACTCGTGTTAAAACTGACTTGAGCTAGCACCACACACAGTGTCACAGTGTGCTACAGTGTAGGACATACACAGTTGAAGTATATTGCTCTGCTTCTCTTGAACATTAAAATAGCTCTGCTGTGAACTTCTTTGACCCTCTGGAGCATCGTGGTATGTAGTTTGCCATCCGTGGATGTTGGGAAGGGACTAGTTACTGAAGATTTGAGAGCAGTGTAAAGATAATTTGAAGGGTAGATTGGATATGTGATTAGAAGGCTCTATCAGTGGTCAGAGGCTAGAACATTGGGGGACATAAAGTAGTGGATGGATTCAGGAAGTAGAATTGGTAAGACAGTAACTTCTAGTTTGATTTTGTTGTCTGGGTAAATAATTGTTGAATAACCTGAGCCAGGGCAGATGAACACGTAAGTTATTAGGAGTTTGGAACTATATAAGGTGGTAATGGTATAATTTGAGATTTAATTTCTATAAATTAAAATCTTTAAATTCAGATAAAAGAAAAAATTAAAGAGAAGTAACAATGTAAATAAGGTGGTATCCTTGTTCTAGTTTTGAAAGTTTTTTATTAGCATATATTAGTTGGGCAAAGGGGTTTCATTGTGATCTTTCCATGTATGCATAAAATGTACTTTGATCAAATTTACCCCTTCTATTCTTTCTTATCCCTCTTCCCCCCACTTTTGGTTTTGCAGTTTTTAATGAGTGTCATTATTCTGTTTTCATGCAGGGTATAAAGTACTGTGCTTATATTCACACCCTCATAACCCTCTCCTTTCTCCCTCACTTTTGCTGGTTTCATGCTGCTTCCAATAGAGACTGATACTGTCAAAATTGAAGTCTAACCGGGTGCCAGTGGCTCACATCTGCAATCCTAACTGAGATCAGAAGGATTAAGGTTCAAGGCCAGCCATAGCAAATAGTTCTCAAGATTCCATCTCCAAAAATAACCAGAGGAAAATGGACTGGAGATGTGGCTCAAGCAGTAGAGTGTCTGCAAGTGCAAAGCCCTGAATTCAAACCCCAGTCCTGCCCCCTCCCCGCCCCCCCACCCCCAAAATGACGTCTAATCCAGGGTGTACACTACTTCATTGGTTTTTGTTTTGGGTTTTTTTTGGGGGGGGGAGGATTATCTTTTGTACTTAAGTCTTTTGTGCTTTAGTACAGGAGGCTATGTTGTTGAAGCCTCCTTCATCTGCACTTGAACCTTTTATCAGATAGCTTCATGGTACAGAAAACAGTGTTTTCCAAGCACCACCTACATTAATGGAGGGCACTTATGCGGGTTTCAGGTTTTTCTTAAAATTATCAGATATTTCTAAAGCTGTTTCTTTAATTTTGAGAAAGCTTTTTCCTGAACGCTTCTTGGTTTGACATAAAACTTGACTAGCTGGGCACCAATAGCTCACACTTAACAATCCTAGCTACTCGGGAGGCAGAGATCAGGAGGACTGTGGTTTGAGGCCAGCCCAGACAAATAGTTTTCAAGACCCTATACTAAAATATCCAACACAAAAAAGGACTCATGTGGTGGCTCAAGTGGTAGAGCACCTGCTTAACAAGTGTGAGGCCCTGTGTTCATATCCCAGTATGCAAAAAAAAAAAAAAAAAAAACCCTTAAAACATGTTTATAACCTCATTGTAACCTATGAATGATTTATAGAATTTTGCATAAGTTATTTTGAGCATATGTACATTTGTTTTTACTTATTGACTTTGGAACCTAACTGTCATGTAAAGTCCATTCTGATGTAGCTGGAGGTACATTTATCTAGGTATAGAAGTCTCGAAAACCATTCAGAGTGCTGGGTCTTGGGTCAGAATAGTGTTCTAAATAGAGCTGAAAATTTTTGGAGTTTAGTACACATGACTGCATGAACTTGGATGAGATTATTCTAAAAAGCTACGTAGAAGACCATAAAAGTCACTCAGCTGAGTTGAAAGTTGGAGGGGTTTTCAGTCGGAAGGAAAGTATGTAAAAGAAAACATGATATGGGAATATCATGCTTACCACCCAGATATGATTGCAGGGAGTATATGTCTAGATGTTTTGCATATGCTTATGTAGAAACATTTATCTGCAAATGTTTAATTTTATACAAATAGAACTATTCTACAATGATGAGTGTTAAGTAAACCACAGTGTTTCATGGAGCTCTTTCCTGATTATTAAATATAATCTTTCTCATCTTTTAAAAAATACCATCTTATTTTTCAGACTGTCAAAAAGGGCTTGACTGATTGATTTCTTTCTGTATTCCCATCAACTTGATGGGTTAAACATACTTATCTTTTTTTCCTTACTGATTTTTTATTAGTATATATTAATTTTACAAAATAATGGGCTTTGTTATGATATTTTAATACATGTATATCAGGTATGTTGATCATATTTACTTCCCCTTACCCGCACTTCTCTCTGCATTCTTCCCATTGGTCCCTTTCTATTCCTTAATAATCCTCCTTCTACTTTGAGATCTTTTTAAAAAAAACAGAAACAACTTACTTTGTTACAGCATGAGGTTGCACAATTAGTATGTGTTACAGCAGCGAGACTTGATGAATGTATCGTAGTTTCTTTAACTGTTCCTAAAGATAAAGATCTAGGTTTGTTTCCAGTTTTTACTATGATCCAATGATTATCTGTATACCTCTGATCTTTTTCTTTTTTGGGGGGAGGGCAGTATTGGGGTATGAACTCATGGCTTCATGCCTGCTACCACTTGAGCCATGCCCCCAGCCCTTTCTTTCTTTAGATAATTTTCATATAGGGTCTCACATTTTTGCCCTGGGTGGACTTGACTGAGATCCTCCTACCTGTGCCTCCCAACAGAAAACCTATGGGATTATAGATTTACACCACCATGCCCAGCTCTTTTGTTGAGATGGGGGTCTTGCTAACTTTCTGCCTGGACTGGCCTTGTACCACTATCCTCCTAATCTTCGCCTCTCAAGTACCTGAAATAACATGTGTGCACCACTACACCCAGTTTGTCTGTGTTTACGTCTGGCATTTTTTGTTAGGATAAATTTTTAGGAATAAGATTATTCATTTAAACTTTTGAAGAGATTGAAGTTTAAAATTTTGTAAAACATTGTAAAATAATCAATTTGATATAATTTTGTGGGAAGGCATTTAACATGGATTAATTATTTTATTTTTGGTTTTCTACATCCATAGATAACTTCTCTCAAGGAAAGACCAACTCCTTGTCTGAATTATACTTGTGCTACACCTGAGGATTCTTTGGTGCTTTACAACCGAGTGGCTGTTCAAGGGGATGCAGTGCGTGAATTGAAAGCCAAGAAAGCAGCAAAGGAAGATGTAGATGCAGCCATAAAACAGCTTCTGGCTTTGAAAGCTGAGTACAAAGAGAAAACTGGCCAGGAATACAAACCTGGAAGTCCTCCTGCTGCAGTGGTACAGAATATTTCTTCTAAATTGCCAGCAAGCATTCTGGAAAGTAAATCCCTCTATGATAAGGTTGCTGCGCAAGGGGAGGTGGTTCGAAGGCTGAAAGCTGAAAAAGCCCCTAAGGTCAGTATGCTGGAGTGAGTCAAGACCACATTGAAAGTAAGCATATAAACTAGTCTGGGTGGTGCAAGCCTGTAATCCAGGCCACTTGTAAGGCTGAGATTGGGAGGATCGTGGCTCAGGCAAAGCCTGAGTAAAAAATTTGTGAGACTCCCCTGTCAACCAGTAAAACGCTGGGTGTGGTAGTGTGTGCCTGTCATCCCAGTTATGGCAGGGAGTATAAAATAGAAGGATGGTAGTCCAGGCCAGCCTGGGCAAAAAGTGTAAGACCCTATCTCAAAATAACCAGAGTGAAAAAGGACAAGAGGTGTGGTTTAAGTGGTAGAGCACCTGCATAGGGCAAAGCCCTGAGTTCAAATTACAGTGCCACCAAAAAATAAAAGAAAGTGTGCATATGAATTCAAACTGCTTAGGATGGTCTCATCTTATAAAATGGATTGTTTGTATTGCGTGGACTGTGTGCTTGAATATTTTGACCTAACAGTTAGTATTTATTGATTAACCTTCTTTGTGCTGAGCACTGAAAATATCAAGATACAATGGGGAGTTGGGGTTGCAACGGAAGAAGCATATAAATTCACCATAACCTTATGTGATGTGACTAATCCTATGTGACATGTATGAATTGATACAAAAAGTATTTGTAGTCAAGTGTCAAGGAAAGAGGAAACAATTCATAAAGGATATTTAAGTATTCATGTGGGCTAGGCTGTAGCTAGGTGTAGCTAGGCCCAGGGATCATGCTTTGAGAATGACTGCTGTAAAAACTAGCACTAGTAAAGGTGCCATGAATTGAGAAAAAATGAGTCGGTTGGTGAGAGGTTTTGACTGGTGCTTATTCAGACTGTTCATAGGGGAACCTTCAAATAATACCAAATTTTGACTGAAGTATAAATTTCACTGTTTCCAGTATGTTCGTAGGGGAAACAGCCTAGTGTGTTGTAGCACTTTCATGTGGGAATGGGTTTACAAGGGGAATAGCACCTGTGATAGAGGAAGGTCCTGTTCAAAAAGGAAGATAGATAGTTGTACTCAAAACAGCAGCACAGGAAATTCCTCACTTCGTTTAGCGAGTTTGTAGGCATCTGACTGGGAACCTTGCCACCTAAATACTTTCATTCATGAGATTGTTTTTTTGTGTTTCCATTGTGAAATATAAGAAGTCTTCTATCTTTAGTGAGCTTTTGGAAGTCCTGCAGAGTCATGGTTATCTAAAAATACAGCTTTGCTTTAAGAAATAAAGGCTGTTAGATGTATAGGTTTAGAATATAAATCCTTGATATTTCCTACTGTGTGGTGAGGTTGGGAGCTTTTGTTCTTTGTATAACGTGGACACTGACTTGGACCCTGTTTAGCTGTAATTTGAGGGAAAGGGCTTTGATCTTCAAATTAATTCATTCTGTTGCTGGAATTACAAGTATGCATCACCACACCCGAGTTCTTAGGAGTCTTAGGGATAGCATCAGTATTTCCCCACCTTTTGCTGGAAGGATTACCATTTCCCTCTCAGCCTGTCAAGTGAGAGCCTCTGCTTGGGGGAGTCATTCATTACTGATGTGTGTAAGTGTAGTTCTCTCAGATGTGCTAACAGGGAGCAAAGGTGACTTTTTTTTTTTAATTTCCATTGAGAATTTGGTTGTGCAGACCTTGTTTTAGTTTGAACTAGGACCTCACACTTGCTAGGCATCTGCTCTAGCACTGAGCCACTCCACCAGACCATTATTTTTAAAAGTTCTGTGTCGTAAGGAACTAGCTAGGCTCAAGTCGTAGAGAGTCTGCCAAGCAGCTGTTAGGTCCTGAGCTCAAACTCCAGTACCACCAAATAAAAAAGGATAACAAAATTTATAAGAAACTAGATTTTCTTGTTAAAGGTCTCCTCACCCTTTTCATTCTGTGTGTAACCATATGAGTTCTCTTAGTAAATTTTCTTCATTTTTTTTCACCTCCCAACTGGGAATTATAATTTTAGGATCACTTTTACTTATCTGAATCTTTTACTTTACTTTTCTAATCTGAATCCTTTACTAAGTCTTTTGTGTATGTAATCTCCTTTCTCACTAATCTACATCAACAGTTATTTATCAAAAACTTGGTGTGTGTATAGTGGCATATGTTACATAAGTTTAAAGCAGTCCATCAGGAACTTAAAATCTATTAGCAAGTGCTCTTTAAGCTTCTGCTAGCTATACATTATCATGCTAAGTAGTGCACCGTACAGTTTCCCCATGAGAATTGTGTGGTATACTATCAAAGTGATACCCAGATCTCTTTCAGAAAGCAGTTTTGTGGCATGTTGTCAGGATTAAAAGCACATTTAGATCCTTGTCTCAGATCTCCAGTAATGCTGTGAAAACTGTAGTGGTCGAGATCACGTCAAGCAAGTCTTGAATAAGATACTTAATCTTTCTAAGCTTTGCTTCTGTAAAGTGAGGATAAGGATTGTTTTGAGAATTAGGTACTATAATCCATATAAAAATTTAGCAGTGTATTTGGCACAGAATAAATATGCCATGAAATGATAGTAGGGTTTTTTTTAATATTGCTAATTCTAATTCTCTCAAGAATCTTTAGGTACTTTCTTAGTGGTTAGTATAATTTTTTTCTTTGAAAACACACATCATCTCTTTCTCTAAAGTAAAGTCAAATAGAGCATTTCATTCAGTAATAAAGTGCTTTGCTCACCTAAATTTTCTCCTTTATAATATTTCAAATTATAATCTTGTTAAATAAGGGGTGTTGTCTGTGTGAAAAGTTTACCTTTTGACTTCAAAATCTAGTAAATGCTCACCTCCTTCCTTCCCTTGCCTAGTACTTCTTTTTCTAAGCTCAAAATTTGCATGGATGTTCTGTAATTCATTTGTTTACTAATGTAAAGTGAAAAATTACAGTGTTGTATGTTTGTAAATTAACTTTTCTTTAGTTTTATCTTGCTTTAGGCTGATGAAATAACATGGTCTCCCTGATTAATTTACAGTAGTACAGTCATGCCTCATAGCTGTGGAAATTGGTTCCAGGATCCCCTTAGATGCCCAAATCTGAGCATGCTTAAGTCCTTATATGCAGTAGCATAATGCTTGCACAGAACTTACTCACGTCCTTCTGTGTACTTGTCTACTTAAGGTCATCTCTAGGTGTTAGAATTCTTAATGCAGTGTAAACATTATAATGCAATGTAAATAGTTGTACTGTTTAGGAATGATACAAAAAAAAAGTCTGTACATGTGCATAAGGATGCAGTATTTTTTTCTCCATGGAACTTTTGGTATAGCAGGTATGCTTTATTCAAACTGGTTATTTGAAAGGTTTTACAAACAAATTATCAGTTCAAGTTGTCTCTTATTTGGTATATTAAGATGCATTTTTTTTCTTTTTACAGTACTGGAGTTTGATCTCAGGACCTTGTCCTTGCTTGGCAGATAGTCTGCCACTTGGTGTATGCCCCCAGTCCTTTTTGCTTTGGTTATTTTTTGGTTAGAATTTCAGGTTTTTGCCTAGAGTTGGCCTCAGACTGATAACTCCCTATTTATGCCTATCTTGTAGCTGGGATTACAATTGTGAACCACTACACCTGGTTTATTGGTTGAGGTGAGGTTCTTGCTAATATTTTTTGTCTGGGCTGATCCTCCCAATCTCTGCCTCTCAAGTAGTTGGGATTATAGCCATGTACCACCACACCTGGCCCAAGATTCTATTTTTTTAAAAAATGTTTTTGATACTTGGTTGGTTGAATCTATAGAGGACTAACTGTACTTTGGTGATAATTAAAGATTTTTGCATGGCATTAAAATTTTCAAAAACTTCAGGAAGTATTACTTCTTTTCCTCTTTTATCTTAGGCCAAAGTAAATGAAGCTGTAGAAAGCTTATTGTCCCTTAAAGCTGAGTATAAAGAAAAAACTGGGAAGGAGTACATACCTGGTCAGCCCCCATCATCTCAAAGATCAGATTCAAGTCCTGGACCAGCAGGAGCAGGTCCAGAAACACCAGAAGCCAAAGTACTTTTTGACAAAATAGCTTGTCAAGGAGAAGTAGTTAGAAAACTTAAAATGGAAAAGGCCTCTAAGGTTAGTGTGCTGTGTTCATTGTATGTTTTTGTTTTTTATGTTTTATGCTATTTTCTTTGCCTAGAGTAAATCTGGCTGACTTCTACCTGTGTTTCAGTTCTCATCTCTCTTGTGTTGCCTTTCAGAGAAACTTTTGTTGATTTTTCCTTCCCCCAACTAGATGTGACTGGGTGTTCTCATATGATGTAACTCTTCCCCGACATAGTCCTTAAAGATAGTGTATTTTATTTGTTTTGTTAAGTTTTCTGTTTCCCTCTGTCTGTAAGATACTAGAGTATAGTGTACTGCTTAGCACATTGTAGACCCTCTATACGTGTTTGATTTGGTCTCCTTAAACTGTCAGTCTTAAAATAGCAGCTCTTATTTTGAGCTGTGGTGTAGTTTGTGTTAATTGTATTATTTTTATTGTCTAGGATTTTAGGGAGTAGGGCATTGAGACAGTGTCTTCCTATGGGACCCAAGCTGACCTCAGACTTGTTGTGTAGCCTGTATTGTCCTTAAACTCATGATTCTCCTACATGCTGAGACTATAGGCATGTACCACCATACCTGGCAGGATTAGGACTTTTTGTATAGATTTACATGTATAGAAGACAGTAAGTTGTCATAGATTTTGAAGTTTAGCCAGTAACATAGAAACTTGATTATTGCCTTCTTTATAATTGTGAAATGTTCAGTTTAACTATCATAGATTCCCATGGAATATATGCTATTTATTGCTTTCTAATAGAACTTTTTGCTTTTTTTTTTTTTGGTACTGGGTTTGAACTCCTGGCCTCATGCTTGCTAGGCAGGCTCTTTACCAATTGAGCTATGCCACTTGCTCTGGAACTTTCTGCTTTGATGGACATATGCTGTAACAAGACTGTCCAGTGCTGTAGTCATTAACCACATGTGCCATTGAACACCTGAAATGGGGCCATTGTGACTGAGGAACTGAATTTTAATTTTATGTAATTTAAATTTAAATGTAAATAGCCAGTGTGACTAGTGATTACTGTTTGGACAGTGCAGTTATAGACTCTACTGTTATCCAGTACTCTTCATAGTTCTGTCCCTTTTAATAGTATATTTTACTATTTTCCAACTCCACCCTAGAGCCCCCATGTCTAATTGTGTTTGCAAGCCTTATAGAGCTTTAGATATTGTATTTGTTTGAATGTGTTAAGATAGTTATTTGAATTAAATACTATTTTCTCTTTTTCCTCTTTTGTTAAAGGATCAAGTAGATTCAGCTGTAGAAGAACTCCTTCAGCTAAAGGCACAGTACAAGTCTCTGACAGGAGTAGAATATAAGCCTGTGTCTGCCACTGGGGTTGAGGACAAAGATAAGAAGAAGAAAGAAAAAGAAAATAATTCTGAAAAGCAGAATAAGCCTCAGAAACAAAATGATGGCCAACGGAAAGACACTTCTAAAGGCCAAGGGAGTGGGCTATCATCAAGTGGAGCAGGGGAAGGGCAGGGGCCTAGAAAGCAGACCAGGTAAGAAAACATGGGAACTTCATTTGAAGAGAAGCAGAATTTTGAATGAATTCAATTCTTAATTTTTTAAAACATATTTTGGTTAATTTCACTATCAGATTGAGTCAGAGAATGCTAGCACACTGTAATGGCAGCAGATAACTTCTGTTATGTTTTAGTTTATTTAACTTTTAAAATAGGTAACTCATTCATTTGCTTGGCTTTAAGAATCTCAGAATATAAGAAGTTCCTATGCTTGTTTCCCATTTTTTCCAGTTTCCTATGTTACTGAAATAAATTGATAATTACCGTTACCAGCTAAGAACTCTTAATCTAAAAATATGATTAGGATGCTCAGCTAGTAAAGTCTGTGCAAATATTCTAGAATTCAAAAAACTGAAATCTGAAGCACTTTTGGTCTCAGTCAATTTGGATAAGGGTACTTAGTCTGTATGTTCGGTGTTTGTTCTCCTGTCTATAAAGCTGCATTCCAAAATTAAAGTGAATTTTGTGACAGGTTTCTTTTAATGGCTTGATAAGAAGAAAATGCTGTTTTTGAGATAGTTTAGTCTTAGATTTTTCTAAGCTGAATTTCAGATTCTGCTGCCTTTCATCTCACATCATAATATATGTCTCCTTGAGAGAACACAGCAATTCTTTATTTTACTTATTGACTCAGTGATCAATAAGATTTATAGAATAGTGGAAGAGAGAACTTCTCATGCTTTACCTTCTGATTGCTTGTGAAATGCCAGGTTTCATGTAGTTATTTTCTGGATATGTGTCAAAATAAAAGAGAAAGCATATGCAAATACACTGACATTTTAAACCAATAAAACCTAGTTTACAAACTATAAAGATGTGTTTTTTATAAAACACATATAAAAGGTAGATCTTTCTGTGTGGATCACAAGACTAAAGTTCCCTGAATAATTGTTGATATTTCAAGAAAAGAATTATAGTCTGGAATAGTTGGGGGGAATTTTTTATTTTTTTCTTTGGTGCTGGGGATTGACTCTAGGGCCTTGCACATGCTAGGCAAGGGCTCTACCACTGAGCTACACCCTGAACCTTGGAATAGTTTTTATTTTTGATATGGTTTATTTAACAAAAATCTGTCCTACAATTTTTATTTACTAGAGTTAGAAGAAAAATGCGTAGAATAGAAGTACATATATACCTATGTATTACATGTATATATTCACATATGTGTTGTGTATGGATAGCTGTTGGTTTTGTTACTTTTTACATCTTTCAGTGAGACACCAATTTAGTTACTAACTAATTTTACCTAGGTTCAGATCAATAAAGATTCTTTTTTTTGTATGGAGAATGTATGTGAATGTAGGCTCTGTCTTTAACAAAGACGTTAACCAAAAAAGAACTTTGTAAAGGAGTGGCTCGCATTAAAATCATAGCTTTTGACTTTGGTAGTTTTTAGTGGACGATATCACATCATCTTTTAAGAGATGTTTGAGCAGTTTTCCAGCTTAAAAATATTGAGGAAATGAACATCGGGAAGATACAAAATATAGAAATAACTAATACTGAAAAAATAACCTATTTTGAACTTGAGGAGTTTATTTTCAGTTCAACCTGCTATGGTTTGGGTATGTCTCCCCAAAGTACATGTGTTGAGAATTTAACCCCCAAACTCATGTATTAATGTTATTGAAGCTGCTGCCTTTAGGTGTAGTTAGGACTGGCTGAGGTCGAAATGGGGCCCTCAAGATGGCATTAGTGGCCTTAGAAGAAGAAGAGACACCTGAACTGGCAACTATGCTGTGTCTCTCCATGTGACACCCCTGCCATGTGATGCTCAGAAGGCCCTTGCCAGGTGTCAAGCAGAAGCTGGTACCATACTGTTGAACTTCCTGGCTTTCCAGCACTGTGAGCCAAATATTCTATATTGGCTATTTGGTCTCATATATTTTGTTGTAGTAAAGAAGATGTGCTAAGATGCAACCAAAAATAATTGCTGATTAAAGTGATTTAAATTTCTTTTTCATATCTTCAGGTTGGGTCTTGAAGCAAAGAAAGAAGAAAATCTTGCTGATTGGTACTCTCAAGTGAGTGTGCACTTAGTTATGTTTAGATTCTAAAGTGCAGGTACAAAGTTAATAGTAATTCAGAAGACCCTTGGTATCTACAGGTTTGTGGTTCCAAGGAGACCACCTTCGAAGAAAAACTATGCACACTCAGGATGCATAGCGTTCAGTGCTGTACTGCAGATGCTTGATTCATTTTTCCCATAATGCCACCCAACTTCTGCTAAAGAAATGCCGCCTTTCAATAAATCTCAAATTTTTACTTTATCACTCAAACACATTAACTTTTGAGCACCATTTGGTTTTTTGGGAGACATATTTTCTCAAAATTTAGGGCAGGAAAACACTCAGCAGATTTAAACACAACTAACGATAGCATGGGACTGAGAGCTTCTCCACCTCAGCTCAGCTGCAAATGTGCATGCAGAAATTTAAGTTTTGTTTTTGAATTTTCTTTAGCTTATTTATTTTGACTGTGTTTGGTCAAAACTGCATGTAATTAATTCATGAGTAAGCAGGCTTACTATAATCTGTAATGCTTTTTATAATACATAGTCTGCTCTTCTAGCATCATAGTTTTCAAAGCATAATCACATAAATTACCAAATCAAAAAGTAGTCCTATGAGGTAGTCATGTTTGCTTGTTCTGTTTTATTTATGGTGAGGTGAAGGGATTAGTTTAAAGTCCCAAAGGTAGTAAATAAATAGCAGAAGTAGGATTGTCATTAAAGTCTTAAGAGTACAGAGCCCTGTGATATGTTGCTTCTCAGTATAGGAAAGTCTGTTTTATTTCCAGTCAGATTTTCTGTGTTACAAGGATGGATCAACAGTGGAATCCTCCAGACTTTTTGTTGTTTAGTTGGTTGGTTGGTTGGTTGTATTGAAACAGGGTGTTGTATTACAGGCTGACCTGGAATTTGCCATGTTGCCCAGACTGGCCTGGAACCTGGGGTCCTCCTGCCTCAGCCTCCTGAGTTGCTGGGATTATAGACATGGGACACCACACCTGGCCCAGATTGGAATTTTGATTATCTTTTTTTTTTCTTTTGTTTTTTTTTTTGCAGAACTGGGTGTTGAACTCAGGGCCTTGCACTTGATAGGCAAGATATTCTACCACTTGAGCCATTCCTGCAGCCCAGTTATCATATAATCTTGCAATTTGTACTACAGTTTTTCTTTATAGCAAAAATTAAGGTTTGTGGACTGTATTTTTGTCTTAAAAAGGTCATCACAAAGTCAGAAATGATTGAATACTATGATGTAAGTGGCTGCTATATTCTTCGTCCCTGGGCATATTCCATTTGGGAATCCATCATGAACTTTTTTGATGCTGAGATCAAGAAACTTGGTGTTGAAAACTGCTATTTCCCCATGTTTGTGTCTCAAGCTGCCTTAGAGAAAGAGAAGGCTCATGTTGCTGGCTTTGCCCCTGAGGTAAGTTAGCTTGCTTTTTAAAGTTTTTGCAGTTTTATGAACCTAAAACACATTTTCAGCAGTGTAGAACAACCAGTTTGAAAAAATGTAAGGTCGTTTTAATTTAAAAGTTCATTCCTAATTTTATGACAAGTTGTGATTCTGTTTGTAACATTAGCTAATTCCTCACGGTAACAGCAGTAACTTTTAACTCGCCTTAATTGGTATTGAGAGAACTGAACTAGAGAAAACAAAGTTTTCTTACATTTCTACTATTGTTTGAGTTGCCATTATCCATGTATGAAAATGATTTTATTTTACTAGGTTGCTTGGGTTACAAGATCTGGCAAAACAGAGTTGGCAGAACCAATTGCCATTCGTCCTACCAGTGAAACAGGTGAGAACAGGCCTTGGACACAGGAGCTCATTGAAACACTAGAGGCAACTTATAGAGTTGATTCTCAGCTTTTCTTTTGTGGTATTTATAAACCTTGTCCTTGTTGACAGCATAAAGTTTAATGAGTGGTGATAAAAATTGTATACAAACTTAAGTTGTACAAAATTCTTTAAACAGTATTCATTGCAGAGCTCTTTATCATTAGGATGTAGGGGTTTTTTCTTTTAAACATTTTTAAAATTTTTTGCTATAACTTTTCAGAGCTTTTCAAGGAATCTTATTTGGATAATCATGGTATTGTTTAAAAATTACAAACACTAATACTTCATGTCATATTTACTTACAAATTCTGTTGCTCATTTAATACATTTTCCATTCATGTAGGGTTTTCACTTAGTGCTTTCACTTAGGTCGTTTTTTATTCTCACAATAAAGCTATGAAGAAGTTAGAGGCAACTGCTGTCATCTCCGTTTTGCAGGCATAGAAAGGTCTCTGAAAGTGTCATTTTTCTAAAATTGTGTATGGTAAAAGGGAGTACCACTGAAAATTTTGAGCTTTTTGGCTAGGTACTACCTTCTAAAGTGATTACTCTCTTTTGATATAGGAATGCTTGCTCTTCATTTGATGCCTCTAGTGATACTCTGGTATATATACATTATTAAAATTATGATACCAGCTTTTTTCTCATAACAGATTGGCGGAGTTTTGTTTGTTTTTCTAATCATAGACTATGGATAGGTTATAATTCATAGCAAGAGGTTTCATATTCTGAGTAGATGCATCAATAGATTTAACTAAAATTCCAATTCTAATATATTACCACTGCATTCAGGAAGTTATTTAATTTCACATCTTTAAAATTGATAATGATACCTACTTTATGGGCTAAAGTGAGAATTGAACAGAATGATGAATGCAGAAAACTTAACATAGAACTAGCGTTTTCAAAAACAAAACATGAAAGCAGTCAAAGTAAATTAATGGTAAGTATAAATCTCAGGGAGAGTATCACATAAAATTAAGTTAGGTGGACTTACATCCTTGAATAATATGCTTTATGAAACAGATAATAATCCATTCACTTAGCCATTACAAATATTAGAAATATGTCTACACAGGAACACACCTTTTCATTCCTGTTAATTAAATTGTAATTTTAACTCTTACGAGCCTTAAAAGAGAAATAAAGCTTTAAATGACTGAGTGTCTGTTTTCCTGTGTCTTTCAGTGATGTATCCTGCATATGCAAAGTGGGTGCAGTCACACAGGGACCTGCCCATCAGGCTCAATCAGTGGTGCAGTGTGGTGGTAAGTCCATACTCCTTATGATTCTCTTATCATTATTTTTATTCGCTTTATTATTTTTTTTAAAAAACATTCTTTGTTTCCCCTTATTTTTATATTCAAAGGATTGGGAGTATTTATAATGACCAAATTGCCCTCTTGTCTCCTCCAGCGCTGGGAGTTCAAGCACCCTCAACCTTTCCTCCGGACTCGGGAATTCCTTTGGCAAGAAGGGCATAGTACTTTTGCTACCTTTGAGGAAACAACAGAAGAGGTATTAAAAGTTGCCTTTCATATTATTTATCTCCCTTTTCTTTGTACAGGCTCTGCTCTTTGATTTTGTTACTTAAAATTTATGTAACACCTGTTAAAAGTAAAACAAAAAAATAGGCTGTTAGAGTGGCACAAATAGCAGAGTGCCTGCCTAGCAAGTGCAAGGCCCTGAGTTCAAACCTCAATACCACCAACAAAAGTAAGATAAAATTAATTCAAATGTACATAGGTTTATGAAACTAATTATTGACATTGTATTGATAGGTGAAATATGCATTTTTAAATTTTCAGTTGAAAATATTTTTGGACTTCAGTGCATAAAAAAATTAGTCACATGGTTGAAATTGACAGTTTTTCAGAAAAATTTCATTTGGATTGCTATCACTTTCTCAAAGCAGCTTTCTCTTATATTCCAAATTTATACACATTTTTTCCCCCTTGGTTGAACTGGGGTTTGAACTCTGCTTCACACTTAAACAAAACAGGTGGACTATGCTGGAGCCATCCCTCCAGTCCATTTTGTTTATTTTGGAGCTGGCATCTCAAAAACTATCTGCCTGGACTGGCCTCAAACTGAAATCCTCCTGAGATGAGCCTCCCAAGTAGCTAGTATTATAAGTGTGAGCCCAGCTAAATTTATATACATTTTTTAAAAAGCTGTTCAGCCTCACACTGCTTTGTTGGGTATCTTCCTTAATCTCGCATTGGCTGTTTTAACCTTTTTATTAAGAAGTTTATTGTTTTGAAGGGCTTATCCCAACCTAATTAGTTTTAAATAGTTTAAATATATATATCTGTATACACACACACACACACACACACACACACACACACACACACACACACACAATGAAAATATACCCTAAGTTTTCAAATTTAAGCATTTTAAAATTTGCAAACACTTATGTTTAAATTGTTACAGGTGATGCAGATGCTTGAGTTGTATGCTCGAGTATATGAAGAGCTCCTGGCAATTCCTGTTGTGAGAGGAAGAAAGACTGAAAAGGAGAAATTTGCAGGAGGAGAATATACAACAACAATAGAAGCATTTATATCTGCAAGTGGAAGAGCTATTCAGGTATCAAACTGCTCTGCTTAGCATCCATAGGTGACTATAAGCACAGTCCATGGGCAGATTCAACAACAACTTCTGTCATTAGAGGCTCCTATTCTTTGTTGTTTTTGAAGCAGGGTCTTGCTATATAGCCCAGACTGGCCTTGAAGTTGCAATCCTCCTACCTCAGCCTCCCAAGTCCTGGGATTACAGGTACAAATCACCATATTCAACCACATTAGAACTTCTTGCTCCCATATAACTATAACCTAGTACCCACTGATCAACCTTTCTCCATCTCTCACTTTCCACCATTCTGGTAACCACCACTGTATTCTGACCTTTCATCAGATCAACTTTTGAAGAATCCACAGATAAGTGAGATCATGCGGTACTTGTCTTTTTGTGCCTGGTTTATTTCATTAACATGAAAACAAATTCTAGTGTGCCAATGTATAGGAGGGTAAGTGTAGATGACAAGAATAATGTACTATACATTTCAAAAAACTAAAAGAACAAATTTGATAATTTTTACATAAGAAAATGATGAGTGCTTAAGGAAACAGGTTTAACCTGATTTAAATGTTACACACTAACTGTATATTGAAATGTTACATTGTATCATTAATATGTTCAATTTTTAAGTTTTTATTTACCAGTTGAAAAGTGAAGCTGGGCATGGTTGAACATTTCTGTAACCCCAGGTACTCTGAAGGTGAAGGTAGGATGGCAGTCCAAGGCCAGCACAAGCAAAAAACTTGAGAAATAAACTAAAGGCAAAAAGGGCGTGGCTATGGAGTTCAGTACCTGGTACTGGGAAAAAGAATAAATACATATGTCCAAGGTCAACTAGGTCATGACTTATATTCTGAATTATAAAAGTTTAGTCTCCTTTTTTTAAACTTCATACTTAACTCCTGTTGAAAGGGGCTGCCCAGAACAAAACACTTGTATTTTGTTACTAATCCTGGTCTCTTGTTACATGAGTTATATTTTAAAACCTTATTTAATGTTAAAAATTGGAAATAAAATAGATGTAGTGCCATCTTAAAACATAGTAATCATTTTCAAAGGCATAAAAGGTAATTAAAATTAAAGCTTATGTTTTTCTTTTTAGGGAGCGACATCACATTATTTAGGCCAGAATTTTTCCAAAATGTGTGAAATTACTTTTGAAGATCCAAAGATACCAGGAGAGAAGCAACTTGCTTATCAGTGTTCCTGGGGCCTGACAACGCGAACCATTGGTGTTATGATCATGGTTCATGGGGACAACATGGGCTTAATATTACCACCCCGTGTGGCTTCTGTGCAGGTAGGGAAGATACTTCTGCTCATTGTTTCTTTTATAAAATATAAGCCATGTTTACTAAAGGAAATTTGAAAGGTTGACTTTCTGAATACAATTCAGCTAGATTTCTCTGATAATAGAAACAACAGAGTCTATAGCCCAGGCCACTGCATTGTATGAGTATATATAGCATTTGCATTATTTATTATTTATACTTCCTTAATTTTTGAAGCTAACATGAATAGAACTTTAGAAATCATTTTTTTAAATGAATAGGTTAAATGAAATATAGTTGGTCCATTGAAAGTGCATTTATATAGATAAGTGATACATAACTAATTAGTGTATGTACCATGTAGAATAGAAATCACAAATTGATTTAAGATCTATAGTCATGGGTAGGTTTTAATTCCTGGATAGCATGTAGTTATAGCACTTCATTGCTTCTATATGTTCTTTCTTTTTGCTGGATTATAGGTGGTGATTATTCCTTGTGGTATTACCAATGCACTTTCTGAAGAAGACAAAGAAGCACTGATGGCAAAATGTAATGATTACCGAAAGCGGTTACTCAGTGCTAACATTCGAGTCAGAGCCGATTTGCGAGATAACTATTCTCCAGGTTGGAAATTCAATCATTGGGAGCTCAAGGTACATCCCTCAGGCGTATCTCTTATCCTGACTCTGCAGCTTAGATTTAGATTTTCTCTACATTTACTTTTATAAAACTTAAGGCCTTTTTATTACTTTCCCTTATTTTGATAGCTGTGAGTTCTTTTCTTCACTTCAACTACTATTTTAAGTAGTAGTGATATCTAAAGTTGAAATATTGCCAAACTTAAAATAGTTTTGGGGGGGGTCTAAGGATGTAACTCCATAGTAGAATGCTTGCCTAGCAAATGCAAGGCCAGGGGTTTGATCTACAGTGCTGCACCTCCCCTCCCACCCCACTAAAAACTTTTTTCATGGAAGTCTTTTATTTTGTTAGAATAAAGATGATTTTTGAAGGTTTTGTTTATAATAAATGAACTTCATGTGGTTGGTATATTAAAATGTTTATGCCAGCAATTCATGTAATAAATTATTTGAACAGTAATATAGAACATTAGAATAATGATGCATGTACATTACGTAGCTATCATTGTAACAGTAGTAAAGCATCAGAGGGTAATTTCATTCTTGAATTATTATACGTTTTATATCAGTTTGATTTTTATTTTATATATACAAAGCCCATCTAATTCTAACTTCATTTATCACACAGTGTTATTAGATGATCTATGTTCTTCCATATTCTAGGATTTAACATTTTTTTCTTTAATTAAGACAGAAAATTTTTTTTTTTTTTTTTGAGTTAGAGTTTCACTGTGAAGCCCAGACTAACCTCAGACTCTCGTCAGCCTCTTGAGTGCTGGGATTACAGATGTGTTGTGACACTACACCTGGCTCAGAGAATCTTAATTGGATCTAGAAATTAGGGCTTAAGAATGTATAAACTCACATTAAATATAGGAAGTGGGATAGCAAAATGTAGTGAGTTTGTAGTGCTAAGCTTGGCAATATTGGGATTATTCAGTATTAATACATGGAGCAATCCCATAGTTGCCGGTATTTATCATCTTTTTTTTTTTTAAATGGCCCTGCGGTAAAGTTTCTGTTCTGAATAACAAATATACTTGTATTGCTTCCCTGTTGTGTACTATACTTTCTCCTTTACATGCTCTCATACCTTCAGTGAAGACTTTAACATGAGTGTTTTCTCTGTAATTTTTCCTTTAATTGCAGTTTTTTTGCCTACTAGGAATAACTGTTAGGTGATATACAGCATCTTCTCTAAACCAGTTTTTGCCTGCCTAGATACCAAATGTTAAAGGAGAAATGTAGTGTTGCTACTGGTTTAAAAAGAAAGAAAAAAATGTCTCCATGTTCATTTCTGAGGCTCTCTTCCTCCCCTTTCTCTCTTACTCACCCTTTCTTATAAGACCAATGTGTCTTTGACTCTGTCACTCTTTTTTGTTGGTGGGACTGGGGTTTGAACACAGTGTGTACTTGCAAAGCAGGTGCTCTGTTACTTGAACCATAATCCCAGTTCATTTTGCTCTGGTTATTTTTTGGAGATGAGGGGTCTTGTGAAATATTTGCCTGGGCTGACCTTGAACCGTGATCCTCCCAAGTAGCAAGGAGCCACTGGTACCCAGCTCTGTCACTCTTCTTTTTAGTCACCTAGCAAGCCTATACTATGTGGGGGGGAGATGTTGTTAGTGTGAGATAGGTCTCCTACAGCTTCCTTGTCTTCATTCCTCAGAATATAAAGCCCCTAAGTTTTTTACTTGATGCCTAAAATTAAAGATCATGAGAAAGAGAGTTTGATCAGATAATGAAAAGTACTGTTACAAATTGAGTTTCAATCACACTTCAAAAATTCAGAATTTGGAGTATTTCAGATTTTTGGATTAGAAATGTTTAAACAGTATATTCTATGTAATTATTTCAGAATCTGAAAAACTGAAATCTGAAACACTTTTGGTCTCAAGCATTGTAGATAAAAGGATACTTATCCTGTAGCTTTTTGTTATTGTTGTTTTGTGGTGCTAGGGATCAAACCCAGGGCCTCATGCATGCTAAGCAAGCATTCTGTCACTGAGTTACAGCTCCTCCTCCCCTCCCCCCATAATACTTAATACAATTTTGGTTTCATTTAGTTCAGGAATTCTTGGTAACAGAAGACATTTGGGGAACCTTGACTCATTTCATTTGGAGTGATTAACTTGTAAAGTATGTGTGTGAGCAATTTATATGTATTTTGAGACTCATTCAGATGAATACAAGAAGTATAAGATGTTTTTGATTTCCAGACTAAAACCCAGCTTATAATCTTCTTCAGTACCCCTAGAAAGAGGGAAATAATATGAATGAATTAATCATTTCTTTTTAAAACTAGGTTGAGTGATTAAAATAGTTTTGTGTTTCTGTGGAAAAGAAGAACAAAACTTAATTCTTTTTTAGAAGTATATTTGTAACTACTTAGAAAAAAACTACCAACAAAATATTCACCTTATTATTTGACTTCAGATCACCTTTCCAACTTTTACTTTTCATTTTCCCCTTTCACATATCTTCTTTCTTCTTCACGGACAGTCTCTGTTGTCCTACCTCTATGTTGTTGCGTCTTCTGTTTTTTGACCTGGATTGTAAAATGTTTTATCATGTAACAATCACAAACGTACACTAAAACAAACAGAGTGCAAAGAATTCATTTTTCCTTCTTGAACCATTTGAAAATAAGATGTTAGCCCAAGGTCTTCTTATCTTACAAGATGATGGTTATCGTGTCTCTTAGCCTGTTCTCAGTTTCTCTTAGGTTATTGTTATCTTGACACATTCTCAGTAGCCTTTCTATTAATTATACATTTTTATAGATCTATGATTCTGATATTATTCAATGGGCTATGATCTGTTACTACTATTGTTGTTGGTTTTGATGTACAAAGTAAGTCTGATCTGAATAGGATTCCTTAAAGCTAGATTTTGTGTCCTTTTGTGATTGCCCATCATTCTTCGAGCAAATCCTTGCTTTTTGGCACAAGGTATTATGGGCTTGTCTTGTACTCCTACCCTATCCCTGGAATTAGCTGTATCTCTAAGATCTGGCATTTTTTAGTGGAGAATGCTATTTACTTCTGACTGTGCTCTTTGCTTTTAACTTATCACTTCTTCAGTTTGTAAAATATAAGTCTTCTCTGAGGGTTAGGACTTCTAGGGTAACATTTAAAAATCTTCCTATGACTTTGATTTGGGGTATTACTCAGCAGCTGAATTGTATATAGAAGCACCTGACATAAAGTGAAAATCCTCAGTTTTAAAGGAGCATTCACTAAAAAAATAATTTAAGACCTGTTGTTTTTCAGGTAAGGTCTGAACCCTAAAAATAAAAGTTCTCCTTAAACCTTAAGGTTTTAGACCCCCTGGTGAAACAAATTCATAAGGATTGAATATTCACAAGTCTCAAACTTGCATGTAGTCAGTCCTTAAGTTCTTTTGTGAAATCCTTAGGGTATTGTAGTTCTTGGAGTGCAGTAGCAGGACTAGCAGTCTCAGCATCACATAGGAGCTTATTAGAAATATAAATTCTCAGGCCCATCCTTAATACTGTAACAAGAAACTAGTAGTTAAACCCTCCAGGTGATTCTAATGCATGCTACAGCTCTGTCCAGAGCCAAGTATTCCCAGCCAAAGTGCACCGTTAAGCCATGAATGAGTTAAGAATATGCAAATCCTCTCAATGGCTTGGGGTATCTTTGGCCTCAAGAAGCCTCTGTTTACCTCCATGTACCATGTGCTATTTATGAGAAAAGTTGGAAATGCCTATCTCAGTAACTACCTTTTCTCCATTAAGAGATTTCTCAGCTGGGTGGGGGTGTGGCTCAAGTGGTAGAACACCTGCCTGGCAAGCAGGAGGAAGAGGTCTTGAGTTCAAACCTCAGTATCTCCCCCCACCCCTCCTGTGTTCAATCCCCAATACTGCCCAAAACAAACAACAAAAAACCTGAAGAACTTTCTTAGCTCAAAACCACTCAGACAGCAGATATTTTCCTTTGTTATTGGAATGGGTTTCTGTAATACCTCAGGAATATTACCTGCTTTTTTCTTGTTTGGTTATATTTTTGCTTTTTGGATTGTTTATGATTTGCAGCAGATAAGTCCTTGAAATTAGACTGTGTATTCATTGGAGATATGGATGTGCCATTCTGCCTTTTTTTGTCTTATAGGGAGTTCCGATTAGACTTGAAGTTGGGCCTCGTGATATGAAAAGCTGTCAGTTTGTAGCTGTCCGACGAGATACTGGAGAAAAGTTGACAATTGCTGAAAATGAGGCTGAAGCTACACTTCAAGCTACTTTGGAAGATATCCAAGTTAACCTTTTTACAAGGTAGTTTCTGAGCATTGCTTATGTCTCTTCAAATCCTAACCAACCTCTGAGCTCAAATCCAAGGTATTTTGGGGTTGCTCCAACTGAAAGTAATCTTTCCTTCTCACCTCCCAGGCCACTACTTAATTTTGCTGCTCTCTCTTTTTGACTTGCATTGTGGTTATTTTTCTAAATTCCTCCTGTTCCCTATTATGTTTGTCTGTTTTCTGGACTGATTTGGATTAACTTTAGATCCAGGCTTTTCTAAAGGGATTAAGGCATTAATTCTCACGTGCAGGTTGGTAGCACCTGGGAAGCTTTAATAAGTACCAGTGCCTTAATAAGTACCAGTACTCAGTTCCCTCAGATACTAACTTAATTGGTCTAGGATGGGTCTGGCAACTATAGTTAAAAAGCTCCCCAGTTACACTGTGGCCAAGACTAGGAGCCTCTTGATTGGGTTTAAGAGTAGGGAATGGCTAGGCCCTGGCCTGAGTTACATCCCTAGCTCCTATAATGTTGGTTTTTTTTTTTAATAGTTTTTTTGGTTGTTGTTGTTGTTGAGGAAGTTCTGTGTGAGTGAAGTAGACTAAGCAGTTACAACCAAGAGAGGACAAAGTTGAGCTTTTCTTTCATGGAACAGTCTGAAGTCAGTGTTGTGGTCAGAGGTGGTGTCCTGCTTCCCCTGGTTATTCAGAAGCCTTGAATTATTTCCATTTTACTGATTCTGCCATCCTCTAGGGCCTACTGTCAATTTACATGCTCAAAACCAGATTACAGTCATGTCCAGGCAGTACTGGTTGGAGAGTGCAGAAGCCATGCGCCCACTGCTTTAAGCTTCAGCCTGCATTTAACTTTCCCCATTTCATTGGCTATAGTTTAGTTGCACAGGCCCATCTCAACAAAAAAGTGACAAAAGGGGAGAAGAGGAAATGGATTTGGTGGACAGCTAGCAGTCACTGGCACAAAGTTCATACGATCTTAGCCATGAGATTCAGAAAAAAACAAGTTTGTCTTTTTTTTCCTTTTTTTCCACTATCCATGAGTAGCTTAACTAGTATAGCTTTGAATGTGGAAGAGAATATTTACTTGGAGCATTGCTAAAACCTGAGGCTCTTAGAAGAATTACATGGTATATGAAAAATATCTTGAAAAATACGTATTTGTGTACTGTTTAAAAATATCTTTATAGAGTATTACTTACTATTACAGAATTACTACGTTTCCTATTTTGTGGAAAAGAAAACTAAGAACAGAGAGGTTTAAAAAGATAACTAGGCTCCCACAAGCAATAAGTGGTATAGCCAAGAATACAGTGGTAATCAACAGATTTAGCAGCAAGAGCAAAGTAATTAATAGCTGCCTAGTATGTGCTTGGCAAATTTCCCACACATTTAGGTTCACAGTAATGCAGTGATAACAGTGATAAGGTGACTGATTTTCTGAAGGTCATTGCTAATGAGAGAGTTAATATGTAAATTGAGTTCTTCTGACTTGCAGGTTTTCTTTTTTTTTTTTTTTTTGCAGTGCTGGGGATTTTTCATTAAATGTTGCTTATCTCATTAGATAAGCGTGTCATATTTGTAAAGAAAATTATACCTTTTCTAATATTTATGGTAGGGCCTCTGAAGACCTTAAGACGCACATGGTGGTGTCTAATACATTGGAAGACTTTCAGAAGGTTCTGGATTCTGGAAAGGTAAGAGACATCTAAAAAGGTGGATTTCTTTTTTCATTTTTCTCCTGCAGTTCTGGGGATTGAACCCAAAGTCTTGCTTGTGCTAGGTAAGTACTCTACCACTGAACTATATCCCTAGCCCTGAAAACTTTTGAATATAAAGTCACTTTTTTGTTTTGTTTTAGTGGTACTGGGTTTGAACTTGGCATTGAGCTTCCTAGGCAGACCCTCTACCACTTGAGCCACACCTCCAGCCCAGTAAATCACATGACTCATTGAACTTATACATGGTATTCATTATTTTTGTCAAGCCAGTCACTTAAAAGAATTGTATATTCAGCATTGTATACTGTTTCCCTTGGCTTTCCAGCATTCTCTTATTTTTAGCTAACATCTCTGAACTGATTGTGTAAAAGCTTTTTCTCATGCTTGATAGTTCTGAATAAAGAACATTTATTCTTTATGACTCCTAATATCTTCATTATTGAAAATTGTCATTTGGTTATTTCAGTTTGATATAAGTTCCTAAAGTATGCAGTGTTCCAGATTTAGAAATGTAACATGTAGATTCCTAAAATAAACTAAAACGTTTTCCACAGTTCCCTGACCATACATACATACTTACATACTTACTTGGTTGAACTTTCTGAGTAATGTAGGGGAAAGTGTTGCTCAGATTTAAGGCTCCTTTTTGGAATGAGTGGCTACATAGAGTTTTTGACTTTGGTAATTAATAGCTCTTTAAGGTTTCATTAGTTTTATGTATTGTGTATATGCACCTGTTCTTAGTTGAAACTTTAAACTTTCATAAGAAATTTTGATTTGCAAAGTTATTTATTATTGGTATGAATCATTTATGGACTTTAGTATTCTATGTTTGAATATGCAAACAGTCCTGTGTCCCTGGGTTACAGATGAGAAAACCATGGGCCAGAGTCTAAATGGATTAATCCAAGCAACAAGGAACTAGAACTAGGCCTGGTGCTAGAAGTTATCCCAAGTAGATAGACTTATAGGCATGAGCCTCTAGTACCTGGTTCTGGCTCAATTTAATGTACTTGCCTTTGTATCTTTTTTTTTTTTTTAACTCATGCTGAAAATATAAGGCAAAGATTGCTTTTATGTCCATTAGTATGGCTCTTATTGCTCAAGTTGGGAATATGAATCTCTGTGGGTCTCAGTTTCAAGATAGATAATCTCAAAATCCCCTTTAGATTCATGATTCTTTGGTATTTAGCCTTCTACTATTGGCTTATGTCTTTACAATCTTTCACCTTTCTGGGTTCCATAATTTTTACCTTGACGTATAGTTGTAATAGGAAGCTTTTCATACTTGTGTGTTTTTCCTTTCTTTACAATTTGTTGATTATTTTCCTTTTGCTAATTTATATTTTCCTAACTTCTGAGTTTAAAATTTTCCCTTACTGTAGAAATATGGTAGTCACTTTTTTAGCACAGTGTATTAGAGAAATTATGTAAGAGTTAATAAATCAATAGGGTAGCTATCAGTTAATCCATTGATTTAAAAAAAATGAATCTCACAAGGTATTTAATGAGTTATATCTTGTATTTTAATATTAGATAAATTACTGCAGAGATTTCAACTTCTGTTCTAAAGTAGGACATTAGGTAGGTCATTGGTATGTTCAGAGAGCACATAGGACCTAAAGAAAACTTGTGTTTTACTCCCACCTCATGTGGGGTCAGCTTAGTTGTGTCGAGGCTGTTGTAAATAAAAATAAATGTACCAGGAGGGGAAGAATAGGAAAGGATCTTTGGAACTTGAATGTAGGTGAAGGCTTGTTTTTTTTTTCTACTCTTGTCTATTGGTAAAAGTGAGAATTACTGTTGCCACATATTTGTAGTCTATTTTGCTGATCACTGATTTTTGAATATTGCTATTTCTCAACATTAACATTTTCTTCTAAAAAAATTTTCCCCTTACTATGGGTTAAATTGAGGGCTGAGCAGCTGTACCACTTGAGCCACGTGTATTTTGAAGTAGAGTCTCACTAATTTTGCCTTTGCTAGGGGCTGGCCTTGAATTGAGGATCCTCCTGCCTTACAAGCACATGTGCCTCCATGCCCAGCTTCTTCTAAAATTAAGACATTACATACTGCAAAAAAATATTTTTAAACAAAGCTATAGAACTGATTAAAATACAATTTAAAACCTTTTAGTGGCTGAGTAAATAGCCTAAACATGAATATTGCCCTTTTTTTATATTTATGAATGCCAAGCATAAATAGCTGGATATTTCAAATCTTATCATCTAAACCTTACTTTGAAACCAGAAAGAATTAAAATATAGTTTTTACAAAATTATCATTTGAGTTCGAATACAACTTCCTTTGAATTTGTTCATATGGTGCAATCATTTTAAATTTAAATTATTTCAAAAGTATAGAACCACCTCGAGGCTTAGTACTTTTTTCCTTAGAGAAAAAGAAAATACAACTTTGCTGTAAAAATTGTTAGTTATTAAAAGTATAGCTATAAAAATTTTATATTAGTAGAAGCCAAAGTTTCAGAGAAACCAGATTTAAATTTACTCCTCAAAGACATTCTTTATGATTAGGTCTTAATAGTTTATCATTACATAGTTAAAGGAGTAATTAAGATTGTCTTTTGTTACAAGTTTTGTCATCTGTTGTCTGTATCATAGGGCTGCGGATGAATCCAAGGGCTTTGATCATGCTAGTGAAGCTCTCATACTGAGCTGCATCCCTAGCCCTGTCATGAATTTTAAACAATATTTTATGAATGTACATTTTTTTCATGCTTTTTGTTTATAAGTGCTAATGATTTACAACTCTCAATACAGGAAGTCACTGTGTTATTTCAGCTGATATCTACGGGTTTATTTTTGCTTCAGTTTTCATTCTACAAAGAATTCAGTGTTAAAACTTCTCCAGATGTTTAACTGTTTCCAATCTCTGCTACTTTTGTTCCATTTTGCCCCAGCCCCCTCAAGGACTTACCTTTTATCACCTTTTTGTCATTTTAGGGCAGCTTATCAGAATAACAGTTCATGAACTTTGTTGTTTTGTGATACTGGGGTCTGAACTCAAGACTTTGTGCTTGCTAGGCAGGCGCTGGCTAAGTAGGTCTCTACCACTTGAGCCACTCTCCCGGTCCATGTAGACTAACACATTTTACTGAATAAAAAGAGACACTTACATAGCTAATCCTTTGCCATCTCCTGCATTAACATTTTCCTGGGAAGTGCTTGTTTTTCTATAATTTCCTTTTGAAACATGTTTAATCAAGTACAAGGAAGAGTTTGCAGAGGAACTTTTTTTTTTTTTTCCTGTTTTTGTGTGTGTGTTTTGAGACATGGGCTCACTTATACAGCCCATGCTAGCCTCAACTCATGATCCTCCTGCCTTACTTCCTGAGTGTTCCTCTGTATACAGAGGAGAGCTTAATTTGAGTGTGGAACATGTGGCTGGGATTAATTGATGAAAAGTTGGAGGGGAAGCTGGAAACATTGCTATTACTTTTAGTGTCTCTTGGGTCTCCCTTTCCAAGAGCTCTAGATTGCCTTCAGCTGCTTTTAAATTGGTATTTCTGGTTTGTTTACAATGCACGTCCCATCATTAATTAGTATTACTCTCCAGGAGGTTTTTTAGGGCTGTTATGTAATTGTTATTTCAGGAAAATCTCATTTTGAAGAAGACATACTATGAAAAAATTAACATTCATAAATGGAGACAAGTCTTATTGCTGGTAGTCAAGCCTTTACATTTTATTAAAAGAAAACTCAGGACTGGAGGTTTTTAAACAGGTAGTAAATTTCGAAATTAGGATGAAATCCTATGTCTCCTGATTCTAAGAAAAATAGGTTGTTTTTTGATACAAAATGATAACTGATTTTCACAAGCTCTTGGACCTTAAAAAGTATTCACTTACCCATAACATACTAGATACATTATGATATAAAATAAAGTTTGCCTGATTGTTAGTTGTTATTAACATCAGTTTAAAAATCAGTCTACCACTGGGAGCTGGTGGTTCACGCCTGTAATCCTAGCTACTCAGGAGGCAGAGATCAGGAGGATCGTGGTTCAAAGCTAGCCTGGGCAGATCAGTCTCGAGACCCTATCTCAAAAATACCCAATACAAAAAAGGCTAGTGGAGTGGCTCAAGGTGTAGCTCCAGTACCACAAAAAAAAAAAAAAAAAAAAAAAAACCAGTCTACCATTTACCATCTCTAATAACCATTCAGGAATGGAGAGCAGTCAGTTGTTCACATTTGAAATGGGAGCATGCAATCTCAGTTTACTATGGGACATATTAGTGTGTTACAAAGTTGCCTTCATCGTGCCTTGTTCTATGAGTTTGGGTTTTTGATAGTGCAAGAACATTCTTTACTGTCTCATATACCTCTAGCAGTTTCTGATATGTTTGCAAAGGTACCATGGCCTGAAACAGGCTGGGACACCTACCCTGTTTGCTTGTAAGTTATATAGAGAACTCAAATAATAGACTAGAGTAGAGCAGGGGCTGTTAATACTGAATACATTTCCTTTTCTTATTAGATTGCTCAGATTCCATTCTGCGGGGAAATTGACTGTGAAGACTGGATCAAAAAGACCACTGCCAGGTAAATACAATCAACCGACATACTTGTGAGGCTTTGCACTAGGAAGGAATGGAAATATGCAACAGGAATGAGGGGAATTCTTATTTGTTCTTATTTTCAGGGATCAGGATCTTGTACCTGGTGCTCCATCCATGGGAGCTAAAAGCCTTTGTATCCCTTTCAAACCACTCTGTGAGCTGCAGCCTGGAGCTAAGTGCATCTGTGGCAAGAACCCTGCCAAGTTCTACACCTTGTTTGGCCGGAGTTACTAAAGGACAAAACAAAATCCTCTCTTCAATCTTCCTCAATTTTTAAGAAATTGGTACTGATATCTTCTCAGATACAGTTTTTTGATTCTTTTTTTAAAATAAAAGTTCTAACAGCTATTAGATGAACAACTATTCTTATGCCTAAATTAAAAGTAGAAAAAAGACTTTTCTGTAAACAACCCCATTAATAAATACTATGTACTAATACTGTTCTATGTGTTCAATTCTTTCTGAAATATCCAAATTACATACACAATTAAATTCTTACAAGAGACGCAGGTCATTGAAAGCTAGGTAAGATCTAAATACACCTCATGATGGTTAGACCTGGTCCCAGAAATTGTCCCGTCTTAACATCTTGTAGCACTTCTTTTCCATAAACTACAAATGGAAAAAAAAATAATAAAGCTTTCCCTTAAGCTTCTTTCCCTCTAGTTACAATTGGGTATTCAAAAACGTCTTAATTTTGGAAGAAACCATCAACCCTTCTCATTTCTATGTCGCCCTTTGCAGTTTTTCTCACCATAGCAGTTCTTAGTGAGATCACTGAGGACACTTCTAACAAAAGCTAATATTTGCTGCTTATTCTTCTTAACCATATCACTGTGCTACATATGATACTAACATTGCTCCTATAACCTGCCCTCCTACCTCTCTTGACTTTTTTCTTAGTGTGAGTCTTCACTGGCTTTTTTTTCTTGACCTGCTTCTTAGACACTGGTATACTAAACTTCCATACTTGGCCTTCTTATACTGCCTCATCAAGCAGCATTAATAATCTAATGATTCCAACATTTGTATTTCTCGGTTCAAGCGCTAGACCTACTCCAACTGCACACTGCATTCTCCTCTGGTTCATTACATACCAACTCAGCATGACCCCGCCCCCGGCAAGATCTCATGTCACCCTCTGCCCCCAGACCTCTTCTTCCTGTAGTAGGCCTCTCTAGAAGGTTAACTCTTACAAAATGTTACCCTGTAACTCAAACCAGAAATTTGAGTCATTCTAAGTAGCCCTTCCAACATACTGTCATCATATTTGTTTGGCTAGAAAAATAGTTTTCAGTTACTTTTAATGTTTTTTAGGTCTTGCCATTTCAAAGATTTAATGACCTCCAGTCTCCTCTCCAACGTCAATCTGCATTTCCACGGGAGTGTTTATTTTTGTCTTTTTTGTAACATGGTTTATTATGTTTTTCTACCCCTTGAACTCCTGTGTTTTTGCCTCATCATCATTTGCAAGAAGAATGTAAACACTTAGCCTCATCTGGCTTACATTAACCGTTCAGTGTCCTCTTCAATCCAACAAAGTCCTTTGCAACCTAACCTATTTCATGCCTGTCTCTTTGCCTAGAATGTCTTTCACCACTCACTTCTAGTCTGTTTGGTAAATTTCTTATTTCAGAACTCCATTCATTTGGTGGTGATACATAACACCAGTAAAGAGAATCAGCTTCGAGAAGGATTTGAATCCTGAGTAGTTTAAAGGATGAGTAGAATTTCAATATAAACAGAGGAGGAAGGACGTTTCTGGCAGAGAGAGGATGATGTAAAGGCAGGAAAGTACATGCTATATAATGAAAAACAAAGGAACTGTTCCTTTTGTTGATAGGAAATTGTCTACTGGAAAGATTAAATATAGCATGTTATCAGGGCTAGTGTCTTGAGGATGTGGATTCATAGGCCTTTTTTAATGAGGTCAGCTGAAATATCTGAGCTGCATCTTTCTACTCTGATAACATGCTATATTCAACAATTTGTTGCTGATTTTCGGCAGTTTAGAATGCTTTATCTTACTCTTCCATCCTTAGTAATCAATATACATTGGCTGTTTCTTAAACTGAAAAAATGGGAAGAATCTAGTAAGTATCTCAGAGTTCCTCTACCTCATAGAGTAAGGTAGTTAAAACAACACCTAATGTTAAACAATAGTTACTGTTTTGACAGTTACATAGTTAAGGAAGGGCCACTTCACCTAAATTATACCTCTTATACATTGGCTTTTTTTTTTTTTTTTTTTGGTAATTTTCAAGCGGGTGCGTGAACCTAAATACAGTATAATCTAAAAAAATGAATATTCTTTTACTTGCAAGTGACAGCTATAAACTGGACACAGTCTAGTTTGGAAGCTATAGGGAATTGGTTCCAGGATCCCTCCATGGATATCAAAATCTTCTGGTGCTCAAGTCCTTGTATAAAATGGTAAAGTATTTGCATATAGTCTGCACAAGTCCTCCTACCTAAATCATTTCTAGATCACTTATAATACCTAATACAATAGAAGTGCTATGTAAACATACCATACTATTTAGTGGATAATGACCAGTATAAAAAAAGATGCAACCTTTGTTTTCAATTATTTTCAATCTGCAGTTGGTTGAATCTGCAGGTCTGGAACTCATGAATTTAGAGGTGGACTCTACATGATAGTCACAAAAGTAATTACATGCCTGGTGCTCACCGCAGTAAAAGAAGAACAAGGTGTTTCTGCTACTGGCTGTGATCACAGGGACCAATATATCTATGCTATCTTAACAATTTCTAGCCCCTCCTTGGGTCAGTCCTCTCCTATGTGTTGTCAGATTTTCTTTCTCTACCGGATCTTTACATCAGCTTGGAAATATGCTGCTATTTTTCACAATCCCCAAATAGCCTTCTTAAGGGGAGCGGTGCTGGGGTTTGAACTCAGGGTCTTGTACTTGCTAGGCAGGCACTCTACCACTTGAGCTACTCCACCAGCCTGTTTTGCTTTGGTTATTTTTGAGATAGGGTCTCACTTTATGCCAGGGCTAGCCTAGACCACAATCCTCCTATTTGTGCTTCCCTGTGTAGCAGGATGACAGGAATGTACAGCCCCATCCAGCCATTGGTTGAGATGGTGTCTTGCAAACCTTTTGTTGGCATGGGACTGTAATCCTCCAGATCTCCTCTTCCCAAGTAGCTAGAGTAACAGGCTTGAGCCACTGTACCTGGCTAAAAATATCTTTTCTCAACTCTACATCTCCTTCACAATGAGTAAAGTTGATTGAAATGATTATTTGTATTTGTATCTTTAATTTCTTTTCTGGCCCCCATCTCATGTTTGCCCTCACCACTCCCCTGAAGCCACTCTTATTAAGGTCAGGAAGGAGGAGTTCCTTTCTTGTTACTATTAAGTAGGCCTTTGACTGATTGAATGAGGTCTGCCCACATTCTGAAGGGCATTCTTACTTTATTCAGCCTGTGGGTTTAAATACTCATCTCATCCAGAAACATACTCACAGACCCATCCAGAATGTCTTGGATGTCATCTCTGAAATAGCAAACCAAGGGGGCACATAAAAGTAATCATTAGCCAGTCATAGTGGTTCAAGCCTATAGTCTAGCTACTTGGGAGGCAGTGATTGTGAGGATTGCTGTTTGAGACCAGCCAGGTGGAAAGTTCACGAGACCCCTATCCTCAACCAATGGCTGAATGTGGTTGCATCCACCTGTCATCCCAGCTATGCAGTGATACACAAATAGAATCACAGTCCAGGCCACCCAGGACATAAAGCAAAACCCTGTCTCAAAAATAACCAAAAGTAAAAAAGACTAGCAGAGTGGCTCAAGTGGTAGATGCCTGCCTAGCAAGTAGAGGCCCTTGAGTTAAAAAAAAAAAAAGTAATCATCACAGTCAGACTTTAAATTCAGAAAAGAATCTGTATAGCAATACCAGCCTGTGTTTCTTTAAAAGATTGGTGGTAGGCAGGCTACTTAAAACAATATGGGCCACTACTGTTTTAGATACTCAGCAAGTGGTAAGCCTCTAAGAGCTACAAGTGCCTGACAGATGATAAGATTTTAATAAAAACCAAAACCAAAACTTCCTTCCATCAATCAAATCATTACTTGGCTTTTTTCCTGAAACTACATGGGATTATGTCTTCACCTCCTCTAGTTTAAAAATGTTTGCCTTTGCTGAAAATGAGGAATGTTTTTCTTGTCTTATTTACAAAGACTGGAAGTAGGGTGGCTTTTTATTCCAGGTCAGTAGGCAAAGCTGTAGAAATACCACCCTACCTTTAGCTTTGGCTTTCACTTACTGGATTAGTGACCCTAGAATATTCCCTACTTCACACAGTAGATGGCATTCAAAAACCATTTACGCACCAGATAGATAAGACATGGTTGTGGATGTCAAATGTCTTCACTAGAGCCACTGCTGCATGCATAGAGTGGAAGAAGCTGGAAAGGCCACAGCCACCAATGAGCATCTACATAATTGAAAGGCGCTCTGATTAAACACAAACAAGTGTCTCAAGTCCATATTGGAAGCTAGTGTCTTCCATTTCCATAAATCCTTGTTCACGTGACATCTCTTGCTTAATTGCCCTTTAAACTATTTTATGGCTTTATAGCAGCCGTATAAAAGGTCATTTCCAAATATGACAGGCGCTGAAAGGCTGAAGGGAAGAATTATCTAGGACCTGTAATTACTAAATCTGTAGTGCCTGCTCCCCTACGAGCTCAACCTGCCTGAGGAAAGGAGAGAAACTGCCAGAGCACTGAGCTGCCATGGGGCGCTACTCGGGAAGAAGTTTCCGTCTGATCCTCATGTGTGTGGTCACCATTCTCCTTTTTGTGATGGAGTTAGTGATTGCCCACATAGGCAACTCTCTCTCTTTGGCCTCTGATGCCTTTGCTGTTCTTTCCCACTTTTTGTCCATGATCATAGGACTTTTCGGTGTCAGAGCCAGCAATATAAAACAGCACAAAAAGAACACATATGGCTTTCTTCGAGCAGATGTTGTGGGAGCATTTGGCAATACCGTTTTTGCTGTGGCCCTGATGTTCAGCATCCTGGTTGAAGCCATCAAGAGGTACATCAGTCCCCAGAAGACTGAGGCACCCCTGCTGGTACTTGGTGCTGGACTCGTCGGGCTGTTCTTCAATGTTCTTAACTATGTCATCTTCTTGGACTGCTGTTTCTGTACAGCACCCAAGCCAGAGAGACACACTGATACAGGTAAATAGCTCCTCAGATGGTGGCAGAACATTTGCAGAGTCCTGATAGGTGCTATCTTGGGGGCCACTGATGCTGCTATCTGGAGAGGCCCTATTCACTGGGTGGGCCTTTTGTGCCTGTGACCTTATAATAGGCCTTTCTCAGGAGAGTTGCCTTCAATCTGAAGTTCCTTTTGAACAAAGTGGCAGCAGGCCACTTTCGTGTTTGGGAGGTATTCTTTAATTTCTACTCAGAGAGAATGAAAAACTTTGTTCAAGTGGGTAGATAGGAATCGAAGGTGCTACCTGTAGCCCTAGATGGTGCAATTGAAAAAAAAGTGGATGTGGGTTGAAAACAGTCTTGACACTTTTGTTTACTCAGATGCAGCATGGCTGTGTTTGAATTTCAAAAAAATATTGTGAAATATTCCATCAAATATGTTAAAAAATGTGGACTACTTAATCAACTCACATAGACCAAAGTATCAGACAGCTGGCTAGGCCGAGACATTCTTGGGAGCATATTTAAGGAATATTACATAAAATAGGGAGAGAAAAGAATAAAAGTAAGATGGTCTAGTAAAGTTTGCTGTTGTTTGTTCTTTTGGACTGGAAATATTTGCAGTTACTTTATGCATTTGCTCTATGTGAGTAAAAGGAAAACAATGTACCTGTGAATCTTCAAGGGGGACTTAAAGAGTGGGAAACTAAGTTACTGGGTCATCTAACACAAGACTGAATTAAATCTTGGAAGAAGATATATCTTAAAAATGCCTTTTTTTCTTTCTTTCTTTTTGGTGTTATGGGGTTTGAACTCAGGGCCTCATGCTTACTAGGCAGGTGCTCTACACCTGAGCCACTATACCAGCCCTAAAAAAATGCTTCTTTATCAGATGGAATCATCTTCCTTTCATTTATTACCACAAAAATGGATTTTAAAATTATATGTATATTATATATATATATCTCAAAAGTTTGTTTCAGAAAAGAAATTTCCAGTGCTTCTCTTAGAAGGAGTTCAAACAGTCATGGCTTTAACACAGGACAGAAGGCAAGTTAGCTCACTCACCTGTTTTGCCATACAGGTAGTAAGAACTAAATAAAATGCTAAGTGTTTAGCACCTGACAGACACTTGATAAATGTTAATTTTTTAGAATCACAATGCAAACCTTTAAATTATAAGATAATCCAGTATCATTTCATTCTAATTACTCATCAGGGCTTTAAGAAATTTCAAGGTTTCCCTTATTCACTGCTGATCATGTTTTTTCTCACTAGTAGGAGCATATATAACCAAGTGTGGGGAACCTCATAGTTTAAGTTTGCATTCTTCCTTGAAGCACTTCTGACTTTGCATAGATTGTGTCAGTGGATCCAGTCTTAATTTCCCTATTAGAAGAACGTATCTGACAAGAGCACCTATATTGTGAGTAACTATAAAGGGAACGAGGGTCTAATCTTTATTCAATTTAACAAATAAAGTTAGTTAAGGCATCATCTTGGCAAAAGGCAATTGTTAGTTAACTCGAGATCCTACATTTTGGTTACACCAATCATTAAAATTCACATATGTATATATTGCATATCAGCTCTATGTAATTATTGTTAGGTGTAAATTTAAGGCATAGAGAATTATTTCAAATGGTTAGTGTTGACAGTGGGAGTGTCTCACTGAGCTTACAGTCATGTCTTCAGTTGCCTGTACTCTTGATACATCATATCTACCTGCATTTAAGAAAAGCAGTTTAGGCCAAGAGTCTGACGCTGACCCACATGGGAACTGACACACAACCATAGTTCTAGTTTATAAACTGAATTATTATCTGATAGCGCTTAGTTCAGCTCTTGTCTGGGAAACAGTACTTTTCAATCTTTATGTCCAGGCTAAGATAACAGTAAGAAACTTAAGAAAAATACTTCATTCACCCTGGCCACATGGGTTTCTATTGGTTTAATTCCAGAGTATCTACCTTCTTTTGAGATATCTGATGCTGTTGCATACTCCACTCTAATAACTAAGTATAGTGGTGGGCATTCTACACATATAATTATTGCTTTAAGATCTGTGCTCTATGTTACCATTATTATTTTGACAGCTTTTGGTCTTGCTGAATTTTTCAATTAGAAATTTCAGAGTGCTTAAACCCAAGTAGTTTTAGGATGACTACCTGACTTGTTACCATTTGTGTCGCAAGTTATGTAGTTATCATTTGTTCTAAACTACATTTTGATGTCCTTTTGATCAACTAAATGAATTTAAGAGTACATATTTAGGTCAGATAAATATGTACACAGTTGGCATTAGTCAAATTGGCTTACGTCTCAATAAGAAATAAAATTAATCCATCAATATTAACTTAGAACAGGAGGTATAAACTATAAGGGAGAAAAAGATTATTTTATTTATTTATTGTTGAGATAGGGTCTCACTAACTGGCTGACCTAGAACTCATGATCCTCCTGCCACAGTCTACAGAGTGCTGGAGTTTCAGGAATATTCCACCATGTCAGATGAGGGGAGAAAGATTTTTTTTTTTTTTTTTGGTGGCACTGGGACTTGAGCTCAGACCTTCACACTTGCTAGGCAGGTGCTTTTACCACTTAAGCCACTCCACCAATCCAAGAAAAAGAATCTTGATTACAAAATATTCAACCTAAATTTAAGAGAAGGAATTTCTACATGTGTAGAACCCCTGTTTGTAGCACTTTGAGGTACCTATGGACTAAAAAGCTGCTAGTACCCCCTGGTTCAGTGATCAGAATCCAATAATCAATCATCATTGTGGAATCTGTAGCCGGAGAGAGCTTTTACTTAGCAAGCCTTCCATCTCCCCTGGTTCTATGGATCTTTTACTTGTTTTTGCTTTATCTATGTGCTGTAACTTTAAATTAAATACTAACAAAACTGACTGTATACAGTTAAGACTTTCAACATTTCTGGGATTCATGGAGTAAGTTATGCTGGAGAATCAGACATATAGAGCCAGCCCTGAGTTCAAACCCCAGTGCCATTAAAAAACAAAAACAAACAAAAAGAAGCAGACATATAGAGCCAACCAGCAATATTTTTAAAACCTGGGAGAAAAGAATGTGTGGGAGTCAAGTTATGTGCATACCTATATTACCAGTACTCAGGAAGATTACGACTTGGAGTCTAGCTTATAGCAAGTTCCAGGCCAGCCTGGGCTACATAGTGAGACCCTTCTCAAAAAAACAAAACAAAACAAAAAACAACAAAGGAAGGAAGGAGGTAGGTTGGGAGGGAAGGGAGGGAGAGAGGAAAAGAAAGATGTAGTTGGGATGGGGCACATGGAAGATGGGACTGATACAAAGCCATCCATGACACAAAAGAGCACGAAAGAGTTTAGGAGAAGGTGGAGCTTTTATTTTTGGCTAAAATGAAAGGCACAGTGAAAGATACAAGCAGTAAGGAAAATACAAACAAAATAGGTTTAAAGTTCCAAAATGTTGATGGCTATATGTGTATGTTTGGGGGAAGGGAGTGGGGAAAAGGGTAAAGAGGTAAAAACAACATAAAGATCTAGATCTTAGGAAAAATGTATACCCACTAGCTTGCCTGCCTTCCTTCCTTCCTTCCTCTCTCTCACTTTCTTTCTTTTCCTTTTTTCCTTTCTCTTTCTCTCTCCCCCCTTCATTCCTCCCCACTCCCTTTCCCCTCCTTTTATTTCTTTCTTTCTTTGAGACAAGGTCTTGCTATATAGCCCAGGCTGGCCTAGAAGTCACTATATCCTGCTTCAGCTCCCAATACTGGGATTACAGGCCTGTGCCACCTTACCCAGCTAACTAGTTACTTTCTTTAGGCTGAAGGACTAAATTTGCTTTGCTTGTTTTTTAGTTAGGGTCTTACTTTGTAACCCAGAGTGATCTTGAAGTCCTGGTCCTCTTGTCTCAGCCACCCTAGTACTGGGATTACAGATGTGTACCACTATGTCTGGCTTGTTGATTTTTTTTTTCTATTCCTTATTTACTTTGATTTTCCTTTGACTTTTACATTATCTTTTATGTTCAAATTTTTTTAAAAATTATTTTTCAGACCCAAATTGTCTTTAAAATTTAACTACCAGAACTTTCTATGCCCTTGACTTGTACTAGAACAGATAACCTTGCTGTACATTGGCCTGTATTTTAAGCTAAAGATAATTTTGTGCAGCTCACTTTTCTAATTCAGTGGCTTTTGTTCTATTTTTACATCTTTGTCTGTCTAGGATAGATCAGGCTTGCCATTTGTATCACTTAAATGATGAATTTATATCTGAAACATCTGTATATTACTTTTAATTATTTGGAAAATGCCTTTCTTTGATATTTAATTTTGTTTTGATTCCAAATTGTGCCCTCTTACCCCTCCCTCCCACTGACATCATCTTCTTAGACTTGCTAGGGGTGGTGACAGCACACAAGGCAGGCAAGGTGGTTATTGCAGAAAGTTTTAACACAGTGCTGGTTAGCACAAACTTCTAGATCAAACCCAGTTCTGTAGTGGGGCAGTACTGTAGACACTGAGAGCAAGTTAGAATTCTCTTATTTTGGAGGAAATTTTATCTGGAGACAAGTAAAGTAGGCAAAGCTCTGAGGGTTCTAGGAGAGGTAAGGAAAATTTGCTGCTTCTCCTTCAGGGGCAAATACCATGAAGTAAATAAGACATAAGAAACTATGCAAGCTGGGTGTGGGGTGCACTGTGGTCATCCCAGCATTCAGGAGGCTGAGGCCGCAGGGGCTCAGGGTGTGGGGAGCAGGGAGAGGGAGAAACTGCACAGAAGAATGTACTCTTGAACTGAAAAGAGAAGACTTCCTAGGCATGCATTACATTACCAGCATTCTCTCTAGTTCAGAGGCAGGATTGGAATGACTGGGAATGTGCAATTAATATTAAATAATTTTAAGAGGACTGGGAGTGTCGCTCAGTGTAATTGCCTAGCGTGTCGAAAGGCGCTAGGTTCAATCCCTAGCACTGCAAAAAAAAAAAAATGTTCTGTTAACTAAGTACCACTCTGTAATTTCAAAAACAAGCAAGCAATTTTAAGAAACATGATGCTTAATTCCCAGTATTCCTTTGCAGTGTTCTTTATTTGACACCAACTACTGCTTTCTGAGCACTGTCACAGGTTTTGATTAATCAACTCCCACATGAAGATTCTGTGATAAGAACACATGCGCATTGCAGACCACAGTACCAGTCTCACAGGAGTTGTTAATAAATCCCTGCATCTCTCTGAAGATCAGCCTGGGCACAGAGCAAGACCCTGGCTGTAAAAAAAAGTGGGGATTATGATGATATGAATGAAGCCCATGTGATAGATTCATATTTCTAAGTTATAGATGAAGAAACTGAAAGTACTAAGTGTTTTATGGCTAACCCAAAGTTGGTGTTAGAATATTCCAGGAAGGTGGGGGGGAAAGTAATTATTTTGACCATCTTGGTGGTCAGATGTTTACAGGATGTAGAGAATGTGGTTCTTTGTTTTTTTGCTTTCTTGAATTGTTCTGCCTCTCTCTCTCTCTCTCTCTCACTCTCTCTCTCTCTCTCTCTCTCTTTCTCTCTCTCTCTCTCTTTCTCTCTCTGTATTGGAATTTGAATTGAGGGCCTGGCACTAACTAAGCAGGTGTTCTACTACTTGAATCACATGCCCAGCCCTTGTGTTAGTTATTTTGGGGATAGGATCTTGTGTTTATGCCTAGACTGGCCTGGACCTCAGTTCTTCTATTTATGCTTCCCATGTAGGTGGAATGGCCCACATGTGCTGCTGTGCCTAGTTAGTGGTTAAAATTGGGTCTTATAAACTTTTTGCTCTGGCTTGCCTCGAACCTCCAGCCTCCTCTGGATCACCACCTTCTGAGTAACTGGGATTACAGACATGAGCTTCCATGCCTGGTTTTTCTTTAGTAATCATTGTGGTTTTTAAAAAACGTGAGTATAACTGTGATGATTTTGACATACACCAGTTTTGCCACCATTCTTTATGGGAGGCAATAATATCCAGTGACCCCACTTCCTTAAATGTTTCCAAAGTCCATGTCCTGTTATTTATTGTCTATCTTGAGAGAACCTCGAGGAAGTAATTTTTGATAAAGTATATCTGTATGCTTGTTTTTTATTTGCTGTGACATCTCTAAAAATGTATCGTTCCATTAGTACACAGGAAGAAAGGTGACTCTTACCCAAGGGTAATGAGAAGTGGGAGTCAGTTCCTTACAGAGCAGCAGGGATGTCAGGCTGAAGGAGGAACTAACTGGACAGGCCATCTGTTTTTTGTAGATAATTTTTTTTTAGTCTAGGCGGGCCTTGAACTTGCCATCCTCCTACCTCAGCCTCCCAAGTGCTGGGATTCCGAATGTGCACCAACATGCCTGGTTTGTAGATTTCTTTACTTGAAGGAACTGTCCTTTGAGATTATACAGGACAAGGAAGAGGGAACAGGCCACTAGGTATCCATATGCTGACAGTGTCACATGACAACATGGTTGGGACTAAGCAACTTTCATGCATGAGGCTAGAGTAAGTGAGTAAGTAAGAAATAAAGGATAAAAGACAGACAGTGATAAAAATAGTAGCTTAGTTTTTAATAAAAACTGTATTGGAGAATGTATATTGGAGGTCCCAATGGGCTTCATAATACTTACCTCAGGATTAAGCTTATCTGTCCTCCTACAGGCAGACTCAGTAACAGATGGAGCAAAGATGGGTCCAGGAATAGTTTGAAGGGGAGTGATTGAGCTAGACCTATTCCAGTTCTTCAACAAACTCACCAGTGAGAGAAAACCCTCCTCTCCCAAGACTGACGTCATTTGTGAGGTCTGGGGAGGTAAAAAAGGCTGTCAGAAAAAAGGCTACACTGCTCATGGTCTCCTCAGGCCAGCACAAGATATAGGAGTGTCCTCCCCTTCAGCTTAAGTTCTCTTCACTCCTGGCTCCCTTTGAAGTATATGTGTAGTTTATCAGAGCAATATTGCTCCATTTCCATAAGGATTGTGCTCTCAATATGAACCTCTGCTTCTCTAAAATTAGTGTTTGGCAATGTAGATACTCCTCTGTGACTGGTGTGGGTTAGAACAGTAAGGATGTTAGTTATCTCTGTAGCCCTACACAGGTTCAGTCTTGCTCACCAGAGATTACAGAATGACAAGAAATGAATGATAACATCAAGATGTTCAAAAGCTGGGCTTGGTGGCCCACACCTGTAGTCCCACCACTCAAGAGCCAAGGCAAGATGGTGAGTTTGAGGCCAGTCTGGGCTACATAGTGAGTTCCAGACCATGCTGGACTGTATAGTGACCCTGTCTCAAAAAGCCACATGTATATGTATATATTCTAATAATGCAGGACTGGGAGTGTAGTTTAGAGGTAGGGTGCATATTTAGCATGCTTAGGGCAATGTCCAGCAGCCAGGAAAAAAAAGGATATATCCTAATAATTCAATGTCAGCAATATAAAAAATGCCCCAAATTTAAATCACATAAATTAAATAACTTTGATCATATGGTGAAAGAAATACCCAAATAAATCAAAATTCTTAATTCTTTAAGGCTAGACCAAAACAAAGTCAAAACAAAACCACAGGGCTGGGGTGGTGGGGGCTCAGTGTAGAGTGCTTGCTTAGCGTGTACAAAGCCTTGGGTTTCATCTCTAGCACTGCACAAGCAAAAGCAAAACAACAAACAAAAACCCATAAAACCCCAAATATTCCTCATGTGGAGCACAGTTAGTATCAGTACACTCTCATGCAAGGCCAAGTCACGGTTCATTCTTTCCAACCCAGTTGGAAAGGATTGTTTTCCATGGAGTAGATGTCATTCCTTCAGGACGTCTAAAGTTGCATAAGTTTAGCACAAAGATTTCCATATTCTCCACCTAGTAAAGATCTTTTCTTTGTCTTGATGTTCTTTAGTTGTGTTACAGTATTTCCATATGTGAATTTCTTTTCATTTACCGCCCCCACCCCAGAAACCATTGTGTTTCTCAAATCTAAGCACTGATATCTTTTATAAATTTGAGAGAATTTCTTAGATATTATCTGTTCCATTCTTACTATCTTCTTTTGCAATGTGAATTAGGTAATGCTAGATCTTGTTATATACACTATACTTTGTAATTTCTTCTTTTGTATTTTCCATTTAGGAAAATATGTTACATCCTAGGTAGTTATTGAGATTTACTTTTATTTATTCCTTTTCTTTTTTAACTTTGGTGCTCATTAACTTTTCCATTAGGTTTTTTAAGCTTTATATTGAAATGACTTTAGGTTTACAGTAAGTTGCAAAGCTAATATCAAGAGTCCCATGTACCCTTTGTCTACTTTGCCTCAATAAAACCATAGTATGATATGAAAACCAAGAAACTGACATTTGTAGTGTATGTGTGTATAGTTCTATGCCATTTTATCACATGTAGTTTTGCATAACCACTATCAAAACCCAAGGTACAGAACTATTCCGTAACCACAAAGATATTCCTCATGCTGCCCTTTTACAGCCACACCCACTGTTTCTACCCTCACTCCCCAGCTGTATGCCCTAGGAGCCATTAATCAGCTTTCCATCTTTGTAATCTCATTTCAGGAAGGTTGTGTAAGTGGAATATACATATTTGTGACCTTTGAAACTGCTTTTTCTCTTTTAGCACAATACTCTTAAGATCCACTGACATTGTGACATGTATCAGTAATTGGTTTCTTTTTATTGCATGGTATGAATCTAAGTTGAGTATTTTTTTATCCATTCTGCTCATTTTAATCCGTGTATTAGACCACTTACATTTAATGCAGTTATTGGAGATTAGGGCTTAAGTCTGATATTTTATTTTCCATTTGCTCCTTCTGGTTTTATTGTTTCTGTTTTCCTTTTCCTTGAATATATTTTTGGAATTTCATTTTGATTTTCCTGTTTCATTCTTGAGTATATCTTGATAAGCCTTGTTAGTAGTTGCTCTAGGTATTGTATTACACATACATAATCATATCACAGGCTACTGTGTCAATATTTTACCAGATTGAGTGATTTTCTCTTCCCCCATTTATAACTGTTATGACCATACAGATCCATGAGGTGCTGTGCCCTCCCTCCTCCCTCCCTCCCTTCATTCTTTCCTTCCTTCCTTCTCTCTCTCTCTCTCTCTCTCTCTATTTTATGTTGTTCAGCTAAGGTTATTGCTATTGCTACTATTTTATCTTCAAGTTCACTGATTCTTTCCCGTCTTCTCTATTTGCTATTGAGCATATTCCCTCAGTTTTTATTTGAGTTATTATCTTTCTCAGTTTTAAAATTCCCATTTCACTTTTATACCTTCTAAGTTTTAGAAGGCTCAGTTTTGGGCTTTTTAATGGCTTAATGGTTTAATCAAGTCCTTAAGTTGGTCCCTTTCCTTGTCTACCACATGTAGGGCTAGTGTTTTTGTTGGACAGTCTTCCTTGTACTTGTTCATTGCTTTCTGGGTCAGACATTTATTTTTCAAACATAGATTTTTTTCTTATCACATTGAGAGAAATTAAGTCAACGTTTTAATGCTTTGCCAAAAGCAACTGTTATCCAAATAAATCTGGTCAATTCTCCACCCCTCTGAATTGGATAATCTCACTCAAAAGGCATTTTCAAATTAAACCAAATATCTACCCTAGACTTGACTCAAATTGTTATTATTCAGTTCACAACCCCTACAGTATGTCTTGTCTTCCTTCCACCTGTACTAAGACTCCTAACTTAATTTCTTTATGTTGTGCTTTATTTTGAAGACTGAGTCTTGCTATGCAGCCAGGACTGGTCTTGAACTCACTATGTAGCCCAGGCTGCCCTCAAACTTGAGTACCTCCTACTCCTCCTGAGTGCTGGAATTAGAGGGATGTGCCCACTATACCGGGGCTATTTCTTTATTTTACTTTCATTTAGTTTGGTTTTTAGAGATGAAATCTCACTACATTGCCTGGCTGGCCTTGAACTCTTGGGCTCAACTGTCCTCCTGCCTCAATCTTCTGTGTTTTGGGAACTACAGGCAAGCAGCTCTAGCTCAATTTCTTTACTTGTTTGCTCAGGATATGAGAAAGCTTTGCCCCACAATAACTGCTTTGCTTTGAAGCTCTTCTAATATTACCTTAAATATTTTATGCTAATCTCCTGGGCTTTTTTCCCAAATATTTTCAGTTGTATGACTGTACCAATGTCCAATGTCCACACTGTGGTTCTCTCCTCCACTTACTGCCTAACAAACACCCTAAATTTAGTGACACCCCAAATTTATACTCAGGGATTCTGTGAGCCAGGATTTGGAAAAGATACAATGGGAACAGCCCCACTCCTTCCAGGATGTCTGAGGCCTTAGCTGGAAAGACACAGAGGCTGGGGTATCTTGGTGGATGGAGATGACTGGGTGGCTGGTGGCTATAGTCACTGGGGGGTCACTTATTCATATGTCAAGTACCTGGGCTGGAAGGCCTTTAAAAAATTTTATGAGCATGTAATAGTTATGTAGGGGGATACATTGTGATATTTACATATGTGCTTACAATATATCTTAGTTAGATTTACCCCCTCCATCATTCTCCTTCTTCCCCTCCCCCTCTTCTTAGAACAATTTCAACAGGTTTCATTCTTCTATTTTCATATATGAATACAAAATATGTCCACCATACTCACCCTCATTCACCCTTTCCTTATGCCCATCCACCTCCCACTGGTACCCACCCTGCTAATAGGTCTTGATGTGTGGGACCGTTGACCAGATTACCTACATATAACCTCTCTGCATGGCAACCTCATACACCTCTCACTAGAGCTGCCTCAGGACACGGCATGTATGTAGTGACTCAGGGTTCCAAGAGTGAGTGAGTGCTCCATCAAACAAGGCAGAAGCATTATTGCCTTTCCACCCAAACTAACTCTGGATTACAAACTAGTGACAAGAGAGGAGTGTGGAACCCAGAGACACCACATCTGGATGGAGGGAGTATCAAGGTCACACTGTGGACTTGTGGAATAGGAGATATGGTTTTAGCCATCATCAGAAAAAAATTGCTGCACAATTTTCCCTCCGGTTACAATTCATTTCACCTCACAGGCAACATGCACTCACCCCTCCCCAAGATTCCTAAAATCTCATCTGATGTGACATCAGCTCCAAGTTCAGGATCTTGTTGTCTTAAATGGGTCCAGGATGAATGAGGCATCCCAGGCACAGGTCCTCAGATGCAGCACCTTGAGTGTCTTCCCTTGATTTAAAGACCTGGGAGCTAAAAAAACTCAGCTAAAAAAACTTAGCACGCAGTGATGGGACAGACATAGAATAACGGGAGTATGGCCCAGTTGTGTTTATTTTTTAGACAGCAGTCACAGGTTTAGGAGGAAAACCGTTAATATTTTCCTATGGAGGTGTAGGGGAGGGGAACTGCATTACAGATCCCCGTAGGCGTTCTGAAATCTTGCCTTTCTGCCTCTGAAAGATTTCTGTGTTTCCCAGTCCCTAATCTAATCAAGCCTAATGCCCCTGTTAAGAGTGTTTAAATATGGGTGCATTTTCTTTTCTTTTTTGCAACTTTCTAGACTCATGAAAGCTCTCTCTTCCTCTAACTCAATTTATCTGTTGTTTCTGGAAGCCAATCTCCCTTTCATTTCCTTTTAAGACTGAAGTACGTAAGGAACACTTACGTGGTCTTAGACACTCATGCACACTAGGCCTGTTAAAATAGCAATTCTTCTGTGTGCAGTAAGCTGCTGAGACTGCCGAGGTCAAAATATTGAGTGGCTCACCCTCACTGGGGCATTTGAACCTGACAGGTCCTGTCCTGGTCTCACTGGCAGCTCATTCCTCATATGGGTTCTTTGGCTTCTAGATGATTATCTTTAGCTTACTCAAGCTTTCTGAGGACTCACCACTAGGCTAGGGCTTTGGGACTCATAAACAACACCTCTTTCTTACACTCCGAAGTTCAGAAGCAATTGCTAGATCTGATCTGACTGATAGTCAAACATAAAATATCAACTTCGTTACGGATGCTGAAGGACATGGCCTGGGTAAATAGTGGCAAAGAGCTTCATCATAATGCATCTCTGAATTAACTCATCCCTCCAGTCCTAGACCTCCTGCTCAAGGGCAGAACCTGCCTCAGTTAGTCTCCCTCATGGATCAGGAGGGCAGGTGTGAAGGAAGGCAAATCTGGAAAAGAAATTCCAGAAGAGGTGAACTGAGCATGCTTCACCCTGCCATCATGCTTAGCATTCAGAGAAGTGGTCCTGCCTCTGGGAAGGTTCAAGGGAATGGTGAAAAAAGGCCAAGAGTGATTCCTCTTTGGAGGTACCCTTGTGGAAAGGTGAAACTTGGGGAGCTGAGGGTTCCTTACCACAGTGAAAAGCTGTGAATTGGGAGACTTCAATTTGGACCCTGTAGAGCATCTCCCAGTGTGATCTAGTAATCTCTGTGGGAAGAAGCATGTTTGGTAAGGCAGTTCTGAGACAACAGATCCAATTTGAAGGCACCAGATACAAATAGCTCGGCTCACTCCCTCCACACTTTCCCATACTATCAGTCTTAGCTACATGTGCCCCACTCAGAGAGCCATAATAAACAACAAAGATCCAACATAAGAATCATATGGAGATATTACAAAAAAAGTTTTAAAAGGAATTAGTGAAAATGCAAATGAAAACATACATGGAAGAATATTAGTGACCTCAGAAGAAATTTTTAGATAAAGCAGTTGATATGAGTCATCAGAGTTGGGGGGAAATTTTCTAAATTTCTAAAATGAAACTTCTATGGGAAGCAGTGAGACATAGACTAAGCATTACAAAAAACCATCAATGATATGGAAGACAGAAACTGACCAAGGAACTTGAAAAGCTAGAAGAAAGATACTGAATATAAGCCACAGACAGTAGACCTAGAGTGTATACATCCTAGGTGTTTCCTGACATGGAAAACAGACAAATTTGCCAGAAAAAAGTATTCAAAGGTACAGTAGAAGAATCAAATGAAGATTAATATTTGTATATGAAGATAAAAAATCAATATGAAACAACACATACATTCTGGAGAAGTTTCTTTAAGGTATAAAGAAAGAATCCTATAAGCATTCAGAATCCCCCACCAAAAAAAAAAAAAAAGGCCTGAGCTACTGAGGAGCATGTACCAGGCTAGATTCTGATTTTTCCATAGCAATATACAATGCCAAGATACAGTGAACAGATGTCTGTGCAGTCCTCAGATGAAACACAAACCTAAGGATTTTATATATCAAACATAAGTTTTTTCATCTAAATTTGGCAACAGAATGACTATATATATATATATATATATATATATATACTATATATATAGTCTATATATAGACTATATATATATATATATATATATATATATATATATATATCCCAAAACTCTTCTTGGAAGAAAAAAAAAACACTAGATAAAATCCAATCAACTAGATTATGAATTGTAATGAGCTCCAAAATGGGAAAGCAATGCTGTGAAAGGACTGTTGGTGAGTACCAAACAAATGTGAATCTAGAATGGCTACCTGACTTTTATATTTATGGGTACAGAACATAAATCAAATATTTCAGACACCAGTGAGAAGACTTATCCGAAAGAATAATTGAATAAAGTTGAATCATTCCTCCCTACCAAAAATGTCTTTCAGAACTCAAGCTAGTGATGGCAAATGGTCCATGAAAATGGAGTTCTCATACATTTTTTTTAAACAAAAGAGAGAAATAAAATTGTCTTATTTGCAAAGATATAATTGCCTACCTAGAAAATGCCAGGAAACCTATGAAGCAATAGTGAATTTAGTAAGGCAAAAGAATAGGTTACTATAAAAAAAATCAGTTATTTTCTTATACCCTAGCAATAAATAAGCAGAAAATGAAAGGAAGGTACTCTTATGGACTTTTGATAGGAGTATAAATTTGTGTGATATTTTTGGATGACAATTGGGCCACAGCTATCTACAATTTTAAATGCCCATATTATGACTCAATATGCTCGTATCTCCTATTCCATCACCTCAACTAAGGCTGGCCTTGAACTCACAACCTCCTGTCTCAGCCTCCTATGTGCTGTGATTACAGGCATGCTCCCCACCCTGGCTTTGTTTTCTTTTATGTCTTTAGTGATGGTGCTGAGCATCATTCTCTGTTTCTTAACATTCAAAAACTGTCCTCAGTGAAGAGGTAGAACATCAGGTTCACTCATTTTTTTTAGTTTTTCTTTCATCCATTCCCTAAATATTGAACCATGAAAGAGTCTAGCTCAGTTCCAGAAGCTGAGAATATAAGATAGGGAAAATAATCAGGGAGGCACAGTATTGTTGATAGGAAGGGTTGATAGGAAGTGCATTTGGGTTCAGTGGGCAGGAAGGCTTCCCAGAGGAGAGTCACTGGAGCCAAGGCCTGAGTGACAAGAAGGAGTCAGTCACATGGGCAGAGAAGAACATGTCAAGCCAAGGGTATAGCAAAAGCAGTGGGCTATGTTTTGAAACTGGAATGTCTGAGGGACAGAAAGAAGAGCCATGTGGCCGGCAGGTGCTGAAGCAGAGGGAGGGTGAGAGAGGTGAGATGGAGAGGCTGGCGGGGGGCACTTGTTCCTTGTGGGCCAGTTGTGTCAGGCTTTGACTCATCTGCATGTGGCTAACTCCCTTGAATAACAGTGCTTTAACCACGACAGAAAGTTACTTCTTTTTTTGTGTGAAATACATCTGGAGGGGCGGCTTTCCTGGCTGGGATATGGCTTCAAGATCATTAGGAATCCTGGACCTCCCCCTGAACCTCCACTCTGAACTGCTTTTCCTTTCCTAAGGCCCTACTCTTATGGCCTAGTGTTCCTTCCAGAGCTTCAGCCATCACACTCACTTCCCAGGGAGCAGAATGGAGAAAATGGCAACGGAAAGCAGGCCTCCTCTTTCACTTAAGGAGATTTCTGAAACTCCCATATGATATTTCCATTTGTAGTTTCTAGGCCCGAAGCTTAGTTGCATGGTCGCAGCTAGCTGCAAGAAGAGACAGAAACTGTAGTCTTCAGTTTGCAAAAATCCAGTGAGGAGAGCGCTTAGTAATATGCCAAGGTCAACGTTCAGTATCTAAAGGGAAGTGGATACAAGAGTAGATAACTAGTTATCCGTGGTAACCAGGAAACAGGTCTGGGTTTTGTCTGAAGGAATCCGGAGGGTTTAAGCAGAGGAGGTGTACAATCAGATACACAATTTTCTGTGATCACTCTGATTGCTGGGTAAGAATGTCGTGGATGAAACATTGGGTGGAGATTATTGTCATAGCACTGGTGAGAAGCGATGGAGGCAGTGAGATGAAGCTATGATGAACTGTGGTATATTTCACAAGTAGAGTGAACTTGACTTGGTGGTGGTTTGAGCTAAGGATTGAGCGAAAGGCCCTCTGGTTTTTGGCCAGAACCACAGGGGTGCTGATGGTGTCCCTTGCTGTGCTGGGGAAGATGAGGAAATATGTTTGTAATGGCTGTTGGATATCCAAGTGGAGACGCACACCCAGAAGAAGACACCAACTTGGAGTTTGACAGAGTCCAACTGGAGAGATATACTTGGAAGTCCACCTGCATATAAATTCGAAGCCATGGGGCTGCATGAGATTACCAAAGGAATGATCATAGACCGAGAGAAGTGAGGCTTGGACTGTGTCCTGAGAGAAGCCAATATTTATAAATGTAACAGAGGAGGAGGACTGTCCATGAGTTCTAAAAAACACTAAGAGAGTGCAGTGTTCAGAAGCCAAAGGAAGGGAGTGTTTTCAGAAGAAAAGGGCATCAGCAGACTGAAGCAAGAGTATCATAATGAGTTGGAGGACAACCTGAGCTGCATAGCAAGACCCAGTTTCACAGAGCAGGTGTTGGGGCATAGCTCAAGTGGTGGTGTACCTGTCTAGCACTGAGTTCAAATCCCAGTACTGCTGGGGGCAGATAGGGGACAGGAAGAAGGACAGGGAGATCAAAGTCTTCAGTGACAAATGCTGAGAATTGCAGAAGGATGAGGACAGAAAAACATTGGAGTTGGCAAGGCCAAGGTCATGGATGACATTGGCCAAGCCCCTTCAGTGTTATGGTGGAGATGGAGGTGGGAGAGGAACAGGTGGGGAGAAAGTGAAATGTGAAGAAGTAGACCGTGACAACTTTTCCATAAGTTTTTTCTCTAGAGGGAGCAGAGAAATGGAACAGGAATAGCAGGAATAATTCACTGATGAGGAATTTTAGGGTGTTTTTTTGTGGTACTGGCGATTGAACTTAGGGTCCTACAAGTGCTCCACCAATTGAGTCATGTTCCTGTTCCTTTTTGCTTTTAGTTTGGTTTTCAGCTAAGGTCTCCTCCTTTCTGCCCAGGTTGGCCTTGGACAACAATCCTCCTACCTCCACCTCCAGAGTAAGTAGGATTACGGGCATGTGCCACCATGCCCAGCCAATTAAATGTCTTTTTTAATTGGCCAGTTATTATTTTTAAGGATTAATTTTATATTTCTCATGAGTCTTGAATGTGAAGAGGAGAAAACCATTCTTAGCACTTCATAATAGACATAAGTCCTTAACCAAATACTGATTAAAAGTGTCTGGTTGTATGTGACAAAAATTCAACTTATATTTGCTTATGCAAAAAGGGAAAAATTATTGTTCATATAATTAAATGGAACCAGAGATTTGAATTTCATTGGAGATTCTCTTTCACCGACTCTCTTCTCTCTTCACTCAGTATTTCTTCTCCTACTGCAGATGAATGGTGTTGGGAAGGAGGTGGGGAAGACATGATTACCAGGAACTTTGAGTCACATCCATATCATCTTAGTGACAAGACCAGAAATGGAGCCTTCTTTCTTTCCCACATCCATTTTGAAAATTTCAGAAGAACTCTGGCCTGTCTTGAGAGCTTGTTTGGAGGTTCTAGCAGGGGAGCACGGCTACTCATATACCCTTGATCGAAGAACGGTCCTCCTCTATCGGGGATGGTCGTCCTCTTCGACTGAGCACTCAGCTTCGGGAGGGATGCCCATGGAGTGGTGAGGGAGGAAGGGGACACCCGCCTAGCCAGCCAGATCAGCTGAATCAACCCTGGCGATCAATGGGGTGACAGATGTCGCAGCCAGATTGCTATCACATCCCTGGCCTGTCTTGAGTCAAGTGCCCATCTTTTGAACCAAGCACCGTGCTAGGGGATAAAGAACAATGGTTGGTTCACCCTAATTTACATTCCCATCTGTGCTGGTCAGCTTTCCAACACTGTGGCAGAATACCTGAGATAAACAACTTTTTAGGAAGAAGGGTTTATTTTGGCTCATGTTTTCACAGGTTTTACTTCATGGTCACTTGGCCCTGTTGTTTTTGGGCCTGTGGTGTCGCAGTCCATCATGGCAGGTGTGTAGGGACCTCATGGTGATTGAGAAGCAGAGGTAGTCCAGAAGGGGCTGAGGTCCTGATAGCCCCTTCAATTACCTAACTTCCTCCCACTATGCCCCACCATGTTTTTTGTTGAGGTAAGGTCGTGTTGTATTCCTTGCCAGGCTGGTCTCGAACTCATTCTTTAACTTGGGCTAGACTTGAACTCGTGATCCTCCTATCTCAGCCTCCCAAGTGCTGGGATTATAGGCAAGAAGCACCAAACCTGACTTTAGCCCCACCTCTTAAATGTTCCACCACCTCCTAATAGCCCCATGGGTTGAGAACCAAGCCTTAAACTTAGGGGCCTTTGGGAGACATTTCATATCCAAACCATTGTACCATCTCTGAATCCAAGGGAACAGGATAATTTCCCAGAATGAAGCCAGAATGACCTCCAGGCAATCTAAAGTTTTTGCTTATCCATTTAAACTGCTGGTGGCTACAAACACTGGCTTGCTTTCTAGAACTTGTGTAGATTATAAGTCCATGGCTTCATAGTTATAACTATGGGAAGAGCTTTTATCTGCTTGTTTTTTGTAACTTCATTATCTTTTCCTACATTTTTCTTAGTGCATATTAATTGCACAACATGAGGAGTTCATTGTGTATTTCCATGCATGCATATAATATACTTTTATCATAGTCACCCCTCTATTATTCTTCCTTATCCCCTTCCTGCAACTCCCTGTACCTTCATTATCTTTTTTGACATTCTAAGTGGTATGAAGTTCTTATTTGTACTTTATGAAATGGGAAAGTAAGACTCAGAAATTTGGTTGCTGGTACAAGTTGTACAATAGCTTCATGTCGCTGACCAAGAAACTGCCTTCTCTAGACTTCATTCAATATTCAACATTGCCTCTCAATTGTAAGGATAGTGAGGTTACGTCTTCCAGCCAGATACCCCAACCTCTCTACTCTTCTGCCATGTGACCAACAGATGATAAAGGACAATGCACAGAGAAGTAGAGCACTGATAAATGAAAGATTTGGAGATGAAATCTGTAAAAGAATTTACTTAAGTCTCTTTATATTTGTAAAATATTGTGTTAGTCAATAGTGAATTAGTTCTACGTTAATTAAACTAAACAGTCTATTTGGATCAAGGGGAAATAGAGGATTTTGTGAAAAATAGGATGCTTAATAACTGTGAAGGAGATTTTACAGTGCTTCTTACTTCTTACAATAGTTTTGGGGAACCCAGATTAGTTCTGCACCCAAAATGGTGTCAGTAAGCAATGGTAGTCAGAAGTTAATGGAAGGAACCACCTGCAGATGAGTCACCAAATGTATCATGCAAGGCCCTGTGCAGGTGCTATTTCTTGGTTCTTGCAACCACCATGGGAGAGAGTGATACCCTTTCTCTAGACTACCAACAAGAACATCAAGACTCAGAAAAGGGATTTGCCTACTTGCTAATAGCTGGTAAGTAGCCCAGATTGGATCCTAGATTTGCTTGGTTCCAAAACCTATGTCCTTCTACAACACCACCCCAAATATTTAACCAGTACTTCAGCAGATATAGTCAAAATAATTTTTAATAGGTTTTATTTTTAAATGCAATTATTTTCACAATCGCTTGAACACATAACCCTTTCCATTTTCATATACTTTAAAATTTAAGGTGGCTCTAGAAGTAAAGAAAGTTGCTGTTTTTGTGATTGTTTCTGATGGCATCAAATAACACATGTGAAAACTTTTTGTAAATAATTAATAATATAACTAGGCGTGTTGGTGCACACCTGCAATCCCAGCACTTGAAAGGATGAGGAGAATCACAAGTTTGAGGGCAATCTGGGTTAAATAGTAACACACAGTTCAAAAACCATATATATATACATATATATATGTATATATATATATATATTATAAATGTTACTTACGGCTATAACTATTATTAGGTTTAGAATCAACATCAAGGGAGAGTTTTCCTCCATTTTGTAAATAACTTTTAGTCCTTTTTGCTTGTTTGAATGGGAAAAAGTCTAAAAGCTGATTTTTTCCCTCTCCTTTCATCCATCAGGAGGAATCAGACCCAAAATGGTATCAGTAAGCAATGACAAACTTTGTAAAGAAGTGTTCCTTAAATTCCCATTCTGCCCCTAACCCTTTCCCTCATTCTTCTTAATAGACATATCACATTTATTCATCATCCCCAAACCTCAAGCACAGGAATTCCCCATGTGTGAGTCTCTGGGACTTCCCTGGTGACCTGGAGGAGGGAAGTGACCCACAGGCCAAAACCATAGCATCATGACCACAAGTGGATCCCAGGTAGCCCAGCCTCTTTGCTCTCAATTGTATCAGATAGACCAAAGGAGTATTTCTGCTTTACCAACAACTGAAAGCAGTATTTTAACTTTCTTCACATGTGCCTAGTTTTTATCTTTGTTCACATCTCATGCCTCTGTCATGAAAAAGTGTGGTCACCTCCAGTCAAGAATCTCTCAAATGTAATGTATTCCAAAATACTCTGTGTGTGTGTGGGGGGGAATCCACCACATCATTCATGATGTTATATAAAAATTGATGCCATAGTTCACACATGGTGGTGCATATCTGTGATCCCAGCTACTTAGGAGGCAGAGGTAGGAGGATAACCAGCTAGGGCCAGCCAGGCAAAAGTATGAAACCTATGTGAAAAGAAAACTGAAAACAAAAATATTGGGGGCAAGGCTCAAGTGATAGAGCACCTGCTTAACAAGCAGAAGACTCTGAGTTCAAATACCAGTACCGACCCCCCTCAAAACTGATGTCTTCCTTTTACAACTGTGCCTCTACCATACACTCTCTTGTATATGAGGATGGATTGTCATTCTAGTTATTCTTCCTCTCTAGCTGCAGGAATTTAAAAGTGTCTTATCTTATGTTTGCGCACATTTCTCTGCCCCTCTGATGAAGTTGTAATCAAATCTTTAAATGGTAGTTTCTCTAGAGGCCACCCTTAGATGAATCCTTTTGTGAAGGGTAATAGTCACCCCTCCCTACCTGACTTCAAAACTCAAAGAGAGTTATCAGTGACACTCATTGAGCCTTGCTTATGGCTCTTTTTTTTTTTTTTCTTAAAGTGTAAAGCAGGAGAGTTTACTGAGATAGAAGAGAGTAAAGTGGGAGAGTAGAGCCCCCAGAGTTGGGGGGGTTTCCAGGAGAGGGTGCCCTTTCTTTTGACTCTTGCATGCCACCAAGACAGTCACATGCATTTCCTCTGTTAAGTCTCATGACGACCTTGGGAGGGAGATGCTGTCATACAGGAGTTGCACAGATGAGGAAAAAGAAGCCGTAAGGAACCTTCCCCATGTAGCAAGAGAGGAGCAGAGCTGGGATTTAGTTCTAAGTCTGCCTGAGTCTAACGTTCGAATGATTCATGTATTTTTAAAATTAAATTTAAGTGCTACTAAAAACATACATACTAATGGGGTGGGGTAACATGATCTTCAATACTGTGTCATTGCATAATGTTTGTACATATCTACCTCCTCAAACATTTATCATTTCTTTATAGTTAAAAGTTTCCAAAATCCTTTCTTCTGGCTTTTAAAAAGGTACAGATTATTACATCATTCACAATCACCATACTTTACCATTGCACTCCAGCACCTCTTGCTCCTCTCTGTGACTTTGTACTCATTGATCAACCTGCCCCCATCCCTCCCCGTCACACTCTCCCCAGTCTCTGCTAACCACAATTCTAACCCTCAACTTCTGAGATCAACTCTTTCAGATTCCACATCTGAAGTAGATAATGCAGTACTTGCTTTCTGGGCCTGACTTATTCTAGCATGTAAAATATCTGTGTTATTGTAAATGGCAAAGTTGAAACTATTAACTGTGGTATTACTGTGCCTTTGAAGTTTTTTTTCTTTGCTTTTTCTTTTTTTTGGTACTGGGGTTTGAACTCAAGGCCTCACACTTGCTAGGCAGGCGCTCTACTGCTTGAGCTGTTCTGCCAGCCCCTTGTTCTTTAAGACAGGGTTCCTTATGTAGACCAGGCTGGCCTCAAACTTGCAAGGATCCTGCCTCACCTCCTTAGTGCTGGGATTACAGGCATGAGCCCTAGGTCCAGCCTAAGTTTTCTTAAAGTGAATGTAAAATTAGAATTATCCAGAGCCTGATATTTTCTCTGTACGCAGGCTGCATTATTTGATGTCATGGTAGGGCCTGTATTCTTACCAGTTCCTGGGCTGGTGCTAAGTGCAGACAGTCTTTCACTGCAAGAACCAGGGGCACGTGGAGACACTACAGAGGTGCCTTTTAAGTAAAGAAGCTGGTAAGCTGCTGGGCACTAATTCTAAATTCATGGTGGAGCTGCCTCCTTCTAGGTACTGTTCTCCTTCATCAACAGCCCACTTAAAATGGTGTTGACCTCTACCTAGGGATTGTATTTTTCATATCTCATGTTTCGATCATTAAAAAAGAAAGAAAAAAGATTGTTGAACTGAGACTCTCTTAAGTGTGATAGATTTTGAAAATCTTTGAGACTCATTGCACCCTTTGGGGTACATTAAGTGCCTTTTGCGGTGCATGAACTGACTTTGTACACAAGATCCTTCAGCTATGTAGAGAGAGGCTTTCCTTTTGAAAAATCATCTTATTATTCACACTGTGCACATTTGGAAGTGGGCTTATGGTGAGGAACCTCCATCCTTTGCTGATGTTTTTAAAATCTGGTGGCTGTTGCTATGGGGAAAGAGCTTCCTTTTCTAAATAAGAATTTGGTACTTTATTTATTTTATTTTATTTTATTATTCATATGTGCATACAAGACTTGGGTCATTTCTCCCCCCTGCCCCCATCCTCTCCCTTACCACCCACTCCACCCCCTCCCTTACCACCCACTCCGCCCCCTCCCTCTCCCCCCTACCCCCTCAATACCCAGCAGAAACTATTTTGCCCTTATTTCTAATTTTGTTGAAGAGAGAGTATAAGCCATAATAGGCAGGAACAAGGGTTTTTGCTGGTCGAGATAAGGATAGCTATACGGGGAGAATTTGGTACTTTAAACACCATATTCATTCTCTTACCTAAAGGGAATGTTATCTCTTTAAAAAAATTTATTAGTGTGAATTAGTTGCACAATTGTGCATATAATGTACTTGATCAAATTTGTCCCTCTATTACTCTTTCTTAACCCTGCCCCCTTTTTAAGACAATTTTAATGGGTTTTGTTTCTTGTCTTTTCATACGTGCATATGAAGTACTTGGATCTATTCATGCCTTTCACCCTTTCCTTCTGCCCTCCCATTGAGGAACAGCATCTCTTATCACTAGAATCCCAAAAATGAAAACAAAACACTGCCTTTTCAATTTCTAAAGCTAAATTATTATGGTTTGTTAATTTCTGGCTTAAATGCCAATGTAGAAATAAATTTTAGTGTCAGAATTTATGCATCAAGTATTGCACTAGCAAAATGAACTTTAAAAAAAACTATTTTTTAGAGCAAAGCATTAAAAATGTCCAAATTCATATAAGGTAATGGGGGAAGAATTTAAGTTCTCCAGCTTGATGTTAGATCAGATCTCACCTCTGTCATTTACAGATTGTATGATCTCACCCAAGTTACTTAAAATATCTGGACTTTAGGTTCTTCATCTATAAAATAGTTTATAACAAAATATTATATAATATGAATTAAAATATTTTATGAGGCTATCATAAGAATGAAATGAGCTAATGCCTGTAAATTGCTTAGCACCAGACTGGGCCAAATAAGCATTCAATAAACAAGAACTTTACTCATAATTTACTGTAAAGTATAAAGTGCAGCCTAAATTTCTGTCAGTTAACTTAGATCATATATAGTATAATGTAATATAATATAATATAGTACAATGTAATATAACATAACATAAATTAGTCAAAACATTATTCCATATTGCATTTTATTGACAGTGTGTGGCCACACTTACCCTTTTGTAACGTCAGACACTGGGCCCTGGGCAGGGAGCATCAGACACTGACAGTCCCCTTCTGTTCTTCCTCGGCCTCTGGCTTCTTAGCTCCATCAACTGCAGTGGGGCAGTGACCTAATTCTTGTTATCTGCCTTTGGCTGGGAGAACGACTGGGCAAGAGGCATGGCTGATATGTTTCTGCTGAGTACAGGTTTTTCTTTCAGTTATGAATGACCAAGAAATTCAGTTAGCAAGAAACACTTCAGCCTTGCCAGAAAAGTTATAGAAGCCTTCACTGTACTGTGCTGACTTTTGTGCTTGTGTCATATGCTAAATATTTTAGAGGTTCCACAGTTTGAAGACAGATTAAGGTAGAAAAGAGGAAGGATGCAGTATTGGGGTCTATCTCTTTTGTTATTAGAGTGTGGTTCTGTTACACATGTACTGTGGGAGGAACACTGATACTAGGGTAGAAACAGTAGCTCGAGTTTCCTGAGTGCTTACTATGTATGGCACTATTGCAAACATGTTATATATATGAAGTCATTTAATCCTCACCATACTATTATTATTCACCTGTTGAAAACAGGCGCAGATGATTAAGGAACTCCTCAAGGCTACAGAACTTCAAAAACTTTCATCAGTCTATAGTTTCATGCTGCTTCTACCTTACTGACCATTTTATATCCAATTTTAAATATGACTTTAAAATAATCAATTCCCTCAAGTTCTCAGCTAGGGATATTTTCCTGGAGAAGGAAAAAAGGTCCCCAAGTTTAGAGGCTCATCTAGGGCCCTTGGATCATGAGAAGACAAGGTTGTAGTTTACATGACAGAGACAGTGAACAGGGCTAGAAGGAAGAATGTTCTGCTAATGGAGTGATAGATTCTGTGGCTTTTTTTTTTTTCTTCTTTGTTTTTTGAAATAGGATCTTTGTGACCCAGGCTGGCCTTAAACTCCTGGGCTCAAGCTGCTCCTCCTACCTCAGCCTCCTGAGTAACTGAGATTACAGGCCCTACCTCCACACCTGACTTGAGGCTTTTTTGGAATGAAACATTTTGTATTCATTTCCAAAATCAGAGTAAAACAGCATTTTTAGGAATGGTTAAAGTTCAGAGATTGGGATGGGAGAGAGGGAGAATAGAGATGACCAGACTTCACCTTCAGAGTCTTTGTGAAATGAGGTAAAACAAATAAATACCAAATACACATCCTGCAGGGCTTCCCTCACCAGCTCCCTATACTGACCAACACCAAGCACCCTTCTTGGAGAGTCTGTTCTACCCCTCCCAGAGCACATAAGAGTTTCTTTCATGACAACTCTTACTTGGAATGGAGCCTGCTGTCCACAGGAGAACCTTTATTTAGAGAAGCCATGTAAGGCAGTCGATTGAACTAAGAGTATCAGAGACCATGGGGTGAGTAGAATATTCCCTCCAGTGGAGAATGACACAAATACACAGAGGCAGCCAGCCCTGGCTTCTTTGTGGCCAAGGGGCTTTTGTCTACCGCAGAGTAGACCAGCCTTTGAGGGCTGGGTGGAAGCTCTGAGCTTACAAGAGTGTACACCTGCGCTCTCCCAAGGAGGACCTGTCATGAATATCCCAACGGGGGGGGGGGGGGCAGGAGGATACCGTGCTATGAGGGGGTGACAATAAGGGACCCTACACCCTTTATGAAGGCTTGAGGAAGTAGAGAGGATCCAATGGCTTTACACAGGTGGTAGTGGAAATGAAGGCCCTGAGTGAGCGCCGAGGTCCCATTTTACAAAAACGAGAAGCAGGAAGTGCCCTTAAGGGCAGGTTGACCCAACTTCGTGCTCCTGGGCGTTACAAGGGGTTAATAGGGAATCTATACGGCAGCCAGCATCTGGGCACGTATGCAAAGGTGACAACGTTCACCACAGTGAACACACCCACGACAGTCATGGTCCTGATCACCAAGATTCAGCAGAACACTGGCGGGAGGGAAGAAGGGAGGGCCTGGAGAAATCGGCCATTGGAGCATCTCATCTTTGCTTAGAGGGCTGTGAACACAGACATCCAGACACGCCCCCTCCTCTTGGCAGCTCCCTCTGCACCATGCTGTCCTAGAAGGACAGACACTGGCCGGTGGCCACCTGCCAAGTCAGGCCTGGCCAGGAGGCGAGGGAGGAGGGCGTAGGGGCCGTGGGAGGAGGTGGCTTAAGGGTTTTTCAGATACTGCCGCTGCCGCCACTCCTGTAGACTCTGGACTGCGGAAACTGGGAGCGCTCTGCTTCTGCCTTATAAAAAGCGCCTGGGCAGGGCGGGCCCGGTAGCCCCTGAGGCGGGTACCAGACCCGGGCCGAGTCCCGGCCTCCGCACCGCGCTGCCCCACCTCCACCTGTTGCGGAGACCGCGGCTGCGCTGGTTGGGGATACCGTGGGCTGGGCGATCGATCGCTGCTGGGCTGCAGAGATGGGCCGCTACTCCGGCAAGACATGCCGGCTGATCTTCATGCTGGTGCTCACCGTGGTCTTCTTCGTGGCCGAGCTGGTGTCTGGCTACCTGGGCAACTCCATCGCGCTGCTGTCCGACTCCTTCAACATGCTGTCGGACCTGATCTCGCTGTGCGTGGGCCTGAGCTCGGGTTACATCGCGCGGCGCCCCACTAGGGGCTTAGGGGCCACCTATGGCTACGCGCGCGCCGAGGTGGTGGGCGCGCTCAGCAACGCCGTCTTCCTCACAGCGCTCTGCTTCACCATCTTCGTGGAGGCCGTGCTGCGCCTGGCCAGGCCCGAGCGCATCGATGACCCCGAGCTGGTGCTCATCGTCGGCACCCTGGGGCTGGCAGTCAACGTGGTGGGGCTGCTCATCTTCCAGGATTGCGCCTCCTGGTTCTCCTGCTGCATCCCGGGCCGCCGCCGCCGCCCCCTGCAGCAGCCGCAGCCGCTGGACCAGGGCCCCACTCGTGGCGCTTTTGGGGGAACCCAGGGCGCGGAGGGCCAGCAGTACATTGCAACCCCCGTAACCCTCGGCTTGGACTCAGCTGTGACCCTGCGGGGGTCCTCGGTGGAAAGAAAGCAGAAGGGGGCCACCGTATTCTCAAATGTAGCAGGTGCCTTTCGGTTGCATCCTTTGGACCGCTTTGCCCTTCCCTTTTCCTCCTCCTCCCTCCTCCCTCTGGTCCCTTTCTCCTTATCCCACGCCCTTTTTTTCTTTATATTTTAAATCTCCTTTGCAGTCTGCTTTACTTCTAACAATATATTCCCCATAATTTTTCTGTTTTCTTTTTCCCCCTGCCTCTGGATGCATGTGCCCTTATCCTCTTTTCTTTCCCTTCATTCTCTGAGTGGAAGTATCGATTTTCTTGGAAATCAGTTATTATTATTGGGCAATAGACAGCATTCCCCATGTCCCCTCCTGCATCGATTGCTGTCTGAACTTTGTTTCTCTCCTCCCCCTTTGCCATCCTCTGTCCCTTGGTGCTATGGGTTTTGGGGTGGGGGTGGGCTCCCACTGTTCTCCTCCCCCCTTTTTTTTTAATATGAGAGGAAGTGTGAATGAAGTCCAAAGGTGGATCCCAAGGCTCCTTTAGGGCCAAAATGTAGTCTTGTGGGCTGTGTGTGTGGAAAGAAGTAGGGCTACCATATATTAGTAGGAATTTAAAATAACAGAACTTTATTTTGAGTACCTTGGTTCTTTTTGTTTGTAGAACTTATACACAACACAAGGTTTCTTCTTTGAATGCAGGTGACTCCCTGACCACCCAGAATGAGCCTGAAGAGACTACAAAAAAGGAGAAAAAGTCTGAAGCCCTGAATATCAGAGGTAGGATTGACTGGGCCAACCTCAAATCCTAGTGATACATGTGGACTGTGCTGGGCTTTCTATTTCTGTTTGACTTTGACTTTGAGTAAAGCAAAGGTGTCTTTCAAAGTAAGCCAGCTACCCACACAGACTATGACCCTAATGTCTTGCCTAATCACTGCATTGATTCTGAGGGAGAAGCCAGTCTCTAATGATTTATCTTTGCTCTAATTACACCCATTAGAATACCCCCTGCTCCCACCTTCCACATGATAGTACCATCTTACTACTTTACCCGGTTTTGTCCATTCGTGGATCTTGCTAATCTACAATGCTGGGATGACAGGTGCGGGGCACCACTGTACCAGCTCATTGATTGAGATGGGGGGGGTCTCACTAACTTTTGGCCTGGGCTGGCCTCCAACTGAGATTCTACCAATCCCCTCCTTCTGAGTAGCTGGGATTACAAGCATAAGCCATGGAATTTGACCATCTTTCCAAATTCTTGGGCACAGATATTTGCTTTAGAGTGGTTCCAACAGGGTTTACTTTCCAATCTTGACTTTAAGAATTTTAACAAAAGTTATTACCTTCATATAGTTTGGGGGAAGCCTGGAGTGAGGCTTATATGGAAATAATGTAATGAAAACCTAATAATCCAGGAGATGCTTTCTACTTTGAGAGTCTCACATCTGATTTATAAAGTAATTATCAGAATGAATTCAGAGGGAAAATCCAGAAAACAACAACATATGAGCTCCTGAAAACATTCTAAATAAATTAAACATTTTTATTAGCATACATTAAAATACAAGGGGGTTTCACTGCATAAATAAATTAAAAATTTAAAAGTAAATTCGGTGGGGGGAGTTTGGTCTTCTGAAGAGCATGGTGGGAAATCTTTTCGAGAGAATCTGTAATGAAAATATAGATTTTATTTAATTTATCTTTCTTTTTTCTTGATATTTTACCTTTTATTTATTTTTTTGGTGGGACTGGGATTTGAACTCAAGGCTTCGGGTTTACAATCAGGAACTCTATTGCTTAAGCCACTCCTCCTCTTTATCTTTCTTTTTAAAGGTCCAGTTTAAATACACACACACACACACACACACACACACACACACACACACATTAGATTGTTAAGGTTAAGTTCACTATCAGAGCCCTTTAACTTTTCAAAGCACATGCTGAAAATTACCTTCATTTTGTGTCTGAAAATTTAGAAAAAGAACAGGTAGGTAAAAAGAAGCAAAGAGTGACGAGTCAATCGATAGACTTTGTGACTTTGTTTGAGAAATTTGTATGGCCTTGCTAATTTGGGGGAGGATGTACAGGGGATGGGACCCAGGCCCTGGTGCATGCTCCAAGTGATCTACCCCTGAACTACCTGCCCCTCCCCCCAGCCTGCCTCAATCTAAATAATGGTCACTCCAAAGCTATTGGAGATCCTGGGTAGAAAAAAGTCAGTGGAAAGAAGTGTTTCTGTACCTGCTGAGCCTTTGGTCCGCAGGTATTTGCAAAGTGCACCTAGAGCTTCTGACAGAGGTGAGAGTACAGTGACCAAAAATTTGGGATTTGGCTTCAAGCTGTTCAAGTGTGAGTTCTGGCTCTGCCACTTAAGAACCAAAGGACTTAGGGTGAATGATTGAATCTCCTTAGGCCTCCAGGTCCTTCATGTTACAAATGAGGAGCATGAAGGCTAGAGGTGTGACTCAGTGGTAAAGCCCTAGTCTAGTGTGTGTGAGGACCTGGGTTCAATTCCCAGCACTGCAAAAATAAAAACACAGTAATAAAATAAAAGAGAATAGTCACAATACCATCCCATGGGCTCACAGTGAGGGAAAATGTGTACAGTGCTTAGGTTTATGGTGGGAAAATGAGCTAAGGCTTTCATTGAGTGACTACTTTGTGCCAGGCACCATTCATGAATGAGTCACTTAGTGTTGGCAACAACCTTCCTGGGTGGATACTGTTGCCATGCAGGGAGTGGAATTGCTGTTGTCAGGCAGGGAGTGAGTGAAATTGCTGCTCTAGTAAGGGTCAGCTCAGATCATCCCTACTGCTTCTCCTGAGTACCCTTGCTGTGCTCTCTGGAGCCTTTCTGTATCTGAAGCTAAGCATGAGTCTGTTGTCACCTTAAGCCCTGAGGCTTCTTGGTGCCACGATTCAGGGAGGGAATTTGGAATGTAAAAGCTGAAAAGACCTTAGAGCAAATGCATTTCCACCCTCCTGCTTTACAGATGAAAAAAACAGGGTCTACAGAATTTGATTACTTCTCCAAGTCCCCTAGGCTAGCAGCAGAGGTGCGCTGGAATCCGGGGCTCATCCTTCATTTTCTAGCTCTTTCCATGGTCACCCACTGCCTCTGGCCTCCAGAGGTGGCTTGCTTCTCCAGTGTACATATCTGGCAAATCATCTGAGCAATTTCTTGAGAAGGCAGGGTTGCTAATTGTTTTTTATGTACCACACACACAAAATTTACGTATGTAGTTACCAACACATACATACCTTGCCAATTTTTTTAAATTAAAAAAATGTTGACATTTATAGAGATGGTAAAGTTCTGGGGACTTTTCTACTCCAGGAGTTCTCAACAGTGTTACAATCACTGGAAAGAATGAGAGTAGAGCTATATATTGTACTGGGACTTGAATATAAGCTATTGTTTCATGTTCTATCCTTCAATAAAAATTTAGTTATGCCACCTTCAACAAAAAAAGCAGGGGTTGCCTCCTCCCACCCCAGGTCTACTAAGTGGTGATCTTTGTCTCTAGGTAATCTGTCAGATGGGTCTTTCTGAATCATAGGTATGATCACATCAGGGTTTGCCCAGAAAACTTTACTGCATTCAATAAAAGTCTGAACTCTGCTGGCATTCCGAGGTTTTCTGTGCCTTGCCAACACTCCTTTCTAAAACATTTCTGCCCTTTTCTTTACCCCTTTAATTGCCTCCCCTCCCCTCACTACCTCTTGCCTTTTCAACACTTACTGCTCAGTAGACGGAGGTGAGAAGTGCCTGACTTCCAGGTCAGGCAGATTTGCTTTGCATTCTGCCTCTGACTTTTCCTAGTGTGTAACCTAGGGCAAGCAACTTCTCTTGAGCTTCAGATGATAGTGGTTCAAATATCACTGTGTTGTGATGAGAAATTCATTTGTGCTTGGAACAGCATGGAGGACTGACTCAACAAATTACAATGGTATATCTCTGGAGAAGCAAGATTCTCAGGTTTTTCATCACAGATGGCCTTCTTCCTCCTCACAAGGTCACTGATGCTCTTATTGTTCACTATGATGACTACAAATAGCAGTAATGAAGTACACATTTCAAAAAAACTAGAAGAAGGGGTTTTCGGTATTTTATCATAAAGATAAAGGCTTGAAGCGATAAATATGTTTACTCTGATTTAGATATTATACAATGTATACGTTTCAAAACATCACATGGTGCCCCCAAAACATGCACAATTTTTCCAAAAAGCAGAATAATGTCTGTGCACTGTGGATCTCAGAGGGTAATGACCACATCCTCTTCGTATTTATATGGGAGTCCAGAAAACCTACTGCATCATTGCGTTTCAAGATTTTCAGGGGCTAGAGATGTAGCTTAATAGTAGAGTGCTTGCCTAGCAGGTGCAAGGCCCTAAATTTGACCTCCAGCCCCAAATAATAATAATAATAATAATAATAATAATAATAATGATAATAAGAAGGAAGAACTAAATGCACTGATGCTTTCAATAGGCTATTTTTATTTTTTATTTATTATTATTATTTTTGGTGGCACTGGGGTTTGAATTCAGAGCCTTTCACTTGCTAGCCAGTGCTCTACCTCTTGAGCCACTCCGCCAGCCCTGTCAGGCTGTTATTTTGTTTGTTTGTCTTTGGGGGGTTGTTTGGTGCTGGGAATAGAACCCAGGGCCTCATAATTGCTAAGCATATGCTCTGTCACTGAGCTATATCCGGAGCCCTCCACAGTTTTTCAAACTGAAGGTCAAGACAGTTTGTGTCTTAAAGTTCACTTACTCGAATATGATTAGCATTTGGAACAGTAATTAGAGTTAAATGAAATAAAATAGAAAAATATTAATAAATCATACATAAGGGGAGGTTTTTTTTTTTGCTTTCTCATGAATTATTTTCTTCACTTTGTGTCTTTCTGTGTGCTAGGATGTAAAATAAAATTCTTAGTGTGAATTGTGGGAAGAATGAGTTTGAAACCTATTATTTTAAATGTGCTTGAAAGCTGCTGTTTTTTGTAACTCTTAGCGGCCAGTGGTGGCACTTCTCAGAAGGAAGACCTGAAGTTGGAATTTAGAACTTACTGGAGACAGGAAGCATGGTGGTCCACTAGTCAGACTTCCTAGGCTTAGATCCCCTGTAACAATTTCTAGCTGTATGATCTTGGATGAGTTGCTGAGCTACTCTGTGCCTCAGTTTCCTCATTTGTGACAAGACAGAAACCACGTCAGAGAGTCCTTCAGAAGACTTAATGTATAAATAAGCTTAAAGCAATGCTTGGTGCATACATGTTGGTTAGCATTATAACGAAGGCAGGAGTTAGTCTATGTCATAGGAGTTATGATTTACCAACCAGAAAATGTTATTTTATAAGTGCCTACTTTGTTCACTTCTTTAATATAAAGAAGGAAATGCTGGTAAGACCCTGATCCTCACGTTACTTATGGTCTTATGGAGGAAATGAGGCTAACATGCATGAGACAGAGAATAAAAGACTGTCTTAGGTTGTGACAGTGATGCCAAGTGTGTATAGGAAATATTAGGTCATCCTATTTATGTGGTAGCATTTTGTTCTGTCCTGAAGAAAGCTAAAACTTCAATCCTTAGCTCCTGCTAGAGGAATAGGTGGGCAGAACAACTCCTGGGAAAGTTTTGACTTTATGTCAAAACTTTTCTGTGCCTCAGGACATGGACTATAAAGGAAGAAGAACCTGTGGGAAAAGGTGGAAAAGGGAGGCACAGGATTACAAAATGAGAACGTTTCATGTGTATATTAAATCAGGACTTCATTATCATAAGTAATCACTCAGCCAAAAGGAAACATGGTGATTCTTTTATATTCCTGCATTTTTTTGAGGGGTAGTTTACAAATTACATTTAGTCTGTTTATAAAATAGTTTTTCCATGATATTACTCAGAATCCTGGAAGTAGTGCCAACCAGAGCAATTAACCCAATTAAAACGCCTTCAACTGAGTGTGGTGGCCCATACCTATAATCCCAGCACTTGGGAGGCTGAGGTAGAACGAGTGTGGGTTTGAGGCCAGCCTGGGCTGCATAGAAAGACCCTGCCTTAAAACAAACAAACGAACGAACAAACAAAATAAAATGCCTTCCAAGGGAGAATGTTTAGTTTCTGTCGTGAGTGGGTAGTCAATACTTTAGATTATTATTAACTCTACTGAGTGAATCTGTGGGAGATACATACAAAGACAAAGCAGCCCCACAGTTTGGCCTGGTGACAGGTACCAATTCTACCACTGTCACACCAGAATGGAACATGGTGTGACTATAAAATGGCAACTTTCAGATATTTGGTGGTTTTCAGATATGTATACCCTTGATGGCCTGGACAGGTTGTCTGGACTGGACAGGTGGCTTTTTTTTTTTTGTGGTACTGGGGTTTGAACCCAGGGCCTGCACCTTGAGCCATTCCACCAGCCCTTTTTTGTGATTTTTTTTTCAATATAGAGTCTTGCAAACTATTTACTTAGGCTGACTTTGAATCATGATCCTCCTAATCTCTGTCTCCTGAGTAGTGTGAGCCACCTGCATCTGATTGGCTTTTTTTTTTTTTAAGCTGTCTTTGTACATAGCCTGTGCTGGCCTTGAACTCCTAATCTCCCTGTCTTAACCTCCTAAGTGCTGGGATTACAGATGTGTACCATTTCATCTGGCCACAGGAAGTAAACATAAAAATTAAACCCTCCTTTTTTTTTTTTTTTGGATGGTACTGGGGTTTGAACTCAGAGAGATGCTGTACCACTTGAGCCATGCCTCTAGCCCTGAACCTACCGACTGGCATGATTTCATGGGATTTTCTAGACTGAGTGAAAAGCAAGAAGCCATTTTCAGGTCATGCCAGGATGCCTGCAGGCGTGTAAGACTGTTCCTAACAGCATCTTCTGGACGCTTATGCTATGTGTTTAACATTGATTCTGGCGTTACCCTCTGTGAACAAATACTTTGTGTCCATATTTCATAATCCCTCTCACCAGATTCCCACCACATTTACCAAATTCCAACCTAAGCTGAACAATTAATTGGGTACCCAGATCATTGCTGTGGGTTGCATATTTTCTGTATATAATTGATACCGTCAGAAAGAGTTCCCTTAATTAAAGATATCCACAATTTTTATTTTTTCCTTTCTTTTCATTTATTTGCAGTGCTTGGGATCAAGTACTTGTGCATGGTGGACAAGCACTGTGCCACCAAGTTACATCCCCAGTTCCACACTTTTTATTCTTATCTGTAGAACTTCAATTTTATTTTATTGTGATAAATGGCTCTATGTGCAATTTTACTAGAGTTCCCGTTCTTGAGACCTTCTTAAACCAAATTCCATTGAAATGACCAAGGCTGAGAAAAAGTAGGCAAATGCTTATAGGGAAGGGGGAGAATGGATCAAGGTAGAGGGAAGACAGAATAAAACAAGCCACTCTTTTAGCTGGCCAAGGGGCTCAAGTGATAAGAGTACCTTAGCAAGTGTGAGGCCCTGAGTTCAAACTCTAGTACCACCAAAAAAAAAAACCAGAAAAAAAAAAGAACCGCTCTTTCAATTTAGCTTAGTTCTATCTCCTCTTAAAAGTGTTTAAAATAATTTAAAGTATAGGTACTTGTCTGAAACAAATCAGTCAGGTAGCTTCTGTTTTTCCAGCGTGGTATCCTCTGATGGGTGGCAATAGGAGATAGCACAGTCATTCTTCCTTCAGGTGACAGCTATCCAGGCTGGTCCTCTTTCTGGGCTCTCTGGTTCCTAGGATGGTGGCCTGCGGTTTTGTTTTCTGAGAAGTTGTTGCCATTATTTTTTCATTCTGATCCATCCTGGTGTGGAAAACAGATAGTAAGAGGTATTCGTGTGCTTGGAAGTCCTACTGGCTAAGTGTCAGAGAGTTCCCACACTTGGTTCTGTGCTTTATCGGTGTGTCTTTCTTCTCGGCAGGTGTTCTTTTACATGTGATGGGAGATGCTTTGGGGTCTGTGATTGTGGTCATCACGGCCATCATATTCTATGTGCGTCCCCTGAAAGATGAAGACCCATGTAACTGGCAGTGTTATATTGACCCCAGCCTGACTGTTGTCATGGTCATCATTATTTTGTCATCTGCCTTTCCACTCATCAAGGAGACTGCTACCATTCTGCTGCAGATGGTCCCCAAGGGAGTCAACATGGAAGAGCTGAGTAAGTGGACTACATTCTGATATAGAACCACTGTCCATTTAATGTTACTTAAGGTACAGGGCCAGCACTAGTGTGGAGCAGTGTTTGGCTTATGCATTTAGAAATACCTGAAATCACTGTGTGAAGGTGACATCCATTGTGTGATTGGCAGCCTGATAAGAAGATTTCCAGGTCCAAGAACCAAACGCCCTTGGTAACCCATGATTCTCTGACCCAATTGCACACTTTTGAGAAAGTGTTGCTGGGCTATTTGCCCTCATACCAAAGATTTATTTTACTTCTCCTTGATTTTCACTCTGTGTTTTTCTGAAAATGGGAATCACTCATGTTCTAGATTCTGCCTTCAAAGGGCATGCAAGTCTTCCTGACTCTCATACTACTGTAGAAAGGGCAGCAGTCGAAATTCAGATCCTTCTTCATTAATGAAATCTGTCTCTTCACTTTGCTCAAACAGAAGTCAAACTCTCACTTTAGTGCATCTGAAGGTAAAAATTTTAGAGACTTTGTAGAATTTCTAAATGAAGACTGTTTAGATGTTGGTGAGAAACTGAATATAATTTGTTTCTGGTGTTTCTAAATGGAGATTTTACTTTTATAGAACAAAACTATTTCCTGCATATATGTCATTGTTTTATTTACATTGCTTCATCAGTTAGCCAGTAGGGATGAAATAGAAGATCAAAGGCCTATTTCATGACTCATACCTGATATTCAGTTCAAATGGATCATAATATGTTGTATGGCTGTGGTTAGACTGCCCTCTGATAGAGGGGTAGTTTGTAATGTGACTTCTTCTTCTTCTTCTTCTTTTTTTTTTTAATGCTGGGGTTTGAATCCAGGGCCTCTCATATGCTAAACACATGATCTCCCTCTGGGCTACAACTCCAGCCCCAGTGTTGCTTTTTAGTTTTGAAGCTTACAGCCCTGTGGGTGCTGTATTTACTAGCTCTCATTGGTGCTAGTCTGAGGAGTCATTGCCAACAGCTGCATCTCCTAAGGTCCTTTCTCCTGGATGTTCTATTGCCTTGTTTGGCCCCTATTCTGGGAACATTGTCTCTAAGAGTCACTGAGGTGTGGTCAGTGCTCTGGTTGCTTTAAAATAACCAACCTCCATTTCCTGAGCACCCGCTAGCTGCCCAGTGCTGTAGGCAGAGGAGGTGGTAGGAGGTGAGGGAGATGGAGGGAAGCAGATAGGGGGCTTCACCTTTGCCTTCTCAGGATCTGACTTGCCTCCCAGTTGAGGAAACTGAGGCACAGAGGGGGTGAGGTCAATTGCCTGAGTCATGCTGGTTGTCAGTGACTGCACTGGGATTCCAACTCCAGATGGCTACAGGGTCTTTGCTCATAAACCTGTTCTAATCATCTCACCAAATACAGTCATTTCAGAAAGTGTGGAAAATGAAATGCAGAGAAACCAAAATAAGAAAGGAGAAGTCTCTAATAATTCCACCATGGAAATTGGCACCCTTAATATTTTCTACATACACTGTATGAAAAATTTTAAAAAGATCATATATGTAGTTTGGCTATTTGCTTTTTCACCTCAAAATATTTATGTACATTTTCTCATATTCTTATATATGTAAGTTACTTTTTAAATACCTGTATCATGTCCTGTTGTAGAATTGTTTTAACTATTTTCTTGTTGTTTCTGTTTTTCATTAATGCAAAGAGCATTGCTGAAATAAACCACTTTTTGCACATAGCTATTTGGTTATCCTCTTTGCATTAAATCCTTAGTATGAGAATTGTTGGTAAAATTTTTTTGATCCATATTGCCAAACTATCCTTTTTAGAAAAGGTATTCCACTTCATGCTCTCATGGGAAGCCCAACAGAGTCTCCATCTCTTTGTATACCCAACAGCTCTGGCCATGACTTTTTTTTGTTGTTGAGCTGATTTTCTTGAATTACTTTTTTATGAGCTAATAATACATGGTATAGGAATTCAGAGAGAATGAAGAAGGTAATGGGAAGATGTTTTCCTACAGAGAGAACTATTTTTTTCTTCCTGTTAGTCTTAGTACTTGCACAGCCATTTTGGTGAACACATTTAAGCAACATACCTTCCTATGGTTCTGTGTTTCAGTTACCGCACTCACAGTTGGCTATCGTTTGCTCTTCTCTGTTTTAGTGAGTAAACTCTCTACCGTGCCTGGAATCAGTAGCGTGCATGAGGTGCACATCTGGGAACTTGTAAGTGGAAAGGTCATCGCCACCTTGCACATCAAATACCAGAAGGACACGGGGTATCAGGATATCAGCACAAAAATTCGAGAAATCTTCCACAATGCTGGAATCCACAGTGTGACCATCCAGTTTGAGAGAGTGGACCTGAAGGAAGCCCTGGAGCAGAGGGACTTAGCTCTGCTCTGCAGCAATCCCTGCATCTTCCCCAGCTGTGCTAAACAGCTGTGCTGTCCCCCTGGGGCACTGCCACTGGCTCATGTCAATGGCTGTGCTGAGCACAATGGCTGTCCCCCTCTGGAGACCTACCAAAGTAAAAGTGACATCACAGAGGTGGCCATCGACATGTTTGTGGATGGCAGTTTGACTGACCATGGCCAAACGCTTACCAAAACTCAGAAGGAACAATGCGAAAACAGTACATATTTTTAAACTGGCATCCACATAAAATCAGAATGTAGAGATGGAGCACGTTGAATCACCAGCTTGGCTTGTGGAAAGAATTTTGAGGGTTGTGGGCTCAGACTGAACTTGCACTCTATGTGTTCAGTAAGGGCTGGCTGCTTGGGAATTTAGTGGAACACATCTGTTTATTTTCATGTCTGGTCACCCCTTTCTATTACCTTGGGTATCTCAACAGTTGGGTATCTTCAACAGTTTTGAGTTGGAGCATGGGTTTTCTAAAGCAAACTGCTCTGGCGTATGTGTCAGGGGCATCCACTCTGTGGACACAAGACTCAAAGTAGTTCTGAGTTTTGTTTTCTTTGCAGTGCTGGGCATTGAATCCATAGCCCTCATGCGTGCTAAGCAAGTGCTCTACCACTGAACTGTACCCCCAGCTCTTGTTTTTAGCGTGATAGAACTTTCAGCTGACTCTCAGGTGAGATCATAGGCTAAATATGTAGAAAAAACTGAAGTACTATAATACCTGTGGGATTTTTTTCCCCCATTTCCCTTGGAGATCATGAATGAGGAAAATTAGGTATTTGTGGCACTGCAGAAGTATCTTTTCTTCTATTCACTTACAGATAAATGTAAAATGAATACCCATTAAGATGAATACCTTTTAAGGTAGACAATGTTCTCAGAATGTTGGAGGAGGAAGAGTTTAGTAGGGATAGGCAGAAAAATGTTTTCTGATCATCTCTTTATTTTGTGAGGTGAGAGAAAACAAATTTTTACTTTCTGCTGGGAACAGATCTGCAGCTACAACGTGTTTGAGTATTTAAACATAGAATAATTCTCTTTGCTTGGAAGTGTGAGGACATTCCCACTTCCTTACATATGGCACAAACACTTACTCACTGTTTTTGAGAGTTTCCAGTTGAGATTCTTGTCACTTATAGCTTTGATAATGATATACTATTTGTCCAAATTTCCTTAGCCTCCTTTTATGTGATCACATTGGTCAACACAGCATTTACAAGGGGAAATGGATATTCTTGGGACAGGAGAATACATGACATTGTGTGCTTATTCCTTCCCAATCAATAAGCTAGACTACCTTTCTTTAATTAAACATAATTTGAAGTATTTATTATAGTTGCCAACACTTGATGTCCAAGCAAGAAATGAAAATGAATTTGTCTGCTGCTTTTAATGTGTTTAGAATTTTCTTTTATGTCTCTTACCCATATTGCCAAGTTCAAATAAATTTCTTATAACCTGATTCAAACACTTAACTGAACTATAGTAGTGGTGGAGGAACATCCATCTGTCATGTATTTAGCACATCAGTATTTAAATCAAACAGCCTTACGGGGATGAGAAAATGAGGGTTACCTTACTTAAAGAGCTAGCATCCTCTCTGATAGGTTACAAGATTAAAAATGATCTCCTGGGCTGTAAGCCTTGGGTCTTATTTAGAATCTGCTAAAACTCATTTTAGAAGTACGGGGATCATAATAGCAGCAGTATCCACATTGTTTCAGCACAAAGATCATTTAAAAATTTTTGTCTTTATTGGGCATCGTGGCTTGTGCCTATAGTTCCAGTTTCTTAGGAGGCCAAGGCAGGAGGATCCCTTGAACCTAAGAGTTCAAGGCTAGCCTGGTAACATATTGAGAACCTGCCTCAAGACAAAAAGTTTTAGTCCTAAATTTTAATACTGATAAGTAAGCTGCTGTGATCAGTAGTACAGAAAAGTCTTTGTTCCTTGGAAGTTTATTCTCTAAGTTTAAATTGGCTATGGATAATTAAATAGAAAAATAAGATTTTATGCACTTTGTAAGCTAAAAAGGGAATGAAAATAATTCATGACATTTCTACTTTTAGTATTAAAAATGTGATATATACTCATATAAACCATAGGATTTTCTAAGAAACTCACCACAGTGATATATGAGCCAAATTCCGCTACATAAATGCTGTTTGAAATGCTGCATCTAGAGCCAAAGCAGAAATTTGTTACTTCCAAGTGGAACTCACTTCATTCTGTCTTTATTAAAAAGGAAAAATGTAATTTCCAGCTTTTCTGCTACTGGCCAATGGGGTGCATTTTAGTTTGTATCTAAACAATGTTCTTTAATCTCTGAAGTATTTTTCTGGAAAAGAAAAGGCACTTAATTCCATCATAATTAAATCTAACCTCAGAAAATTATCTTGATTGACACTTATATAACAAATTGTAGGCAAAGGTCAATGTGAAATAATGCCTTTTAAAGACAGTTTTGTTGAGTGCAGGTTTTTTTTGGTTTTTTTTCGGTATTAGGGGTTAAACCCAGGTCCTTGCACGTGGGACACTATTACTGAAGCCAGGCTCCCAGCCCTTTTGTTTTTGAGATAGGGTCTCACTCACTCTGCCCCAGCTGGCCTTGACCTCAGGATCTTCCTGTCTCAGTCTCACAGGTACCTGGGATTACAGGCATGAACCATACACTTGTCTCTGAGTGCCAAGCAAGCTGTGTAAGTGCAACAGTGTTGAATTGGGTTAGATGGGGTGCATTTGCTACCTCTGTCACGGTGATGCCTGCTGAATGAATGGTATTTTCACTTAGGTTTTACTCTCCCTTCAATTTTCCTGTCTTTTAATTCTCCTAAGGAAATGCAACAGTTTTCTTCTTCCCTCCGAATCAGCCCTGCTTGCTGGCAGTAGGGTTTCCTCTGAGATTAGAAAAAACACGGCCACACAGTTTGCGTTCCTGTGTGCTTACGTTCATTCTAGAAAATTCCCTCCTTTTTTTTAAGTACTGTTTTTTTTTTTCTCCCCTTGGGGATCAGTTCCAGGGTCTAGCGTGGGTGAGACACAGTTCTACTGTGGAGTCACAGTCTGAAAATATTTTTTATACGGCGCATGGCATCCTTTGTCTGACAGTCAAGACCAGTCGTCCTGCACTAGCCTGGTCATCTATCCTTCCAGCATTTTCCACTGTCTCCTGCCCTTCTTCACTAGAACAGTTCCTCTCCATCTCATTTCAGCACCAGCTATAGGAAGTACTAAGTCTGCTTCATTTTCCAACTTCAGGCTTTGTTTTTCAAAATAAAGATTATTTTTCCTGACAGTTGGCTATCATGAATACCCACAGAGCTACCAACCTCCACTGCTAATAGGAAAAAAAATACTGTCCTTCTAACTTTTTGGTAAAATTCCAACAAAATAGGAAGACATCATGTGAGGAAGAATTTTTAAATATTCACCATATTTACTTTTTTTTGGTCACTGGTTGAGCAAACTCTACTCGTAGTAATTAGGAGCTCCAAAATTCAATAGGATGAATGTTTTGAATGTCTAGAACATCACAGAGGTAGGTTTGGGATGATAAAAAGGCAGCCGTCTTGTGAAGTGGAAAGGGTTTCTCGATCAGCGATGCCAGCATTATCCCCCCCCAAGTTATGACAACCAAAATTGTCCCCAGACATTGCCACATATCCCTTGGGGGAATGTTTTGCCCTTAGTTTAGAACCACTATCTAAAATTGAATAGTCGAGGAACACTAAGGTTCACTTTTTAAAGACAATATTTTTATGTTTATTTTATGTTTTGGTGCTGAGGGTAAAACCTAGGATCTTGCACATGCGAAGAATGTATATGTGTTCTACCAGGGAGCTACACTCTCCCCTAGCCAAACAATGGTCTTAAAGGTATAAAAATTACCATTGTTCCTACATAGGGACTTTTTTTTTTCAGTACTGGGATTGCCTTGTGCTTGCAACGTAGGCATTCTACTATTTGAGCCATCGCGCCAGCCTTCCACAAAGGAATTTTGAACATTTAAAGAAAAACATATAATTTGAGGGGAAAAAATCCTTTACAAACACTATTTTATACATCAGTCATTAGGATAGTAAATGAAATGAAGAAAACAGAATTTGTTCTCACTGTTCTGTGGTGATTTCTCCAACTTATGAGTATACTCAACTTGATGGGCCTACTAGTAAATGAGACTGAATTATAACAGCACAACTGATTCTTAGAGTAAGGGGTTTAATTCTTCATATTTAAAATGACCAATCAAATGGAGGAGGCTAAGTCAGCAAAGTGAGACCCTGTGTCAACAAATTAAGACTAAACAAAACTGATTTAAAGCTTGATGATATTTCTTCTTATTACTTTCTGATAAGCAGCTCATCTTAGTGCTTCTGACAAGTTTAGACATTAAAATAATCCTTTATTGTTTATGACTAACTTAATCCATTACTGAATCCTATTTTCTCTGAGAGGGCAAAATTTATTAACTGATTTTGAAAGTATCTGGCTCTTAAATGCATTTTCACACCCTTGTAGTTGAAGATTGCAAAAAAGACAAGTTAGAAAAATGAGTAAACATTTCCTGACTGCATACCTGTTCTTCTGCCATGTTCTGCCTTTGGCCTGATCAACTGTCACCACTTTGTAGTTGTAAGTGTATTTATACCTGAGTGGCAATTGGTGGGAACGAGGTAACTGAGCCAGGAAACTAGTTCCTCAAAAGGAACTTGCATCAGACCACAATCCTCAATGTAATCCAGTGTTCTTAGGAATTTGGAATTTAGCTGATGCTGATATGTCACTTTCTGACACTTCTCTTTCCAGGTGTTTTAACCCGAACTTTCTTGTTTACATGGAACTTTCTTGAATGTTTGCTAAATAGTCAACTGTCACCTTTTAGTAGAAAGCCAGGCCATAGACACTGAAGCTATGCTGAATTCTCATGAGAACAACCTAGAAAGGATGATTTTCAAGGGGGAATGTCCCCTTCTGGAGGTTTGAGGTTATGTTACAGTATTGTGGAGTTTTGTTGCTTAAAGTCCTCCTGTCCTCACAGGCAACTTTGCCAAAGTATAATCATCATGTTTTGGGGGAATTGTTAAAAGTTTAGGACACAGAGTTTAAATAACTCACACTAATTGCATGTGAATCGCTCAACAATGTATGTACGTACGTAAGCCTTTTGAAGGTAAAAGATGTTCAATGGTGCTGCAAATAAAAATTTTTTAAAAATAGAATTATGACTCAGATGCTTGTAGAAATGAAATAGATAACAGTAGTTGAACTTGTTTTGTCTTTGTCACTTGTCTTGGGAAACTTATTACTCAGTAACTCCTCAGTTTTAATAATTTGGACCTAATTCTCCTTTTTCGTTTTGCTGATCTCTTCTTCACAGCCTTCCTGCTTGCTACCTTCTACCACTTGCAGTGCCACAAGGATCATGTGTTTTTCAACTTCCCATTACTGTAACAGATACCTGAGACAATCACCTTCTAAAGAAAAGGTCTCTCATGGCTCAGAGTTTTGGAGTTTTCAGTCCATGACCAATTGGCTCTCTTGCTTTTGGGCCTGTAGTAAGACAGCACATCATGGTGAGAGCACATGAGAGAGCAGACAACTGCTCACTTCATGGCTGAGAATTCAAAAAGAGAGAAAGAAGTTCTCAGATCTCACTATCCCCTTCAATGCACATCCTCAGCAATGGGGAGATGTCCTTCTAGGCCTCGTCTCTTAACATTTCTACCATCTCCCAATAGGACCAGACTAGGGACTAAGCCTTTAACACATGAGCCCTTAAGATCCAAAATATAGCAGTTCTTCTTGGCAAAAATGTCACAAATAAAAGCATCTGCATTACTTACTTCAAGCTACACTGATCTGGTTTTCTAGTGGAACATATTTGGCCTAGGCCTTACCATGTGGGTTTGTGAGGAAGGGGAGATACTTGGATTTAGGGAATGGTGGAGACCAAGGCTGATTTCGAAGAGTTCTCATAGACTTGGACATCTTTATAAAGTTGTTGACTGCAATCTTTGTGAGTGACCAGTCTTCCAGTTTTTTTCAAATACTTTTGTCAATCAATTGATTAAGCCACATACACTTAAAAACTGTGTGCAGGTGATTCTTGCTTCTAAGGAGTTTATAGTCTACATGTGAAATGAAGCTAAGTAAGGAGGTCCAACTGTGTTGGGGCAATAAGGAGCTGTACCTGGGATGGGAACACCCAGTGTTGGATGTGTCCTGGTACTGGAATGTATACCTTCCAGGACCTGGGCAGCATCTGCAATGGAGCGGGCTACACAACATTTCATGACCATCTGCTCCCTTTAATCACAAGTCTTCAGTGTGAGGCCTAGGACCAAGCCCAGGACACAGAGAACAGAATCTTTGACTATTCTATCCTCACTCTGTCTCACACTTCAGAAAATTTCTTTATAACACTACTGCTTCATAATATTATATTAAACACTTGTTTATTTCCTTCTCTCCCTCTATAATAAGGCTTTGGACAATCCACTTCTGTGTTTTTCAGCCCTTGACCCAGTACCTGACACATGATGGTAACTCAATATATGTTTTTTTTTCAACTACAAACTGAGCTTCAGTATTCTTGTTTATAAATGAGGCTTATGATGAAAGCTTGTGCTACCTACCTTGCAGGGCTGTTGGAATTAGAGAAATGGCTCACATGAGAACATAGTTCAGTGTCGAAGGATTTTATTCTCTTAGATGTTCAATCTGACATTCATAGGCTTCCTGTTCTTATTCTCTCCCATTCTAGGTAATTTCATTATGTCAATTAATTAAGCACTACTCAATGCTAAGCAGCAAATATAGAAGCATAAGCAACATGAGTGAAAGTGAACGGGAAGAAGGAAGTCAAGGACAGCTTCCCAGAAGAGTTGGTATTTGAAAATGACCTTGGAGTAGTTCAGTGAGTGAAGAAAGATGGAAAGGACATTTCAAATGGGCAGTGTAGACTTCATTCTTCAAGCAGCAGACTCTAGAACAAACTGAGGAAATGCCAGGAATGGAATATTTTTGGAAAGTAATTTTATCTATATATCTTCTCCACTATACCTTATGTGGCTCTGTATAGAGGGTTTCACATGACAATAAGCATCTGCCACTTTTGTTGCAGTACTGCCTAACTGAGCTCAGCTAGTTGTGGCTAAGGACACTCAGAGAGTCTGTAGAAACTCCAAATTCATTGTGCATTCACCCAATTTTGAAGCTGGCTTTCCTTGACCCTTCTCGATTGGTTTCAATGGAAGCAAGATGTTCACACTCCCTTCAGCACCTCCCTCCCAAAGCAGCTCAAGCCTTGCAGCCGCATCTAAGTCCACCTTTGCTGACTTCCTGTGTGAATCATTAGTATTCCCCAAAAAGGACCCCTTATGTCAGCCCCTCCTTCTCTCTTCTACCCCCACCCGGGTCTCTCAGGTTCAATTCGATTACTTTTAGCTCTGCTGTTGCAGAAGCCTCCTGTCCACTTCTAAACTTTCCCCTGCTTCTCTACTGTAAGAGGAAGGACAAACTCCTCCACCGGTCACTGAAGCCTCCTCTGACCCCAGAACCTCAAGCTTCACTTTCAGCAGACAAGAAGAGGAACTTGGAAAGTAGGAGGATCAGGCTGGCTTAGGTGGGATGTAATAAATATATTTTATAGGAATCGGGGAGGGGTTACTCCTTGCATGCCCCAAAGACATTCCTCTTTTCAGTTACATTTGCTAAACTATTTCCTTTCTGGTTTTTCCTCTTGTTGATTTAGCATGCCACTTTGTCCCACTGCATGGGAAGCAGTGCCACTCTGTCTCATCTGGTGTGAGATGAGAAGTAAGTGGACTTTCCTTCTCCTATTTTAACCACATGGTCACAAATGTACCTTGGCCAGAAGAATGAATGCCAATTTAGGGTCAAATATTTCATACTTCACACACATTCTTTTAAGCTTGGGGATGCAGAATTACATTTGCATGGGTTTCATAACCCTTTTGTCTATTTTCCTGGGAGAGGAGCTGAAGATGGAGGGAGAATAAATTCTCCTAGTGGCCAAGTGGCCGTCCTTGATATAGGCTGGGAGTGGTGTTGATAACAAGCGGGTCTCTTATCTACCTCAGGGGATTGGGGCCCTTAAAAGATCATACTGGAGTACTTCAAATTCAGGGCTGTAACCTGATGCTCAAAGGCATTCAGAAAAAGCTAGTACTATATTTTTGGAAGGAGTGATGTTTCATGTTTACTTTATACCTTTTGTTTTCTATTGTGAAAAATCACATTCCATTGTTCTTCCAAAGTGGAAAGACCTGATTTGATCCAGGGTATGATCAAAGTGCTTCACAGAAAAAAATTATTACAAAAATTAATGTATGGTATGAAGTATGCATGATGAAGTATAGAGCTTCTTTCGAACCCTGGTTGCACTGCATCAGCTCTTTGACCTTCAGAAGTACATTATCAGAGAACGAAAAAAAGTCTGAGGCTTCCTTTGTTCCATCTTTAAAATAGTGAAAATCGTACTTCCTGCCTTGTGAGTATATAGCGAGAACTAAAGATGGCTGCAGTGAGCTCTTAGCACAGGGCTTGGGTCTAGGACTTTTTGTTTGTTTCTGGGGTGTGGGTGCTGCGGTTTGAACTCAGAGCCTTGCCCTGGCTAGGCAGGCACTCTACCACTTAAGCCACACCTCCAGCTTAAGGGTGGATCTTTTAAAAATGCCAACATTAGTAAGTAAAATATCAACCAGACTTATTCCTATTTTTCATTCACTACTCACAGTGAAAATGTGTAGTATAAACCAGCACCCAATGAGATTTTAAACTCATTGTATTTTTAAAACTTGATCATATTTTTAGGAAAGCAAGACAAATCCCATGCTAAAGGGATCAACTCCATAGGACCTTGCCTCCCCATTGGACACAGGTGATACTGCAAGCAGTCACATTGCTAATAGTTACTGAGGCAGCAGTCGGGTCACAGGTGTGCTGTAGTGGTGGCCAGCAAACTTTGTCTCATGTGATGGAAGAACAATAGTCATGGACAACAGGGTGAGCAAAAGAGCAGTTTTATTTAAGCAGAGAGGAAAAGGAGAGAAGAAACACCCATACAGGAGGAGTCTTTAGAGTGAGCCCCCAAGGATCTTTGTCTAGGGGTTTTTATAGGGATTTTTTTTTCCTCGTCGAAGGTAGCTGGTTGTGTCTCTGTGCTATTGGTTTATTCAGGGGTGTATGTCATCAGCAGCCAGTGTGTTCCATGGGGACACTGTGCATGCTCCCCTTTCCCTTTCCCAATGGTCCTCATGTCCGGCGTACTGGCTGGGCATCCCATTGGCATGGCTCACGTACCATTCACGCCTCAGTAGTTTGAAGGTCTGGGCAAGCAATCTCAGACTCTTCAGACTCCCCACACCTGTTTATCTTGTCTCTGTGTCCTTGGTAAGTTTCTGTCGAGTTTTCCTGTCCCTGTTCTGCCTGACCATTTTCTATCTCCTAACTTCCAGTCTCATTACTGAATCCAGGGTCCAAGTCAGAGGCAGAGAGTGCTTCTGCTGATTCTGAGTGTACGTCATTGCTGACAGTACCCTCCAGCCAGACGTCACCAGGAGCACACCTGCTGTGCATCAGGGGCACTCAGCAAGAAGTGCTCAAAGGACTGTTGTAGGATTCAGGCTCAGGCTCTGCGAAGGAAGTGGGTCTTTGGTCTGGATGGCCAATGGCAATTATCCATTAGCCAATGGATAATCTCAGGCCTGGGAATCTTAGCAAATGCTGTTGATGAGATGAGAGGGACCTAACTGGCAGCAGCAGTCACTTGTTTTATCCAGGATGGGGTCTGTATTTTTGTGGGCTGCACATATTTCTGTGCTCATACGTGGTTGGGGGTGAACTTGTTTCTAACCTCAGTTCGTCGTGGTCACAGGGTGGTGTCTTGGCTGGTGCTGCTACTCTGAGAGGTTGTGTCCAACAGGAGAACACCACGGCTCAGCTGGGAGGACCGGGCCAGTCCTGTGAATGCCAAGGCCCATGGACTTGTCGATTTCTAGATTCCAGGGGCCTGCTTTTCTGTTTATTGTGCTTTCAGTACTTAGCATATGTGTGGTACATTTTAACGAAGCCTGCTATGAGCATTTAAATCCTGGCTTGAAAGCCACATAGAAGCTGAGATATGCTGAGCCTTGGGACAGTTAATATCCTTCACACTTGGTACGTGAGGTGTGATGCCTACCTCCCAGGAGTGTTGTGAACATTAAATGAGATAACACATTTTTGGCAAAGAGTTGGCAATTTAAAAATGTCAGCTGTGTTTGTTGAGTCCCTCTGTATAGCTCTGTCTCTACAACTGTCTGATTTTAAGACATGGACAAAATGCATGCTAACATTTTCCCTCATTTTATTTCATTGCCTCATGGGGCTATTAAAAACACTTTAAATATTGCAATCAGAAGACCTGTCAGAAACCTAAGTTATTTCTTCCTTTATACTCACTTATAGGAAATTCTCTTGTGTGGCTTTAGCCATCACTATTGCTGTTACCAGTATGATGGTGTCAAATAAGAGGAGACAGAGTGAGTCTGGTGGCTCTTTGCCTCCCGGTGTGGGAATTTCCATGGCTTGTAAGAGGCCAGACGGTCTGTCATCCAATACCCAGGAATCCTGAGTCTGCCCATCAGCACACGCTTACTGAACACAGGAGTGAGTGAGTGAGGACACACTTCTCACAGTCCACCAAGCAGGTGCCTTCTTTGTCTTTGACTCCATCATTCGAATGGGGCCCAGCTGTGTGTTACTGAGTCATACTCAACACTTTAATGGAAGGAATGCTCTGAGCGAGCGATCTGGGGTCCCCCACCAGATACAACCATGTGTAGGGGGTGCAGATGTCCTATCTCCTCCTTCCTCCACCCTGGACTTGGGTTGCCACACCCCCATTCATTTCAGGCCATTGAATTTGAAACAGATGTTTTTAGCCCTGTTGTTGATAAGAAAGTGTTCTTTGTTCTGTTTTGGGGTGTGGGATGTCTCCTGCTCTCCTTCCTTACCTTCTTTTGCATGTTTTTTTTTTTGCCTTTCCTAGAACATTAAAAAAAGAAAAGCCTAAATGGCAAGGAAACAAAATAGTGAAGGAATGTGCAAAGCGTTTCAGAGAATTCCAAACTTCAGAAGAAAACATGTTTGATAAAGTAATCATACAAGTTTTGTTTTTCAATTCAAGTTTTAAAAAATTGACATTGGGAGAGGGGTATGAAAGAGAGCAGTGGTGGGGGTGAATCCAAGTATGATATATTTGATACATTGTAAGAACCTTTGTAAATGCTACAATGTACTCCCACCCAGTGCAACAATAAAGGAAAAACAAAATAAAAAATTGACATTGTATTCTGGCTCTTCTCTTCCCTGTTTTAGTAACAGTTATACACTCTTCCATTACATAGCTCTATCAAGTGCAATGTGTTCTGTGGATAAATTTTCTTTCTTTCTTTTTTCGGTGGGATTGGAGTTTGAATTTAGGGCTTTGCACTTGCAAACAAGGCACTCTACTGCTTGAGCCATACTTCCAGTCCATTTTGCTGTGGTTATTTTGGAGATGGTGGTCTCACAAACCATTTGCTTGGGCTGGCCTTGAACCATGATCCTCCCAATCTAGCCTCTCAAGTAGCTAGTATTACAGGTGTGAGCCACTAGCAATTTAAATGCCATTGGCATAAATCTGACAGTCTGGGTACTATGTATGTGTGCATATTGACTTAATGTCACTCAAAGATTTCTTCTTTATTCCCTCTGTCACTAATTTTCTATGACTATATGCTACTTATATGATATAAAAAATATTTAAAAATTGTACTTGCCAATCTGGTGGTGCACACCTGAAATCCCAATACTTGGGAGGCTGAGGCAGAAAGATCTCAAGTTCAAGGGCAGCCTGGAATATATAGCAAGACTGTGTCTCAGAAAAACAAAAGAGAAAAAAAAATAGCATTCATCTCACAAATGTTTTCCTCAGTGCTGAATCCCAAAGGCATTTATTGCTACTACTAAGTCATTTAATATTGGTCATTTCATCTCCTCAAGTAAATATGTTTCTTGAGAACATAGATTACTTTTTAAAGATAATAACATAGACTCTGACCTTCCTTCTATGTCTCAGTTACCTGCTCTTATTTTGTTTTGTTTTTTGTTGCTGAGGATTGAACCCCGGCCTCATACATGCTAGGCAAATGATTTACCACTGATCTAATTTAATCACAAAATCTCTGGAAAGTCAGTTCCTTCTTACTAATGAGGAAAATGAAGATCACATTTGAATGACTTGCCTTCCCTGATTGCAATGGAACCAGGACTCTTGTCCAGGACAAAGTCTCTAGTTCCATTGCCTGTGTCTGTCCGCTTTCTTGTGATGTACCCTACTTCACAGACTCCACGGGGATTGGTGCACATGGCATGTTTAATTAAAATGTTTTTGTGACTCAGGAGGTAATTTACTCAGGAGATAGTTACTCAGGAGGTAGAGATTAGGAGAACTGCTGTTCGAAGCCAACTCAGGCATATAGTTTGTGAAACTCCCAACACAAAAAAAAGGGCTGGTGGGATGGCTCAAATGGTAGAGTACCTGCTTAGCAAGCATGAGACCCTGAGTTCGAATGCCAGTACCACCCCAAACGAAACAAAACAAAAAAGCCAATTTACTGGCTTATCTGTGGTAGAGACAATTCTTTCTCAAGACTCTTATCCTATGCAGAATACACAAGCCAGTTTCCTCAAAGACCAGGTCCATTTGATTGCTGCGTCTCCACTGGAACTTGCTTTCTTTATTGCATTAGCAGCTGGATTCTGTTTGGCACACTGGCCTTGGGGTATTACAGCGTGGAAGGAGAAAAGTCAATGGGAGAGTGATGGTATGTATTTTCTAGTAACGAAAACATAGGCCATCAGGCAAAGGCTGAAGCTCAGTAAATCGGAAGGGATGACAACACAAAGCCAGGGGTTATTCAAGACTATTAATTATTCTTATCTAATCTAAAAAAACTGTTCATTAGAATAATTGCCTTGCCATAAAAGAGGGCTTGTATTGGAAACTGCCAGGTAAGCGAAACCCTGGGACTTTTACATGATACTGAACAGGCCTTTCCCTAGGAAAACAACACAGCTCAAGGTGACCTCCACTGGGCCTTAGGAAGGCAAGAAGCTTTTAGAAGCATGCCTAGGAGTTCAGACGTGGGCTTTCCTCTTTCTCTGAGCTGCTCTTCTTACGAGCGTCTCTAAGTATTTGAATATATAGTCAATCTATCCTTAATTACTACAAGCTCATCCTGAAGTTCTAAATAAGATTTATTTCTTCTGTATGCCTTGTTAGTACCTGGGAGAATTTGGATTCTAAAACACACAAATTGTATGCCAATTTCTTTAGGAGTGACCTGGACAAAGAAGAGGTGGGTCTTAGGAACAGAGAAGTAGTTGACAGAGCAGAATGGAGCCCTTTACAAAGATGTTTTAGGAAAGATAAAAGCAAACTTAAATTCACCCTTGGCCTCAGAGGAGCCAGGATGAGGTGAGGATGCAGCTCAGGAAGGAAGTGACCAGGAGAAGGCTGAGGTGAGGCCTGGGGTGAGTCGAGTCAGTGTTTGTCTTTTTTTTTTTTCCTTCATTTTTTGAGAGGTCTTGCTAAGTATCCTAGATTGTCCTGGAACTCACTGCATAGTCCAATAGTCCAGGATGGCCTTGAACTTGAGATTCTCCTGCTGGGATTCCAAGTGGGAACCACCACACCAGTCCTACTCTCGTCTTTTTTTTTTTTATTCATTTATTCACATGTGCATACATTGTTTGGGTCAGTTCTGTCCCCTGTCCCCCTCTTCCATCCTCTCTCCCCTTTCCCCCTCAGCTCCAGGCAGGCTCTGTTCTGCCTTTATCACTAATTTTGTTGAAGAAAAGAGACAAGCATAATAAGGAAGACAAAGTGTTTTTGCTAGTTGAGTTAAGGATAGCTATACAGAAATATTCCCAGCATTGCTTTCATGTATATGTGTCTACTCTCATCTTAACATGGGAAAAACACAACATTTTGCTCAGGAAAAAAAAAAGTACAGGGCAGTATAAGAATAAGCTTCAAGGTGAACAAACAAGCTTGTTTTCAAAATTGGGAAGCTCGTGAACATTTTCTAGTAAGAGACTAATGATCTCATGAAATAGTAATATAACAAGCACCATTATTAAATATTTACAATGTGTAACTATTACTATCATTGTCTTTATTTTGCTTGATCTTTGCAGGTTTATTTTAGTGGATAAGCAATATGTTTTTAAACATTTTTATAAGCATGTATTAATTGTACAGGGGGTTTCATTGTGACATTTCCATATATGCTTACAATGTACCTTGGTTAGGTTCACCCCACCATCATCCTTCTTCATCCCCCTCTCCACGGTTTAAAATGATTGCAACAGGTTTTATTATTCTGCTTCATATAAACTTATAAAGTACATCAACCATATTTATCCTCCTTTATCCCGTTCATTCACCCTCCCCCCTCCTACAACTTCCCCCTAACAGGACCTGTTTTCCCCATCCTGTCCTTCATTTTTAAATCAACATTAATTATTCAAAGGGGTTTCCCAATGGTATTTCATCTGTGAATACATTGTACTTTAATCAAATTAAATCCCTCTATTACTCTCCCTTTCCCCCACCCCCTACTATTCAACAGCTTTCAATGTATTTCGCTGTGCCCTCTTCCTACACAGATGCAATGTATTTCAATATTGTTCACTCTATCATTCTCTTTTGCTCTCCCTCCTCCCTTGAGTCCATTGAACAGTCCGAGTATTACAAACATGTACTCTCTATATATGTGATATACAATATTTTAAAGACTTTTCCTACCTTACCTTTCCCTTAAATTCAAAAACAATTTTTTTGGTGGGGGGCAGCACTGGGGTTGAACTCAAAGCCTCACACTTGCTAAGCAGGTGCCCCACCACTGGAGCCACACCCCCAGTCCTTTTTGCTTTAGTTATTTTTTGGATAGGTTCTCATATTTTTGCCCCTCACATTTTTTGCCCAGGCTCTGATCCTCCTACCTATGTCTCCCATGTAGCTGGAATTACAGAGTGAACCACATTTAAAAAAATTTATTCATACATTGATGGGCACATAGGCTGATTCCATAGCTTGGCTATTGTGAATAGTCCTGCAATAAAGAAGGGTGTGCAGGTGTCTCGACTGTGTGCAGACTTACATTCCTTCAGAAACATGGTCAGGAGTGGTTTAGCAGGATCACAGAGTAGTTCTATTTTTAGCTTTTTGAAGAGCCTCCATGCTGGTTTCCATAGTGGCTGCACTCATTTTCATTCTCACCGTCAGTAAGGTTCCTTCCCCACCCCCACCCGCAGCATCCCATGGTATTGTATTGTCATTCTTTGGTTTTTTTGATGTTTTCTTTCTGACTCTGGTGAGATGACAATGTCATATTGATTTGCATTTCGTTTATGGCTAAAGATGCTGAACATTTTGTCACATATTTATTGGCCGATAGTATTTCTTCTTTTGAGAACTGTTCAACTCATTTGTGTATTTATTGATTAGATTATTTGCTGTTTAATTTTCTGATCTCTTTATATATTCTAAATACTAATCCCCTGAGCTGGCAAAGATTTTCTTCCACCCTATAGGCAGTCTATTCACTCTGTTGTTTTCTTTGCTGTGCAGAAACCTTTTAACTTGATGCAATCCCCTGTGTCAATTTTTGCTAATATTCTGAGCTATTGGAACTCTATTCAAAAAATTGTTGCCTGTTTCATGCATTTCCAAGTCATATTTTTTTCTTCTTCTTTTTTTTTTTTTTTGTGGTACTGGGGCTTGAACTCAGGGCCTTCACCTTGAGTCACTCCACCAGTCTTTTTGTTGTGATGGATATTTTTCAGATAGGGTCTCACAAACTTTTTGCCTGGGCTGGGTTCAAACCATGATCCTCCTGATCTCTGCCTCCTGAGTAGCTAGGATTACAGGCATGAGGCACAGGCATCTGACTCCAAGTCATGTTTTCAACAGTCATATTTTAATTGATATCCACCCATATGCAGGCTGTTCTACATATGTGAATCATTTCCATTTGTTTGATTTTGAGAAAGCAATCATATTTTATGAAGGAAGGGAAAAAAAACGTATCTTTGCCCAGATTCTCCAGCACCTCATAAATGTTCAGGGCTTCACTCCCAGCGTAAATCCTCATCTTACCCTAAAACTCTCATACTAGGAAGCAGGCTGCAGTTCCATTTTATAGATGAAAAAATGAACCCAAATAGATAATGGCTCTTGCATGTGATTTCACAACAAGTCAAACTTCGAGGGAATGTTTGCATTACATGAGGAACTCAAGTATTTTCTTAGTCTTTGAAATTCCTAACAAGCGCCAGAAGCCCCAGATGTATTTTACCTATTTAGTACATCCTTACCAAGTAATTCTCTGTCCTTTCTTCCCTTCCTCTCTTCCTTCTTCCTTTTTTCCTTTTTCTTTTTCTTTTTTTTGAAACAGGGTCTTGCCATAGAACTCATGCTGGCCTCAAACTCATGAGTGCTGAGTGCTGGGATTACAGGCGTGCACCACCATGCCTGGCCACATATATTGCTGCAGATCAAACCCAAGGGTCTACTGCATGCTAGGAAGCACTTTACCACTGAGCTACACTCCCAGCTCCCTCCTTCCCTCCCTTCTCTCCTTTCTTCCCTTTTGCCTTCTTCTCTCCTTCCTTTCTCTTTTAATTCTATCCTTTTAACTTTTCTGCAGCCTGCTCTCAACTGAGCTTATTATAAACTCCATTTTGAGGAAGCAAAAAGTTAAAAAGAAAATCCCTAAATGCTAGTTTCTGTAGGGCTCGTATCTGGAGTTCTCTAAGTCATTTTGGTGACATCTCCTTTATCCTCAAGTTAAAGAATGAGTTTCTGTTTTGCTATCACATTTTGGACATAGGATTTGAATGTGAAGACACCCCTGAGCCAGGCCTCCGAGTTTGGGCAAGTTTCTTCTCCTGGAGCCTTCTTTTCATCCCCTGCAAAATGAGGGAGTTGGGCTGGGCGTGGTGGTGCACACCTACAAGTCTAGCTAATCTGGAGGCTGAGGGAGGAGAATTGAGAGTTTTAGGCCAGCTTGGCCTACATATTATTAAGACCCAGTCTCAAAAAAAGGGGTGTGGGGCTGGGAGTGTGGCTCAGTTGGTATAGTATCTACCTAGCTGCATGAGGTCCTGGGTCCTGGGTTCCCAGCATAGCAAAAATAAAATAAAATTAGAAAAATAAATAAAATAAAATAGGCTCAATGACCTATGGTTCCTTCTTCTCCAGGACATCTACTCTAGGATCCCTTGATTCACACTCTTGAGTTTCTTGGCCTTTTCTTGAGTGTTTTGAGTATTTCTTGTTCTTCTGCAGTGATGGCCTCTGCCTGTACAGAGGTGGCACCTCTCGAGTGTTTGATTCTATTCTTGGCTGACTTAATTTCCTTTAGCTTCCCCTGTTTTGTTTGCCTAAAGTTTTTCCTCCTTACATCCTTTGCCATATAATCTTTCTGGACCCCTGTCCTTGTGTGGTTCCATTGCGCAGGACGTCTTTGTGACCTAAGTGTCAGGTTGGCTGTTAAGGTCTCTTCTGAAGGCTAGCTGGGTCCACGGGAATAGGAGCCTGGCCAAAACTGGCTTTTCTCTTCTTTGCTGAATGGTTTCTGCATCTGCTCCATTACATTTCACTTCTCCCTTTGGTTTTCTTTTGTTGTTTAAATTGTCCATAAATCTAGTACTTTTCCTATGATTGCCTCTAAACTTTAAATACTCAACATTTTATAGTCTCTGTATGAGTTGAAGACAGTCTGGTGTGGGACCATATTTCCAAAGCAAGATCTAGATGTGGAAAATGATTTTAGGTGATCCATGGATAAACCTCTTTTGTTTGAGTATTATGTCTTTCTTTATTTTAATGTCTATGAAAATACAGTCATCACATCAAATTTGCACCTTCACAGTTGTGCTGTAAGGACATCTTCTTTTTAATACATTTACTTACAAAACAAAAGCCTGATTTCAAGATTTTGAAATATGCTAATTATCATTGAACATATACTACAGAATTTAGTTTTATTTTGTTTATATTTTTGGAGACAAGGATTTGCTATGTAGCCCAAGCTGGCCTTAAACCCACTGTATAGCCTGAGGATCCTCCTGCCTCCACCTCCTGCGTACTGGGAAGATAGACATGTCCCACCCTAACTGGCTATAGTGTTTTACATGTGTTAATCCCCTTAATCCTTAAAACAGCCCTAGTAAGCAGTTGCTATTTTTCAGCTACCTTTTCTTTGTTTTAGACACAAAGAAACAGGAATAGGTCAAATCAGATGCCCAAAGTCACAAAGTTAATGACAGGCAGGATTAAATTAGGTATGTTGACTTCAGAAATATGTTAAATCCACTAAACCATACTCCCACTATAGAAAGAAATAGTGTATATGGTACAAGGTTTTGGCACAAATCATGAGGGTGGTATTTGAGTGGTTGAAATTTGGGAAGAATTGATGGAATGAAAAGCATATGGATTTTGGAGGCAAACCTCAAATGCTAGATATGCTATTGGTGAATTACATGCTTCTGGGCAATAGCACTTAACCTTTGTTAAAATGATGGAGAAAATGTAAAGGGTTCATCCTAAATTTTAACACATATGAATTTCTTCCCCTTTCTGAGATTCTGGTTTTTTTTTTTTTTTGTCTGTAAAACATCAAGGTCAGTTAATACAAAAAGGATTAGAAAAAGCAACAGCTATCAATGAACAGTGGCTCTCTATAAAAATGCGTGTTAATATCTCGTACTTCCTGTTTTCTTGCTAGTGTATTGACATTTAAGACCTCTAATTACCTTAAGTAAAGATTTTTCTTTCCTATTCCCCACCAGTGACCAACACATGGTCAGCCTGGTGAATTTCCTTCCTTCCCTCCTTCCTTCAGACAGGCTGGCCTCAAACTCAAGATCTTCTTGCTTCAGCCTCCAGAAATTACAGTGGTGCTTCACCACACCTGGCTAACCTGGTGAATTTCTTGATGGGGAAGAAAGTACATCCCATGAGTGGAGCTGGGTGAAATGGTTGTATTTTATCAACAGAGAAAGGGAGGAGAGAGAGAGAGAGAGAGAGAGAGAGAGAGAGAGAGAGAGAGAGGGAGAGAGAGAGAGAGAGAGAAAAAGCTTTCCGGATCTGTGAGTCTGAGTGTGGGTAGCTTCAGAATTGGTTTGTTACTATGTAGCTCATCATATAAAATAAGGTTCTTCACTTTCAATGTATAACTGTGGGTGGAGACAACTGAGTTTGAAAATGAGAAATACCTATAGAGCATTCTAGAATGGTAAAATATTTCCAGATTTTACAACTTTGAACCCATTATCCCATAAGGAATAATACAAATGACTCTGGACTATTTACCTAAGTGATTACAACTGCATTTGGTAAAGATACGGTCATTTTATTTTTCACAAATGATTAAACCTCTATGATTAACACAAGGGAAATTTCACTTTAAAGAAAAGGATTGACCTACTAGGCATTTTGAAAATAGCCAGATGCCTTGATAAAATAAGTGAAAATAAGACTTCATGAATCTTTTCCTAAACCTTCCTTCTCCACTCATGAATGTAAGTGGAAGATTTTTAAAAATAATACTGCATTCCCCCTTGACTTCTTTCATGAGGTAGGGAAAAGAGGAACTGGGCTCCAAAACTCTATGTGTAAATCTGTGCAAGGATGATGAGTTTGTTGAATTTTTGTCTTGTTTTGTAAATACAAAATGAATCTCATTAGTTTATGGAAATTCCATGAAAATTACATAGGAAAATATCCAAGGAGTAATTAAAAATGCTAGCATACTATTTCATTATATTTTTCTACTATAACAAGAGCTTTAAGTGCCTGTCATGTGTGCTCACTAATGAGACCATAGGCAAAAGAAACTTCAGTGGATGTGTGTGTGTGTGTGTGTGTGTGTGTGTGTGTGTGTAGAGATGCATAAAACATGTCATAAACTCCATAGCAGACACTTTTACGTAGGGGTTCATGACATCCACAGATGTCTCAGAGTGTTCTTGAATTCATCTGTCAAGACCTGGGTATATGTGTTTGTGCATGTTTTCTGTACAGAGTATCGGTAGTTTTCTACAGATTCTTGAAGGACCTATAACTTTAAAAAAAACCCAATAACATAAGAATTGAGTCAGAACATGCCAAGTTATGGATAGTCAGATCAAACGGCAAGCAGTTTTTTGTGATGAACTTAGTTAAAAAAATTCAAAAAGGAACCCTTATACACTGTTGATGGAATTGTAAATTAGTATACCCACTATGGGAATCAATATTGAAGTTTCTCAAAAAAACTAAAAATAGAACTATCATATGATCCTGCTCTACCACTCCTGGATATGTACCCACAGGAATATAAGTCATCATACAAAAGAGATACCTGAAAACCCATGTTTATTGTAGCATTACTCACAATGGCCAAGTTATGGATCATTGCAGGTGCCCATCAACAGATGAGTGGTTAAAGAAAGTGTGTTAGGAGCAAACCTAACAAAGGAAGTGAAAGACCTCCATGATGAAAACAATGAAACCTTGAAGAAAGGAATTGAAGAAGTCACGAGAAGATGAAAAGACTTCCCATGTTCATGGATAGGCAGGATTCATGTTGTAAAATGGCTGAACTACCAAAAGCAACCTACAGATTCAATACAATCCCCATAAAAATTCCAATTCCATTTTTCACAGAAATAGAAAAATCAGTTCTAAATGGAAGCATGAAAGACCCCAAATAGCCAAGGCAATACTGAGCAAAAAGAGCAATGCTGGAAGTATCACAATACCTGACTTCAAATTATACTACAAAGCCATATTAACAAAAACAACAATGGTACTGGCACAAAAAAGAGACATAAACCAATGGAATAAAATAGGAAACCCAGAAATAAGCCCTTAAACCCCATCTGATTTTTTGACAAAGGTGACAAAAATACTTGTTGGAGAAAAGATATACTCTTCAACAAATGATTTTGGAAAACTAGATATCCACATGTAGATGACCTGTACAAAAAATCAATTCAAAGTGGATCAAAGATCTCAATGCAATCCCTTTGGAACTACTAGAGGAAAACATAGGGAAGACCTTTGAAGATACAGGCATAGGTAATACCTCTCTAAACAGGACTCCAATTTCTCAGGAAATATGAGCAAGAATTAACAAATGGGATTATATCAAATTTAAAAACTTCTGTACAGCAAAGGCAACAATAACCAGAATCTGGTGACAACCTACAGAATGAAAGAAAATCATTTCCAGCTATTCATTGGATAAAGGATTAATGTGCAGAATACATAAGGAGCTCCAAAAATTAAATACCAAAAGAGCAAACAATCAATAATAAATGGGAAAATAAAAAGAACAGTTCTTCAAAAATACATGAAAAAATGTTCAACATCTTTATCCATAAAGGAAATGAAAATCAAAAATATACTGGGAATCTACCTCACCCAAGCCAGAATGGCTATCATCAAGAAAACAACAACAAATTTTGGAGGGGAGAAAAAGAAACCTTTATATACTGTTGATGGAAATGTAAATTAGTGCAGCAGCCACTGTGGAAATCAGTAGGGAGGCTCTTCAAAAACTAAAAATAGAGCTACTATATGACCCTGCTATACCACTCTTGGGCATATGCCCAGAGTATACAGTAGAGATACGTGCACACTCATGTTTATAGCAGCACTACTCACAATAGCCTCCTTCTGAAATCAGCCTAGGTGTTCATCAACTAATGAATGGATAAAGAAAATGTGTATACATACACAATGAAGTATTATTCGGCCATAAAAGAATGAGATCATGTAGTCTGCAGGAAGATGGGAAGAATTGGAAATCAGCATATTAAGTGAAATAAGGTAGACTGAGAGAGAGACAAATATCATGTGTTATCTCTCATGTGTTGAATCTGTTTCTAAAAATAATGAATGACACAGTATAAAACAGGGACTTTTTTGAAGGTGGGAACCAGTGGGAGGGTGAAAGAACAAGATAAAGGGGATGAATATGTTTGAAGTATTTCCTAAGCATGTATGAAAATACAATAATGAAACCTGTTAAAATTTGTCTTTAAAAGGTAGTAAGAGCATAAGAAAGAGTAATAGAAGGGGCGCATTTGATCAAAGTACCTTATATTCATGTATCATAGTGAAATATGACACATATGATATACATGAGTTCATGTGTTCATGTATATCATACTGAAATCCCTTGGTAGAATTAATATATGCTAATAAAAAGAAAAAAATGTTAAAAAGAAAATGTGATATATAAACATGATGAGGTTTTATTCAGTTGTAAAAAAATGAAATTATGTCTTTTTCAGGAAAATGGATGGAACTGGACATTATGTTAAGTGGAGTAAGCCAGACTCAAACTCATAAATATTGCATGTTTTCTCTTACATATGGAATCTAGGTTTAAAAAAAACCCCAAAAGACATGAAAATAGTAGGAGATTATTAGAGAAGTGGAAGAGGACCAGAAGCATGGGAGAGTTGGTTAGGGCCAATCAGAGGGAGGACTTAATGGGGTTAAGAGCAGGTGTTGTGAACAGGGAGTGAGAGATGCAAGTCCAAGAGTGGGAAATCAAAGTTTAAGACTACAGAGGTGAAAAAGTTCCTGGTGATTAGGTGGGCTCTTAAGAAGTTAAAGAGCTCCTGGTGATAGTGTGGGTGGCTGCAGCAGAATGGAGGTGAAGGTCACTGGAACCAAGGAAATGGAGCATGCGTGATTGGATGGGCCACCTACTTGGATGATGGAATTTACTAGGATGATAGCAAAACTAGAAGACAGTAAAGCGGTACCAAAGTTTTTTAAAAGTTTGGGGGAAGAGGAGTGACTGGGAGATAGGTATTAGATAGGCAAAGAGACTATTATTAAAGGTGGCATTAATGGATAGCACGAGGGACACTCCACTGTTGGTTACATCTCTGTTTCCCTGATGTTTGTGTTTTCCTTTTGTTCATCCTGCACAGAGCTTCCATAGTTATCTTTACAAATAATAGATCTGATCCTGCTAGACTCTTCCTCAGAATTTTTTAGATTGTTCTTGTTGTCGATAGGAAAATTTCCTCTGTAATTTAGAATTCAAGTGAACTATCGTCACCTTTTCTTTGCACTCTGAGTTTTAATCACAGCCCTCTTTTCAAACTGGACTGTCTGCTCTTCCCTACCACAGCCCCTCTCCCAGGCCCCCATGCATTGATTGTTCAGATACCTGCTCACATTGTCTCCATGGCTAGAATGACTTGCTCCCTTTTCCAACCCAGGTGAAATGTCATTTCCTACATGAAGCTGATGCCGAACCCCCTGGATTGAAGTGCTGTTTCTTTCTGGGTTCCTGTAGAGTTTTGTTTCCTCATTGCTGCCATTTATGACATCCACCTTGTTTACCATGATCTCTTTGTGCATCTGACCTCCTCAATGTTGCACAGTTCTCCAATGCTAGGACATTTTGTCATACATAGGTGTCTACCTATTATATTATATAAGTCATTGTAAGACACAGATGTCATTAACAAAAAGATAACATTTTACTAATGTGTGCATTACAAAAAAATTGAAGTCACACACAAGTAAAGAGGAAGCAAAAACCCTAGTAATCCTATTGTGTAGCAATGAGACTACTAACATATTAGTATATAACCTTGCAATTGAAGTCTGAAATTGTCATACAATGCACTCAAGGTCATTATCACTTTGATTCCAGCCTGCACATTGGGATCACTTGGGAGGTTTTATGCCTGGGCCTCACATCTGGGATTCGATTTAATTGGTCTTAGAGCCTGGATATTCTCTCTTTGCATGTGTTTAATGACAATATCAAACACTTAGTGAGTGTTACTCCTCCAAGGGCTTTAGGAAAATAGTACTAGTCATGGTGACTAGTATATGAAATTGGTATTCTTATTATTTCCTCCACCAATTTTAGTTGAGAAAACTAAGGCCAGTCAGCCAGGTACATAGTTTGTCCAAAACAACACATGTTATGTAACAAAATCAGGAAACAGACTAAGGTGTTTGGACTACTCTTAAGTGTTTCAATTTGGCTCTTCCGTAACATAGACACACAGATAATCCATATTTCAAAAATCACAATGGTATTTTTCTTAAAATTAATGTACTTTCTCTTTGCTTTCTAAGTACTTCAAGTGCTATGATTTTCTACTTTCTTGTCAATTTTATTGAAAGGGTGAAATTTAGCATGGAACAAGTCAAAAGCAATGTGGTTTTCAATGCAATATTTAATTAATGTTTAAGCTTGTGCTGAATGTTGTTTTTATGATCTTATGAAAGGAAGCCTTTTATTTGCTTCTGAGAATCATTTCTGTGAATCTTATGTTTGGGGTTAAAGGTTTTGCTTTGACTACCAGAGACTAAAGTCTAAAGTTTTCCTTGTCCCTTATTGACTAGAACTCCTAAACTTATTGTCATATATTTGTTTTTATAAAGTTCCAGATGGCTCTTGGGATACCTAACTTGTAACACCAGGTCCATGTTCTAGAAATTAGCACTCAAAGATGTAACACAATCAATTTAAGAATCTGAAGCAGATTATATCTAAGCATCAATTTCCTTCTTTTAAGAGTTAGAAATCAGTACTTCCCAGACTCAATGTATACAAAACCACAGATTTTTAACATTCTATACCAGTGGCCTTTCTGTAAGTTGTAAAAAATTAGAGTTTCCCAAGATTATTTATAATGCTCTTGTATCTGATTAAGGGACAAAAAGAGAAAAATGGAAAAGCAAAAGAATGGGAAAGCAGAGTCCTAGGAATTTCATCTCAATTGCTCATAGCTTATCACTTATAACTTAAATTTCAGTGGAAGGAATCCTCCAATCAAGAGGCTGGCCGGTTTTGCTTGTCACCCCTCCATATCCATTTTCTATGTTTCTCTTCATTATTGGAGCCTGAGTATTGGTTGAACACATGAATACTCTGAGTGAAGCACATTCCCAAGGTCCTTTGCAGCTAAATGTGGTCTTGTGTCCAGTCTTATAAAATGAAATATAAGAGGAAGTAGTGTGTGCAAATTCTTTGCCCTTCCTCTGTCTGGCTAGAATGCTGAGGTAGAGATAATAACACAGGTTGACAAAATGTAGCCATTTTGCACCCAACAAACTTCAGTCCTTCTAATTCGTGATAAAAACGTCTTTCCCCATTTGGTGCTTATCTTTTCAGTATTTTGATGGTGACTTTTGATACTTCTTAATTTTAATTTCGCCCAATGAATTAGTTTTCCCTCTTTTATGCAGTTGATATTTGATGAGTACTGTTAAAATAGTTTTTTCCTATTCGAATATCACAAAGACTTTCTTATAGTATTTATTTTTATTTTTCTAGCATATAGTAGACCGGATAAGTGGTATCTTTGGATAAGTGGTTCCTGGGAGGCTGCCATTGAGGAAAAACTGCGCATGCTCAGGAAGGATAGCGCGCTGCGCAGTGCTGTGCTGTGCTGTGCTGCAGGTACTGCGTGCATTTCCCCCAGACCATCATCTTCTGCTGAACACGGGTTGCCTTTCAGCACTTCTCAGATTTTCACTTTATCATGTCAGTGAAGCATATTAACTTTTTGTTTTGATGGTACTGAGTTTTTTTTCCTCTGAGCTCAGTGGCTCGCGCTTGTGAGGCAGGCGCTCCACCACTTGAGCCCAGCCCTTTTTGCATTAGGTTGGTTTCCTTCCTTCCTTCCTTCCTTCCTTCCTTCCTTCCTTCCTTCCTTCCTTCCTTCCTTCCTTCCTTCCTTCCTTCCTTCCTTCCTCCCTCCCTGCCTCCCTCCCTCCCTCTCTTCCTCCCTCCCTTCTTTCCTTCCTTCCACTTGAGCCCGAGCCCTTTTTGCATTAGGTTTCCTACTTTCCTTCCTTCTTGTACTGGAGTTTGAACTCAGGGCTACATGCTTACTGGGCAGTCACTTGAGCCACTGCACCAGCCCAGCCCTCTTTTTGAAAATTCAGGTAAGGCCTTGTTTTTTGTTTTTGTTTTGGTTTTTGTTTTTCCTTTTTATTTTATTATTCATATGTGCATACAAGGCTTGGTTCATTTCTCCCCCTGCCCCCACCCCCTCCCTTACCACCCACTCCGCCCCCTCCTTCTCCCCCCCCAATACCCAGAAGAAACTATTTTGCCCTTATTTCTAATTTTGTTGTAGAGAGAGTATAAACAATAACAGGAAGGAACAAGGGTTTTTGCTGGTTGAGATAAGGATAGCTATACAGGGCATTGACTCACATTGATTTCCTGTGCATGTGTGTTACCTTCTAGGTTAATTCTTTTTGATCTCACCTTTTCTCTAGTACCTGTTCCCCTTTCCCTATTGGCCTCAGTTGCTTTTAAGGTATCTGCTTTAGTTTCTCTGCATTAAGGGCAACAAATGCTAGCTAGTTTTTAGGTGTCTTACCTATCCTCACCCCTCCCTTGTGTGCTCTCGCTTTTATCATGTGTTCATAGTCTAATCCCATTGTTGTGTTTGCCCTTGATCTAATGTCCACATTTGAGGGAGAACATATGATTTTTGGTCTTGTGGGCCAGGCTAACCTCACTCAGAATGATGTTCTCCAATTCCATCCATTTACCAGCGAATGATAACATTTCGTTCTTCTTCATGGCTGCATAAAATTCCATTGTGTATAGATACCACATTTTCTTGATCCATTCGTCAGTGGTGGGGCATCTTGGCTGTTTCCATAACTTGGCTATTGTGAATAGTGCCGCAATAAACATGGGTGTGCAGGTGCCTCTGGAGTAACCTGTGTCACAGTCTTTTGGGTATATCCCCAAGAGTGGTATTGCTGGATCAAATGGTAGATCAATGTTTAGCTTTTTAAGTAGCCTCCAAATTTTTTTCCAGAGTGGTTGTACTAGTCTACATTCCCACCAACAGTGTAAGAGGGTTCCTTTTCCCCCGCATCCTCGCCAACACCTGTTGTTGGTGGTGTTGCTGATGATGGCTATTCTAACAGGGGTGAGGTGGAATCTTAGTGTGGTTTTAATTTGCATTTCCTTTATTGCTAGAGATGGTGAGCATTTTTTCGTGTGTTTTTTGGCCATTTGAATTTCTTCTTTTGAGAAAGTTCTGTTTAGTTCACTTAAGGCCTTGTTTTTTGACCTGGGCCAGCCTCAGACCTAGATCCTCCTACTTATGACATCCTGCATTTTTATTACAGGTGTATACCACCACATGTTGCTTATTTGTTGAGATGGGGGGGGTCTCACTAGCCTTTTGCCCAGTCTGGCTTTGGAACTTCAATCCTCCCAATCTCCACCTCCCAAGTAGCTGTGATTACAGGTATGTACCATTATGCTCAGCACTGCTTTTAGGGCACCATTTGTTTTTTTGGGAGGAATATTTTCATAAAATTCAGCACAGGGAAACACTCAGTGGATCACGCAATGAGTTAAACACAACTGACACTAACAAGGGACTGACTGGGAGCTTCTCTTCATCAGCTGAGTCTGTAATGCACACAGAAGAATTCAAAATTTTTCATTTTGAAATTTCTTCTGGTTTATTTGTTTTAATTTTTATTATGCTTGGTGAGAACTGATTGTAATAAATCCATGAATGAGGCAGGTTTACTGTGTATTCATTGTACAAAGAGGGTTCATTGTGATATTTCCATGAAGCATATAATGTACTTTGGTCAAATTAACTTCTCTATTACTCTTTCTTATTCTCTCTCTTTCCCCTCTCAATTTTACACTGAAAGTGGGTTCCACTATGCTGTTTTCTTACATACATAAATGTATTTCAATCATGTTCACCCTATCACCCTCTCCTTTCCCCCTCTACCCTCCTGCTTGTTCTCTCCCCCCGCTGAAAGTCCCTCTTTTACATTCATATCACATCTTATTACTATTTAGTTCTAGATTCCAAATATGAGAGAAAACATTGACATTTGTCTTTCTGAGCTTGGTTTATCTCACTCAAAATATGATGATCTCTGGTTCTATCCATTTTTCTGCAAATGACATAATTCCATTCTTCTGTATGTCTGAATAGTACTTCACCATGTATATGTGCCACATTTTCTTCATCTATTTGTTGCTGTTGAGCACCTAGGCTGATGCCATAGCTTGGCTATTTATTGTGAATAGTGCTGCAGTAAACATGGATGTGCAGGTTTCTATTGTATACTGACTTATATTCCTTTGGATATTTGTCCAAGAGTATATACCATGATAACATGATAGCTATATTTTTAGTGTTTGAGGAACCTCTATACTGATTTCCATGCTGGCTGCACTGATTCCTCTTCAGTCCATTACTTCTTTGCTCAGCTGTATCTAAATAGCTCTTATTACCAACTACTGAGTTTTAGATTTGATTGTTTTACTTTCTAGCTCTTGAATTTCCATCTGTTTTACATATATATGAGGACATCTTTTTCTTAGTTTTCTGTTGCATTTTTATGTCTTTAATTTCCTTAAACATTATAAGCATATTTATTTTAAAGTCTGCACCTGAAAACCCTAATAACTGACTCCTTCTTGATTTATCTCTATTGTCTGTTTTTTTTCTATTGTTTTTCATGTCATATTGTTACATTGCTTATTTCTGATTGGGTACTATACACTGTATCGAAAAAATCTTTGTATAAATAACTTGAGGCTAGGTTGAGGTTATCTTTTCATAGAGAAGATTTTTTTTCTTTGCCATGCTGAGCATGCTAGGTCAAGGCTCTGGCACTGAGCTAACCCCTAGCCCAAGAGAGCATTTTGTTTCTTCCATGCATCCAACGGGCAGTAGCAATGTTGTGTCACTTCAATTCTGTTTTAGGGACTGAGAGAATTTATAGTTGAACTCCTGCTCTGTAAGGATCCTTTACTTCTGGTTCACACTTACTCCTAAATGCAGCCTGTCAAGGTTCAAGTCCAATGCAATGAGTACTTACCAATGTCCCTCACTCCAGAGCCTGCCCCCTAAAACCATTTGGGTATGGTGTGTGCTGCTTTCTGTCTGTGGTTGAGTGTAGTTTGTAGCATTTTGTTAGGGATTTCAGCAGCTGTTTTTATCAGGGATATTGGCTTTTAGTTTACTTTTCTTGCAGTGTCTGACTTTGGCATCAGGGTAATACTGGCCTCATAAGTTTAGTTTGGAAGTGTTTCCTCTTCTTCAAATTTTTAAGAAGAGGTTTTTTGATTACTGACTCAATCTTAGTAATTTTAGGTCTGTTCATATTTTCTATCTCTTTATGATTCAGTCTTGTTAGGTTGTGTATTTCTAAGAATTTGTCCGTTTCTTCTCCTAAATTATTCAATTTGTTAGTAGTAGCATCTTATGATCTTTTAAAATTTCTTATTTTTATGGTCTCTTATTTTTATTTAGTTGCAATAACTACTTATTTCAGTCTTTTTTCCTAGTCTAGTTAAAGATTAACCATTTTGTATTTTTTTTAAAAGCCAACTCTTAGTGTTGTTGATTTTTTTCTGTTTTCTAGTCTCTATATTTTATTTATTTCTGCTCCAATCTTTGTTATTTCTCTCCTTCTTGTGACTTTGGGCTCAGTTTGTTCTTTCTGTAGTTCCTTGAGGTGTCAAGTCCATTTTTTGATCCAACATTCTTCTCCTTTGAAAATGGTAGTATTCGTTGCTATAAATTCCCTCTTGGTACTGCTTTTGTTGCATCCCATAAATTTTGAAATAGTTTCTTTTCATTTGTTTCAAGATATTTTCCAATTTCTCTTTTGATTTTTCAAACTATTGGTTATTAAGGGTGTATTGTGTAACCTCCACACGTTTGTGAATAATCCAGCTTTTCTTCTGTTACTGATTTCTACATTTATTCCATTGTGGTTGAAAAGATATTAGGTATGATTTTAATATTCTTCAGTTTGTTCTGTACATGTCTTTTAGGTCCATTTTGTTGGCTTTCTTATGGCTGAGTAAAACTCCATTGCATATTATATATCTCTATATATGTATATCTACATGTATGAATAACTCCATTGTATATATATATATAACTACATTGTATGCATATATATGTTAACAATTGTTATTTTTTCTTTTATTAGTATGAAATTACCTTCTTTGTTTCTTCTGACTTAGGTTGATGTATACTTTATCTTATGTAAGTATAGCTACTCCTGAGTTAACTATAGAGACTTGTTTTTCTAGACATTTAGATAATTCATTTAAATTTCCAAATCCATTGTAACAAACTTGTTCATAGTGTACTCTTATGATTTTAAAGTTTCTACTGATTTGTAATTACCAGCCCTTTTGTTCTCATATTGCTTCTTTTGCTTTCCCCTTTTCTCTGTTGTGATTTAGTATAATTACTATACTATATTAGACTTTTCAAAGAATAATCTTCTGGTTTTGTTATTCACCTTCCTTCCTTCCTTCTTCCTTCCTTCCTTTATTCCCTCTTCCTTCTTCTTCCTTCCTCACCTCCCCTCTTCCTCCCTTTTTTCCTCCTTTTCTTTCGTTTCTTACTATTTATTTCATAGCTTCTGTTTTGTCCATGTTAAGTTTGGAATGCCCGTAGGCAAGCAAGTAGAGTTCATTTGTTTGTTGGTTGGTGGTAATGGGGTTTGAACTCAGGGCCTTGTACTTGTGAAGCAGGTACTCTACAGCTTAAACCCTCCAATAGGCAGTTGGACATTTGTACACATTTGGAGCTTACAGGAGAGAATAGGGTTGGTGACACAAATTTTGAAAATGACCAGAAGAGAAATAACATTTAAAACTATGGATTGAGATCTAGATAAGATTGCCCAAGATAGAAGGTAGATCAGTGCTTCTGAAAGCATTGGTGGGGAAGGGTGAGTTGTATTTTCCATTTCTATCTATTGCAGACCAATACTTTGGAAAATACAATAATATGAATTATTATAAAAATACAATGTAAACTACTATAAAAGCAAAAACACCCAAATTCAAGTGGAGTTTTATTCTTAAATATACAGCATAGAAATACTCCATCAAATTGCTACTAGAAGTTTTTAAAGGCTTTCTTTCAGTTTCTGTGCTTTTGTTACTGTGATGGGGTAACAGAATTAATATACTAACAGTGGTGTGTGGACCACACTGTGTAGCCCTGCATGCATGGAAAAAGAGGGCCAAGGACAGAGTGCTGGGGGACTCTAACCTTTGGAGATCTGGTAGTGGTAGAAGAGCCAGCAAGGAAGCCTGAGGAAGAGCAGCCATGAGGTAGGAAGAGAAAATGAGGCAAGGCTGCACTTAGAGAGACCTGCTGAACTGAATGTCTCAAGGGGAGGCAGTGGGCAGATGTGTCACATGCTGCTAGTGGCTGGTTGGGGGAATATGAGAATGAAGAATTGATCATCAGTTTTGTCAATATTTAGGTGGATAAGGGGATAGTGGGGGAAGACGTCCAATTAGAGTACCTTGGTGAGAGGCTGGGAAGGGAAGAAGTGAAGCCAACACATACAGACAACTTTTTCAAAGTTTTACTATGAAGGAGACCAGAGAAACATAGCTACAATTGGAAGTGTATATAGAGTCAAGAGAAGGCATAGGGTTTATTTTTTAAAAAACACATAAGGGGTAAATATGGTATTTGAGGTCCCTAGAGTAGTCAAATTTGTAGAGATGGAAAGTAGAATGGTAGTTTTCAGGGACTGGGAGAAAGAGACTTGGAGATTGGTATTTATTTTCTGCTGCACTTATTAGACTTCTATACAGAGTGCAAGATAGTAATAGGTAGTAATTTATAATAACTGAGTGTTTTCTGCAGAGTAGGTACTTCACATTTAATGGGTACTTAATGGGTGTGCCGGAGATGGGTGGAGGTGACATTTGCACCATTGTGGAAGTACTTAATATCACTGAACTGTACACCTAAAAATGGCTAAAGGGTAAAATGGTAAATTTTACATTAGGTACATTTTACTACAATAAAACGTATATATTACTAAGTGGTACTTATATGTGGATGGAGGAAGTGAGGAACTGGTGGTATAGGTGACCCCATTCAGAAGCAGGTGGCTTTCATGCTGGGGAAATTATAGTTCTAGTGAATAGAGCTGGTGGGTGTATCTTCCTGCGAACAGGTCTGGTGGTGGGTGTGTCTTCCTCTGTATTCCAGGAAAGCAGTTTATCTCCAGTGGTAACTGTGGCCATCATTCTTTTGTGTACAAACCTGACCCCTGGCTGTATGTAAGAAACATGCTTGGATTCCAGTCCTGTTTTCCTAGGAAGTTGAAATTTCACTTCCTATAGTCTTCTGTACCTATTAGACTGTTGCTTCAGTCCTTGTAGACTTACTGCAAAATAATGAAAGGTAATAATAGATATTAATTGAGTGATCACTATTTAGTGAACACTTTACATTTAACTCCAGTAAACCTTTCAAGAGCCTTAGCAAATTAGGTGTTGTAATTATTATGACCATTTTATAGATGTGGAAACTGAAGCACAGAGTTCTGAACGGCTTATCTATGGCTGCGTATCCAGGACTCAGGAAGTAGTAGCCTAACTACAGAATTCCAGGGTTTTACAGCAGTTTACCTAGAGGGAAGTCATGGGAGTATGGATTCATCACCCAACATATTAGCATTTGGACTTGCTGATCCAAAAAACCCTCTCCACTATAACCTCAGCCCATTGTTCATGTTGTGGCTGGTGGATTTACCTTTAGCAAAGCATGGTTTCTTGGCCCTCACATTTCAGTAATGTCATCATTTTGATTTTTTTGTTGGCATTAAATTCTTAAGTGAGTTTGTTTTTAAGGCTGTACATTACCTAAAATATCTAACTTAATTTTGTTTTTCGTATTTACTTATTATTATAATGAATATTATTTTAACCAATAATGGAAGTCTTTTGTTGTTGTTTGTTTGCAGAGCCTGATTTTTACTAAAATGTATTGGTGTAGTTTTCTTTTTTAATCTATTCTTTTGTGGAAGAAAGAGGGTCTTTGTTTCTCTTCTCAGTGCCCTGAGAATTAAGCAGACAGGGAACTAACATTTGACTCAACAGAACTGTTCTCATTCTGGCTAAAGGATGCATTGGAGGGACCCAGACAGACCTGCCTTCAAAGGCTTCTGCTGCCCAGGTGACTGAGCGGTGGAGAAGCAGAATCTCACTTTTGAATTGCTTCCCAAGGCAGCCTTTATTCAATTCAGGAAGACAGAGGGTGCACTGTGATTCTTAAAGAAACTTGGTGTACGCAATTTTGCATTGAGATAGAAGCCTTGTATTACATTCAGCTCCCCCTTCCCCTCCGCGCCCCCCGCCCCGCCCCGCCCCGCCCTCCCCCCCTCCCCCCCTCCCCCCCCCCCGCATTTCCTTAGAGGAAGACAGAGAAAATGGGGAGGGCGCAATGATCTGTTCTGTTTTGTGGAGGCTGCAGAAGATGTTAAAAGCAAGAGCAGCCAGGTGACAGGCTCTATGGAGTTGGCTAGGAGCTTTATGTTGTCCCCTATGCATACATTCTTAATCTTACCTCATTACAGGTAAGAATAGGTAAATAAAATAAATAAAACAAAACAAAACTGCAAAAATCGTGAATGTTAGCAAAGGAGTTACAACGTCCAGAGTTTTTGGAAAAATAAAACTACCACTCTGATTAGATTAAGTGCAAATTCACAAAAAGAATAACTATTCTAAAACAGTAAACTTGTGGAGTTTCTCTTCCTTCCTTCCTCCCTCCCTCCCTCCCTACCTTCCCTCCTTTCCTCCTTCCCTCCCTTCTTTCTTTCTGTAGGGTCTCACTACGTAGCCCAGGCTGGACTCCAATTCTCAATTCTTCTGCCTCAGCTTCCTATGTACTGGGATAACAAGAATGTATCACCACACCCGCTGTAGTTCTTTAACTCCCTCAATGATTGTTTTAAATAGGTAGTTTTTGTTATCATTCGTTTTCCTTCTGCAGTTGAGGACACTGAGCTGCAGGGAAGTGATTTTGCCCAAATTCATCCAGCTAGTAAATGAGAAAGTCAAGATTTGAACCCAAGTAGTCTGACTCTAAAGCCCTCAGATCTTTTTTCTTTTACATTTTTATTGTACAAAGTAATGGAGTCCATTATAACATTTTCATACATGTATATAATGTACTTTGGTTATATTTCATTACTCTCTATTTTTCCCTCCCCTCTACCACTGCTCCTCTTTCTCTTCACAAATAGTCCCTGTTCTACTTTCATGCCTTTTGAAAAAAAAAAAAACAACTAGATTGCACATATGAGAGTGAACATGTGATGTTTGTCTTTCTGAGTCTTGCTTATTTCACTTAACATGGTGGTTTCCAGTTCCATCTGATCTGTTTTCCTGCAGACAACATAATTTCATTCTACTTTATGACTGAGTAATACTCTACTAAGTAATACTATATATATTATTCTATATACGCTAGATATAGAGTAATACTGTATATATTACTCTAGTATACTGAGTAATACTCTATATAGAGAGTAATACTCTCTCTCTCTCTCTCTCTCTCTATATATATATATATATATATAAAATATTTTTTAAATCCATTCTTGGGCACCTAGGCTGATTCCATAGCTTGGCTATTGTGACTAGTGCTGCAATAAACATGGGTGTGCAAGCATCTCTATTTTATGTTAACTTGCATTTCTGACTCACATGCCCAGGAGCAGAATAGTAGGATCATATGATAGCTCTATTTTTAATTTTTTTGAGAAAGCTGCATACAGATTTCTGTAATGACTGGATTAATTTACATTCCCATTAACAGTGTATAAGTGTTCCCTTTCCCTACATCCTTGGGCCAGCATTTGTTATTGTTTGTTTTCTTGACAATAGCCATTCTGACTGGGGTAAGATGGAATATTAGTGCTGTTTTAAATTGCATTTCCCTGATGGCCAAAGATGTTGAACATTTTTTTTCATCTATTTATTGGCCAAATGGTATTAGTATTCTGATACCATTGTATAGAATTTACAATTTAAATACTAAAATATCATTATTATCTGTACAGCCTAAGAGCCACTATATATTGTAGCTGTATATAGGAAGGTACAAATAATAAGTCTTATAAAAATCTGGTATTAGATGTAAACAGAAAAAAAGCAAAATACCCCACAAAGAGCACAATGTTTGTATGTGTACCTCTTGCTACATTGTTGCTTAGCACATTATTTGGTTAATTTTTTTGTCATAGATCAGCCAGAACACTGACCTTAAGGAATTTTCAGATGCTAAAGTAATAACTTTCATGTTAGATTTTTTTTTTTCTGTACTGGGGTTTGAATTCAGGTTCTTGAGCTTGCTAGGTAGACTCTCTACCACTTGAGCTACACTCCCAGCCCTATGTTAGTTTTATTCCAAAAAAAGAGTACAAAAGCCTCCAAGTGATAGTCTGCGATCTTGAGTGTTAAATTCTTAATGCTTCAGAATATAGAAAATTTCTATTCAGCTTTAACTAGTTTTCTGTAAAATATATGATGTTGTTGGTTACATATTCACTCCAAAACTGGGGGAAAATGCAGATGCCATTAAAATTATTCAAAATAATAAATATTATAGATAAATAAGACAGATACTATATTAAGAAAAAGAGTTCATTACACACTGTTATTGGTTACACAATTTAAGAAGTTGGTGTAAATGTAGTGCTATTTACATATTTACTTTTGATCTGCAAGGTAGCTGAGAACATGAACCAAACATTTTGATTCAGTGACTAACGGAAAATAAAACTGATACTGGTAACGGTTGGAGTGTTATGTTAGGCAAATGAACTTTTTATTTCCAAATTTCCTGCTGACATTTATACTCATACATTTTTTAAAATCTTTAGCTTAGCTAACATTGCTTAGAAGCAAAAGTATTCAAAGGAGATAATTTTCAATATGTAGTTAGTAAATATGAGACTCACTAATCAATTTTGAAATTAAAATATTTTTAAAGGAAAACATTCATTTGATCACCAAATCTCAATGTACTTATTCAGTGACAAAATTTTCTCTTTTAGAACCAGTAGCATTTGACTGTAATAAGAGTGTTCAGAGTGAATATTAGCTAACTTGTGCACGTTTATTTGTTTTCTTAGTTAAAAACATGTAATGCTTAGGATCAATTTTCCATTTGTTTAGACATTTCTCTTCGTAAAAGCTTGGTGAAACAAAGATAGCAACATCACTTTCTTTTCTGGTTAGCTCTCTATGTACTTCATTTACTCTTGACTGCTGAGTTTCTATACCCTAAAAAACTGGAAGAAGCACTTTAAAATATTTTGAGTGCATTCTGTATTTTCTGATAAATGCTTTTGAGTTGAAGTATGGGGCTGTACTTGGTTTGGTGCTGAAAATGTCCTACTTAAAGTGAAATGACTGTAATGATTACAACTGAGGAACTCAATGTTTTTGATCTATGAGTGACTCATCGAAGGTTACCTAACTGGTTGTATTGTGATAGTTATCTTTCCTAAATGCTTTTCACCTCTTTGGTTTTCTTCCTCCCCCCCCCCCCCCAAAAATCTGAAAGTCATTTGATAATTTAGTAAGTAAATAAGATAATCTTTCTGATATGATTCTACTTTTGGTCGTAACAGTTACAAGAACATTTGTAACCGAGTACATTAGTATATTAATTTGTCCACTCACAAGGAGTTACTGCTTTTCAGACCATAAAGAAAAAAAAAAAGAAGGCTTCTTAATATAAAATGCTAACTTTCCAAACTCTAGCCTGTAGTAATTACAATATTTCTGTTTTGTAAGTAGCACTAGAACCTGTAATTTCTTAAGATGCAGAGGGAAATTTCTGAAAAAGATTGGTTTAGAATAAAGTTTTGAAGAGCCTACTTCTTAAAGAAATTGCCCACATAGGGGCTGCTAAACACTAATGTTTGATCTGGAATTAACTTTTGTGTGTGTTAAGGTCATGCTTTTTAGTTTATGGATTTGTCAAAGGGTTAATCTAAGCAAACCTAGGATTTCCAAGGTTACTTCCCAAACGGGTTGGCTATTTTGCAAATATCCAAATAGAGCCCAAAGCTTCATTCATGCTTATCAATGATTAGTATAAAAACAAAGAAAATTTTTAGGTAAATAACTCATCAACAATTAGCTCAGTAACTTTTTGATGCATAAAAGTTTAGTGTATAGCAATGTGAAGTAGGCTAAATTGCTAGAATAAAGAAGCTTAAAGAGTTGACTTAAAAATCAACCTAAAATTATCCAAGGTCTTCTCAAACTTTAAATTTAATGGCATTCTCTTCATTAAAAATTTCTGAGAAATTATTTTTCTGAATTTTGACAACTTATAATTTTTAAAGAGTTTAGCCTATTAGTGTATTACATTTATTGATATTTTGTTGAATACCTTAACTTTGTCTTCAACTAGAAACATCCTCTGCATTTCAGAAATTTCTATTGTAAGAATAATGTATGTTATACACATGTTTCCGTTCGTTTCCTTGCTATAGCAAAGGCAAAACATGTATGTGTAAGTCAGATTCTTTTATCATGATGGAGACACTGGCCATTCCTTCATATTCTTCCATTCTAAATCAGAATTTTGTTCTACACTATCTTGTAACTTTTTGACATTAAGCCTTAAGTCATCACAGTGTCTAAAAGTTCAGCTATGTAGGGTTGTAACTGATCAGTATGAATTATCTCCTTCCTTAATAGACTGCCATGGTTTGTATTCCTATTAGTGTGACTTGATCTTGACCTTGTCCATTTCACTTGAGGAATGGTCTATGAGTTTTCCACAATTGATTTGACCATTTACCTCTCAAGAAAACAGTTTTTGTTTATTTAAGCATCAAAGCTTAAAATTAGCCTTTTGTTTCAGAAAAGCTACATTTTATATGAATTTTGCTCATTTGTAAATTTTTTTGTAAGAACAGGAAAAATGAAATAAATTAAGAAACAAATACTATGTTCTTTTAACTCTAGATACTTTGAAAGGAGAAAAGTCCTTACAAATGCAATCCAACAATTATTTGGTATTTTATCATATAAACTTGTACTGAATTTAGTTAAAAAAGAGAATCACTTTTTGTTGGGGGGAAAGAGAATATGTATTTAGAAGTTAAAGGGGGGAATCTTGCTATAGCTACAAAATTGTTTTGACTAAATTCTTATTTGCTGCACAGTTTTTGGCATTGGTGACCTGAGACTCTGTTTACTATTACTTAAGAAATTAACCTACAGCTGCTATTTATTCCAGCACTCTTGAGGCTGAGGCAAGAGGGTCTTTGAGACCAGCCTGGGCTCTACAGTGAGAGCCTGTTTTAAAATAAAGAAGTTTTTTTTAAAAAAAGGTAACCTGCTGTAAGTGTCTTTAAAATTTTAAGGAAGTTTGGATTCAGATAAAATGCTATAACTCATCTTACAAATTATGAAGTCATGGACTGGGGATGTAGCTCAGTGGTAGAGCACTTGCCTAGTGTGTGAAAGGCCCTAGGTGCAATGCCTAGGAAAAGAAATTATGAAGTTGTTTGCAAGTGATGGCTATGATGAAGAAAACTGATAGCCTGTCATCAACATTATCACAATCACCATCACATCATCTATTTTTATTACAACTGTACATTACTCACCCTGTAGCCAAGGGAAGATTCTGTAAGTCCTCTTGAATTGGATGAATATTTACAAAGTTACTGTCACTAAATTCACAGCATCTGTAAGACCTATGAAAGCTGACTATATCTGTTGAGAACAATTCTGTGTTTTTCTTCTGAGGAGTTCAGATCCTACTGAGTTGCAAGTTAAAAGCAGAAATTACTTGTAAGCCTTGATCTGTGACCTGGTAGCGCCCCCTTCTGTCCAGGGTCTAGAATAGGCCCCAAATGAAGTCTAGTTTGAATGGGAAACCAGCATTAATGGCTTTTGTCCAGTTGTCAAATTGGCAACAGAAAATGACTTTAACTTGCTACCTCTCCACTTGCTCTCCCAATGACAAACAATCTATTGTTTTCTTTCCAGCCCTGTAAAAATCTCTTTTCTGGAAGGCGCTCAGTAGGCTAATTACTATTAGGATATTATTTGCTGAGATTTAATATGTTGATCCTTCTGAGAGATTTGCATTTTCATTTCAGATAATGCTAGAAACAGAGGATCCTGAAGTGTGGACTTTCTGAGAGAACTGAGTCAATGCAGAGGAGCTAGGATAGGGGTAAGGTCAGGAAAGTCAAATCATGTAAGTGCAGGGTCTAATGATGCTTTTATATAAAATTTTGTTATTTCCTTTATCATGGATTTTTTTGCTTTTATATTTTTAAAAAGATTGTGTCAAAATGTTACTTAATTTGGGTTTGATGACTAATTTGGAGGGACATGCCTTTTACCTCTAACCCCTCTTTTCAGTGCCTTTCTTGCCTTTCCTTAGTCTCTGGGCCACTGGCAGGGAGCAGTCTTTGCTTGGGTGCCTGCCCTTCCTAGATTTCTAGATATCACACTATAAATCTGATACCTAGGACACCTCCCCAACTGAATTCCATGACCAGCAATAAATAAGCAGTTTCACTCTGTCTATCACAAGTCCCCAGAATAGGGAAACTGACCTGAACATTTGCCACGAATCCAGTGATGTCGAAAGGGTTTAATGGGTTCAGGTAACAAGGGAGGAGGAGGTCCTTGTGTTCTAAGGATCATAAAATAATAAAGTTGCATAACATTTTCATTATGCTAATAAAAAATAAAAGTCCAGCCATATTGCGATGTTATTTGTAGTCTTAGGATAAGCTTTTACTCTGCATGGCTAAATTCTTAGTAGTCATTATTCTTAACATGGAACATTATTCTTAAATGGAAGTTACCATATTGGGGAAAGCATCTCCTAAGAGCATAGGACTAACTTCCTGAGCACTCTGGAGGGCTTCCTGTGGGTGCCATGGATACCTCAATGAGGTAAGAAGGCTCAGCCCTCTCCCCTGCCTGCAATGACTCAGCTTCAGCTTGCAAAGGTCAGCAGCTGGGCCTCCTAACATGCAGTATGAAGAGCACTTTTGAGGTTTATGATAAGGAATAATATTTAGCTGTACTCAGCAGCCCTTAGATTCATGGGCAGTGTCTTTTGAGTTGAGTCTGTAACATGTTTTAGTGGAGTTGATTTTTTTCCTCCCATACTTCAGTTTCCTGATTTTAACAATATAGGGGACCCAGAAAGCTTTAATTGCAGCTGAACAAGGAGACAGGGCTAGAGAAAGAGGATAATTTTTTGGGGGGTCATGGTGGTATTGGTGTTTGAACTCAGGGTTTCATGCTTCCTAGGCAGATGCTCCATTGTTTGAGCAACACCTCCAGTTCATTTTTCTCTGGTTATTTTAGAGGTGGGGGTCTCACAAGCACAAGCTGACCTTGAAACTTAATCCTCCCAACTTCAGCCTCCCAAATAGTGAAGATTACAGGTGTGAGCCACTGGTGCTGGGCTGAGAGAATGATCTTGATACAAACCAAGAGTTTAAATTCACTTAGATCTTTGCTTTTACATGTGAAAATAGATTCCTACCTACTTCAGGCTTTTCATTTCATTTTAGAATGCCTGGGATGTCTCCACCATTGTGTTTTTCAGGTTTAAGATCTTGAGGGGCAGGTCTACTAAATTCATTTAAGAGCTGCCTAGAACTCACTGTGGAAACAATATAACTATAATAATAATAATAATAATAACAATAAGCCAGGCTTGTGGTTGATGTGGGCTTGGCTATGTTTTTTATTTTCTGTTTTCACAAAAGCCAGAGAGGAATAGCCTAGTACTGTATTAGGAGATAACTTTCAGTCATGTACATTAAAATCATCAGAATATGTTAGATGCTGTGGTCCATAAATTTGCCTTTCTTGATATCCTTTCCAAGAGAAAGTTCTATTTGCTTGTTTTAAAGATCTCCTCCATACCTGCGGTTTAAATACGAGTTTCATAGATGTTGACCTCTAAACAAGGATAATTTATACTGATATTGAATAGAAACTCAGCTTAAAAATCCTGTTTTTGTTTAATAAGACTTTTAAATTAGTATTTTAAAATCAAGAGGACAATTGCTTTAAAAAATAAAATTTCATAAGAATAACTCACATGATCATACTGTATCATTAAATTTTATCAGTTTATCAGCTCTATTTGAGGAACAGTTCTGTCTAGGAAAAGCAGTCAAACCTCTTAGACTTAGTATGTATAACAAAGACACCTTCCTTAACCTTCTAAGATGTTGCAAGTGACCAGAAAGTCACAAAAGTATTTACATAAAAACTCCCATTTGTCTTCTTCTTCTTCTTCTTTTTTTTTTTTTCTTTTTGAAATTGGGGGACCTCACTATGTTACTAGGGCTAGTTTCGAACTTGGGTTTGTGATCCTTCTGGATCCTTCTGGGAGCAATCCTCCTGATTGCTGGGACTACAGATACACGCCACCATCCTGGTCTGTCTTATTTTTATTTACTTTTTTTCCCCCTTGGTGGTACTGAGGATTGAACTTGGGTCTTTGTGCTTGCTAAGCAAGTACTCTATCCCTTGAGCCACGCCTCTAGTCCCTACTTTTAATTTTAATTAATTTTTTTTCAGTTCTGGGGGTTTGAACTTGGCATTGTGCTTACTAGGCAGGTACTCTACCACTTGAGCCCACCCCTCAGTTCTTGTTTACTTTAGTTATTTTTCAGAGAAGGTCTTGTGTTTTTGCCTGGGGTTGGCCTCAGATCGCTATCTTCCTACTGTGCTCCTGAGTAGCTAGACCCACAAGCATGTACCACCGTGCTGACTTGTTGATTGAGATACAGTCCTTATTTTTAATTTTTAATAACTAAACTTTCCATTATTTAACACTGATCTTTAAGAAGAATAGACAGTGTTTAAAATTGAACTTTTCTCAACATTTTAAAGTGTTAATATCATAATAATGATACTCCACTCATTGTCTCTACACTTTTCTTCCCCTTTGGCCTGTGTTCAATCAAGCAGATTCTTGTGAACTGACCTTGGGAACCAGCACCATTTTAAATATTGCCCCCCATGGGAAAGAGAAACAAACTTTGGGAATATAGTATTTTCATTAAAAATGACTCTATCTGTTATAGTGACTCATGGACCCCATGATAGTCAGGTTTTCTTACTGACATACCAAAAGGAGCTCAATTTAAGGTTGTTTTCCCCATGGTATGGTAGCAAGAATGGACCTAGATGATGTGGTTTGAGTGTATTAGGTTCTGTGTCAGTAACCATTAAGATAGAGCACAGCTATTGACACATAAAGCATTTTAAATAGCTCAGAGAAAAAGGAGAGGGCAACAATCAAATTTTTGTGGGGGATACTGGGGCTTGAAGTCAGAGACTCACACTTGCAAAGCGGGTGCTCTACCACTTGAGCCACACTGCCAATCCATTTTGATATGGTTATTTTGGGGATGGGGTGTTGCAAACTATTTGCCTGGGTTGGCCTTGAACTGCAGTCCTCCCCACCTCTGTCTCCCAGTAGCTAGGATTATAGGTGTGAGCTACTGGCACTTGGCTAACAGGTAGAATTTTACTAGTTGGATTAACTTTAATCACACGAGGCTGGATGATGAATTGATTTATGAAATATAGTGACTCAAGGCTGGGAGGTGGTGCTGTAGCTTAGTGATAGAGGGTGGAGGCCCTGGGTTTAATCCCCAGGACTGAAAGAAAAAAAAGTTAGATAATTACAACACTTAGGAGGCAAAGGCAGGAGGATCAAGAGTTCAAGGTCAACTTGGGCTACATAGTGAGACCCTACATGGGGTCTCACTTTATCCCAGTGGCATAATATTATTTGAGTATAGAGTGTGATCAGTTAAAAATGCATATTGAAACCCTAGAGTGACTCCTAACAAGGTAAAACAAAGTAGAACAGCCAATAAGCCAATAATGGAGGTAAAGTTGAGCCCTAAAAACACTCAGTTAAGCCAAAAAAAGAAAAAAAGGGGGAAAAGTGGCAGAAACAGAAGGAGAAAGAAATAAAGAAAAAGAATGTGTGGGACAAATAAATATCTAATAGTGAGAAGCAGACTTAGTTAGATACACAATAATTGCATTAAACATAGTCTAAATACATCAACAAAAAGACAGAAATTTGAAATTGTTAGACTAGATAAGAGAACAAGACACAGTATATGTTACCTTTAAGAAATATATTTTAAATATGAAGATGTAGATAGGACAGAAATAAAAGATAGAAGAAGATATACCATACAAAGCCTTAGAAGAAATCTTGAGTGGCTACACTAAAATCAAAGCAGGCTTTAAAGAATATTTCTAGGAATAGAAAAGGGTATCACATAATAAGTGCAATTCACCAAGAAGATGTGAAAAACTAAATATGCATGCAGCCAGTAGTAGCACTTCAAAACACATGAAGAAAAACTGATAGGACTAAAGGAGAAAGAAGTCACTGTTGTAGTTGGGGACTTTCACAGTTCTCTCTCACTCATTGATTAAACAATTTGACAGAAAATCAGTAAGTACGAAGAAGATGTGAACAACTCTGTCAGCCTAATCAACAGAATAGTCCATCTCAAAATAGAGTTCATATTATTTTTAAGCACACATAAATTTCATCAAGACAAATCCCATCCTGGGCAAGAAACTACATTTCATTACACTTAAAATGTTTGGCTGCCATGAAATTAAATTAGATACTCTGAATGAGACATTATCTGAAAAATCTCCAAATATTTGGAAATTAGGCAACATATTTATATGTTTTTCATTCTTGTTAAAATTATTGTTACACTGGGGGTACATTGTGACAGTCACAAAAGTTCTTACAATATATCATAGCTGAATTTAGCCCTCCATCATTTTCCTTTATCCAGACCTTCTCCTCATTCCTGGTATAGTGTCAACAGGTCTCATATTTTCCATTTAGGCAACATATTTCTAAATAACCCTTGGGTCTAAAATGAAATCACAATGAAAGAATGTATTGCTTTGTAATTTGCTTTATTTACTTAGCAGTATGCTATAATGTGTTACCATTTTATTTAATGATACGGCTGTATATAGTTACCATAATTTATTTGGCTGATTCACTGAGGCTTGTTTAGGTTGTTTCTAAGTTTCACTTTTGTAAACAATGTTGTTATAAACACTGTTTTACAGAGATCTGTTGTCTCCTTGCCTGAATATTTCTTTAGGAAACATTCTTAGAAGTCAACTGTTGATGCACATAGCCTCCCCACCCCCTTGCCACCCCCGCTGGACATTGGACCAATTTGCTGTCTCAGCAGTTGTTTGAGAGGTCTTGTTTCCCTTGAATAGCATTCAACTTCATCTTTTCAGATGTAAGGTGTGAGGTAGCAGTCTAACTGGTTAGCTAGGAATCACCATTTTTATCTGAAAGAATGATTGACAGACGACAAACTATGGTTATTCATACTTGTATATTTGATAGATACCTTCTTAAAAATGAAGAAAAAATGACTAGATAGCTGTGAAGAAAATAATTGACAGAATTTGTTGGTGATGATGAAATTTAATCCTTTAATTAAAAATTAGTATTTTGGAAAACTTGTTTCTCCTATCTTGATCTAAAAGACTTATAATACTTTTCCCATAAGAGTGATGGTGGTATTAGTGAATTTTATTTGTGGATAATGTATATTGAAATGAGTCAACATTTGAAATACCTGCATGGCTCAAAAGACTAACACTTTTTAATTTATTGTGATTTATACCACCAACTGCCAGGTGTATTAGGCCATCCATCAGGCTCAGATTGGAACTATATTACTGGCTTTCTTGGATCCTCATCTTGCAGGCGGCAGATTCTGGGACTTTTCAGCCTCTACAATTTCATGAGCCAATTCTTTACAATAAATCTCTCTTTTAAAATTATTTCTTTTGAGGCAGTGTCTTGATATGTATTCCAGGCTGGCCTCCAACTTGCCAACCTCATGCCTCAACCTTCCCAAATCTATATACATATCCTATTGGCTTTGTTTCTCTGGAGAATCTTGACTAGTACAATCAATATTGCAAGATCATGAATGGGTACAAAATTTATTTAGAGTGCAAGATGGACAATGTTTTTTTTCTTAGAATTGTCAAGTATGAAGAGTTCATTGATATGGTTTTAGAGTCCACACTGCAACTAACCTTAAAGAAATGACCATTTATTGTGTTTTAGTACAGTATTAAAGAAACATATCAATGATTATCTGAAAAGTTGATTAAAATCTCCTCCCATTTAGAACTGTGCATCTGTGAAGCCAGATTTTCCTCATAGACTTCAGACTTTAACCAAATCATATATTGAACATAAAAGCAGATAGGAGGATGTAGCAGTTGTCTAGTAAGTCAGAAATGAAATAGATTTGTAAAATAAAATGTAAAAAGATGTCACTTTATTTTGGTGGTACTGGGGTTTGAACTCAGGGTCTTGCTAGGCAGGTGCTCTACCACTTGAGCCACAATCCCAGTCCTTTTCACTTGCCAAATCCAGGCTGGCCTGGATTGAGATCCTCCTCATCTCTGTCTTCCAAGTAGCTAGGATTGCAGGTGTGAGCCACCATGTCCAGCTTCTCACTTAATATTTTTATGTTTGAAAATTTGGTATTGGTCTTACAAACATGCTGTTTATCTCAACATGTATTATCTCTAAAGAATTAATGTTTTCTAATATCTTAATTTTAATTTAGAATATGGTACATATTGAAAAATATTTATCCATCTGAACATAAGCCATTTGGTGTCTTTTAGTCATTTTTTGCAGTGCAAAGAGGTTTGAGAAGCTCTGTACTAAAGCATTGATGCCTTGCCCACCTCCTGCTGAGCAGGACCCATTAGCATGGTCTTGCATATGTACTGGATCAGGGAGAAGGTCTGTGACATGTCAAGTTGGTCAGGATCCCTGTGGACTATGTCATGGCAAAGCAGAAGTGCATGGGCAGTGGATGGAGGCCTAGTATCAGCACTGGTGTGTCACTTGTGCTGCATTCTACTGGCTGAGGAAAGTCACAAGTTCAGACTCAATGACTGTGGAAATAGACTATACTTCATGCTGGGAGGATCCTTGAAGTCATACAGGGAAGGGTGGAGAGTTAAAATAAGTTGGATAACCAACTGTGGTGTACTCCCTAGCAAGAATTATTTTCATCTTCCCTACATTCCCTTCCTATCAAGAGTCCCTAAAGTCTCGTCCAATCACAATATCATATTTAAGATCAAGTATCTTATGATCTGTATCAGATCCGAAGAAGGTTTCTTGGATGAATCTCCTTTTGATTTGAAGATCTTAGAATATAAAGATATGTTATTTCCCCACACACCCAAAATACCATGGGAAATTTCAATAAAATACTCTCATTCAAAAAGGGGAGGCACCTGTTAGAATAGCCATCATTAGCAACACCACTAACAACAGGTATTGGTGAGGATGCGGGGGAAAAAGGAACCCTCTTACACTGCTGGTGGGAATGCAAACTAGTACAACCACTCTGGAAAAAATTTGAAGGCTTCTTAAAAATCTAAACATAGATCTACCATATGATCCAGCAATATCACTCTTGGGGATATACCCAAAAGACTGTGACTCAGGTTACTTCAAAAGCACTTGCACACTCATGTTTATTGCAGCACTATTCAAAATAGCCAAGTTATAGAAACAGCCAAGATGCCCCAGCACTGACGAATGGATTAAGAAAATGTGGTATCTATACACAATGGAATTTTATGCAGCCATGAAGAAGAATGAAATGTTATCATTTGCAAGTAAATGGATGGAACTGGAGAACATAATTCTGAGTGAGGTTAGCCTGGCCCAAAAGACCAAAAATCATATGTTTTCCCTCAGATGTGGACATTAGATCAAGGGCAAACACAACAAGGGGATTGGACTTTGATCACATGATAAAGTGAGAGCACACAAGGAAGGTATGAGGATAGGTAAGACACCCAAAAAACTAGATAGCATTTGTTGCCCTCAATGCAGAGAAATTAATGCAGATACTTTAAAGTGACAGAGGCCAATAGGAGAAGGGGACCAGGAACTAGAGAAAAGGTTAGATCAAGAAGAATTAACCTAGAAGGTAACACACATGCACAGGAAAGCAATGCAAGTCAACTCCCTGTATAGCTATCCTTACCTCAACTAGCAAAAACCCTTGATCCTTCCTATTATTTCTTATACTCTCTCTTCAACAAAATTAGAGATAAGGGCAGAATAGTTTCTGCTGGGTATCGAGGAGGTGGGGGGAGAGGGAGAGGAAGGGGGAAAGAGGGTAGGAGATGAGGGAGAGGATGGGGGGGGAAGAGGGGAGAAATGACCCAAACATTGTATGCACATATGAATAAAAGAAATAAAAATAAAAATAAAAAGGGAGGCACATAGCACACTGGCTCAGGACACTTGTGATATTCCAGTGGGAAAATGTTTCTATGTGCTAAGAGGAATGTGCCTAGGCCCTTCTGCTCTTTGGAGTGACTCCTGATTGGTATCCCTTAGGCCCTTGGCTCTGTCCACTGAGACATTTTGAATTAGAGTCTATGAGACAGCATCCTTAAGATTCTTTGAGGCCATTTTGTCCAGCCAAGGTCTATTAGGCACAGTCCTCATTCTTTCAGTAGTTTTAAACAAAGCCTTTTAAAGCTGCCTCTTTAATTTGATCTTTGTTCTCATACCTTATATTACTCTTATTTTACTGACTTATTTACAAGATGGGGAGAAGAGAGGTAAGGGACTATTTTATTTTTCAACTCAGCAAGTTCTGGCCTCTCCACATTCATGTTAAATTATGCTTGCAATTAGGCCAGATTATTTTTCTCTCTTTTATTAGCATATATTAATTGTACAAATGTGTTTCATTGTGATATTTCTATACATGCATTAATGTACTCTTATCAAATTCACCCTTTATTACTTTTTCTTATCCCTCTTCATATCCCTTTTTAAACAATTTTTATGGGTTTCATTATTCTCTTTTCATATATGCTTATGAAGTACTTCAATCATATCCACCTCCCCTTCACCTTGTCCTTTCACCCTCTCCCCTCTCACTGGTTCCCACTCCCAAACAGTCACCCCCTGTTTTATACTAGTGTCTTTCTTTCTTTCTTTCTTTCTTTTTACATCTAGATTCTGCATATGAGTGAGAGCATGTGATATTTGTCTTTCTCAGTCTGGCTTGTTTCCTTTAACATGATGCTTTTCAGTGCTATCATTTTCCTGCAAATGACATAATTTCATTCTTCTTTATGACTGAATAGTACTCCATTGTATCTGTCTATCTATCTATCTATCTATCTATCTATCTATCTATCTATCTCTATCATCTATCTATTTATCTATCTATTATCTATCATCATTATCATCATCTATCACATTTTCTTTACCTATTCATCAGTCAGTGGATACGTAGGTTGATTCCATAGTTTGGTGATTATAAATAGTGCTCAACAAGCACAGGTGCTCAGGTATCTCTATTGTATGCAAATTCAGCTATACTAGGCCAGCTTCTATTGAGCAAAGGAAGTCACCAGGTCAGCTGGGATTTAACCAGAGTGGAAGTAGACATTACTTCTTGATGAGAGGAGCTATTTACTTCAGAAAAGAAGGTGAAACAAAGAACGATTTATTTGCCTTATTTTTCCATATCCTCATTTACCAGTCAAATTTCACCTTATGGTCATCCATTCCCTTCTATTTCTGTGTTGAATCATCTAGCCTCTTTGGGACACTGCTGGAAAAGCCATACCCCATGTCCTAGGAAATAGCACTTCATCCACACCTAGAAGTACTAGGAGATGCTGAGGCCTCTGAAAGTCTGGTTGGCTTGCAGTCCCAGGCTCCAGAGCTGCGGTGGCTTCTGCTGAGGCCAGTGCAATGGAGGCCATGTCAGAGTATGACAATTATCCTAGAGGAGGTCAATTCAGAGGAGGTGTACTTATCCTAGAGGAGGTGTACTTATCCTAGAGGAGGTATAAGGTGGTGGAAGTTTCAGTACTGACAGCAGCCAGGACTCACTGTAAGTGGCTGATAGTCTTGAGCACAGATGAGGCTGAGCAGATCTGAGGAATGCATAAACTGTGTCTAACACAGTTACACACCTACTCATTGGCAGGCTAGGATTCAAACCCAGGCCATTTGGCTCTTGACTACCACTTTCACTGACTCTTATTAGATGTGGTTACACGTGGTTATTAATCCATCTTTGACTCAAAGTCTCCACTGGTAAAGAAGAATTAGACTAAAGCTTGCATAATTATTTTGTAACCACACTTAATGGTTTTTGAGTTGATCCTCAGATTTTCTAGGGAGATAATCTTGATGAAGCAAACACTGTGGGTTATGTACTCAATATCCATTCATTTTCTTTATTTTTAAAAACAAAACCCTAGTTTTTCCTCTGGTAGTCTCCCTACTCTATCTCCCTCAGGGGAGGTCAGGCCCAACTCCATCCTCAGTGGATCTCCACGATGTGCCTGGAAGATCAAGACAGCCCTCATCTCCTATCCTGTGGTGGTTTAGATCGTGTGCAATGATACAATTCTGGCCAGTGCAAGCTAAGGACTTCTGAGAAATGTTTTTCTTGTTAAGAAATAGAGACTCAGAAGAGACATCTTCTGCTGAATGTTTTCACCAAAATTTCATAGTTGGGGATGCAGCTTAGTGATAGAGCACTTGCCACTCAGTTTGATCCCTAACGTTGCAAAAAAAACATAGACATTTTGCAATTATAAGGGATTCTAATCCAAAAGATGATACTGTTTGGTGATGGAGACAGACCAAATAGGTGGGAAGGATATGGAATCCAAAGGTACAACTGATTTGATTTGCCAAATTCACTCAGTGCTGAACTTTCTTATGTTTCTCATGTCTTAAATCACATTACCATTTCTTCTAATGGGATCATTTTTGTCTAGTAGGCATATCTTTTGTAAATAATGATAATTTTGTTTCCTTTTTCCAGTACGTACTTCTCTAAGCATATTTACTAACACTTAAAGGAAAAATATTAAATAACAGTTACAACAATGGACATTCTTTTCTTATTCCTGACTTTAATAGGAGTGTTTCTAGGATTTCAGCATTAAGTCTGAGACTAGCCAGTGATTTGAGATAGAGTTTTTAAAAACTCATGTTCAGAAAGTTTTCTTTTCCAATGTCATCACCATTACAGCAACAATGTAGCAGCTGTCATGTGTAGAATGGCTACTCTGTGCCAGACACTCTGATAGGAGGTAACTGAATATTCAAAATCATCTTAAGGTAATTAGAATTTCTGCATCTATAGGTGAGGAAGCGAAACTCAGGGAGAAAAACAGACTTACTCATAACCATGCAGCTATTTGAAACTTGGTCCCGCTGATGACAATGTTTGTGATCTCTTTTCTATGATGTTGCTATCCACCGTAGTCTACTTTGTATGTTATTCTTCTTTCATCTTCTCTACTATGTTGGAAGATTTTGAGATGAAGAAATATCTCTTATTCATCTTTACATATTCCCCACCCCCAAGCATTGTGACTACCCACAAAATAGAAGCATTTCTTGGAATAAATTATGTATTTTTCTTTTTTACTGTTCAGAATTCTTGACCTCCCTGATTGGCTTGAGGCTTGCTTCTTTCTGGGGAAGAAGGAATATTCAACATCTGACATGAAAGTGACTTCAAAATTCTTTTGTAACTCTGTTTAGCATATCAAAGTTCAGGCTGTTCAAATTGTATGTGTTAGCTTTCCATAACTGTGACTAAAATACCTGAAAGAGAGCTTAAAGGAAGAAAGATTTATTTTTTTTCATGGTTTTAGTCCATGGGTTCAGAGTTCAGTCCACAGTTGTTAGGCTCTTTGTGCTTGTGCAAAACATCATAGTGGTGGGAGTGTATGGCAGAGGAGCTTCCTCATCTCATGGAGGAAAGGGATGGTCCATTCAAAAGCATGTCCCCTGAGACCTACTTCCTCCAGCTGGGTCCCATTTCTTAAAGTTTCCACAACCACTCAGGATGGTATCACCAGCTAGAGTTCAAGAGTTCAGTACATAAACCTGTGGAGAGACAGTTTATAGTCAAACATAACAGTGTGTTATAAACAAGAGACACTATCCACTTATGGTTACTTGTCTTTCTATGATAATAAGAGGACATTAAAGTTCAGGGAATTATAGAAAGAGGAAGCGGGAAAGAGAGAGGCGAGTGGCTTAGATTTATGGGTTTTTATGAGTTTTCTCTGGATTTTATGCTGGAGAAGTATGTTAGATAAGTTGAAGGGTCCTCAGTGATTGGGGAAGGGGCTTCTTTCTTTACTCTATGAAAGAAGAGTCTCCTTGGATGCTCCTATATCAAACTTTGAGAGGCCCATATCAGCTGAGTAGCTCTGAATTGTGAAGCAGAGGAGCATCATTAAGTCTCAGCTTTCCTGAGGTTTCCTCAGCTTTTATGAGGCACGGATTGTATCCACAGGTAGCCAAACTGTTCTGGGGACTTGGTCAGAGGGATTTGGTGCAGCCAGGGCAAGGTAATTCTGTATATAGCTACAGCATATACAGGCCAGGAGTATGAGTCACAGCTAGACTACTCTCCAGGGAGAGTAGAGATGAAACAGAATAAAGAAGGGAATGTGATAGTGGCTTCCTGGAAGTAGCACCTGTCTCTAAACCAATAGAATGATATGAGTTCAAATGTCAATATGGTGCCAGTAAGGCTTCCAGCAACTTGGTCAAAGACAGATCTCCTTAGAGAGGAGAGGAGGTAGGGGACACCACACACAGAACACTGATTCTTCCTCTCTGCTATAAGGCTCTGTGAGCCACCCCCTTTCGTGATGCTGCCTTGGAGAAGAATGGTGGGAATGGTTTAGAGGACTAAGAAATCTGATTGGTGGGTTAGTTTTTCCTAAAGAGATTAATATTTACTTAATACGATTTTTTTTTTTAAAGTTTCTGAGACACAGTTTCACTATGTGGGCCAGGATGAACTCTAGCTTGCAATATTCCTGCCTCCAAGGTGCTGGATTATAGGTATGAACCACCATGCCTAGAATTTAAAAAAAAATTTTCATTAGCATATATTAATTGTAAAAACTAATAGGTTTCATTGTGACATTTTCACACATACATACAGTATATTTTAATTATATTCACCCCCATTTGCAATTATTGTCTCCCCTCCCCCAGACTCTATCCCTTTTCTCTTCCCTAATAGTCCTCTTATATTTACATGTCTTTTTTTCCCTACATACCATATTTGAGAGAAAACATGTGATATTTGTCTTTTTGAGTCTGGTTATTTCACTTAACATGATTCTCTCCAGTTCCATCTATTTTTCTGTAAATTATGAGAGTGAGATATCGAAGTCACCCACTATTATATTGGAGCCTATCTTTCCCTTATGTCCAGTAGTGTTTGTTTTATAAAATTTGGTATACCAACATTCAGTACATATATATGTATAATCTTTATATATTTGATATATATTGTTACCTTTATTAATATGTTGTAATGTTTTTGTCTCTTCTGATTAATTTTGGCTTAAAGTATGCTCTTTCAGAGAAGAGTATAGCTACTCCTGCTTACCTCTGGATTCCATTTGCGTAGAATGTTATTGTCCATTCTTTCATTTCAGTCTGTGTATGTCTTTGTGGGAGTGATGTGTTTTTGCAGTGATGTGTTTTTTAATCTAATCAGCTGGTCTATATCTATTTTTTTTTTGAGACAACATCTTACTATTGGTCTCACTATGTATTCCATACCTGTATCAAATTCACAATCCTTTTGCCTCTGCTTTCTAAGTACTGGTATTATAGATCTGCACTTCCATACTTTGTAGTCTGTGTCTTCCAACTGGAGAATCAGGACAATTTACATTCTGGGTTATAATTGCAGGTGCACACTAATTCCTCTCATTTTGTTATTTTTCTAATGTTCCATTCTTTCCTAATTCTCATCTGCTTATCTACTTTTCTAGAGTGATTTCTTCTTTCCTGTGCTCTCATGGTTGGGTTTATCTTCCTTTTCTGTGTATGGTATTCTTTCAAGTGGCTTCTGTAGTGCTGGCTTAGTGGTCATGAATGCCTTTAGCTTATACTCATCTAGAAGGTCTTCATTTATCCTTCAATTTGGAAGGATAACTTTTCTGCTTATGGTAATTTATTTTCTTTCAGGTCTTGAAATACATCATTCCAACTCTCTTAGCCTTTAGAATTTCTGTTGAGAAAGCTATTGTTATTTTGATGAATTTGCCTTTATAAATGAGGTTGCACTTCTCCCTTTCTCACGCTTTCAATATTCTTTCTTTGTTCTGTACTCTTGGCATTTTAACTATAATATGGTATAGGGAGATCCTCTCCTGGTCATAACTTTTCGGGGGCTCTAAATGCCTCCTGTAATTGCACGTCCATGTCTGTCCCAAGATTTGGGAAGTTTTCTGGCATTATTTATGGAATGCATTTTCTGTGCCTTGAGTTTGTACCTCCACATCTTGTTCTACACCAAAATTATATAGATTTGGTCTTTTAGGTCCCAGAGATTTTGCATGTTAGGTAGATTTTTTTTTCTTTTATTATTCATATGTGCATACAAGGCTTGGTTTATTTCTCCCCCCTGCCTCCACCCCCTCCCTTACCACCCACTCCACCCCCTCCCGCTCCCCCCCTTCAATACCCAGCAGAAACTATTTTGCCCTTATCTCTAATTTTGTTGAAGAGAGAGCATAAGCAATAATAGGAAGGAACAAGGGTTTTTGCTGGTTGAGATAAGGATAGCTATACAGGGCATTGACTCACATTGATTTCCTGTGCGTGGGTGTTACCTTCTAGGTTAATTCTTTTTGATCTAACCTTTTCTCTAGTACCTGTTCCCCTTTTCCTATTGGCCTCAGTTGCTTTAAGGTATCTGCTTTAGTTTCTCTGCGTTAAGGGCAACAAATGCTAGCTAGTTTTTTAGGTGTCTTACCTATCCTCACCCCTTACTTGTGTGCTCTCGCTCTTATCATGTGCTCATAGTCCAATCCCATTGTTGTGTTTGCCCTTGATCTAATGTCCACATATGAGGGAGAACATACGATTTTTGGTCTTTTGGGCCAGGCTAACCTCACTCAGAATGATGTTCTTCAATTCTATCCATTTACCAGCGAATGATAACATTTTGTTCTTCTTCATGGATGCATAGAATTCCATTGTGTATTGATACCACATTTTCTTAATCCATTCGTCAGTGGTGGGGCATCTTGGCTGTTTCCATAACTTGGCTATTGTGAATAGTGCCGCAATAAACATGGGTGTGTAGGTGCCTCTGGAGTAACCTGTGTCACAGTCTTTTGGGTATATCCCCAAGAGTGGTATTGCTGGATCAAATGGTAGATCTATGTCTAGCTTTTTAAGTAGCCTCCAGATTTTTTTCCAGAGTGGTTGTACTAGTCTACATTCCCACCAACAGTGTAAGAGGGTTCCTTTTTCCCCGCATCCTTGCCAACACCTGTTGTTGGTGGTGTTGCTGATGATGGCTATTCTAACAGGGGTGAGGTGGAATCTTAGCGTGGTTTTAATTAGCATTTCCTTTATTGCTAGAGATGGTGAGCATTTTTTCATGTGTTTTCTGGCCATTTGAATTTCTTCTTTTGAGAAAGTTCTGTTTAGTTCACTTGCCCATTGCTTTATTGGTTCATTAGTTTTGGGAGAATTTAGTTTTTTAAGTTCCCTATATATTCCGGTTATCAGTCCTTTGTCTGATGTATAGTTGGCAAATATTTTCTCCCACTCTGTGGGTGTTCTCTTCAGTGTAGAGACCATTTCTTTTGATGAACAGAAGCTTTTTAGTTTTATGAGGTCCCATTTATCTATGCTATCTCTTAGTTGCTGTGCTGCTGGGGTTTCATTGAGAAAGTTCTTACCTATACCTACTAACTCCAGAGTATTTCCTACTCTTTCCTGTATCAACTTAAGAGTTTGGGATCTGATATTAAGATCCTTGATCCATTTTGAGTTAATCTTGGTATAGGGTGATATACATGGATCTAGTTTCAGTTTTTTGCAGACTGCTAACCAGTTTTCCCAGCAGTTTTTGTTGAAGAGGCTGCTATTTCTCCATCATATATTTTTCGCTCCTTTGTCAAAGATAAGTTGGTTATAGTTGTGTGGCTTCATATCTGGGTCCTCTATTCTGTTCCACTGGTCTTCATGTCTGTTTTTGTGCCAGTACCATGCTGTTTTTATTGTTATTGCTTTGTAATATAGTTTGAAGTCAGGTATTGTGATACCTCCTGCATTGTTCTTTTGACTGAGTATTGCCTTGGCTATTCGTGGCCTCTTGTGTTTCCATATAAATTTAACGGTAGATTTTTCAATCTCTTTAATGAATGTTATTGGAATTTTGATGGGAATTGCATTAAACATGTAGATTACTTTTGGGAGTATAGACATTTTTACTATGTTGATTCTACCAATCCATGAGCATGGGAGATCTCTCCACTTTCTATAGTCTTCCTCAATCTCTTTCTTCAGAAGTGTATAGTTTTCCTTGTAGAGGTCTTTCACATCTTTTGTTAGGTTTACACCTAGGTATTTGATTTTTTTTGAGGCTATTGTAAATGGAATTGTTTTCATGCATTCTTTTTCAGTTTGCTCATTGTTAGTGTATAGAAATGCTAATGATTTTTCTATGTTGATTTTATATCCTGCTACCTTGCTATAGCTATTGATGATGTCTAGAAGCTTCTGAGTAGAGTTCTTTGGGTCTTTAAGGTATAGGATCATGTCGTCTGCAAATAGGGATATTTTGACAGTTTCTTTACCTATTTGTATTCCTTTTATTCCTTCTTCTTGCCTAATTGCTCTGGCTAGGAATTCCAGTACTATGTTGAATAGGAGTGGAGATAGTGGGCATCCTTGTCTGGTTCCTGATTTTAGAGGGAATGGTTTCAGTTTTTCTCCATTAAGTATAATGCTGGCTGTAGGTTTGTCATATATAGCTTTTATAATGTTGAGGTATTTCCTTCTATTCCTAGTTTTCTTAGAGCTTTTATCATGAAATGATGTTGGATCTTATCAAAGGCTTTTTCTGCATCTATTGAGATGATCAAGTGGTTTTTGTCTTTGCTTCTGTTAATGTGGTTTATTACATTTATTGATTTTCGTATGTTGAACCACCCCTGCATCCCTGGGATGAAGCCTACTTGATCGTGGTGAATAATCTTTTTGATGTGTTGTTGAATTCGGTTTGCTATTATTTTGTTGAGGATTTTTGCATCAATGTTCATTAAGGAGATTGGCCTATAGTTCTCCTTTTTGGAGGTGTCTTTGCCTGGTTTTGGGATAAGTGTAATACTGGCTTCATAAAATGTGTTAGGCAGTTTTCCTTCCCTTTCTTTTTCATGGAACAGTTTAAGGAGGGTTGGTATCAATTCTTCTTTAAAGGTCTGATAGAATTCAGCAGAGAATCCATCAGGTCCTGGACTTTTCTTTTTGGGGAGACTCTTGATTGCTGCTTCAATTTCATTTTGTGTTATAGGTCTATTCAGGTGATTAATTTCCTTTTGGTTCAGTTTTGGATGATCATATGTATCTAGAAATCTGTCCATTTCTTTTAGATTTTCAAATTTATTTGAATATAGGTTCTCAAAGTAGTCTCTGATGATTTCCTGGACTTCCATGGTGTTTGTTGTTATCTCCCCTTTTGCATTCCTAATTCTACTAATTTGGGTTTTTTCTCTCCTCATTTTAGTCAGGTTTGCCAGGGGTCTATCAATCTTGTCTATTTTTTCAAAGAACCAACTTTTTGTTTCATTAATTCTTTGTATGGTTTTTTTGGTTTCTATTTTGTTGATTTCAGCTCTTATTTTTATTATTTCTCTCCTATTTGTTTTGGGATTTGCTTGTTCTTGTTTTTCTAGGAGTTTGAGATGTATCATTAGGTCATTGATTTGGGATCTTTCAATCTTTTTAATATATGCACTCATGGCTATAAACTTTCCTCTCAAGACTGCCTTAGCTGTGTCCCATAGGTTCCGGTAGATTGTGTTTTCATTTTCATTGACTTCCAGGAACTTTTTAATTTCCTCTTTTATTGCATCGATGATCCATTCTTCATTAAGTAATGAGTTATTTAGTTTCCAGCTGTTTGCATGTTTTTTGTCTTTACTTTTGTTGTTGAGTTCTACTTTTACTGCATTGTGGTCAGATAGTATGCACGGTATTATTTCTATTTTCTTATATTTGCTGAGGCTTGCTTTGTGCCCTAGGATATGATCTATTTTGGAGAAGGTTCCATGGGCTGCTGAGAAGAATGTATATTGTGTAGAGGTTGGATGAAATGTTCTGTAGACATCTACTAGGTCCATTTGATCTATTGCATATTTTAGATCTTGGATTTCTTTATTGAGTTTTTTTTTGGATGACCTATCTATTGATGATAATGGGGTGTTAAAGTCTCCCACAACCACTGTGTTGGCGTTTATATATGCTTTTAGGTCTTTCAGGGTATGTTTGATGAAATTGGGTGCGTTGACATTGGGTGCGTACAGATTGATGATTGTTATTTCCTTTTGGTCTATTTCCCCTTTTATTAGTATGAAATGTCCTTCTTTATCTTGTTTGATCAATGTAGGTTTGAAGTCTACTTTGTCAGAGATAAGTATTGCTACTCCTGCCTGTTTTCGGGGGCCATTGGCTTGGTAAATTTTCTTCCAGCCTTTCATCCTAAGCCTATGCTTATTTCTGTCGGTGAGATGAGTCTCCTGTAAGCAACAAATTGTTGGATCTTCTTTTTTAATCCATTTTGTCAAACGGTGTCTTTTGATGGGTGAATTAAGTCCATTAACATTAAGCGTTAGTACTGATAGGTATGTGGTGATTCCTGCCATTTAGTTGTCTTAGTTGTTTGAAGGTTTGATTGTGTGTACCTAACTTGATGTTACTCTCTACTGGCTTGCTTTTTCTTATCCTGTGGTTTGGTGCTGCCTGCCTTTTCATGGTTAAGTTGGGTGTCACTTTCTGTGTGCAGGATCCCTTGCAGAATCTTTTGTAATGGTGGCTTTGTGGTCACATATTGTTTTAGTTTCTGCTTATCATGGAAGACTTTTATTGCTCCATCTATTTTGAATGATAGCTTTGCTGGGTAGAGTATCCTGGGGTTGAAGTTATTTTCATTCAGTGCCCGGAAGATCTCACCCCACGCTCTTCTTGCTTTTAATGTTTCTGTTGAGAAGTCTGCTGTGATTTTGATGGGTTTACCTTTGTATGTTACTTGTTTTTTCTCTCTTACAGCCTTCAATATTCTTTCCTTAGTTTCTGAACTTGTTGTTTTAATGATGATATGTCGTGGAGTAGTTCTATTTTGATCTTGTCTGTTTGGTGTCCTGGAGGCCTCTTGCATCTGGATGGGAATATCTTTCTCTAGATTTGGGAAATTTCCATTATTATTTTGTTGAATATATTACGCATTCCCTTCGCTTGCACCTCTTCTCCTTCTTCGACGCCCATGATTCTCAAATTTGGTCTTTTGATGGAGTCAGTGAGTTCTTGCATTTTCTTTTCACAGGTCTTGAGTTGTTTAATTAATAGTTCTTCAGTTTTTCCTTTAATTACCATTTCATCTTCAAGTTCTGAGATTCTGTCTTCTGTTTGTTCTATTCTGCTGGATTGGCCTTCCGTTTTGTTTTGCAGTTCTGTTTCATTCTTTTTTCTGAGGTTTTCCATATACTGGCAGTTTTCCTCTTTAATGTTGTCTATTTTTGTCCTGAGTTCATTTATCTGTTTATTCATTGTGTTCTCTCTTTCACTTTGGTGTTTATACAGTGCTTCTATGGTTTCCTTTATTTCTTCTTTTGCTTTTTCAAATTCTCTATTTTTGTTGTCTTGCAATTTCTTGAGTGTCTCCTGTACATTTTGGTTGACCCTATCCAGTATCATCTCTATAAAATTCTCATTGAGTACTTGTAGTATGTCGTCTTTTAAATTATTCTTGTGGGCTTCATTGGGTCCTTTGGCATAGTTTATCTTCATTTTGTTGGAGTCTGGATCTGAGTTTCTGTTTTCTTCATTCCCCTCTGGTTCCTGTACTAATTTTTTGCTGTGGGGAAACTGGTTTCCCTGTTTTTTCTGTCTTTCCGTCATTGTCTTTGGTGTTGTTACTTTCCCTGTACTGTGTGCAATTAAGTATTTTCTAGCTTGTAATAATAACAATGGTAATATTTAGAATGGAAGGGTGAGCTGAGATGGAAAGCAAGAAGTTAAAGAAAAGGGGAAAACAAATATACAGACAAGAGGGAGAAAGCAGAACAAGGTATCAGACAAGAGAGGTTCAAAGGTATAAACAGGGAGTGTTAGTGTACTAATCGACAGTAAGCTGAACAGACATTAGAGAGACAGAGAGAGAATTGAAAATCAAAGATAAAAAAATAAAAAATAAGTAAATGAAAGAAATATCTATATGTAAAAATGAATTAAAATAAAATGGAAAATAGAAAATTAAAAAAAAAACAACCAAAAAACTTCCAAGTTTATATGCAATGCAGTTTCAGTCTTAATAATTTGGGTGTCCGTCTCACTCTCCAGTCCTGGAGTTGGTGCCTCAGATGTTGTTCTGTAGTTGTCTCATCAAAGGAGATGCATAAAGTAGAACAAAACTACACACTCACACACACACACACACACACACACACACACAAAGCCCCACCAAGTGTCCCAAGTTCAAATGCAATACAGTTTCAGTAAGTTTTTCGGCTTGCAGGTGTAATTTGGTTGTTCTCTCATTGTCTGAATGCTCTAATTTATAAGGTTGTATTCAAATCTTGAAGTTTTCTCTTCTGCTTGATGTAGTCATTGGTGAAGCTTTCCACTGAGTTCATTATTTGATTTTGAGCTTTTAATTCCAAGATATCTGTGCTTCCTCACCAAATCTGTATCCCTTCTCATTCATATCCTATATTGTCTTCCTTAATTTGTTCAGTTGTTTTTCAGTACTTTTTTTGGAATTCATTGATCTTTTTTTAAAAAAAATTACTCTTTTGGTTTCTTTTTAATCTGGCATTTCATCTACTTCAATATCTTTGGAATCAGTTGTTAGAGAATTATGAACTTTTGGAGAAGTCATGTCTCATTTTTTTCAAATTTGCTGAATTTCTATGTTGAGATTTGTTCATTTGTTGGGATGGATATCTCTTCCACTTCTATTTGAGAGCCCTTTCAGGGAACAACCTTCAATTGACTGTGTATTGTGAAGTGGTAAACATTTTTCCAATTGGACTTTGTAGTATAATTTCCCTATTATTTCTTTGGTGGGGATTAATGTATTTTGACACAGTGCATACTGTGCTGTAGCCTGCGTTCCCTGTAGGTACCACAAGAGTGTAGTACTTCTAGTAGATCAGGAAGATGTATTGTGGGTAGTAGAGAATATGGGGTATACCTCTGTAATTACTATTTTAGTCTTGTCAACAGTGTATATTCTAGTGGGGTATGGAAGAGCAACCTATGCTGTCCCTTGAAAGTTTGGTATCCACAGTCTTTTTGTTGTTTTCCTATGGTATTGATGTAAGTAAGCATGGATGACCAGAGCAGGTCTTCAGGCCCCAGTATCTGTGCTTAGTTGGAGCTTGGTCATTGGCTTGATTTTTAAAATCTCCCCTATTCTTTAAAGTATTTGATGAAGTTTAAGCAGGGGTAGGTTGTACATAGAGTGAGGTGTACTGACTCTTAGCTGTGTTGGAGTGTCACTCGTGGCATCTACACAATGTACTTGAAATGTCATGCTTAATGCACTGAATAGAAGGGAAAAAGAACAGCAAGGGTAACAAATAGCAGAAACTAGATACAAACATAAAGTAAAAACTGTTGCCAACTACAACATCCACAGCCACAGCCACAACAACAACAAGGAGTGGTGGGGGCAGAAATAATATAAAACAAAAAATTTAAAGATGATTTTAAAGAAAGAAAACAATAACTGCAGAATAAAGTTAGACTACTCAAATGAAAATGGGGAGAACAGGAGAAAGATGGAAAGTGAAGGCTGTAATTAAAAAGAGAACAGAAGGGACAGAATATAGAATAAAAGGACTTGACTATTATAAGAAAAGAGAAAGAGTACAACAAAAAAACCCAAAAGAAAATAAAAGAGAAAATATGTAAAAAATGAAAAGAAAAAAGGAAAAAAAGATACATACTAACCAACCATCCAATCAGAAAAGACAAGAAAGAAAAGAAAATGTATATTTAAAAAAAACCCCAGAAAGTATTATCTCTGTTGGAGTGGTCATGCAGGCCAGACTGGATATTCACTACTTCTTCTAATCTGTATCTTCTTCTGTGTATTCTTAGGCTGTACATCCACTGTAAAGAGCAAGAGATGGAGAACATCCACCCCTTTTTGTATGTACTGTCAGTCAGTCAGTGGGGGTGGTTTGGGGCAGCAGCTGTTTGGAACAGCTTTGCTTCTAGCTCATGAGTATAAGCTACCACAGAACCAAAGCTCTCTTTGCTGGAATTTACTCTGGACAGATCAGCTCAATACTCTCCCAGGGCCATTGGGCATTTGTATCTCAGGTGCCTCATAAACTCCACATGGACAGCAGGGGTAGTAAACTATACTGAGTGGAGGGGGTGCAACAGGTCCTACTCTTTACACCATCCAAGACAGTTTTCTGAGGCGCAGTCCCTGTATGCAATTGGCTATGCCTATTCAGTTTCCTGACCTTACTGGCTGCCCAAGCCACCAGTTTTAAATGAAAGCCAGCTCTACTGCATTCTGCATCTACAACTGGAATCCCACTTGCACGTATTTTTCAATGAGCTTGCTTCAGTGGACTTCCACCAGGGTCACCCTAGGCCTTATGAGAGTTGCTGGCTGGGGCAGCATGGCAATATTTGCTGGGAGTTCCAAGGAAAAGCAAAATACAGGGACTTGTTTTCCAAAGCAGCAACCTTGGGCATGACCTTTTAAAGATGGATCCCCATGATAACCCCAGGCTTTCATGTTGAGAACCGCAGAGCACTTCTTAAGTATCAGACTGCTGTGCAGCTCTCCACTTGGGCTAAGTTCAGACTGGCTTTCTATTCTACACCTGTTTCTGTGTCAGTTTTCCTCCAACTATATCTCTTTTCCTCTCTGTTGCTCCTTCTCTCTGGCATGCCACTGGGCCACTGTGGGCTGAGTCAATGTGCTGTGTCCCTCTCATTCCAATAACCTGAGTCTCTGGATCTCTGCAAGCCTCTGACCAATATTCAGGCATCACTCAGTCAGCTACCTTGTTGAGAAGCTGCTTTGTGGCTGCTTTGGTTTTAATCTGCTGAGGAGCTGAAAAGTGCTTTTGCTTCTAACCCCCAGTAGTGGCTACTTCTTCCCCAAAAAAGTGTTTTTAAAGCCCATGTATATTAAGTTAATTTTATTCCCATTAACTAGAGGAAGTGGAAGCAAAAGGAAAGAAAGATTGATGTTAACATAATAATGATGTTAACTAATTAATATTCATTGAATACTTACTAGGTCTGAGGCATATGCTAAATTTAGTCACCACAATAACTCTATGAGATAGTTATCATTAGTGTCCCTGTTTTATTTAGGAGATTAAGCACAGAGAGGTCAGGAAAAGTCCCCAAGGTCACACAGCTAATAAATGGTAGAAGAGGAATTCAAAACCACTCAGTTTAAAACCATAGCCTATGTTCTTAATCATTCATTGCCCTTACAGAATCAAACTGTAGAATGAGCTTAATTTACAATTCCATTTCACAAGTGACCAATAAGTATTCTGGGCGATTGAATCCTGTGCTGGGTACTGGAGGTGGTCGAGAATAAGCATGTGGACATTACACGGATATCTGAGCCTTTGTTTCTGGCCTTCTGGATCTCGAAGCAGTAAAGAGCTTTAACTGTGAGTAGTGAATTCAGCTTTGCTTGATGTGTATAACTTATATTTTGATTATATGTAACTAAATTAGCATTACAACCAAGTTTGCCAAAGCAAATACTGAGGGTAATAACAGTCAGATTCATTGACCTTAGGTGTGAGACTCCAGTGTGATAAGAGCCCATAAACACTGCTGAATTGGTTATCTCAGAGATAGTCTGGTGGCCAGTTTACTCAGCTTAAGCTGTTTTCTGAAAGCGATTCTTCAGGGTAGAAAGAGTAAACCTGGATTTTCAGGTGGAGGGACAGACAAACTAGATGTCATTCCTGTGTTTTCGCTTTGGTTTGATGACTTTCAAATATTTTAGAAGCGCAACCTCTATCCACGTAAAATCCTTTTGGGTAGGATCTTTGTCCTATGCAAAAATCCGAGTGATAACTAGACTTATTGAAACAGGGTCCTTTTAAGCATCCACGCTTGCTCTTATGTTTATTGCTGATGAAAGTAAACCACCTGCAAGCACAACCTTGTTTCTTGACTTCACTGGTGCCAGGGGCTCACCTGCCTTTTGGCACATCTCAGCTGAGGGGTGCTTGGGGTTGCCTGGAGGCCTCTCAGTCTCTGAGGGCAAGTGGAAGAAGCACAGGGCAACAGCTCATAGAGGTGGTTTCTGAGGCATCTAGAAAAAGGGAAGAATGCCTTTATTTACTACTGTTAAAGAGTAGAATAAGGATATTGGATGCTTTGGTAGTTGTAGTTATAATAGTTTGTCTAGATTACTTACTTTTTGGTTGATTTGTAGAAAATTCCAAACCAACCAACCAACTCTGAAAAGGAAAGAGAAGTGAGTTTGTGTCCTTACTTTTTAGACAGTTCTACCAGTGCTGGGTGTGCATTATTAATTTGTAAGGAAGATTAGAGCCAAGTCACATGAAAATGGGAGTTGGGGCCTTTTCTTACAGATGATGTACCTTGAGTTGTTTACTAGGATTCTCTCCACCTTCACTGCCATCCTAGAAAAGCAAACAAAAACAGCAACAAAAAACCAGGTTTCTTTGGAGCCACCACACTCAGTCCTCAAATCCCATCTATCTTGGGATGTCTCTGGTGTCCGCATACAGAAAGAGCACCTACTTGTCCTGAATTGGGAGCTTTTTTGTTTTGTTTCTGCATAGACTAGAGCACATACTTATTTGAAAATGGATAGAAAATGAATGATGCAGATTTATTTTTCTATAAAAATTGCCAACTCAAGGAAAGCATATATTGATGAAGAGTTATCCTAATTCAACTAGTTTTTTTCCCCAAAGAACTAAATTCTGAATTGATTTAAAGAAATAGATTAAAATCTTATCATCAACAACCTCAAAGATTTCAGTCAAATCATATTCTATGGGTGCCAAGTAATTGATAATATTTATTCCTGATATATGTTAAACTTAATATAAGTGATATTTTTATATTTTAATATTGCATTCATTTCTGAGAAGCTGAAAGGAATTTATTAGAATAATTATTAGAATAATTATTTTAGCAAGGCTGTTATTCTTCCAACGTTTTGAAATTAAATAAATTCATACAAATGGTATTCTTTTTTGGTTCTCATAGCATTGCAAGCTAACTAGCATTCAAACATTTATATAATGGTAAACTTAGAGTCCCAAGAAAACAAAATATAGTTCAGTAACTGATATATTTCTCAAAATTATAAAAGGGTATGATGGTCTTGATCCAGCTTATAGACATACTTTTAGTCATTATTAACTCTTATTTCTTTCAATTCTTTAAAAATGTTGTCTTTGAACCATATACAATAATTGTACATAATTATTAAAAGATAAACAACCTTATTTAAAATGAGCAAAATTATTATTTATTTATTGCAGTACTGAGGAGTGGACCCAGGGTCTTATACATGCTAGGCAAGTGCTTTGCCATTGAACTTTTCTCCTAGTTCTTATTTGTACATAATCATTGGTTACAAAGGGATATTTTGATGCACATATATATGTGTAATGATCAAATTAAGGTAATTGACAAATCAATCATCTTAGACAGTTATCATTTGTCACCAGAAGATTCAAAGTCTTTCTAGGTGCTTTGAAATATACAATATATTGTCACTGACTGAAGTCACCCTTCTGTGAGATAGCACACCAGAACTTATTCTACCTCTGTAATTATGACATTGTCCCCATTGACTATCCTCTCTCTCTTCATCCCCTTTGTCCCACACCCTTTCCAGTTTCTGGTAACTGCTATTCTACTATCAATTTTATTAGATCTCACCTACAAGTAAGATCATATAATATTTGTCTTTCTGGGCCTGGCTTATTTCACCTCCAGGTTCATCTCTGTTGTCACAAATGACAGAATTTCATCCTTTTAATGGCCAAATAATATTCCATTCCACATTTTCTTTATCCTTTCACCTGTTGGTAGACACTTGGGTTGATTCCTTATCTGTGCTATTGCAAATAGTGCTGCAGTACATATGGGAGTGCAGCTGTCTCTTCAATATATTGATTTCATTTCCTTTGGTGGGACTGCTAATTCATATGGCAGTTCTATTAAAAAAAATTTAAGACACCTCAAAACTATTTTCCATAATGGTTGTACTGATTTGCATTTCAGTCTACAAGTGTAAAGGGGTCTCTTTTCATCACATCTTTTACCTTTTTGTTACTAGCCATTCTAACGGGGGTGAGACAGTATCTCATTGTGGTTTTGATTTGCATTTCCATGAAGACTAGTGTATGCTGAGCATTTAAAAAACATACCTAGCTATATCCTGGTGGCTGACACCTGTAATCCAAGCTACTTGGGAGGATGAGATCTAGAGGATCGGGGTTCCAGGCCAGCTTGGGCAAAAAAAGCTTGCGAGACCACATCTCAACCAATAAAAAGCTTGGCACGGTGGTGCATGCCTGTCATGCCAGTGACTGGCAGGTAGGAAGCTTAAAATAGGAGGATCACTGTTCAGGTTGGCCTGGGCAAAAAGTGAGACCCTATTTCCAAAATAACTCAAACAAAAAGGGCTGGGAACATGGGTAGAGCACCTGCTTCACAAACATGAAGCCCTGAGTTCAAAACCCCAGTACTGCCTTTTTTTTTTTTTTAACTTTTTGGAGGAATGTCTATTCAGATCTTTAAACCCATTTTAAAATTGGGTTATGTATTTATTTATTATTGAGTTCTGTATATATTTTTCAAACTAACTCTTTAGCAGATATATAGTTTGTAAATGTATTCTCCCATTCTGTAGGTTGTCTTTTCACTCTTGGTTGTTTCCTTTGCTGTGCAGAAGTTTTGTAGCCTGGTGTAGCTCCTGTGCCTATTTTTGCTTTTGTTGCCTGTGCTTTTGAGGCCTGATTTAAAACACTCTTTGGACAAATCAAGGTCATGAAGCTTCCCCTACTATGTGTAATAGTTTCAGGTCTTATATTTAAGTCTTTGATCCATTTTGAGTTGGTTTTTATGGAGGAGATAAGGGTCTAATTTAAATCTTTTGCAGGTGTTTATCCAGGTTTCTCAGAGCCACTTATTGGGAAAATTGTCCTTTTTCCAGTGTGTGTTCTTAGAACCTTTGTGAAAATCTGTTTATATTTAACTTTCTACCAAATCACTTCTTTCTTCCATACTCTCCTCACGCTTCACATTATGTTTTTCCAGTTCTATCAATACCCCAAGGAATTGTACCTTAAAAAATTAATCATGCTTACTTATTGGTCTGTTTCTGAAACTAGAGAAAAATGGCATTAATCCTAAAATAAAAGCAAAATTGATCAAGAGTCTGAGTAAGAATTTTGGGTTATCTGTTTTTTTTCAGTCTTAATTTGAGGCATTGAATTGACTTGGCTTTATTGAGACTGAATAACTTTGGCATTAAAGTGCTTTATAAATAATGGTGTTGCATGCAAGATATGGGTGGTAGTGCCGTTCTAAATTTTGTTTCTATTCACACAGAAACTTCAGTGCAAAGAAAAATAAACAGAAGAGAAAGAAACAAAACCAATTTGGAATGGAGTCAGGACATCTGGGCCGAAACCTAGTACTCTCTGCATGTATGGAAATATCCCTGAAACCCATTATTTTGAACAATTAATACATGCCAGTAATAAAAAAGAATGTTAAAAAAAGAAACCCAGCACTGCCAAATCAGAGTGACAGGAGCAGCAAACATTGGTTGAGTGTCTACTATGTATCAGGTGCTTTTTTTTCTAGGCTTCTCACAGACTTACTAGCTATAGGAAACTCCATCATCTTCCTGAAATTTAGCTGTAAATGAAAATAATAGCATTTTTTCATCTTCATAAGCTGTTATGTGACTCAAATGAGCTACTAAGTAAAATGAACAAAACTAAATTTCATGGCTCTCTTATTATAGATGTGGTTCTAATTAATATTTTACATGTTACTTTTTAACTCTGCTACACGGTAGGTACTACAAACAAAAGGATGCAGAGACTTCAAGTATCTTGCTTAGTTAGCATGAACCAAAGCATGTATTTGAATGAAATGACATGTTAAGGTGATTTGTGTATCTGTTATGCACATAATATTATACTCACTATTTTTCAACAGAAAGATCTCAAGGAAAGAGGGCTTGGGAAAGCTGGTAATCTCCAGGGTCTTCAGTTAGGAGCACACCAGAATTTGCATCAAGTTTGATAGTGCTGAACAAACAAACAGCTCTTGGAAACTGGAGCTCAAAGCTATAAACTTCCTATTTCTATCTGTTTATTTGGGCAGCTCACTGACAGTACAATTCCTGAGTGCTTCTATCTCTTTTCTCTTGCTGTCAGGTTTCTGCAAGTTACTCCACCTCCATTTGTTTCCAGCTTAAGGTCAGCTAAGGATTCCAGCCTTCTGGAAGCAAAGGCATGTGAGTAGGTTGCAGTAAGATGCAAATGAAAATACAAATAAAAGTGACCAAGTGTATTTTTATATTGAGAATAAACACCATGCACTAGACTAGATTTCCCCCCTCCACTTCTGATTTGGTGTTATTGAGACGAGGTCAAGAGGTGGCGATGTTAAGGTGGATGGGTGGAGAACAGCAGCGGGGCTGGTAATCTAATTCTCATGCATACATGAAACAGGGAAGGAGCTTTCACTATGTCTTTAATTTTGATGAACGAGGATCAATTTGGTTATGAGGAAGAGATGAGATCTTAGGAGAAGGTGACCTTACTCCCCATTTTTGAGTTTATAATAGCTGCTCAAAAAAGTTGTAAAAGGGAATTCCATGCTGAGTAAGAGAGTGAATCAAATGACCTCTGTGATTTGAACCATGTACTTCATGACTGCATCTTAAGTCCTATATGGGAAAGGCCAGAAGAATATCTTACCCTCTTTTTTATTCATCCCTCTCAGAATTACCCACTTTATGTCATGGCATAATCAGTGAGTACTCTGGAACCAGACCACTTGGGTTTGAGTCTCAGCTCTACCACTTATACTATCTGGACGATTCTGGGTAAGTTACTTAACCTCAGTTTACTCCTCTATAAAATGGGGATAATATTGTTGTGTGTGAGACCCATATGTTAGGGACTTGGCCCTCAAATTGGTATCCCAGCCCCTTCCTCTTTCTATCTTCCATTCCCAGCCATGACACGAATGGCTTCATTCCATCGTGTGTTGTCTCCATGATGTGCTGCCTCACCACAGGCCCAAAAGCCATGGGGCCAATTGATCATGGACTGAAACCTCCAAAAGTGTGAGCCAAAATAAGTCTTTCCTCTTTATAAGTTTGTTGTCTCAGGTAATGTGTTACAATAATGGAAATAATTGTAATACATACAGATCCTTCCTCACATTGGGAGGATTAACTAGTCAGACATTATATAAAATGCTCAGAACAGTGTCTGGCATACAGTAAGCACTTAATAAAAATAATTACTTTTTGTTGTTAAATTGCCAAGCAAGTAACTATCACTTAAATTGTTATTATTAGTTTTACTTCTTGTCTATAACACTGTAAGCCTCAGTCTTTTCACGCTTGACCATGTTCCTCTGTCCACTACAACCTGTCCTTCAGTTTTCTGCCAAAGTAACTTTTCCCACAGACACCGTTAGCCATTTCTTTCTCCACTCACAGTCTGTGCTGACCTCATATCGAACAGACAATAAACTCATCCTTTGATTGTTTCCATCACACAAGCTCAGCCATGTTCTCCAGACATTCATTTTATAGAGAGGAAACAGTTTCAGAGAGAGCAGCACCACCTACTGGACAAATTAAGCACCACGGGCATAACATTGTAGAGTTTTAGAATTTAGAATTTTCCATACCAGGTAGGGCCATGGTTCTCAAACTTAATTACATGCTCAAATCACTTTTTTTGGACACAAGATCTGTTTGTGTAGCCTAGGCTGGCCCTAAACTCACTGCATAGCCCAGGCTGGACTGGAATTTGTGATCCTTCTGCCTCAGCCTCCCAAGGGCCTATCCCAAGGGCCAGGATAACAGATGTGTACTACCATGACTGCTTTTGAATGACTTTTAAAAAAAGTGTAACCATAATTTTTATTACTAAGCAAACACTGTGGAATTATGCGGGCTTTCATACATATATGTACTGGGCACAACAATTTTTAAAATTTAATTTGACAATTATATATTTATTAATATGCATATACAATATGATGTTATAATGTGTATACATTAAATCAAGCAAATTAACATAGTGTTACCTCATGTACTTATTGCTTTGTGTTGCAGATGCTTGAAATGTACTCTTTTAGTAATTTTGGTCTATACAAGAAATTATTATTTACTGTAGTCACCATGCTGTGCAATATCACTAAACAGCCTCACTTTGAGAGCTGGGTCTCCACCCCAGGCCCACGTAGAAAGCAAATCAACAGTTATGAAAGCTCAGCCTCATCACGCCCATTCTTGAGGGCTTCAGGGTTTTCCCTCTGGAGCCTCCCACCTGGACCTCTTCCTCCCATGTAGCAGCAGTGGCCCAGCCTCCCTTCTCTTTCCAGCCCGCCAGCCTCATTCTCTCCACGTCTCATTCCCGCTCAGAAATCTACAGAAAGTAAAGGTATTCTGGGCTAAGAATGTAAGCCCTCGCAAGTGGTGAGCGCTTGCCTAGTGTGTGCAAGGCCCTGGGTTTAAGCCCCAGCACCACAATAAAACAAAACCAAACAAAAGGAATCTGTTAAAATAAATGTGAGAGCTGAGAAAATGCACACTTTAAATTATAAACTTTGAAATTAAATTCATTATAACTATCAATACAGAAGTTTAGGAAAGTGAAAAACAAATGTCCTTTCATTTTTGGTCCTTCACGCCCAATCAAAATCTTTCATTCCCATGGCCACGGTTGACAGCTGGGATGAATCCTTTAGGATGCTTTGTCTATACCAAACACCCTTATACTCTTTAAAAAAATCTTTTCTTCTTTCCTTCCTTCCTTCCTTCCTTCCCTCTCTTTCTCTTTCATGGTACTGGGATTTGAATTCTCAGGGTTTCGTGCTTGCAAAGCAGGTGCCAGTCCTTTTTGATCTGGTTGTTTTTGGAGATGGGGTCTCTTGAACTATTTCCCCAGGTTGGCCTCGAACTGCGATCCTCCTGATCTCAGTCTCCCAAGTGGTTAGGATCATAGCTACCAGTGCCCTACTTTTTTTTTTTGAAAAGAAGTCTTGCCATGTTGCCCAGGCTGGTCTAAAACTCTTGAGCTCAAGTAAGTAATCCTCCTGACGCAGATGGGACTGTAAAAACATTTTATTGAGGCATAATAGGTGTAAAATTAATTGCACATAATAAAAGTGCACAATCTGATATTTTTCACATATGTTCACACCTGTAAAGCCCTCACCACATAACACATCTATCGCTCCTCCAACTTTGAAAGCAGGAAGACCACCTGGGGACCTTCAACTCTGCAGATATGAAACATTTGCCTCGTTTGAGTGATTGTTAAGAACAACACGTGGAGATCACTCCAAACCCAAATTCTATTTCTAACAGTGGGTGAGTTGAGTGTGTAAGTGTTTTCTGTGTGTATATTCATTTCACGAGGTTTGACATGAAAAAAAATCACCTTCAGCCACTCCCATCCCTAGTGGACAGTTTGACACTAAGATGGTTTGGCTGTATCCCAAGTACATCTGCGACATCAGCTGTGTTTTGCAAGGCAGAGGTACATGTTGGAGCTGACTTTGATCCATTCATTCTAAGATTCAGTTTCAAGGCAGAGTGGATAGAAGACCATGGAAGAGTTACCAAAGAGTCATGGATAGTATTTCACCATGAAAAATGTTTACATGGTTTTAGAATGCAAACTTAGACAATAATTGTAGAGCAGCCACAATCAAAGAAAAGGTGTGTGTTTATGTGCCACTTAAAAGATTTTAAAGAATCCCCACATATCTGATTTGATCTTCACAATAACCCACAAAGATGGTGCAGATGTTCTCACCTCATCTCCATTTTAAATGAAAGGAGACAGAGGCAAGGGGTTGCTTAACTTACTGTGCTTCCTGTTTTAAAATCAGGACTTCTTACTTCTAGTCCTGCGTTTTTTTTTTTTTTTTTTTTTTTTTTCTGAACACTGGGGTTTGAGCTCAGGGCCTTGTGCTTGCTAGGCAGGCGCTCTACCACTTGAGCCACACCCCCAGTCCTTTGTGCTTTGGTTATTTTTGAGATAAGGTCTCACTTTGTGCCCAGCTGTCCTGGACCTCCATCCTCCTATTTATACCTCTTGCGTAGTTGCCACCACACCCAGCTTTTAATCGGTTGACGTGGACTCTTGTGAACTTTTTGCTTGGACAGGCCTTGAACTGTGATTTTCCAGATCTCTACCTCCTGAGGAGCTAGGATTGTAGACATGAGCCACCACTCCGAGCGTAGGCCTATGTGCTTACATCACACAACACACCCCTACTCCTAACTTTCATCCCAGTTTTCAAGGAAAACTGAACTCTAATGAGGCAAAGTGACGCACCCCACGTGGCATGCTAAGTCAGTGGTGGTACCAGGAAAGCCTCTGGACCCTTTATCATCACTTACTTTTTGACCCCAGTTCTTTTTTTTTTTTTTATTGTTTTATTATTCATATGCGCATACAAGGCTTGGGTCATTTCTCCCCCCTGCCCCCACCCCCTCCCTTACCACCCACTCCACCCCCTCCCTTTCCCCCTTGACCCCACTTCTTCACTTTGCTTTCGCCCTAGCAGTGACAACACCATCAGTGAAAAACAGAGAAGTGATGGAACTCGCTGGAATGATTGCTCTGCCTGTGAAGCAGGAAAAGCTGTCTCAGGTGATTCTAGAACCTGCCATTAGTACTAGTGCTCCAGGTTAGGGCCTGACCCTGAGGCTGAGGCAACAGAAGTCAGGAGGAGGAAACATGACTTTGACACTTCAGACCGGCTCCTCAGTTTTCCCCAGGTTTGACTGTGACAATCGTCTCAGATCCCTGGGATGCCAGGCTGAGGGGGGCCACTCCAGCAGGCTTGCTTCACACCTGCTTCTGTCCAAGGGAAATGGGAAAGGTCACTGTGGGGCTGTGGGTTTTCATGACACACCTCTGTCAAGGCTGAGACCTGTTTCCCAAGCAGCTCTTACAATTTGAGCCTTGGTGCTAACCACACTAGTAGAGTAAGAACATTTTATTGCCTGGTCTTAGTTCCTGCTTTGGGGTGTTTTAATGAAGATTTGATCATTCTCTAAGGGCTGAATCCAGGCACAAGAGTTTCCTGGAAATATAAAAATGTCACCTGGACTTGCTTTGCACTTAGGTAACCCTTGTTGGAGCAACTTAGTTTGAAAGAAACCAGGAGACCCTTTTAGTCCAAATATTTTAAGCCATTTAATTATCAAACTTTCACAAACTAGAGTGGTTCTTTTGTAATTGATTAAGTTTTCTATGACTGCAATCTCTGGAGAAATTCATTGCTTCATAAAACCAATTTAAAAGTGAATGTTCACCTAGATTCCAGATTTATTTTCACCATATTCTTAATATTTCCAGGAAATACTGGCTTTTTAAAAATTGTTGGGTGGACAACTGGAATTTTCAAATAACAGAACACAATTTTCTCTGAATATTTTTATCTAAGAGGAAAACTTTTTGCTGTATAAACAACAACAGTTTCAAATTCCTAAATCTGAATTGCAGACTGTTGTGTAAGCTTACATCTCACTCCATCTATAGTCTTCAAAGTGGGGTCTTGAAGTACAGTAAGAATATATAGTGGAGAGAGATATGGCCATAAAGTTAAGAAGTAACCCAAGATATAAATCAGGCTGAAAGAGGATTGGGTGAGAATAGATTCTTAGAAGGTAAACTTCTTTTGCCCTGTTTGTGAAACTAGCACTTCAGGCACCAAAGGGACTGTAGGTGGAAGGAGCTTGGTGATTATAATCTTAACAAAATTGCTGGAGTCAACTGACTTAGAAAACATAAATGAAAGATCTTGACCTCTGTGGAGACCTTAGTCCAGGAAGGCTAGCCAGATGTCAGAACGAGAGAAAGCACATTTAACAAGACACAGGCTCATCTAAGACCGTCCAAGAAACATTGAAAAATGGTTTAAATCTTCATGGACATTTCTACAAAAGGTGTAAAAGAATGATTGTATTCTTTGACAAAGCAAAATATCCTAAAATTCCTCATCAGTGACTCATTGTATTAGTTACTTTTTTGTCACTGTGTCCAAAACACCTGACCTAAACAACTTAAAGGAGTGAAGATTTATTCTGACTCATGATTTCAGAAGGTCAAGTCCGTGGTTGCTTGGCCCCATGCCCTTGGGGAGGACATGATGGTGGTGGGAAGAGCTTTTTCACCTTTGTGGACTAGATGGTAGTGTGCTGTAAGTGCTAATTTTAAAATTTTTGGTAATTTTACTATGGTTATATAAGTCTACTACAATGTTGTTCTGATAAAATACACACTGAAGAATTTAACTAAAAAAATAGATGCCTCTTGCTGATTTGTGGAGAAAGGAGTCCAGGGAACATAAAGAAGAAGCAGGAAGCCATTAGGAAGCGATTTAAATAATCCTACCAAGAGAAAAACAAAGCTCTGCCTGGACAGTAGTTATAAAATGGTGAGAAATGCCTGACTTTGTTCTGAAAGTAGAACCAAAAGGATCTGCTGATGAATGGGCTGTGGATGAAAGAGAAAGAGCCAAGGATTCTCACCTGAGCAACTGGGAGAAGGAGGTGGTGATGTCATTTAGCCAAAAGGGGAAGGCTGAGAGAGGAGGAGGTGTGGGTTGGAGGGACTAGGATTTTAATTCATGATTGCACATTGTAGCTTGATAGCCTTTTCTGAAGTGCAGCTCTGATGGTCCCATTCCCCTGACTGACAATTCAGTTTCTTCAGTAGTGAAATGTTACCTCTGAAGGACCCAAGGTCTTCAGGTGTGCAGTCAACATCTTTCTCAGCTTGGCCTCACCTGGACTTTACAAAAGCAATAATTTTTTCTTCAATATTCCTTTTGTTTCAATGTAATAGTTACTTATTAACTCTTCTCCTATTGATGTTTCCCAAAGCAGAATTTCTATATTGGACTGTTGTTGGTATGAATGATTATTTTAGACAGCACTTACAGAAATATTTTTATTTTGTGGTCATGTGCTAATTTTAACGCATATTATAAAACATCACGTGTGCATTAGACCTATGATTGCATGAATGTTATTACTAGTACAAGCCTTGGTAAAATAATGAATTAAAGTCAATCTAAAGAAAACATTAAGGATAGGTGAAGTGGCACATACTTGTAAATACTAGCACTCTGGAGGCTGAGGCAGGAGAATTTTGAGTTCAAGGCCAGCATGGACTACATAGAGAGCCTCTCTCTCAAAAAAAGTCAATCAATCAGGCTGGGGAAGGGTGACTCAAGTGGTAGAGTGCTTGCCTAACCAGCAGAGGCCCTGAGTTCAAACTTCAGTACTGTAAAAAAATAAAACCATGAAAAAATATCAACTAATCAAATAATCGAAAAAGAAAAACAGTATATAAGACTGTACATACTAATATTACTAAGAAATGGCCAAAATGAGGTAGTATATGTAATGTGAAGTTTGGGAACTACAGTGCAGTATACTATTAGACTTTAACCAGAAATAATTATTATTATGTAAAATTTTAAGTGTGCCAAATTAGAGAGAACATATCTATTACTTAGCTTAAACCTGTCTCATGTCCAGAATGAAGGTCCCTCTGTTTCCTGAGCTTAGTGGACAGAAGATCCCATGGGATTCTTGTGCCATAGGTCCTTATTTAAAATGAAGGGCTTTACGAGAGCACACAAGGGAGGGGTGAGGATAAGTAAGACACCTAAAAAACTAGCTAGCATTTGTTGCCCTTAACGCAGAGAAACTAAAGCAGATACCTTAAAAGCAACTGAGGCCAATAGGAAAAGGGGACCAGGAACTAGAGAAAAGGTTAGATCAAAAAGAATTAACCTAGAAGGTAACACCCACGCACAGGAAATCAATGTGAGTCAATGCCCTGTATAGCTATCCTTATCTCAACTAGCAAAAACCCTTGTTCCTTCCTATTATTGCTTATACTCTCTCTTCAACAAAATTAGAAATAAGGGCAAAATAGTTTCTGCTGGGTATCGAGGGGGTGGGGAGGAGAGGGAGAGGGTGGAGTGGGTGGTAAGGGAGGGGGTGGGGGCAGGGGGGAGAAATGACCCAAGCCTTGTATGCACATATGAATAATAAAAGAAAAAAAAAAGAAGGATGGAAAAAAAAATAAAATGAAGGGCTTTAACTACTCACCAAAGAATGGAACTTGATCATTTGATAATAAGATGTTGATAAAATAATTTGGATAGAGAAATAATGCTGTGAAAGGATTGCATCTCAGTTTAGAAAGGATTTATTTAGATAGTAGCAGAGTAGTATCCTAAGGTATACTGGCTGAGACGATTTTTGTAGTTGGTTTGAATAGCACTAATTGTTAAGAACCATACCTTTGTATGTCATTGTGGTTCCGCTTAGGTCTCAGCAGCGGAAACACTCGCTTCCTCATTACTATGGCAGACTCTCTGGGAAGAGCAGAGTCAGGTAAGAATCCAAGACGGTAAGAATCCAGATTTTGCTGTTTTCTAGTTCTGTGGTCTTGGATAAATCATATTAACTCTCTGAGCCTTCTTTTCGTTTTCTAAGCAGGGTGTTTTCTATCCAGATCCAATGAAATCATAACAGTTCTTGTAATTATGACTGTATTCCACAACCATTTTTCTGTCTTTAGATAAATGGCTGTGGTTATTTGACTTTCTTTTATAATGCTCCTCACCCTCCAAGTCTGTGTTTTTTTAACTTGGATGGGTGAGGGCATAGGAAAACTGTGGAGGTGTTCCTTATCAGTGACAGAAGGGATAAATAACAGGAATTTATAGTCTCTTGCTTCTGGGGGATCAGCAGGTTACTTTCTGTGGGTTTCTGTTACGGATTTGGAAATAAGTAAATCCAGCGTGAGGGAGGGGATGATGCTGGTGAAGTTCCTCCATTCAGTTGGCAGAAATAAGAGCACGTTGAAACATACAGCAATAATTCTCCTGGCATGCTTCGTACAGAGAAGTTGTGGGGTCCTGTTGGGAATAGTTATGCCTTTGGAAAGGGAGAATTTCCTCAATTAGAGGACATAAAACAGTAATGAGAATAAGCGTTTGGTAAGTTCAGGAAATCAGCTATAGTTTGGGAATCCCAAAAGGGAGCTTGTTTCGTGGGGTAAGGAGAAATTTTCCAGTGCTGACCTTTAGTAAAAGGAAACTTCTGATTTAAACTTTAAAAGCTCCAAAAGACTAATTCGAAGTGGAGAAGGAAAAATCTTTTCCACAGGGATCCCTGTGCATACTATAAACCCATTGCCTGTTGGCTGATGGGGTTTGGAGTTTTGGACCTGTTGCTTTAAAAAAAAAAAATCTGCCACTGAGAAAATTATTCCTTAAATCAGTTCCTGTGGAATGCAATGGATTAAATGTTAGCTAGTTGAACTTCCTGGATTAAATCTTCATTATACAGTTCGTGTTTATTAACACCTATTTGTTGTATGAAGTAATGGGATCACTGTAATTTTTCCATACATACATATAACATTCTGTGCGCCCTTCTTCTCATTAGTTCCCCCCACTCCCATCTCCCTGGCACCCTTTCCATTCCCTAGAAATCCCTCTTTTACTTTCAGGTCAACCTTTTTTTTTTGGCACTACTGGAGTTTGAATTTATGGCATCTCACCTGCTAAAAGGGCTCTTATATTTGAGTGGTATCCTCAGCCTCTTTTTGCTTTAGTTATTTTTTAAATAGGGTTTATGCCTGGGACTAGCCTGGATCCAGTTATACCATTTAAGCTTCCCAGTAGCTAGGATGACAGGCACACAATACCATGCCCAACTTTTTGCCCACGCTGGTCTGGAGGTAGAATCCTCAGATCTCTGCCTTCCAAGAAGCTAGGATTATAGGCATGAGTCACCACTTCCGGCTGACATTTTTATTTTTAACTTTCTGCATATGAGAGAGAACATTTGGTACTTGTCTTTCTGTGTCTGGCTTATTTTGCTTACCATGCTGTCCTCCTAGTCCCATCCATTTTGTTGCAAATGACAGAACATCATTCTTCATGTCTGAGTAATACTCCATTGTGTATAGATAACCACATTTTCTTTATCCAATCATCCAATCATCTGTTGATAGACACTAGGCTGCTTTGATATTGTAGCTATTTATTATATCTAAGAGGGGGAGATATTGTAGCTAGCAAGTAATTAGAAAAGCTTCTCTTCACAAAGAAATAGCACAGAAAGGATCTGCCATGCTCTAAAGCTCAGTTAATGAGTTCACCTTCCTGGATTTTGTTTTGGTATCTTTAAGAAGCTCATATATAATAGTTTGTAAGAATAATCTCAGAATAAGAAACATTTCTGTGGTAACCAGTTGACTTGATTCATCAAAGATTGTCTTTATTTAGGTCCGACCTCTTGAATTCAGTTTAGCACATTTGAGAATTTATCAACTGGGACAAAGGTTGAGAATCTGACTTGATATAATTCCCCCTGAACAAATGCAAATCTCCCTGTGCCACTTCCTGGCTGAGTTAATAATTCCCCACTAATCTCAGCTTCATTAGGTTGAAGCTCTTTAATGTGGCTTACCCCACCCCAGAGTGCGTCTTTAGCTCATGTTCTTTTGCTCCTTGCCTTGGACTTGACTCTCCAGGATGATTCAGTGTTCTGGGCATCTCATGGGTTTGATATAGGCCTTGCCTCCAATTGGAAGTCCCCTCCGTCATCTCTTCTTTTTCACCTGTTGCATGTGAATTTTCCTTAACCTTTCCAGAGAGAGCGCAAACCTTCTGCAGGAAGACTCCCCCTGCCTGGTTGGCTGTTCTCTTATGTTCCCATCATGACCTGGGATGTACTGTAATCATTCCTTTACTGCCGTGTATTGAATGCATGTATGTATTTTCACCCTCTCCATCCTCCACCTGATGAAATTAGATTAAGCTCATTGAGGGAAGAAACATAAACATACCTTATTCTCATTTATCATCCTAGAATCTTAAATGTGCCACAAACTTGATAATGTTTGATGGGCTGCTGAAGCCAAGATAGATCTTGTCCTCCCTCATGTGGCTCGGTGGCCCAAGGAGGAGACAGGGAGCCAAGCAACAATAGCTACACAGAGTCACAGTAACATGTACACAGGGGTATATTAAAATACAGAGAAGCTGACATTTACTTTGACACATGAACTTAGAGCCAGGAGAGATTTTTATTATTGATGCCATTGACTTATTTTCTTTATTTCTTTGTACTTTCTTCTCTCTAATTTTCAATGAGACTTTGGGCCAAAAAGCTTCATTTGTTGAGCCTCAGTTTCTTCATTTGTAAAGAAGAGTGAGTTGATTTCAGATAAACACAGCTCCTTTTAGACATAATTTGACAACTCCGACTCTCCAAAGGCTACAAAAAGGAGAGACTCACAGACTCAGGAGGCTGTGTGAGAAGATATTAAATTAAGACTGTTGTTGGGTTCATTTTGGCTGGTGCCCCAGAGGTTTTGATATTGAGGAAGGTAGAACATACACATTGAACATGCCGAGGACTGTGGAACTGATTATCACTCACCTCAAGGTTTTAATTTTTTTGGGGGGTGAGGGCAGTACCAGGGTTTGAACTCAGGGCCTCATGCTTGCTAGGCAGGTATTCTACTAGTTGAGCCATACTTCCAGCTCTCACTTCAGGTTTTTAAAGTTGTTGAAGGTTGTCCAGTGAGAGTAATTGGAGAATCAGAATTTCTTTGGTAAACAGGCTGTCCCTGATTCTCCCGTAGGAATAGGTGGGGTGTGAGCCCTGCATCTGAAGCCAAGTGAAGGGACCTCACTGGCCTAAGCAAATGCTCCCAAGAGGCTGAGACACATAGGGTCTGGTGTCTGACACCCTTTTATTTTAAAATATAGCATATTGTAGAAAATCAGAGGAGCAGTCAGGCCAACAGATTAGAAGATAATTGCCACTGAAATGATAGCTTTTATTTATAGTTTTCAAGACGATGGGACAGACCATGCTATAGGAGCCCACATTGGGAAGCTGCAGGTTTGGGTAGGAGGCAGAGGGATTGAACCCAGGGCCTTGTGTTTGCTAGGCAAGTGGTCTACCATTGAGTTACACCTCTAGCCCTAGGCTTAACTAATTTGAATAATTTCAGCAGGCCCTGGGGCATAGGTACCTGGCTCTGGGGTAATTAGGGGAGGTGGATAGTGGCCTAGAGTGTGACATCTCCAGGAAGGAGGTCGGTTGGGTATATTGACTCTGTAGTGGTTGGCTTGCATTTGGAGAGTTAGTGTCTTTATGATTGGCAATCTCTGGGAGGGGCAGCTTCCCCAGGGTCAGCAAAGCCCAGACATCAAAATATCAGAATGCAGAAAATAAAAGACACGGCAAATAACACTTTCTAGGGAAGTCTGAAGTCAAGAGGCTGAGGCTGGATCTGAACTTGCATGGTGGGGGCCAGAAGATACAGCAGTGGTGGGAATATTTCCTGTTTATATCAACACTGGGGCAATGAACAGTTTCTCCACCCGCCCCCCCTTTCTGGTGTTGGGGATGGAACCCAGGGTCTTGGGAGGCAAGCGTTCTACACTGAGCTATACCCCACACATTGATCAGGTTTTCTAAGGGCCTAATGTGGAGCCCATGGAAGGGACTTTTCCTGGGGTCACCTTAAAAGTATCCTTCTTAGCAGAACCTCCTGAAGAGGCACAGAAGCCTCTCAAAGGGGTAAGTGTTAGAAACCATGAGGAGAGAGCAGGAAAGGATAGCCTTCTTTATGGAGATAAAGATGGTCTCCAAAGAACCCACAAAAACTCATAAAAGAGACTGTGCTGGGATGCCCAACAGATTCTGGTTCCTGTCAAGTTAGATTTTCCTGCCCCTTCTCTCTCATCACTCCTGGGTCTGATGCTAAAGGGGTGAGAAGCAGCACCCAGTAGCAGATTGGGGAGCAGGTGGGACAAAGATAGGGAGCATCTTCTCCTTCCCCTGGGTCCAGCATCCTGGGATTGGATCTGAACTAGGGCATGGGAAGAAGGCAGAGAAGTTTCAGTTGTATTGGAGTTTGGACTATTAGTCTGAACCACATTGGGTGACTCTTGACTCCATTGACTTGGTATTACCTATGAGTGCTTAAGGAAGCTATGGGAACTGCCTGAGGTTTCATTTGAGGGCAGAGAAAGGACTTGGCATTTGAAGAGGTGGGGGTGAAAAGGATAAAGTTGTGTTTTCTGTGCATCTAGTTGTATTGCAGTCATAACTTAAGACTGCTATATAAATGGAAAGAATTAGGAAGGTCAGTGTGACAAAGTTTATTTAAAGCCCCCTATACACAGAACAACATCCTAGGAACTGGGGGATTAAAATTAAGTAGACAGAGTTTCTATCCTTAAGGTGCTGGAAGTTGAGTGGGAGGGAGAGAATAAGGTTAGTCCATGCAGCAACCTGCCTCCAACAGGTGTTCCTGCCACTGGTCCCTGTCCACATCAAACCCGCTACCTAGCTACGAGAGTTATGAGCCCAAATAAACTGACTTCCTGATGAAAGACCCTTGGCACTATCTGTAACTGAAGAATGCTGACTGGGTTCTGTGCTCCAGTGACTAAGCAAGAGACTCAGAAACCTGTGTACCATTGTGATCTCAGGTCAATGACTCAGCGGTTTAAGCCCCATCTTCCTAATCACTAAATGGAGGTCATAAAGTCTACACCCTGAACTTGTTGTGAACATTAAATGAGATATTTGTTAAGGGTTCAGCAGAGTGCTTCATAAATGTGAGCTACTGTTTTTATCACCTGCATCAATTGGCCCCTCCCATCTCTCTGGCCTTCTTTCTTAGGTATTTGACAGCTATTCAATGGGTTTCAATCACAATAGTCAACTTTCTTCACTGATCCTCATTTTGGGAGAAGACAAATGTAAAAAAATACTTTAAAAAAGTGTACTTAGGAGTAGTGCATGACATCATCCTTAATAAAAGAGTTAAGGAGTCCAGCTGGGAAGGCTGATGTCGTTGTAGTAACTTTGTGTGGGTGTATGAATGTACTAGTGAGATCAGGTTTGTCAAAGACATTTATATTCTACAGAAGGGAGTAATTTAACTTCTCCTTTGTGTGTGATGTTCATGAAGTTAATTATAGCTGGGATTTATAGCAGCTTATTTGGTTAGTGAGCTGAAAAGCCACTTAAAATAATTAAAGAGTGAAAATATGATCTGACATTCTTTCATTGGATGGTCCTTACCTGCCCCTGCTGATCTGATAGGTGAGGATTTTCCCACAAGTGGTTCTGAGGCCCTTGAGGATGGATGCTACTTTGTTTTCTAGTGTGAACCATGGAAATCTTGCCTCTCCAACAACAGATTGTTTGGGTCTTTAGGATGAGGACTGTCTCCTCTGTATTTACTTTTTATCTTAATTACTCATTTCCTTTGTCTTGTGACTTTAGAATCATCGAAACTAGTTTAAAGTGAGCTGTTAACGTTAATCCTTCTCCACATATTCTTTGAACATAACTAGCTGAAAACTGGCAATCTGTGTGTTTATTATCCAGAACAGTCCACCCTCAAGTCCTGCCATGTAGCAGGGAGTTCCTGTGTTCTTTTTATTGTTCTGGCCCAGGAGAGATCTGATGAGTACATGGGATCCATCCTCAGACACGTCTTCACATTTGGACTCACCCAGATTCTGAGATGCAGAATGAATGCTTCATTTTAAATTCTGATGTGGAAATATGTGCCCACTGAGAATTCTACTGGGTTTGTTTATAGAAAATAAATATTAATTTTGTTAAAATGAATGCATTTGCATTTATTTTCCTAAATTACCAACAGCTTGCTTAACAAAAGGCAAAAGAGGCAAATTCCCTTCAGTTAGTGACTTTTCTGTTTCTCCCAGGGATACTTTTAATAAAATTTTGTGTGTTTTTATGTGTATGTGTGTGTTACACAGATATATTTGTACATGTTTACATACATACATATATATATATATATAATTTTTTGATATCAGTTTACATTGTCAATTGAAGTGAGAGAGTGCTGTTAGTTAAACACTTTTTTTGACTGATTTTCATTGCATTTTCCAAGTAAGTGATGGATTGATGGTACAATTTGTCAGACACAGGCAAGGCATAGTGTAAAGCCAAGGCCTGTCTGACTTCACTGGTTTAACAGAATAAGTCACTTTTAGGTTCAGACCACTTATTACTAACATAGACAACAAAAGGAAAAACAGCCAAAGGTATTCAGTTCCCTGTAGTCCGTAGCCCACACAACCAGAAAGAACAACACAGAAACAAAACAGGCTGGATGACTATAATACAAGTTATGGGATTCCCCATTGCTGAGGAGCCAATTTTAAACTACAACTTAGTGAATTTATGGTCTGCATCTCTACTTTGGGGGAGGCAGGCCAAAAAGCTTCATTCCCCCAGCCGAACCTGGGAGGCATCCAGAAACTGCCTCGTGATAGTCACCCAGGGGAGATAAGGAGGTGAGTGGGCAAGGGCCTCAGAGCAGCTCCTCACCGGGCCCCAATGCTCTCATGTTTTGAAGAGACCATGAGACATTTTTCCAGGACTTAGATGACCTATGCTTCCAACTTTTGCTTGCGTGGCCTATGTGCATGCTTGGAAGGTCACCAGAGTGCCATGGTGGCACTGATCCCATACACTATCCTTCTGAAGTATTTGTCCCCTGTGATGGTCAAGTAAGGCAGATTGCAGCAGGAACTCTCACTCCATCTTGAAGGCTCTGGCTTGTCTTGCTTGTCCAAATTTCTCATGGCTATTTGGAATCCACAGTGAAGTTTCTTGTGTGCAGACTTCAGTTACTGGTTAGAAGAGCTTAGGTCTTGTTTCTCTTGACCCCAAGAGGATGTCTGATTTATTAAGAAAGAAGAGCTCTTTCTGAGCGCTTTGCGGCAGAATTTTCTGTACATGGCATTAGTTGCTGAGCTCAGCCTGGTGCTTAAGAGCTTAGACTCTGCAGTTGGACAGCTTTGCCATTCACTGGCAGGGTGAACTTAGTAAGTTATTTAACATCTGTAGGTTTCCATTCTCTCATCTATAGAATGGGGCGGCACCATGAGAAACCTTTATGAAGTAGTACAAGTAATGCATTTAGAATGGTGTCTGATACATGGTAATACTCAATAAAAGTAGTCCTATGGGCTACTGAGAACCTATTAATGGTGCTGAGTTCTCTACTGAGCACTTGGGATAAGGGAGAAAGACAGGAATCTCTTACCCTCTCAATGTTCATTTATCTTGCAGTTGAGTTAACTGAACATGGATCCATGATCACAGTGTAGCCAATCAATGAACATTGGCAATGGCCTTTGCCATTGATTTATATGATTCCTCCTTTGGTTAGACTCTGTTTAATTTCAGCTCTGAGTTGGCCCAGTGACTTGTGGTTAAAAGTAGAGGGTGATGGGTCATTTGGTAAAGGCCACTACCAAAGAGTGTTGTCTACAAAGTCTCCTTGTATAATAATCTTGGCTAAGGACCATGTAACACTTTCATTTTCCTCTCACAGTCCAGCTTGAGGAATGCCCATACAACTGGTTTGGTCATTTTGTCTGAAACTACTGGTCATTTCACACCCTATGGGATGCTGGCTGAGGACATTAAACACAGGTGTGTGGGGATAGAGAGTAAAAGCACAGCCATTTTCTAATTAGCAGCTCCTTGGTTTTCTGAAACCCAATCATATGGAGTGAACCAGACGCCCCTGTCTGGAGTTTTGTATTCAACTCAGGATCCAAATCTCAGTGGAAAGTTAAAAACAAAGTCATTATTATATATTAGATTTATTAAAAATGCAACTATTACCAAGAGCCCGTGGGCATGTGTGGAAAATGCTGTAATTAAATTAAATTAAATTAAATCCAGCAGTTAAAAGTAACATTTTCCACTAAGGAGGAGGAGGACAATGAAAAAAATAAGTCCATCAGAGAATTCCAAGCCAGCAAAGTACAAGAAGTGGCCAGGACTCTTCTAGAAGAAGGAAGATGTTATAACTGTTATTATTATTATTATTGCTGCCCTGAGATAATGGAAAAGTAATATATAAATTTGGAACAAGGTTGGAACTTTCCAGGCATTGGGAAATGATGTTTACTTGGAAGAAGGTGAATAACATTAAACCAGAAATGGAATAGCTTCCATTATAGAAAGTTTATTTGTAGTGATTATCTAGAATAATCATTCAAATAGTGACCGGTGGATCAGTGGGAAAGCAGTGCTCTTTCCATGTTGCCAAGGACAGGAGAGAGTAAAATTGTCTGCTGGGAGATTTAACCATCATACTTCATTGCTGGAAAAATTAGGGTGTGTGAAGAAGGTAGGTGATGGTTATGGCTGGAACTTTAGTCCTGTCTTTAAGAAAGGTAGATTCTTTGTTTTCATCCACATCACATGTTTTTCTCACAGGAGAAAAGCATGCAGAGAGTTAGTGGGTCAACCTATATGCATCCAACATTGTGATTTCCTATTTTGAAATGTACTGCTACAAAGAGGTTGGATGGCCCCCACAAGCCCTTTAAGCATGCCCTCCCTTAGGAAGCAGAAGACTTCTAGTTCGTTAGATTGCTGGACTAGAATCAGTGTTCCCTGACTTGTTGACTTCTTCTGAAAGATCAACATTGGCTACAACTCTGCTGCTTTTTAGAAATTAGGAAACTTTCTGGGGTATTTTTAAGAAATGAAGTGGTCCAGGCTGCTTGAAGATGAGGCCAGAGCACAGACAGTGCTTTGGGGGTGGCAGGTCCCTGACATGAGTGGCCAGAGGAGCCCCCTGGCTGCAGCAACTGAAGCAACCAGTCTTCTTGAGGTTGGTGGTTATGGATTATCTGGCTACTAGAAGTGTCCCATTAGTTTTGTATCAGAAACTTTGGTTTTGTACCATATCTGAGGAATTTGTTATCCTTCTGAATTCCATCAAGGATGGAATTTTCTCCCAACTGACTTGTTATGATTTGGGTTAAATTTATTGATCAAATTGAACATCAGATTTGATTGATTCATACTTGGCCAAATAATCTAGTTGTACAATTGAAATGATTGGAACTTTCAAAGTGAAGTTTACTCTAGGTTGTCACCAAACTACACAGGGATTTTGAATGAAATCTCTGAGGCCCAGAAAAAGTTCTCTTCTCTCAAGCTGGCATTTTTGGGGCATTCTGCACAAGGACTGGATTTACTTTGCCTGGGAGGGAAGTTTGTAGGAATTTTTAATAATATTAGGATGCTTTTATGGTGAGCTCATTGATTGTATTTCTAAAACTCAGAAGAAGCAGGGGAAGTGGTGAATTCAGGCATCCAAACTGGTTAACTCATTATTAGTGAGGCTCTTTGGCTATGCACTAGAGATTAGTCTGGCACTGACTGTGAATAAAGATTTCCTGGGCCTAGTCCCCAGTGTAGAAGTGTTCAGAGGTGTGGCCTTTGGGATGTGATTGAATCAGGAGGGCTCTGACTCACTGATGGATTAATCCATTTATGGTTTCATAACTTAATGGGTTACTGGGAGGTGGTGGAAACTTTAATGGTGGGCCTACGTGGAGGAAACAGGTCATTGAAGATATGTCCTTGAAAGGTTTATTTTTCTCTGGCTCCTTCCTTTCTCTATCTTTGCTTCCTGGCCACATGAGGTGAGCAGTTTTCTTCTGCTGTATACTTATGCCATGATGTACTGCCTCGCCACATCATCAACTGAAACTTCTGAAATTCTGAGTCAAAATGAAAAGACTTCCTGAGTTTATACAAAAAGGGGTTGCTTGTCTTCTGCAATCCCCATGGAGAAGGACTGGAGAAATTAAGGCCTTACTTATTTTGGGATAAACAAGAGAATTTTATTTCCTCACAATTCTGAAGGCTGGAGGTCCATGTCTGAAGTACTAGCAGGGTACCCTCCACTTGCTGTGTCTTCACATGGCCTTTCTTTGTGAACGAAGGCCTCATTTAACAAACACAATTTAAATGAACACACTGTCCATTTAATACACAGAACTCAATTTGCCAGACACTGAGCCTTGACTAGTCTGTCTTTATTCTTGTGCAGGTTTTCACAGGTATTACTATGAAAGTGAGGTAGTCTGGCTGGTCACTTGGACTGAGGCCCTGGTTGCCCGGTTAGATTTTAGTTTTCCTTGGATCCTTGCAAAGTGGCAGAAGTGAAGTGTTGGAATAGGAGGGGAATCAGATACTTACCATCATTTAAAACTGCTTGGGTCAGATTATAGAAGTGCTTGAAAAACCAGCCAGCCAATTCAACCTGTCAAACAGTGTGGATGGAAAAGATACAGTTTTACTTCTGTAGAAAAACCTTATCATTTGTAAGTTGAGACTTTGGAAAATTTCAAACTATTCTCAGAAGTTTCTTTGTAATATGTCCCTTTTCCATAAAAAAGTAGGAAAGATGAGATAGAATCAGGAAAAATATATCATACTCTTTAAAATATTTGATTTTGCCTATTTGTTTTTATCTAATACCAATAATAGAAGCGATGAAGGAAGAAACATCAGTGTGGCTTGGTGACTTCATGCCTGGGTCTTGCTCTCTGATGTCCTCATGAAGTCAGACTGGGAAACAAACTGGGTTCAGACACTGACATGACATGGAGGAGAAACTTCTTTGTGGTTTTTATTTTGCAAAAAAATATTGGTGAAGTTTTGAATTGTTGTGTCTCCATTTCCACCATGGCGAGTGTGGCTGAGTGGATGGCATCTGTAAGAGCATAGCTGGCAAATGGCCAGGTGGCTGACTGCTGTAAGATCATGTGGTCTCCACACCTGCCACCAGCTGCCTTCCGGATGAGCTGGAGGATGAAGTTGGAGGGTGCAGTGGGTTTTAAGGAAATCAGGGTAGCAGTGGAAGGAGGAGATGACGGGTGAGGGAGAAGTCCAAATAATGTTCAATACAGACACAAAGTCTGTGATAAGCCCTGAATGCAACCATGGGAGAATATATTATGGCTAATTCATTGACTTTGCTGTTGTTTCTGGACACATCCGATTTCAGTAAAAACTTTGAAACTAAATGGGAGCAGAACACACAAATATTACCAATCAGTCTTCATCCTAATCATGATGACATGTGTAATGGTTTTGATAAGGTGGAGAACAGAGCTGATTATGCAGGTATGAATGTATTATGTTTTCTTTCTTTTTAAAAAATTTTGGTGGTACTTGGGTTTGAACTCAGGGCCTCACATTTGCTAGGTAGTTGCTCTACCACTTGAGCCATACCCTATCCTCTATGTTTTCTTTTTATTCAGCCATTTACCCAACAATGTGAAGATGACTTTGAACACGGTCCTTTGCTTTGTTTCTCAGTTCTTTGAAGGAGAAATATCGTATTGTTGAGCAGGGATTTGAATCTAACTCTCATTTATAAGTGTCTGATCCTGAGCCTGCTGCTCAAACTATTTCAGCCTTGGTGACCTTATCTTGAAACTAAGGATAATAACAAGTGCTATCTTATGTACAGTTGTGAGAATTAAATGAATTCATGTATTGAAAGCACCAGTTTTCATTTTTTAGCATAATTAACAGTAGAAAATATTATTAATTAACATAGCATAATTAACAGTAGGAAATATATTTTTATTAATACTTGGTATACTTCGATGTAAACACATGGGGAGGCACATACAATTTTAACAAATTTTTTTTTTACAAGACAATACTATGTGTGATCCATCGTTCTATTTCATGTTAAGAAATTCTGACCCTCTAAGTTAATTTATAACTCACTAATGGGTCGTGACCTATGGTTTGAAAATCATGGACCTAGCACTTAGCCACGTGTCTGGTATGCAGTATTGATCTTTGAGGAATAAACACAGCTCTGGAGAGGCAATGAAGTCATGTAATAGGTTTAGTGAGGCATAGTTCTTTGGCCAGAGGAAGTTGTAATAAAACACTAAAAGTTTCTTAATGAGAACAGCAAGGAGGTTGCCAATATGATACAAGACCTTTCTCCTCCTTGTCCTTCTGATTAAGGGACGAATGAAAAAAAAAGAAAAAGAAAAAGAGGCACAGAGATGGAAGAAATTAAAAACAAAACAAACATTGGTCTCTTCCTTAATTTAACTACAATTTCCTAACCTAAGAATAATTTCAGAATGGTTAAACTGACAATTTTGGACAACAAATATTTAAAGGGGGGATATGAGAAGGATGCCATTAATATATAGTTAATACACATTTAACTCTAGGAAGAAAAGGTGGGGTCTGTTGAGTTTCTATCCTCTGGATGATGGTAGAGCATCCTTTTCTTCTCCTTCTTCCATCTTTGTAAACAAGCAGAAGATTAATTCAGGAAGAAGCAAATGATAAGGGTGTACTTGGCATATTGGTTTTCTATTGCTGCCAAAACAAATTGCCATGAATGTAGATGCTTAAGACAACACACATTTGTTATATCACTGTTTCTGTGGGTGAGAAATCTGGGCTCATCATGATGGGGTTTATTCCTCTTGGCTGAGGAAAAGATGTTGGTAGGGCTGCATTCTTTTCTGCATTGTCTGAAAGTGAATTAGGTTCCAAGCCCCTTCAGGCTGATGACTCGATTGAGTTCCTTGAAGTTGCAGGACAGGGATCCCCATTTGCTGACCATCAGCCACGGCCAGACTTTGCTCCTACTGCTCCCAGAGGCTGCCTGCATCCCCCTCAGGCTTTCCCTGCGGCTCCTTCTAGCAAGGGCGATTGAGTTCCCCTCACCCTCCAAATCTCTTTGACTTGTCCTTTCACTGTGGGGCTCTTGTTCCAGCCAAAAGAATTGTTCTACTTTCAAGTGTTCATGTAAATAGAAGGGACCCACCCAGACAACTCAGGACAATCTTCCTATCTTTAGGTCCACAACCTGCAAGACCCCTTTTGCCTTCACAGGATCCACAGACTAGGCTTGTGCACCTGTGGGGGTGGCATTATTCAGACTACTATATGGTTTGGAAATTATTTACTCTTGAGACAAGACCTTATATTATCATCAGATTTTTCATGGCTCTTAAGTTCCTAGAGTTATTGAATGAATCTTAAAATTACAGAACTTTAGAGGTGGATGGCATCTTAAGATTCATGAAGGTTCAAGTCCTCTTCTCATAGAGGAGGAAACCAGATGGAATTGCTTGCTTATTCTCCCAGGAAGCTAGTAGGAATGTGAGGAGTTCAAGTCATGTTTCTTGGTTTCTGGTCCTTCATCATGGTTAGGCTTTCAGAAATGCTGATGGATTATATTCTGGGGAGGGAGGAATCTTAAGAAGAAATAAATGAAACATCCCAGCAATTGGCAAGCTAGATTTTTTTTGTTTTACTTGCATATATCACTTCTAGGAAGCATTCACAATCTAGAATTTTGATAATTATTTGTTGAAGGATTACTTTGTGCCATCCTAAATTGTAGATATTTTAAAAAGTCTTGATTCAAAAATTTCTTATTCAGGTATTTTAGATGAAAAATAGGGACTGTTTTTTTGTTTTAATCCTTCTTAATATTGTGTGCATATGATTGTTTTTTAGGTCAATAAAGCCTGAGAAATGAGGAAGAAGGAGTGAATGGGGACAAAAAGAGAGCCTAGACCAGTCAATTTTAGGGTGAAATTCTCAGTGCTGTGCCCTGGCTGTCTCAGACTGAGATGAACACACAAGACCAGCAATGGTTCTTCTTTGCAATATCAATGGATTCTGGAAAGATCTATTTATCTATCTATCTACCTACCTACCTACCTACCTATCTATCTACTTTTTATCTCTCCTCCTATTCATTCAAAAATTATTCTTTCATCCCTCCTTCATTCAATGTAGATGTATTGAAGGCCAGTTATGTGGCTGGCAATGTGCTAGTAGCTGGCATGCATTGAGGAGTAGAATAAGATACTTCCTCTGTATTGAAGGACGTCACAGGCTAGTCAGGGAGACAGACACCAGAACGGATGTAACAGTATGTTGCTCCAATGAGGTAAGAGCGTAAAAGTAAGAGGCTCAAAGAATCCTGCTATAAGAAGAGGCAGAAGGGAGCTAGACACCTTTCTTTTGGGCCAAGAGGTAGAAATTGCCTGTGATCACCCGCTATCATACCAACATGGGATGAAGGGACAGAAAGGAGAATGGTGTTGCTTTACACCAGAAACCTGGGGAATGCAAGGAGGGTACAAGGAATGTTTTGTGTCACTAGTGTTTGGGGAGTGTAGTGTTCATGGTAAGAGGTGATTGACTATGGTCTCCAGGGGTAGCACAAAGGTATCTTTTCCTTCTCCAACATCAAGTGAAGGAATCCAAACATAATAGTTTGTGAAGACTGAATGTGACTGCTGGAAGGCCAGGAGATGGCATCTCAGTCCCCAGACATTGTACTTGTGGGTCCACCTCTGAGTATGAGAAAGGAAGAAGAGCTGGAGGGAGACAACAGGGCTCAGGGAAGGGACAGCAACAGTACCATGATCTGCAAGACTACCAGTTCGCCAAGTGGGATGAGTCTTTCATGGATGGAGTGAAATTTGCAGAAGGTAGCTGGGATTCAGCCCTTTTGCTGATACCTCACATATGGTGGCTACCCATGGGAAGAGTGACTCCACCAGCAAGGGCCTGTGAGACATGGACCACTAGTGATAGGGGTTGAGAAGATAGAAGAAGTGGAACCAGAATAGGATATCCCACATCAGCAAAGCATCTAGTAAGGAGAGCCCTTCTGTATTCTCCAGTCTCTATGCTCATGAGTTTCAACAAAGAGTCACCTTTGGATAATCTGCCTTCATGCCTGGCCTTTGTGGTCAGTTGGCATTGGCCAGGGGGAGACTCTCAATGATTCCAGTTAAGTAAGGAGATGTTTGTTGTCCACTAATACCTCCATCTCCCTTTCCTGTTCAAATCCCCCAAAGAATCTGGAACCCAAGGAGAAGGGTGGTATCTTTCTTCCTGCTCCAAGTCTCCCCAGACATAAGTCTCACTTGTAATGACAGAGAGGAAGAGTTTGAATCAGATGTAAGCCTGGAATTATTAACAGGATGAGACCAAGTTCTAATAACTGAAAATAGCTGAAAACTTATGGCACTCGCATGAGGTGCTAAAGGATTTACTATTAAGCAGGGAAAGAAGATTTGACAGAGTGTGAATGAAAACAGTGATTAAAAAAATGTTTGTTTCCCACTGATTTGAAATTCCAATTCCTCAATACACTGCTTTTATAAGTAGTTTTATCACAAATGCAAAACAGAATGACTGGACTTACAGTGGTTACAAATACAAGTACTTTTCCTTTCTTTCACAATGTCTTGTTTTCCCTAGACTCAATAAGATTGTCATTATTTTTGGTTTGCTTAAATTTCTATTTACAATTACCAACTCAACCTGGCCATTTTCATGAATTGTCAAAATCTCCTCTCTGTATTTTGGAAGACATAAAACATTCTATGGAATTCACTTTGCAGGAAAAGTCCCTTCCCCAGCCCCTGAGACATGGTCCGGTTGCTCTCTGGGTCTGTCACACAGCTGTTATTTTGTCCCCTCTCTCAAGACATTATTTTCCCTGGGAATGTTCTTTTGTGATGAATTCCTATTTCCTAGAGCCTATGTCTTATTTTTTTTTTCCTAATTTACTATCCTGTTTTGGAGAAGCACGTTTTCCAGAAACTATTGGAAAATAATTGAAATGGGATTATTTTCAAGAACTTGCATATCAAAATTTTTTGGTACTTGTGGTAGTTTGTTTGTAACATGGCTGCCCTAATTCCCTTTCCTGTATTCATAATACATATTAAAATATTATTCTGGACTTGAGCCAATAGGAATTAATAAAACATGGGGGAAACAGAAATTGAAAATGCTTGCCCATTGGGGCGTATACTCTCATGCTGCTCTTTGGAACCTCCAAACCAAGAAAAAGCTTAGTTTTCTGGTGTCCAAGTGACTATGAGGAGCACAGACAAGATGTATTTGCTGAAGGCCAATCTCCCTTTCACTCCAGACTAACCAGCCTCCTAACACGTCTGAGATCATCCTATGTCACTCAGGCCCAGCTGAACTGTCACCTGGCTGCAAAGATTTGCCAAGCCAGACCAGACCAGAGGCACCACTGAGCTGACTCACAGAATTAAAATATATTATAATTTTTTAAAGTCACTAAATTTTAGGGTATTCATTATACAGTAAGTGCCAACCAATACTTATTCTGACAATTGATAGTTTAGCTGGGTAGAGAATTCTGCATTGAAAAATCATTTTTCCTTTCAAAGTTTAAAGACTTTGCTCCACCATCTTCCAGCTTCCAGTGTTGCGGATGATAGGCTTAAGTCATAACATTCCTGGGTATTTTCATGTACTTTTTCTCCCTGTGAAAGCCTTAAGGGCCTCTTTTTTTCTCTAGTGTTTTGAAATATCACAAGGGTGTGCCTTTGTTTGGGTCACTTTTCATTTATTGTGTAGGAGAATTGATGGAAACAGGCACTTTTAATCTGAGATTTGTTTCTTGGTGAATTATTTGGTTGACAATTTCTATATACCTGTTTTCTGTGCTCTCTCTGAATTTACCTCTGGATACTGAACTGCTCTGTTTGCACCTCAAATTTTCTTATGTGCTTTTTCTTCTTTCCCATTCCTTTGGTTTTTGGTATATTTTGGTATATTTTTTGGTAAGATTTTCTCAAATTTCTTTCCCCATACTTTTACAGAGTTTATAATTTTTATTATAATATTGTTAACTTACAAAAGCTGTTTCTCTTTTTTCCTCTAATTGTTCTGCTTTTTAAGAACAGTTCTTCTGGCTGGGTGCCAGTGACTCACACCTATACTCCTAGCTACTCAGGAGGCAGAGATAGGAGGATTGCTATTTGAAGCCAACCTGGGAAAATAGTTCATGAGACTCTATCTTGAAAATGCCCAACACAAAAAAGGGCTGGTGGAGTGGCTGAAGTGGTAGAGCACCTGCCTAGCAAGTGTGAGATCCTGAGTTCAAATCCCAGTTTTTCAAAAAAGAGCAGTTCTTCTTTTAGATATGTAATGTTTTTTCTTTTTTGAGAATATTAAAAATTGTTTCTTTTTGGGGGGGGGCTTTACATCCTTGCATAGTTTCTGCTTCCTTCATATTATTTCTTTATTTTGGCTCATCTTGTCTTGGCTATTAGCCAACATGAAGCTGTAGAATTGTAGAGGACTTGAACCTAGAAGAGACTTCAAATGCACCTAGTTACAGAAGGAGATTGTAACTAATCCTAATTGGTGGGAGAGATGTAGCAAGTTTGAATGCAAGTTGGGTAGTCCATTTAAGTACAACATGAGACAAATGTAACTTAGAAGTAGGATATATGAATGTAATATAGACATTTAGGGGAGAGTTGAATTGATGGGCAGTTCATCAAAACTTTCATGTTCCATTGAACCTCTTTTTGTGCACACTAAAGAAGCTAATTCTTTTCTTTTGGTGGCACTGGGTTTTGAATTCAAGGCCTCGTGCTTTCTAGGCAGGTGCTCTACTGCTTGAGCCTTTCCACCAGCCCCAAAGCTAATTCTTAAGATTTCCATAATAAAGATAACATTTAGAATGAAGTAGGTGATTGCCTTACTCTACTTTGTGCAGCTATATTTTAGTAAAATTAATAAAGTTATAATTTGATGGACATTGTCATCCTGTTTGGTACTGATATAGTACCAAACTGATATAGGGGATTAACCTCAGGACCTTGTTGCTAGGCAAGCTCTCTACCACTTGGTGTACCCTTAGTTCTTTCACTTCGAGGAGTTTTTTCCAAATAGGGTCTCAAGTTAACTTTGCCCAGGCTGGCCTTTAACTGATACCCACCTATCTCTACCTCCCAAGTAGCTGGGATTACGGATGTTCACCACCATGCCTGACCCACAAACTTGGTCTCTATTTTAAGTGACTTGTGCATATTAACTCATTTAATCCACTGATGAGAAAAAGAAGACATAAGAAGTTTAAGTTCCTGTCCAAGGTTACATGTACTTGTATAATTTGTTCAAGGTCAGGCAGATTCTAACTAGAAGCATTAGAATTTGATCCCAGGTAGATGATTCCAGCATCTACATCTTTGGCCAGCAGCCTGCATTGTCTCTGTAACTGCTGTGTTCAGCTCTTGAAAGAAGTATGGACAGAAGAGAATCCTCAGGCTGGTGAAAGACTTAAAACCAAAGAAATCAGGGATTGCCTAAAGGGACAGTTGATACTAGAATTATAGGAAGCTGACAAATGCTCTTAAATATTTGAATAACCACCATGAGAAAGAGGATTTAAGCTTATTATCTCTGGCCCTGAGGATAAAACTGGGGTCATCAAGTAGCAGCTATAGTGAGGGAGATTTTACCTAAATTTGAAGAAGACTTTTCCTTCCTTTTCTCTTTTTTGAAACAAGGTCTTGTTGTATAGCCCAGACTGGTCTTGAACTCACTATGTAGTCCAGGTTGACCTTAAATTTGTTATCCTCCTGTCTCTGCCTCCCAAATGCTGGAATTACAGAAGTGTGACACCATGCTGGGCTGAGACTTTTTTAATGACCAGATTTTTAAAATTTTTAAAGATACTTAGACTGCCTTGAAAAGAATGAGTTCCCTGGCATTTAAGGTATTCAAGCAGGAGCAGGCATGGTGTGTGTGTGTGTGTGTGTGTGTGTGTGTGTGTGTGTGTGTGTGTGTGTGTTCATGCATCATTAAGGGACTTGGAAGGAATGACCAGTAAGGCTTCAAACCTTGAGGTGCTAGGATACTATTCATTGGGAAAATAGCCTGTTTTGGCTAGCATCCCTTAGTTCCCTAGACTTTGGAAGAGAAGTCTATCTAAAAAGGTCATTTTCTTCTCTTGGCTCCAAAAATGTCTGGGTCCAAACAAATGGAAATGGTTTGAAATATTCTCTTTGTCACTGACAGCCTCTGAAGAGAAGCATAGAATCTTAGGCTTATAAACATTTAGGTTTGAATGAACAGTGACAAGTTTGGTATGATACTTTTTGCAGTCAAGGGGATCAAGACTCAGAATGATGACACAATCTTTTCAATATCGCACTGCTAGTCTGTAACAGAGCAGGAACTAAAACCCTTCTAGATTTTAAATTCAAATTTCTTTGCAACATACCTCATTATAATTCACACACCCTGGGAAATTTCTTCCTTGCATCTAGCTTAAATTCCTCCTGGTACATTTGAATCCCAGTTTCCTACTGTCTTTGTTAAGAGTGATGAGTGTTGGCCATTTTTCCTGGCAATAAAGTCTTTTGTTCCTGTTAGCTGCATGTTATGTTCTCCTTTGCTGCAGCCGGGAATGTCCACTCCACATTTGCAATCATCTGACTTTAGCCAGAACTCTGAAGCATGAAAGACAAAATTAGTAGTTCCTGTTGTTTGTAGTCATTCCTCAAATACTTGCTTTGAGACCAAGGTCAAGGTCTGATTCCCACATGCCTGTAGGTTTCATGCAGATGTCCTCTCTCAGGGGACAGACAGTTGCCTGTTTTGCCTGTTTCGTAACTGGCTGAGGGCACTGTTCCTACCCAGCAAAACTGTAACCAGGGGGACAAGTCACTGGGGTCCAGAGCTTTGTCAAGGCCAAACTTTACCTTCCACGGTGACTTAGGTTTTTAGGATCTACATTGGCATTAATCCTCCCCTTGAGCTGGGCTTTCTAAACACCTTTGTGTCTACAGACATAATTTGATGTCACCATGCTTCCTCCCTTTGCCCCCTCCTACTTCTATTTGGATGGATCTTTTGCTATTTAAAATATTCACGATAAGTTAATTATTTGACAAATATTTTTAAAAGCACTCTTAGTCCAAGAGTTGTTTTGCTTTGTTTTCAAACAAGGAAAGGATCTGACTGCAGTCCAGCACTCTATTAGTGCTGTGATGGATGGAGATAACCCAGGGGGCTGTAACTCTACAAAACCGCAAGAGGGCAGGAGAGTCTAAAGAATGAAAAGAGGACCAGCCAAGATAACAAACTTCTCTTTGTTCACGTAGAGGCCAAATCATGGAATGATCTGCAAAACCCAGCTACTTTCAAGAACAATAGAGGAGCATTGTGCATTAAGTGACCAGCTCCTTGGTCAGAACATCCATAGAAAGGCAGCAGACTTCTGGGACCAAGATTTACAAGCTGTGATCTTTGGCAAACTGGTCAACCTCTCTGAATCTCAGTTTTCTCCTCTGTGAAAAGAAGTGGTCCTGGTATTGCCCATCACTCAGACTTACTGAGGGACTTCAATAAAGTAGCATATGCGCTGACTTCCTTCCAGCTTTTCCCAGTGGTTGGTTATAATGCCGAATGCCACTCTTCCTTCAATGCTAAACATCTATCTTAGAGGCCTTCCAGATTCTCTTGTCTGGTTCTCCCCAACTTTGAACCTACCACTCTGATAATCATCCTCTTGCTGAGTCCTAATTACTTGTTTTACGTTAGTTTCCCTTGTTTGACCTGCACTCTTTTAGGGTACTACTGTTCGTTTCCACCTGGTGTTCAAGGAATGGAGGAATTTTAAGGATGTCTTTCCCCATTTTTCCCCTTCCCTCCTTCTTTTTATTCATTTGTTTATATGATTGAGCCAAGCCCCAGACAGGCATTAGGGAGGACAAAGTCCCTGCTTGCATGAGTTTACAGATTAGATAGAATGGTGGATAAAACTAGTAGCATGAGCTGGATGTGGTGGTGTGTACCTGTAGTCCCTGTGCTTGGGCGAATGTTTTGAACCTAGAAGTTCCAGGCCAACCTGGGCAACATAGCAAGACCCATCTCAAAGAAAAAAAAAACAAACAAAAGCTAGTAGCCTAACAGCCACATGCTAAACAATTGCACATACCAAAGTAAGCAAAGGTTATGATGTCAAAGGAGAAGAAAAGACATACCTTATTTGGAGTTCAAACAACTTTTGGCTATAAGCATTGAAAAGACATTTTAAAAAATTTAGGAAATGTATGAGGAGGCTTATTTTTCACTTAATTGGGAATGGGTGGGTGAAAGAGATGTCAAAGTAGTAATAAAGTTCAGAAAAGCGAAAGAAAAGTGAAAATGTGCTAATCCAGACTGTTGTGAAGGATGGTGCCACTTATGGCCAAGATGAAGGCTTTGAGGTCAGCCTGAGCCAGTTTACCCAGCTTTGTAGGATAGTGGGCAAGCTTCCTCACTTTTTCTAAGCCCTAGCTCTTTATTTGAAAAGTAAAGGGTTGCTGCGATTACGAAATAGGAAACTGTTGGTCCAATGTTAAGGACAATGTCAGGCATACAAGAAAGGCTGGGGTGGGGGTGGGGAAGGCAGCAACCTTTACTATGATTGTACTCATCCTTTTTTGTGTTTGATTTCGTCTCATTTACTAATGTCCCTCAATGAGGATAATCCCTAGAGGAAGTGCCTGAAAAATCCCAGGAAAGGTGGTAGATTCTCCAGGGAAATAGTCATGCCATTTGGTTTGACACCTTCCACTGTGGCCTTGGGAGCCCTAGCATAGGACCATCCTCCCATGATTGAGAGTGAGCATAGACTGTCACAGAGAGTGACCTTCTTGCCACAAAGCTTGATGCTTCCCTCTCACATTTTAGCTTTTGTTAAAAACTCATGATGAATCTACGATCCCTTAATTTATCTGAACAAATAGGTTCTTCTGTAAGACTTTGAGAGGTGATAGAGTCTGCTTTACCGGTGATCACTGGGGCCAAGGGAAACCAAAGAAAGCAAGAATTTCAGATTTCAGCACAGATTTTCATTTGCACATCAGAAAGGTAACAATTCAGCTAGCCTGAAGAAGTAACCATCATCACAAATGCATTGTGTATGTTTGAGGCTTTGTAAATGTCTCTGCTAGAATGGGATGAATTCAGAGGTGTGGAGGTTCAGTCCAGCCTCAGAGCACTAGTCCCACAGTGCTTTGTGTGGCTGACGTGCCTTGGTTCTTGGTGACTATTTAGGCAGGGAAGAGGTGACAGTAAGGGTTTTGAGGTTTCCATGCTAACAAAGGCTTCTTAGTGTGAGTGTGGGACTTGCCAGAGTGAGACCTTTGAGGCTGAAATTTCTAGATGGTTGGAAGCTGTGTGGTGGTAGCCATTAGTTATTCTGATTTCTTACAAGGAAGCAGGGAAGACATAATTTACTTTTTTATTGGATTGTCCAACATATGGGAGAATTGGGTGATTACTCTCTCCTCTCCAGTAAGAATTGGCTATTTCTTGGCTAACAGCTCTCGTGTGTAGGAGGCTGAATGCCTTGTTCTCTTGGGAGAGATTCATTTACTTGTCAAGATGAGAGTCCAGTTAAGCCTGGAAGGGTGGGGTCCCCAGGGAGCATCTGAGAGACAGGGAGGAACTAAAACAGGAGGCCTGGGAACTGGTAAAGTTAATGTCTCAATGTTTACTAGAAGGTCTAGAATTTAAAGTTACCACTGAATAATGCATTTGCACCAAGAGAAAGTCAAATAATATTTCAGAAAGTCATATGAAAGAAGGCTCTGGAATAATTTGAATATAAAAAAGGGCCAGAAGTATTGCTTTCTTTCTTTTATTTAAATTGACAAATAGTAATGGTATATATTTAAAAACTACAATGTGATATCTTGATATTGAATCATTACACAGCACTCAGTCATATAAACTTGGGACAGCCAAAGAACCTGTACTCTAGGTTTATTTGCGACAGCATTTCAGCAAAAGAACATTATCAGGCACATTAAATTAAGGTAACTGACTTGAATTTTATGGGTTTTTAGTTTTACTTATATTAGAATTTAAAGTTTGCTTTCAGTTATAATTACATATTGTGATCAATATTTGTACTTACTTGGGTAAGGCCATAAAAAATAATTTAAGTCAACACCATGAAATTACAAGTTATTTATTTATTTATTTTTGAGTCAGGGTCTCAGTATGTAGTCCAGGTTGGTCTTGAGCTTGCAGTCTTCCTGCCTTAGCTTTCTAAGTGCTAATATTATTGATGTGTAGCTGACTGAAAAGCAATTAAAAAATGACTTCATATATTACCCATTTTTTTTTTTTTTGGTTGTACTGGGTTTGAGCTCAGGCCTTACATGTTTGCTAGGCAGGTGCTCTATCACTTGAGCCACCCTGACAGCCCTTTTTTGTGTTGGGTATTTTCAAGATAGGGTCTTGTGAACTATTTGCCTGGACTGGATTTGGACCACGATCCTCCTGATCTCTGCCTTCTGAGTAGCTAGGATTACAGGCATGAGCACTGGTGCCCATCTTACTCATGTTTTAGAAATGATAAATTATGGGATATTTAGCATTGTCTTTCTATATTGAAGTTTTATCAAGGAAGGAAAACCACTCTGAGTGATATGGAATAGTGGTTTCAAAACAGTTTATACCACCATGGGAGTTGGTGAAGAAGTCTAAGGAAGAAATCTAAGGAAGACTTTCTCTTTGCCTGGTTTGGTCACCCTGGAATTGCTGTAGTTTTTCAGAGCTAGGAGGTGGAGGCAAACAAAATTCAAAACAAAAGCAGACATGAAATAGCTCAGAAGAACAAGGGCAAAAGCAACTTGAGAGGGAAATCTGGAACCTACCACTGTCTCCTACTACCTTCCAACCTGACATGCAGGGACTAAAGGAACTTTGGTGGAAGCTGGAAAAACTGCAGGGTTTGGTGCTGCCTGAATAATGACACAGATCAGCTATGGAGGCCCCTGGAACCTACGCCCACCTTCAGAACATAAAAGCTACTACTTCACTTCTGCCTTCTGAATCTCAGGCAAATTTCTCTTGAGGTCAGGCCTAACCTGTACCAGATGGAGGAGAGGGTCCTGGAGAGAGCTAGTTGCAGCCTAGCTAAGTTGATAAAGCATGAAGCCATCACAGTGATTAAATTTCAGTTATTCCTGGGATAAGCATTTATGCAGAATCTACCACACATTGTATACTCAGTTAATTATTAGCGAGTGAATAAATGATTTAAAGAATAACATTGAGCTCTAATTCTAAAGGTTTCTAAAACCTTTGTGATCCCACTTTGGCAGTTTAGCTTGTAGCTGGAGTCCACTGAATATTTGTTGAATAAGTTACTGGATGGTATGAGTGGATGGGCAATAAACTGCCTGCTAATCAGGAGACTTTGGGGTGGTCTCGGGTCTGCTACTATTTAGCTGTAGGGCTCCAGGACAAACCATGCCAGTTCTGTGGCCTTGTTTGACCCAAAGGAATCAGAAGAAATAATCTTTAGGTAACCCTCATGGTCAGAAGCTTCATAGTCCTGAGTCCAACAGATTGTGAATGATAATGATTTGCAAACTGGGTGTTTGACACATGAATGGGAACCAGAGCAGGAGTGGAGGGGGACTGGAGTTCAGAGTCTTGGAGTCCAGCAGTTTGCATGAGATCCTAGGACTGATATGGAGGATGCTTGATGAGAAGAGGAAAAGCAGGTACAGAAAGGGGGCTTCCAGGGAGTTCAGGCTAACTTGGTCCATTGAAAATTGTGCCTCAGCACTGCAGCACTATTCACAATGGCCAAGTTATGGAAACAGCCAAGAAGCCCCACCACTGACGAATGGATTAAGAAAATGTGGTATCTATACACAATGGAATTTTATGCAGCCATGAAGAAGAACGAAATGTTATCATTCGCTGGTAAATGGATGGAATTGGAGAACATCATTCTGAGTGAGGTTAGCCTGGCCCAAAAGACCAAAAATCGTATGTTCTCCCTCATATGTGGACATTAGATCAAGGGCAAACACAACAATGGGATTGGACTTTGAGCACATGATAAAGCAAGAGCACACAAGGGAGGGATGAGGATAGGTAAGACACCTAAAAAACTAGGTAGCATTTGTTCCCCTCAATGCAGAGAAACTAAAGCAGATACTTTAAAGCAACTGAGGCCAATAGGAGAAGGGGACCAGGAACTAGAGAAAAGGTGAGATCAAAAAGAATTAACCTAGAAGGTAACACACATGCACAGGAAATTAATGTGAGTCAACTCCCTGTATAGTTATCCTTATCTCAACTAGCAAAAACCCTTAGTCCTTCCTATTATTGCTTATACTCTTCTTCAACAAAATTAGAGATAAGGGCAAAATAGTTTCTGTTGGGTAGTGAGGGGGTGGGGGGGAGAGGGATGGTGCAGGGGGGTAAGGGATAGGGTAAGGGAAGGGGGGAGAAATGACTCAAACATTGTATGCACATATGAATTAAAAAAAAAAAAAGAAAATTGTGCCTCAGGCTTGCTCAGCTCAATCAAACCCAGTCTGACTCAATTGAGTCTGGCTATTTGGTCAAATCAGGTTTTCTACAGAGCCAGTTCTTGTCTGTATTGATGTCCTTTGTCCCACAGCAAGTGGCAGTCCATCTTACATACCCAGGCTCCTTGAGACACAGGCCCTTGCCTTGGAAAACCTTCTCTCTCTCCTGATTTCTTTGGAACTTCCCAGTTCTGCCAGGCTCTTCTCATGCACATACTTAGAATTTGATGAAAAGGGAACAGGAAGACAATTAAAAAGAAATTTCTTGTGCCTTTTCTTTAAGAGCTGCTATTTTCTTTGTAAATGTGCAAGATATACAATTTGTAGTTTTTGAAAATGAGACCAGAAGTTTCTAGTTTAGGTGATGGTAAGTGATAAGAATTATGGGAAGCTGATCCTTTCTCAGATGAAATAATCATTTCCAAGTACAATGCACCCTGGCCATATCTCAGGACCTTAGGGGTAGGAAGTCCAGTTTAGGCTAACTCATACAGTTTATCTAGAACTTAAAGTCAACCATGAACTGCTTCTTCAATGTCTACTATGTTATTTGAGTAAATAGGTGCTGGTGGAGTCCTGAAATATAATTAACCATAATACTGTCAAAGAATGAATCGTCTTCTTGGAAGTAGAACAAACACATGAACAGTCAGTGCTAAGATACATTATTGGTCTCTCTAAGCTTGATGTGCATTTAGCAAAGAGTTTTACAAACCTATGTGATTTGCAGAAAAATTTTCTCATCTTGAGCATGCAAGTGGGCTTTTATCAGTTGTCAGAAAAAGGAAAGTCTTTCCTAATTGGAGACGGGAGCAACATAGAGGTGTAAAAAAAAAAAAATGAAACAAAACATGAAGTTGAGAGAGTGATAAAGGAGTAGAAAGAATGTTGCACAGACATAAAGCAGGATGTCTGTATTTTTTAAAAATTAAAAAAAATGGATAGACTTTATGATATTTTTTAGAGCAGCAGATTTATAGAAAAATCGAACAGTGAGTACATACAGAGAATTCCCATATACTACTCCCTGTAGTCTCAAATCCATGACCTCCCCCACTACCAACATATTAACACTATGGGGACTTCTGTGCTGTTGGACTCATTTTTGCTTGGACCCTTTTAAGGCAAAATGCTGGACTGGAATTTAGGAGCTCCCAGGCACAATCTAGATCTGGGTATATAAGCCTATGTTCTTGGAGAATATTTTTAAAAGAATTATTGTCTGAGATAACCAGTTTAGATTTCTGGGCCTGGAACCAAATTCCTAGAGCCCTTCCTATTTTTATAGTGCAGTCCTTGCTTCTTGCCTCTTTCTCTTCTAGCAATTTAATGTTGGGGCTCTAAACGGACTTTGCAGGTGGGAGGATGAAAAAAAAAAGCAATGCCCCTTTTCCCTTATAAAAATACCTCTTTAATTTATGCCTTTCCATCATCTCATATAGCTTTCCAGAAAATGAAACATGTCCATAAAGACAAACTACACTCAATATGCAGAGTGGGTCAGGGAGAGATGGTGATCTTGATCTTTAACCAAGGCTCTGTGGAGGAATTGAGTTGTTTAAGTCATAGCTCCAGGCCTGGTGAAATAGGTAGTATTTCATTTCAATCCTTTGTGGGATTCAGGCTGCCAATATCAAGGCTTTGAAGTGGTTTCCCCTCTTATGATGTAACTGGATTCCCTTGCTGGGCCTGAAGAGGCTTTTCTCATATTGCTTTCCCCCATACTATCCCCAGTGGTTTGCCAGTTTGTGGGTTTGCTCTAACTGCCCTTCTTGTTTCCAGCCATTCCCCCACCAAAATTTACATTTCCTGAAATAGATAATTTGAAAAATGAAGATTAGAATACATTCTGCTGCATGTGTGTACATTTTGGGGGAAGGTGCTGGAATGGAGTAATTGCTATTAATTTTATCTTTCTGAATTTAACTCTCCCAATTCAGCTTAGATGTCAGAGTGACTCTACTATCTATCTATCTATCATCTATCTATCTATCATCTATTTATCTATGTATCAATAACTTATCTACTTATGTATCTACCATCTATCTACATATCTATCAATCAATCATTTGTCTACTTGTCTACCTATCTGTCTACTTATCTACCTATCTATCTATCTGTCTACCTATCTACTTATCTATCAACCAATCATTTTTCTACTTACTATCATCTATCTTCTTATCTACTTATCTACCTATCATCTACCTACCTATCTACCTATCTACCTACCTAAAATATAAATGTATATTGTAGTCCCTCCATACTGATGTAGGGCTTGTTTGGCTCTTTAGTTTCCACTAGAGAACATTCATCCCACTCTTTTTCTGGTTGATTGTTGAAGAAAATGAGTGTTTTATTATTGGAATCACAGGGTATCTTCACTCCAAAGTCTTTCCAGGAGTTAAAGATCTGAACTCTTTTCTGTCTGTCACTTTTCCTTGAGTAAAGTCATACACCAGAAAGTTGTGTGCTTGTGATATGGTTCAGCCTCTTGTGTAGTAATCTCACCTGAGTTATACCACAGAATTGTATCTCAAGCATATAGTGAGAGATACTGTAGGGACAGTCATATGGTGCTCATATTTATTGTAAGAAGTTTTGGATAATGTTATTCTACATTAAACAGTGCCTTTTTACCAGGATAAAAATGACAACATCAGAAACAACAGAGAAGTACATGAGGAATTTCTCATGTCTCAAATGTACTTCTCCTGACCTGTGGTTTCTTAGGAGAAACAATTTCGTAGTAGATATAAACACATTCTCAGTGGAGCAGTCCCCACTGATTTGAAATTTATCGTCATTTGTACATGTGATTTTGATCTTGAAGCAAGTGTGGCATATCTTGGAACTTATGCTCATGGTACATTCTTTTGTCAAAAATTCTTTGGCTGGGTTCATAATCGTGGCCTTAATTTACTGTATTTGGCCCAGACTTGCTCATTTATTTTGTAGTTTATAAAATAGTCTGGGAGGGGAAATAAATGGCATTTATTTGAAAATAGTTTGCAATTTGCAGGTTAACTTATATTTCTTCTATCAATCCAAATCATTCTGTGTAGGTCTCCTCACACTAGGTGGCAGAAGTGCCTTGCAGAGGAGTCTAATTTCATGACGAAGGACTTTGATTGCTCCAGGGGGCAGGAGTGGTAAGTTGGGCACTGCCAATGGACTTGGATATCCTGCTCTCCTGAAGTGAGTGCTGGTGTGGCTCACGGGAGGGTCTGTGGTGCTGAACTTGCTTCCCAATATATCTTTCTGCCTATGTTCTTTTGCCCAAGACACAGTGGGGGTGGGCGGGACAGAGAAAGAGATAGAGTACCTGTCTTCTTCATTAACCGAACCAGAGTCACATTCACCTGGGAGAGAAGTTAAAATCTGTCCTTCATCCTGGATTGACCTGCCTCTGATGAGCTGAGAGGCCATAGTCCCTCATGCTGAGGCAGCTCTTGACCGTGCTGGTAGCTGCCAGGTTAGCAGTGTTCTTGCTTGGAGTTCTGCTCCAATTCTGCTTTCAGCATTTCAAGTAGCTTAGTCTACAAGGTAAGGTAGCATGAGAGTTGAACAGGGAGTCACATGGCCTTTGATTTGGTTTTTGGGAAAGTTATTTAACCTCCCTAATATTATGTTTTCTTATCTGGAAAGCAGTGTCAATACTACTGCACAGTGTGGTTTAGAAAATGAAAGGAGATAATACATGTGAACTATTTGCTACATGACAAGTGTAGATACATGCTAGTTGTCATTGTTTTATGGTCAAGGCAAATTCTATGCTCAGTTGTTTTTTTTTTTGGCCTCAAACTCCTGGGTTCAGGTGATCCCCCTTGCCTTAGCCTCTGAGTAGCCGGGATTACAGGTACATGCCATGACGCTGGACTTGAACTCCAGTTTTATAATTTGTAAGATGACAGGCTTAGGGGAGTAAACCTATGTCTTGCACATGCTAAGCACATGATTTACTTCAGAGCTACACCCCCAGTCCTGTATCATTGTTATATCACTAACAGAGTCTCATAGATGGTTGTGCATGTAATAGTTAATTATGTGTTTGTTAAATGCTTATTGAATTCTGGATGAATAGGAAACACTAGGGGCAATGATTTTAATATGATTTATTTTACATATAAGACGATGATGAAGATCTAAGTAATATTTTTTGTTTTTTCTCTCTCCTTCATTCATTTAGGAATTATTTTAAAAATAACAAACATTCACAGACCAAATCCTTACTACATCCTAGGAGCTGAGCAAGAAGCCAGCAGGGATAGAAAGCTAAGGTACGGCATGACTTAGATCCTCAATGATCTGACTTCTGGGTAAGGAGACAGACAAATGTGAAATGGTGCCACAACACCCAAGTTTGCCTGTTTTCCTTAGCACCTAGAGTGAATGAATTTGTCTTATCAGGCATTTGCAAGCCATTTGAGGCAGCTGATGCATAGAACACAGTGGTGGGGAGACATGGCTACTTAAAAATATTTTCTAGGGTCTAAAATTTGCATGGGCTGTCAGAACAGCTACATTTGAAATTTACATATATATAAATTCTGTATTTTAATTAGTGGAGATATGCAGGCTTTATTTTCCTAATTTGTTCCAAAATTCTCTGTAATAGAAAAGATAACACAATAATTGTATCATTTGTATAGTGCATAGCACTTACACCTTATTTCATTTGATCATAATAAGAGTATCTTACATTTATTGAGCCCATGTTATTTACCACGTATATGTTTGATACCTGACAGGTTTCTCCTTTATTCCTAACTACAACCTTTTGTATAAGGAGCCCAAATTTAAATAAGGAGCCTAATAAGGGATGTTAAGGCTGGGGGAGCCATATTAGGCTCCACAAGAGCAGAGATGATGTCTATCCTTTGTATTCCCAGCACCTGACATGGTGCCTGGTATACACTGGGAACATAGGCAATATTTGTTGGCTGACAAAATGATATGACTCGTTCAAGGTGGCATAACTAGTAAGTAATGAAGCTAAGTACAAAGATACTTGTTTTGATAATTTAATTTAGTGTAATCATGGCCAAAGGAAGTCTATTTTTATAATGTGGGAGAGAATCAAACTCAGTATATGTCTGTTTAGTCATTGATCCTTGCTGGGAAGGAGTGCAATCTTGGTAGTCAACTGTTTTTCATTTATTAACTAGGTTGACTCTAGTGAGACTGTCCTTAGTTGAATGTAGATGACAGAGTAGGGACTGTAACCTCCTTAGTCAGAAGTATGGGGGAGAAAAGAAAATAGGATCCCTGTGGAGTACATCGTTCTTGTCTTTCAATTAAGTATCAATGGCCTTTCACCTTTGTTATTAATGTATTGAATTCTGGGTCAGAATTGTGCAGTAACTGTGACACATAAGGAGGCTTTAGAGGTGGAAATAAATTATTTTGCTTCTGAGAAATCTTCCTGTCATTCTCATTTTGATAAAATATGTTTTAGTTGAAGACATTCTATTATTATTTTAGCTTCTGGTTTTGGAGGTCATTTTGATTGAGGAAAGATCATAATTTTGGGAAATTGACTTTCTATCTAAAGATCTTTTGAGACTTTTGAGTTTAAAATGAGTTTTATTTCCTAAAAATAATGAGTTTCTCCTTAATGAGGTTAATTGATGATTTCCGCCAGTAGTTACTAGTTGCTTACTATAAGTCAGGTCCTATGATGGATGTTGAGGACACAGAGGTGGTAATGTACAGTTACTGCTTTCAGGGATGAGAGATGGAGACAGACTTGTGAGCAGGTAAGCATTGTTGTGTGTACGATCTTCAGTAAGGGAACATGAAAGGTCTATGGGTGTATAAGGAAGCAGAAACTAAGGCCACAACTGGCTTCTTAGCATCCATCAGGAGATTGAGACTAGGGGATTATCCTAGGAAGGACAGAAATGTTCACTGAGTAGCCTCAGATCCCCCTGGTAGCAATTTGACACCTCTACCTAGTCACTTTGACCAAACTAACAACTCCCCAGATTTTAGAGCCAAATTTAGCATTGCAAATATTATTATGGTCTGTTTCATATATACTAGCTGCAAAAACCCAGTCTGTAATTGACTTAGATGGCTCTCAGGTGGAGAAGCTGATGCTCTACCTACCCTTTCTTCCTCTAGTGATGGTCCATGGTGCACACTCTCCCATTGCTGTCCTGGGTCTAGGCACTGGGGCGCTGCTTTTTCATTGGCCATTATCTTGAATCTGTGATATTACTCTTTCTTCCTGCAGTGTCTTCTTTTTCCTCTTTCCTTGTTTCTATCCTTTTTTTCAATCCCAAACAAATTATCTGTACTCATTCTAAGAATGTTAAAAGGTTAATGAAAACCTATGTCAAAGACTACTGGACAAAACTTATTATTTCATCGAATATTAGAGAGTAAGGGATCCCTGGAGAACCAGGGACCTCACGACATACTAAATTATCTGACCAACTCTCTTCTCTTGATTCCCCTGTTGCCAGAGGGAATCCATGATTATTCATCAAAATATTAGACTGAGAATGCTGGCATGACAGTTTGTCTTCTGATTAGAAAGAAGGGCAGGTAGCAGCCATTCAGAAACCTTGAAACTGCAAAGTTAGGGAATTGGGTTTTGAAAATGAGTCACCCAAACATTTTCTTTCCAAACATCTGCAGGTTGTTAGGCTGATTTATTTTGAATTAAAAGATCTTTTTGAGTTGGCTGACAGCTTATTTTAATTCCCAGCTGTTAAAATGTTTCAGCAATTAGAATTAGGGGCTATGCCATTGCTTTTGATGTGGTGGGAGTCAGTTCAGCATTCAGGTACATCTGCAGGACCTGCCCCTTCTCATCATAGGCCTTCATAGTTTTATTTCCTTCTGTTTAAGAGCTTGGTGCTTTGAGCTCTTTGTTTACAATCTATTTGCTTGGGCCTTACAGGACTGATGGCCAAGGGAGTTTAACTCACATTCCAGGATGTCGTGGCTTTTATCCAAAACATAGCATTTTGTGACTGCCTTAGATTCTTTGGGGAACAACTTGGGGAACAAACAAGTGCATAAATAAGTTTATATTGAACTAATATTTATCCTCCTTCCTTTCCTAAAACATGCTGAAGTAAACTTTCTACTTGAACTTGTGATTCTTATAAATATTTTCAAGATTCCACTGCAGATTTTTTGCTTGGTAAAGGTCCTTGACTTGTTCTTCGCTTTTTCCTTGTTGTGGATGACCACTTCACTTTTTTTTTTTGCTGTAATTTTGGATAGGGGACCTGAGGATTCTGTTCCCTCTTTTCTGATCCCACCTACTACACAAAATCACTATCACTACCACAACCATCTTCTGTTACCACCACCAAACACTACTCCTGACCACTTCTAACTCCTCTGAAATATCATTCTATCATTCATATCCTCTTTACTGTCTCATCTTCCCCAAAGAATTACCTATGTAGTTACTTTTGTATCTTTGGTTCCCTTTATCATGCCTTGGTTTTTTTCATACCTGTCTAGCTTACTTCACAACTCTGGTGACACAGTGCTTTCTAAGCTCTTTCATAGCTTTTAGAAGTTTTTTTGTTTATTTTTCATTATTTTATTTTGCTTTTAGACAGGGTATTGCTATATAGATCAGGTTAGCTTTGAACTCTCAACCTTCCTGCCTCAGCTTCCCTACTTCTAGGCTTACAAGTGTGTGCCACCATGCTTGGCTTTCTCAGTCTTCTTGTTCCTTGACTTCTTTGTTTGTTCTGTGACTTCCATATGTGTGCATAAAGGGAAACTATGAAACAAAAAACTGAAACAACAGCTGAATATTAGAGTAAGGACTTCAGGATTTATTTGGTAGGTATTGGGGGATTTAATCCTGTTTTTATTCTAAGCAGTAAACAGATCAACCCAAAGATGAAGAAATGGATGGAAGAGATCCTTTTAATGCAATAATCTAGGTAGGTAAAAGTTACTGAAGATATGAAGTAGAATAATGGTAAAGCTATTTGAATATAAGGGAAAGACTGAAGAGAAATCGAAGGTGTTGAGTAGGTATGATAAGGGGACTGATAAAACATGTGGAGGGAAAATAGAGGAGTATGTCTACCTTGAATTATATTCTTCATCTTTGGGTTTTGTATTTTCTCATATTCCATCTTTTTGTAATATCCTTCCTTGGTCATCTCTGTCTATTGAACTTCACACTTGTTAGAACTCTTTCAATATTATCACTTTTCATGAAATCTTTCTTGAATACCCCAGGCAGATATTATATCCAATTTCATACAGTTCTGCAATTCTTTCTTTATATCAACTATTTTCTTATTATTTTAGGTGAATGGTCTCCTCATTCTGGGTTTAGATTGACTGAATGTGGTTCAGGCTTTTTTTTTTTTTCCCTCTGGCTAGAAAGATTTTTATTTTTATTTTTTTTCTTTTATTATTCATATGTGCATACAAGGCTTGGTTCATTTCTCCCCCCCTGCCCCCCCTCCCTTACCACCCACTCCGCCCCCTCCCTCTCCCCCCCCACCCCCTCAATACCCAGCAGAAACTATTTTGTCCTTATCTCTAATTTTGTTGTAGAGAGAGTATAAGCAATAATAGGAAGGAACAAGGGTTTTTGCTGGTTGAGATAAGGATAGCTATACAGGGCATTAACTCACATTGATTTCCTGTGCGTGGGTGTTACCTTCTAGGTTAATTCTTTTTGATCTCACCTTTTTTCTAGTTCCTGGTCCCCTTTTCCTATTGGCCTCAGTTGCTTTTAAGGTATCTGCTTTAGTTTCTCTGCGTTAAGGGCAACAAATGCTATCTAGTTTTTGGGTGTCTTACCTATCCTCACCCCTCCCTTGTGTGCTTTCACTTTTATCATGTGCTCAAAGTCCAATCCCATTGTTGTGTTTGCCCTTGATCTAATGTCCACATATGAGGGAGAACATATGATTTTTGGTCTTTTGGGCCAGGCTAACCTCACTCAGAATGATGTTCTCCAATTCCATCCATTTACCAGCGAATGATAACATTTCGTTCTTCTTCATGGCTGCATAAAATTCCATTGTGTATAGATACCACATTTTCTTGATCCATTCGTCAGTAGTGGGGCATCTTGGCTGTTTCCATAACTTGGCTATTGTGAATAGCGCTGCAATAAACATGGGTGTGCAGGTGCCTCTGGAGTAACCTGTGTCACAGTCTTTTGGGTATATCCCCAAGAGTGGTATTGCTGGATCAAATGGTAGATCAATGTGTAGCTTTTTAAGTAGCCTCCAAATTTTTTTCCAGAGTGGTTGTACTAGTTTACATTCCCACCAGCAGTGTAAGAGGGTTCCTTTTTCCCCACATCCTCGCCAACACCTGTTGTTGGTGGTGTGGTTCAGGCTTTATATGAAGGTATAGGACTAAGGAAAGTGAAAAGAGACTACAATCTAATGACGAAGATGAAATTTCAGACTCCATTTCATGGATGGCATGAATTGGACTTCTCTCTCTTATGTATTTACTCTTTTTATTTAAAAAATATTTCAACTGGTGACAAAATTTTTAAGTTAGGTTCTCAGAAGCTTTAGTTAGAATAGAATAAATAAGATGGATTTACCTCTTGGTAAATATCTGTCACACTTTTCGTATTTCTGAATGATCTGGAAGAGTGATGATTTATTTTCTGGAAGTTTAAGGAAATTGTTTGTTAGAGATTTTACATTAAACGATTTTGTACTATTGTTTCTGGAGAATCTTTTCTGAAAAATCTATCTTTATATAACTGAATGTGATTTAATTAGTTTTCTAGAAAGATGCATTATACCCAACAAAACAATACTGTTTTCCCACTAGCTTTTATTTTCTTTAAAGACTTTCAAGTCCTAAGAAAAATATATACAATGTTAGAACAATATATTAGAGCAATGAATGCTCTATGTTTCTACCCTTCTAACTTTAAATTTGATTAAACTTTTCAACTTCTTTTAGAAGAGTAGGGGTAGAATTGTGAAATTGTCCCAATGAAATTGAGTTGGGAATGAGTCACATGGGTGCTTTCAAGGGGACACATAACAACACATCAGCACATGAGGAACATATTGCATTTTTGTTTTGCCTCTTTAATTTTTTCAGAGAAGGTTTGCTACATGGTCCAGACTGGTCTTGAACTCATTCTATAGCATAGGCTGTCCTCAAACTCATGATACCTCAGCCTCCTAAGTGCTGGGATTACAGACGTGCACCACAATGCCAGGCTTTGTGTTTTTCCTCTTTCTGTCCATTAGTATTTTATCTAACTTGCCTCTTTTCAGTGGTGAATATAATGCTTTGTCTTTGTACTTCATGATACTTTCCAAGTCTGTTTTCATATGTAAAATTTATTAAAACACATTTTTTTTGTGTGAAAAATGCTAATTTGCTTTTGAAGAACAAAGATTCTGTTTAGAAGTTCTGGGGAGGAATCCAAGAGTTGGCATTTTTAATATCTACCACACCATTGCCCCTTCCCTAAAGGATTTAGATAGGGTTGGACTGTCAACCACACTCTGAGAAGTCTTGGACTAGAGAAGCTGGTTAAACTTTGCCTCTTATAGCATCTTTCCACTATTGCATCGGTCCACTAGTGAGCAACCACTAGATTTAGATTTGTAAATTGCTTCTAACTTATCTCTTTTGAAGGGTTATTATAGGTTTGCAGATCCCATTAGAGCCCTCTATCAAGGATGGAGGGTACTTGCTGGTATTTACATACAAATTGACTCATTTTAGCCTCTTATTCTTGGGTTGTGACTATTTAACTTACCTTAGAGAATTCTCAAATAACCTTTTAAAAAAGCGCTCTAAAGAGTAAATTAAAAGTAAAAAGCATTATAAATGTATTCAGGAATCAGGTGAGGATTTGGACTTAATGATTCTGAAATTCTATGAGTCAATATACTGTGTTTCTATAGTACTTCTATATTAAAATGACATGTTAAAATAGAATAAAACTCCTTTTTCTCAGAGAATGCACAAAGTTTTGAGTTTACTTCTTACCTATTTCCAGCTTTTCTTTCTCCCATTCTGTGTAAAATACTTACCTTTATAATTTGACATATTATTACATTGGCATTTTGGTGCTTAAATATTATAAATATTATGGATAACTGGGCTGGTTATTGGTGTTTGCTATGTATAAATACGCAAATTAAGACAAGTCAAAAATATCAGGACTGGTTAATGATGGTACCCAAGTTACAGTTGTATCTACATTAAGAATGGAGGGAACTGGCTGGTATTTCTTATGACAGACCTTGTACCAACTGTTTCCTTTTGTCATTTCCTTTTAAAAAATTCTGCTCGTACTTGAGTCACCTGAGATAAGTATATTCATCCTACTTTATAGAAGAGAAAATAGAGACTCAGCAAGAAATCTGCTTTGAACTAAAGTATAGAGGCAAAATATGAATTCCAGCTGCCTGACTCCAGAGTTCAGTCCCATTACATTGTGCTGTCATAATGCTTAATTTAGTTAGTTGGATACCAAATGAGTCAAAATAGGTCTTGGTTAGCAAAAATTCTGTATGATCCTACAGTGACAATACCTGTCATTCTATAGTTGTTTAAGTCCATAGAATATATAGCATCAAGCGTGAATCCTAATGTAAAACATGGACTTTGGGTGACAATGATGTGTCAATGTAGGTTCATGCATTGTGATGAAAAATAACACTCTGGTAGAGGATGTTGGTAATGAGAGATACTGTGTGTATATGGGAGCAGAGAAAACGTGGGAAGTTTGTGTACCTTCTTCTCAATTTTGCTGTCAATATAAAACTACTGAACAAATGAAGTCTTTTGTTTTGTTTTTGTTTTGGTGGTTTTGAGTGTTTGAACTCAGGGCCTTGCGCTTGGTGGGCTAAGCACTTTACCACTTGAGCCCCTAGCTCAAATAAAGTCTTAAATAAAAGGTGTTGCTCTGGTTCTGATGGGAAACAGACTCTTTTTCTAAACTTGCCAGCATTTGATTAGCTAGTGGCTAGGCATAGTTCATAGTTTCTAGGAGAGGTTGACAAAACCAAGACAAAAAGAAAATAGCTATTTAAGGGATTTTAAAACCCTTGACTGACACTCACCTCCTGGGACCATTCTGGTTCTGCTGCTCCTCCCTTACCTTTTTCACTCACTTACCCTAACTCTCACCCTTTCTGCGGATGGCCTCCCATTCACAGGGCAGCAGACACCAGATGTGAGAAACCGAAAAACACTGTTGTACATCGATTGTTCTTGTGAGTTATATACTCAGGCCTTTGGTTGAAGGGCTCTGATCTGAAAGCATGGCCTCAAATCCACTGAGAAAATTGCATGATTGAGGGGTGAATAGGAGATAAGTGTGGGAGTAGATTACCAGGAGGACTAATTTGTTCTTTAAGTTTATCTAATGGTTTGCAAGGGTGGAAATACCTCTAGGGGAATGTGATGGATTCTCCTAGGAAACTGACTTCAGCAGATAATTCTTTTGAAACTGTTTTCAGGAGTAAGACAAGTGGCATGAATGTATTTACAAAGAGAATCTCCTCTGTGTCTGTGACTGGTCAAAGACCCAAGAGGAATTCCCATTGTGATACAACTTGGACCCACTTGGACATTTGTTCATAGGGCAAGTGCTCACACCGAGTGATTTTCAAAGCTTTCCGGGGCTTTTAACTAGGTACTCTTTCCCACGATGAGGAGGCCAAGAGAAAAGATTCTGGTCCTCTTCCTTGCCCCAGGGTAGGAATTCAGGGGGAAAAGGTCACCTATTCTTATCCCACAAAAGAAAGTTTATTCATTAGTTGTTAAGCAAAGAAGCTTCAGAGTCTGCAAATTGGGTAGTTGCTAAGAGCTTATCAGCAGTACCCACCCCCACACCAACCTGGGGCCATATTGGAGGGTGATGTTGTCCTACTTCAGGTGAAGGTGGGGTTCATACTTAAAGGTTCCTTTGGACAAAACTCCAATTTGAGTAAACACATGAACTACAAAACCATCATATTTTTTACTTTTTACTAGTAGAATTTCAGAACACACACACACACACACACACACACACACGGAGGTGGTGAGGGGGAGAGAGAGAGAGAGTGAGAAATATGTAATGAATTTACAGTTACCTTTTGCTTTTCTTTCTGTAGACTATTTCACAGTACTGAATTTTCCTTCTTGTCATCTGGACTATTGATATGTCCAAGATCTTGCGATCCTTTCAATCACAGATTAAAGACATGGGGGATGGGGGAGGGACAAGGAAGGAAATAATATTTTAGAGTTTTGTCCCATTTGTACTACCAGCAATTAAAACCTTTTGTGGTCCCCACCCTGATTTTAACAGCAGGAATCGTGAGGCCATCCTGCTATGAATCCGATCCAGCCAGGACAATGGTCATGTGAATTAATAGGTTCTGCTAGACCTTGATTCCCCCCTCCTCCCCTCACTGAGCACAGCCCAGGCTTCAGTGGCTGCACGTGTGAGCACACCCCCTTCCATGCATGAAGCACATACTGAATTTGTAGCAAACATGGACTACGCAGCATGTCTGCCTGGGAATGGCAGAAAACATCTAGTCATGTATCTCCTCTGGGTGGCAGAGGACTGACTGGAGGCTGCCCTTCTACTCTGGTGAGGGGGTCTTTCTTCTTTTCTACCCTTCTGAAGTTTGCATAGACCTGGAATTCAGCCCCCTGGGAGAGGTAAATATGGCTTCTCTTTGGAACAGCTGAGGTTTGCTCATAGAAGCCAAGGTGCTGAAGTCACCGACCTATGGTGTGGATGAGGCCAGCATTTCTTAGTAATGAGCTTATTGACACATCCCAGGAGAGGAAACTAGGTTAGGGCTAGATGAGTGAATGAAATTGCTTAAAAGCTGCAAGGAGACTAAAAAAATTAAACTGCTCTTCAATTGGAGTTGTCCTCTTTCCTGAGTTAACGCAGGGCAATGGTGGTAGGAGGGAAGATAGGGCCTTCCAATCTGTACCTGCAAGATTTATTGTCAGAGGAGGTTAGGATGGGGGAATCGGTAAAAGCCAACGTTGCCAGTTTAAAGTTTTCCAAGGAGAGCCTTCCTTATCTTCCTTAACTGTGAATTACCCTGGCATCTGAGTAGATGTCTCCTCCATTCTGAGTTTGATGATGAACAGCAGAGGGACAGCAGAGTTGATATGGACACATGGAGTGGGTGGAACAGGGACAGAAAAGTGCCTTGCACCTAGTAGTCACTCAGTCATTCATTATGAATGACTGAATGGAAGCTATTTGGAGATAAACATTGTTTCATAGATAATTGCCCCAGAACAGTTGAAGAAGTGATCATTTTTGAGGTTCAAGCTGTTTATCGCTGCTTAAGCACCATGTGCTCCTGGTATGTAGGAGATGTGATCATTTTAGATAGTTTGAAAAGAAGGATTAGTGAGCAGTGTTTTTGTTCAGCTTATTATTTCGGGGTAAGCCAGATTCCTCTAGTTTTTTTTCCAAAAAGACAGAGCAAAGACATTAATTTTCTTATTTCTTGTGGGGCTGGAGTAACCCAAAATAAAGGAACCTCTTGTGGAAGCAAAGAAACCACAACTTGAGACAATCCACTTGCATGGGAGGCTTCAAATGGTGATTTAGACTTAAAAAGTTAAGTGATGCAATCTTTAAGCAATATTGTTTGTAAAGGGCACTTGATCTTGTCTCCCTGATGTAGGGTGAGATATATTACTAGCTCTTTGAGATCAGTGACCTATGTCAATATTGGATACAAAATTCTAGACTAGTGGGGTTTTGTGGTGCAATTTGTGATTCTCCTACATTACAGCAATGCTCAAATGACTTGATAAAGTTGAGAGAGACATAGAGAGAAAGAGAGAGAACTATACATTTCCTACTTCCTGTCACTCAGACTTGGTGCAGGAGAGATCTTTTTTTTTTTTTTTTGACAATACTGGGGTTTGAACTCAGGGCTTTGTGATTGATAATCAGGGGATCTACCACTTGAGCTATGCCTCCAGCCCTTTCTTTGCTCTGGTTATTTTAGCTATTTTATGTTTCCCACTGTCACTAGGATGACAGGCACCCACCACCATGCCCACCTTTTCTTCAGCTAGGGCTGGCCTGGGATGGCACTCCTCCCAATCTCAGCCTCCTTCACAGCTTGAGATGACAGGCACACACCACTGCACCCAGCTATTAATTGAGATGGGATCTTACTAACTTTTTTGCCTGGGCTGGCCTTAAACCATGATCCTCCAGATGTCAGCCTCCCAAGTAGCTAGGATTACAGGTGTGAGCCACTGGCAGCTGGCTTTGGGCAGAGGAAATCTTTAACTCTGGTGGCATTTTTGCATTTCATGCTGTGCACCTGAGTGTCTGTGAGTCAGGGAAGGACAGGGCAGATGTGGCCTGAATGATGACCTGTAGCTCTTAGCTTCAGTAGAATACTAACAAGAGTTGGCACATGATTCCAACATCCCCGAATTTCCTTTTTCCCCTGCCAAAAGACATGACAGCTCAGGATAAGGTGACTGGGGAGATCATGAGGACAAATGTGACATAAGGCAAGAAGGCTGTCTCAAGCCTGCCAACTGTTTGTATTTCCTCATGGAGTAGGGGATTTCTCTTGTAGAGTAGAAAGGCAATGAGAGCTTCACATGATTTTATGGATCAGTTTTCACTTTTCCAGATGCAAAAAAGAACTATAATTACCTTGCATACGTTTCAATAATATCCCTTGGGCAAAAAGAAGGGGTAACTCACAACAGATAAACTCTGTTTTTGCTCCAGCATTGTCTCCTTCATCTCAACATGGGGGTGTTGAGTGATGCCACAGGCAGCTGGAAGGGCTCATTTATTTGACCTAATTATTCCCAATGTAGACCTGACTCATCATAACGGGCTCTTCTTCAAAGGAAATGAGAGCCAGATTGTCTCCTTGGCAGCAATGGAAAACAAATGCTATCCAGAATGGCTGTTAGATTAAAAAAAGGTGCAACCTGCCTTTGGGGCCAGCCGATATTTAATGATGTTACCAAGAATAGAGGATTGGAAAGAGAGTAGTGTCACTTTCTGACATTCTAGCTTTCTAAAAATGTTCTTAATAAAATTAACTTGCCCTTGAATGCCATGGACACAAGAAACCTCATACTCAGAACCCAGGAAAAAATGGAAGCCTTGGGGATATTTTTATTAATAATCGACTAAATCCCTCTGAGTAACATGGGGGACTTTCACATGGGGACGTTATTATTTCTTAGTCTTCTTGGATGCTCCAGTGAAGAATTAAGAATGTCTCTTTTTTAAGTAATGGGAAAACAGAGAAAGAGTTGAAATGAGTCTCCTATTACCATAAAGCAAATCAAACACAGAATGTGACCAGCATGGGACATTCCCTCCATAAAACCTTACAATGGCCTGCATTAGATCAAGGATATGATATTCTGAATGTTGCAACTTCATCTCACATCACACAAATTGTCTGTATTGAAACACAGGTGAGCTGATGGTAATCTTTCATCGTTTCCCTGGTTCCCTCCTCCTGTTTTACACTTCAGGTTGAGATTGTCTCAACTCAAAGAACATAGAAAAGACATGTACTTGACCAATTGGTCCCCAGAGCACAAGCTGACATGCTGACTTTTGTTCAGTAATTCCCAAAGCATTGAACTACGTCCATGCCCTGTTGACAACCTGTTATTGTCAGAATCTCCAGAAACACTGTTTGATCCCAGCCTAGATCTGTTGTGGAAGAGGAGAGGGAATCCCACAAGCTACTTGTAAAGAAGATCCTGTTGTTCAGTCAAACCCTCCAACACTGTAGCACGCAGTCATAGTTGGCATTCAGACACATGGGCACGATGTTTTCAGCTCTTCCCTACAGCTGGAGCGGGAGCCTGAGAAGCCTTTTGACACAACTCTGAAAAAACTCTGGATTTGTGCTCCCTTGTGCTCTGCAATAACATACTGGCTCTGCGGTGTGGCCAATGTTTACCTAATTGGTGGGAGGACTTTTTAATATCAAAAAGAAAACATTTTTTTCTGCATTCCACATAGGTAAGATGTGGTTTGCTGTCCTACAAGCCTCAAGATTTGAGGTGGGGAAGGGATGAAGAAAAGAAAAACAATCCAGTTTTTTTTTTCAGGGCTAAAGTAATGGGTGGGGGTGGGTGAGCAAGAAAGGGGGGGGAGATGAAAGATCAACAGATGTTGTTTTAAAGAGTCAGAGTCATGACTGAGCATATGTTTCCTTTGCAGTTAGTTCCAAAAATAGATGATTAGTAGTGAGAAGCAACTGGTTTCTGATGCTTATCTGAAGGTCAGCTAATACCACTTCCAACTGTTGGGGTAAGGGATTGGGTAAGCTATATATCTAACCGAAAAAGATTACCAAACGCTGTGTTGTCTTGCATTAGATTTCACTGAGCTATTTACTGGCTAGAAAAAGCTGTTAATTAAGTAAAAGGAATGTATCCAAGGATAAAGGGGGTGCTAACTAGTGCTGGCCATTTCAGATGCTCTGTTTTAAACAGTGTGAATCCATTGGCTATTGACTGGTCATTAAGGAATGGGAGCCAGTGACTGCAGGGATGGGCCAGAGGGGACACACTAAACATTAATTGGATGATGATGAAGGGTCCAATGGGGCAATTAGAACCCTGCCTTCTCTACAGACTTCAGATGGGCAACTTGCAGGCCACAGATTCCCTAAACCACTAAGATTACTTAGAAAAGTGAGAGACTGAGGTGCTTTGTGTACATGGACAAACTGCCCCGCTCTAAGTTGTGTTGCTGGGCAGTTTGCAAGTTTGATTTAATTTGTTGGTTTCCTCAAAACAGAATCTGGCAAAGATTTTTCTTAGGCTCTACCCCACCCATTACAGAAACTAAGAGTCCCAGGAGGATGGAAACACCCAGATGGCTGAGAATAGCACTGGAGGTGATAAAATGGCACTAAGAGACTTCAGGACTTAACAAATGCACTAATTTGGCTTATTTTTTGGATGTGTATGGTATAGCTCCATTGTTTCTCTGTAAAATGAAGGAAGTATTAGAGATGTTAAAGTTTCTTGAAATGCTTACAAGTCTTTGAAACAGACTATAGGAACTTGCAAGGATCATTGCAGAGTGGACATGCTTCAAACAGAAGGTTGTTGACTGTATTTTGGTTCCTGTGGCTAACACTCCACCTCATGGGTTATTCTATCCAGTTTGCAGGTTCAAGTTAGGCTATGAACAGTTGCTAGGCCTTTGATGCTCATATCTTCAGGGCACAGTCTTTCAGCTGGGACTTATTGCAGTGTACTGTGTTCTGGGTGGGAAGTTCTAGTTTGATTTCTTTCTTAGGCACCACTACCCAAAGGTTGAGTTGATGAGGTGAGGGTGTGTAGGGATGTGGACTGGTTTGTTCCTTTTCTTCTCTGATTGAGAGAAACATATAGTGCAGTTGTTCGCATATTGTTTAATACTTATTGGGCATCTATCCTGTGTCAAGTTGAGATTCAAAGTTTAAGAAGACACACAGCAGTCATCTGGGATTTATACTTGGCTTCCATTTCTCTCCCCTCACTTGGCTCAGCTGGCTAATGTCAGCATTATTGTTATTTATCTTCTGATCCCTGGGTCTAGCACAGACCTTGGTTCATAATTGGTATTCATTCAGCAAGTGTTGAAATTAAGTGCACAGAGAAGTTTTCTGTAAGGACTTTGCACACACACACCAACTCCTTCTGGTGAAATACTAGCACATTTCTCCTTGAGCTGCTATTTCCTATTGTATTACCCTCACAACTTCTGTGGAAAGAAACAAATCTTTTCTTTCATAGCATGAGCGACTTCCTGCTAGTACATATTATTTCCCATGAAGGAAGAAATGTTTTTGTCCATTTTGTTCACTGCTGTATCTCTGGCATCAAGAATATTGCCTGAGACATAGTAGGCTATCAATTCATTGTCAAATGAATACATACCATTGGAATCAAGATAAAAGATCCTGACTGCTTTGTCACAGTCATAAACAAGCCAGGAAATCTCAGTGTCTGAACATTTTTAGGTTTATTTCTCTTTTGTACAAAGTCAGCCATGAGTCCTGCAGCTTTCCAGTCCAGTGGCATCTTAAGATTCCAGTCTGATTGCATCCTCTAGAGATCTGAAGCACATGGCTTTTGAGATGCTGAGGTAGGGGAAGTGAGGGTAGAAAAATTGCTTACTGATGTATCAGTGCTTTGGCCTGGGAATGATCCATCTCACTACTGTTCACAGTTTTTGGTTACAAGGTTGGGAAATATGAATAAGCCCATGAGTATTTGGTGAGCAAGCCACATTAAATATGCTAGGCAATGCTTGCTAACTGGTGCTGTAATACACTAAGACAGTAACTGTTGGTATCCCGCCCTCAGTCTTACCACTTCAGTGCATACCGCCAACTTCCAAACGCCAACGTCTACATTTTTTTTTTCCTACGGTCTATGCTGGGAAGCCAGAGATGGCTCCTGCAAAGCAGACTCTCAGCAGCAGGAAACTACCCTATGTCAGGCTGGGATTCAAAGTTTAAAACAAAGTCCATTAAGGAGATGATACTATTTAAATTTCTGTCTCCTTAACTAGAACAGGCCTGTCAAAGGCAGCACTGACTCAATTAGTGACTGATGGAGTTGGTGAATACACACTTCAGATCCCTCGTTACTTGACTGAGATGATCTTGAGGTGTGTTTTCTACACTGGCTTCCAGAGACAACATTTGATTTAAATGCCAATTGTCCACAGTGGTCACTTGCTTGGTAACAAGCCTATCATTGGCTAGCTCCTCTTCCTGCAATCATTTTTTCCCCTGACAGTGTTTCTTGGGATTTCTTCTAAATTTATTTGCATTTGAATGTGTGTATTTGCATTTGAATGTGTGTTTCTGTGTATTGGAGAACCCCAAAGAAAACAAAAGGTTAGGGCTAGTAGTGGTGGTACATGCCTGTAATTTCAGATAGATGGAAGGTGTAGGTAAGATCACAGTCATAGACTGGTCCTTGGTAGAATGTGAGACCCTATCCAAAAAATAACTACACCAAAAAAAGTGCTGGGGGTATGGCTCAAGTGGTAGAGCGCTTGTCTAACAAGAATGAAGCCCTGAATTCAAACTCCAGTATCACCAAAAAAGGAAAGAGATTACCTAAATAGTTTTGTGTGTTTGCGTGTGTGTGTGTGTGTGTGTGTGAGTGTGTGTGTGTGTGAGAGAGAGAGAGAGAGAGAGAGAGAGAGAACATTTCATACAAATTTGGGAGGGCCTCCTCCATTATCTGAATTTGTAGGACACTTAGATAGCTGGATCAAAGGATGTCAAGGAATGTAAATGAGAGGAGATGCCAGAATGATGCTGTTCTACACCGCACACTTAAACACAAAGCCTGGATCCTCTTGTGAAAGTATGGCTTATCCAGGGTTGGGTACTAGGGGGAGTGAGGAGAGTAAACAAAAAGGGTAAAGGAACGTGAATATGGCTGATGTACTTTACATAGTTGTATGAAAATAGAACAATGAAAGCCGTTGAAATTAAAAAGCGGGGCAATGACGGAGGGGTGAGTCTGATCAAGGTACACTGTAAGCATATATGAAATGTTACAATAAACCCCCACTCTACAACTAATATATGCTAATAAAAATGTTTAAAAATCAAAAAAAGAAAGTACCTGAAGTCTTGGGGGGAGGAACTTGAAGAGCAGTCTAAAGTGGGCATTTCCTGGGAGTGAATATGAAATCTAGGATACCTGGAGTGTTATGCTTCTCTGCACTCCCTGTAGGATTCCAGAAGGGTATTAGGACAGGTTGATGAGCACCTCTGTCTCCTCATAATGACCACACAGGCTCATAGTCTATGCCAGGCAAAGTGCTGATGGGGCAAAGCTTGTTCCTGGTAATGCATCTTTCCTTTTAGTGTCCTGTACTCCTTTTGGTGATCTTCTATGCCCCAGGGTCATATAATAGTAAAGTAACCTTATAATTTATCACCTAAACCAGGGCACTTAAAAAAATTACCTGCCCAATAAACCAATGAGACAAATAAGGAGTTATGTAAGTGCTCTCAAGTTACTCAGCTAATATGTGGTGGTGCCAGAATTTAAGAGCTGGGTGTCTTGTGTTGCCTGTGTCCCCATGGACTCTGCAGGGAGCTTCAGGCAGAGAGGAAGGGCTGAAGCTTGGGAGTCAGGAGGTGCAGGGATTGTTCCAGGGTTGCTGCTCACTCATTGGGGTATCTTGGCATGTTCTTTCTTTTTCCTCTGGGTCCAGTATCACTATTTGAGAGGGAGTGACTTAAAACTGGGTAATAACAACCACAACTGTAGTAGCAGTCACTCTGATCAGTAGCTTAGACTTATAAAACTATGGATTCTGAGGTCAGATAGCCTGGGTTCACATCTCAGCTCCACAATTTCTTAGTGTGAGATCTTGGGAAGGTTACTCAAAACACATTTAGTCTAAGGCAAACTGGCATACAATAAACTGTATATACTTAACATGTACAATTTTGAAGTTTAATATGTGTTCAAGTGAGCTCATGAAACTGTGAAACCATCACCACAACTAAGAGAAGGTACTATGTTTTACAAATGTTTCTGCATGTTCCCATAATTCCTTCTTTCAACCCTTCCCTAGACTCCCACTTGCTGGTCCACCCCACAGGCAACCACTGATTTTTCTGCTACTATAAATTAGTTGTATTTTATGCAGCTTTATATAAATGAAACCATACAATAGGTACTCTTTATGTTTGACTTCTTTTACTATGCATCATTCCTTTGAGATTTATTGTGTTGTAATCACAGTTTCTTTTCACCCATTTTAAAATATGTGTCCCGATATGGATATATCGGGAATTGTTTATCATTCACATGCTGATGGACTCTGGGTAGTTTTTAAAAATTGGGCTCTTATAAAACAAAGTGGCTATAAATATTCATGTGTAATTATTTATATTGATTTATGATTTAGTTTCTTTTGAGTTAATACCCAGAAGTAGGATGACTGGGTCATTTGGTAGAGGTATGTGTAATATTTTAAAAAAATGCTGAATTCTTTTCTAAAATAGTTGTACTATTCCACATTGCCACCTGAAGTCTATGAGCATTCTATTTTCTCGACATTCTCCTTGACCTTTGGTACAGTACAGTTTTTGTGTGTGTGTATGTGTGTGTGTGTGGTATTGGAGCTTGAACTTAGAGTCTCATGCTTGCTAGGAGGTGCTCTATACTTGAGGCCCTCCACTAACTCCTTTTTTTGTGTTAGGTATTTTCAAGATAAGTGAACTAGTTGCCTAGGTTGGCCTTGAACCATGATCCTCCTGATCTCTGCCTCCTCAGTAGGTAGGATTACAGGTGTGAACCACTAGAACCCAGCCACACTGAGTATTTTTAATTTTAGACAATCTAATGAGTATTTAATAGTTTCAGTGTTTTGTTATGACTAACAATGATGGACATCATTTTATGTGCTTATGTGACATTGCATATCTTAGAGGAAGAATCTCTTCAAATGTTTTGTCCATTTAAAAAATTGATTTATTTTCTTAGGCTTTGAGGGGGTCTTTATATGTCCTAGATAAGAAGTCATTTACCAGATTCATATTTTGTAAATATGTCCTCTTAGTCTGTGACTTATCTTTTCAGTTTTTAGCAGTGTTTTTCCACAGAGTAAAATTTTAGAATTCAGGTGAAATTTGATTTATCAATTTGTTCTTTTAAGCCTTATTCAAAGTCAGGTTTTCTCCTAAAAGATTTATACTACTAATAATTGTTGCTTGGTGCAAGGTGTGGATCAAGGTTCAGTTTTTTTTGGCGTGGTACCAGGGATTGAATTCAGGGTCTCTCTATCACTTGAGCTGTACCCCTAACCCCAAGGTTTGTTTGTTTTTGGAAATGAGTATCCAACTGTATTGCCCTTACATTTCAAAAACATTTTTATAAGCATTTATCAACTGTACAAAATAATGGCTCTTACTGAGGCACTGTCACACATGTCTACAACAGACTTTGATAGACTCAGTCCTCTCTCATCCCTCCTTCCCTCACCCTCAGGCTCCCTAGTAGTCTCTCCTTCACTTTCAGGTCTTTACTCCCCCAGATCTACATATGGGAGAAAGCATGCAGTACTTGCCTTTCTGACTTTTTTCACTTACCATGTGATGTCTAGTTCCATCCCTTTTTTTATTTTTTGTGCAGATAACATGTTCTCATTCTTCTTTATAACTGAACAACATCTGTTATTTTCTTTATCACTTCATCTGTTGATGGGCACCTCGGCTGATTTCATAATTATTACGAACAGTTCTGTGATAAACCCAGGTATCCAGGTGTATTTATTGTGTGCTGACTTTGATTCCTTTGGGTATAAACTGAGAAGTGGTGGTATAACTGGATCATATGACAGTTCTATTTTTAGTTTTTCCAGGAACCTGCATAATGGTTACACTGATTTATATTACCAGCAGCAGCGTATAGCATTCCTTTCCTCCCATGCTTTTGCCAGCATTTGTTGTTATTTGTGTTCTTGATGACTGCCATTCTGATGGGAGTGAGGTGGAAGCTCAATGAAGTTTTGATTTGCATTTGCCTGTGGCTGAAGAGGTTGAACATTTTTCATGTATTTATTGGTCATTTGTACTTCTTTTAAAAAGTGTCTGTTCAGTTCATTTATTATTATCTTATATATTATTATTATTATTTATTCAGCCCACTTATTTGTTTTTTTTAGTGTTTGATTTTTTTGAGTTCCGTATGTATTCTGGATATTAGTACCCTGTTGGATAAATATCTGGCAAAATTTTCTCCTATTCTGTAGGCTGTTGATTCTTTCTTTTGCTCTACAAAAGCTTTTTAATTTGAAATGATACCATTTGTCAATTCTTGCTCAAATTTCCAGAGCTATTGGAGTCCTAGTCAGAAAGTCATTGTCTATGCCTAAGGTCTTGAATTGTTTCCCTATGTTTTCTTCTAGTAGTTTCAATGTTTCAGGTCTTCCAATAGGGTCTTTGATCCATCTTGAGTTGATTTTTGTACAGTGTGAGAGACAGGGATCGAGTATCAATCATTTGTATGTAGATAATCAGTTTTCAGCATAGTTTGTTAAAGAGGCTGTCTCTTCTTCAGTGTATGTTTTTGTCACCTTGTCAAGAATCAGACAGCTGTAGTTCACAGATTTATTTCTGAGTCTTCTATTCTATTCTACTGGTCTACATGTCTGTTTTTGTGCCAGTACCATGCCATTTTAGTTATTATGACTTTGTCATATAACTTGAAATTGTATATCGTGATACCTTCACACTCTCTTTTTCTTTGTTGAGACAGGGTGGTGCTGGGGATTAAACCCAGGACTGTCCCATACGCTAGGCAAGCACTCTATCCCTAATCTACAGCCCAAGCCCTTAGGGTTATTTTTTCTAGTTCTGTGATTAATGTCATTAGAATTTTGATGGTGATTACATTGACTCCATAGACTGTTTTCAGTAATATGGTCATTTATATTTATATTTATTCTGCCAATCTACAAATACGGGAAGCATTTCCATCTTCTAGTGTGTTCTTCAATTTCTTTCTTCAGTTTGAATGAAAACTGTTTTATAGTTTTCATTATAGAAGTCTTCCATAAGTTTATTCCTAGATATTTCTCTGAGATTATTGTGAATGGTATTGTTTTCCTGATTTCTTTCTCAGTGTGTTTATTGTCCATGTACAGAAAATCTATTGATTTTTGTGTGTTGATTGTGTATTTATTGTTGTGTGTTGATTGTGTATCCTGATACATTACTAAAAGTGTTCATCAGATCTAAGTGTCTTCTGGTGGAGTCCTTACCATTTTTAAAGCATAGGATCATATAATCTGCAAATAAGGTTAATTTGACTTCCTCTTTCCTCCTGTATCCCTTTTATTTCTTTCTCTTTCCTTACTGCTCTGGCTAAGAATTTAAGCACTATCTGGAATAAGGGTATTGAGAGTGTACCTCCTTATCTCATTCCTTTTTTTTTTGAGATAGGGTCTCACTATATAGCTCAGGCTGGCTTAAACTTGCTATGGAGTTTAGGCTTACCTTGAACTCTCAATTCTCCTGCCTTCAACTCCTCAGTGCTGGGATTATAGGCATGATTCACCATGCCTGGTATCCTTGCCTCTTGATTTTAGAAGAAATATTTTCAGTTTTTTTCCCCATTCAGTGTGATATTGGCTATGGGTTTGCTCTTTTTATAGTCTGTATTATGTTGAGATTTGATCCTTATATGCATAGTTTGTTCAGGGATTTTATCATGAAGAAATGTTTAATTTTTGTCAAGTGCTTTTCCCACCTCTCTTGGGTAATCATAGGATTTTTGTTCTTGATTCCATTTACGTGCTATCTTATATTTATTGATTTGTGTATGTTGAATCATCCTTGCATCCCTAGAATAAAACCAACTTGATCATAGTATGTGGTCTTTATTGTATGTTGTTGAATTCAATTTGCAAGTATTTTGTTGAGGATTTTTGCATTTATATTCATCAAGAATATTAGTTTATAGTGTTCTTTTGGTTGCATACTTATCTGGTTTTAGTATCAGGAAAATACCAACTTCATGAAATAAATTTGGAAGCATTCCTTCCTTTTCTATTTTATGGAATAGTTTGAGGAGCATGGGTATTAGTTTTTACAGCTCTGGTAAAAATTCAGCATTGATTCTGTTCAATCCTGGGTTTTTCTTTGTCAGGAAACTTTTTATTACTCCATCAATCTCATTATTTTATTGATCTGTTCAGTTTTTAAAAATCTCCTCTTGGTTCAATTTTGGTAGGTTGTATGTGTCTAGAAATTTATCTATTTTTTTTCCAGATTTTTCAATTTATTGGAGTCTAAATTTAGAAAATGACCCCTATTGGTTCTTTGGGTTTAAAGTATCTGTTGTAATACCCCCCTTTTCATTTCCAATTCCATTAATTTGTATCATTAGGTGATTTATCTGAGAGCTCTGATTTTTAAATATGGACACTCATAAACTTTCCTTTTAGAACCCTTTTTTTGCATCCTGCAGAAGTGTTATATCTTCTTGACAGTGTGTTCCCTTCACCAACATGTGGTAGTGACCTTCTTTGTCCCTTCTGATTAATTCTGCCTTGAAGTCTGCTTTATTGGGTATGAATATAGCAACTTCTGCTTGGTTCTGGATCCCATTTACTTGTATTTATCATTTTACATCTTGTAACTTTAAGAGTCTGTGTATGTCTTTGCGAGTGAGGGAAGTTTCTTGTAAATGTGTTTTGCTTTTTAATCCAGTCAGCCAGTCTGTATCTTTAAATTAGAGAATTGAGACTATATTCAGGGTTATAATTGAAAGGTATCTATGATCTAATTCCTATCATCTTTTCTAGTTTCTGATTATTTCCTAATTCTCATTTGCTCATTTACTCTTCTAGTGTGATTACTTCTTTCTTGTGTTCTCATGACTGTGTTCATTTTGTCTTCTGTGTATAGGAGGCCTTTAGGTGTCTTCTGCAATGTTGGCTTAGTGGTCAAGGATTCCTTTCATTTACATTTCCCTGGAAGGTCTTTATTCTTCTTCATTTGTGAGGGATAACTGCTGGATATAATAATGTAGGTTGCCAATTATTTTCTTTCAGGGCTCAACTACATCACTTCGTGCTCTCCTGGCCTTTAGAATTCCTTCCTTCCTCTCTATTGTTCTACTGGGGGTTCATTGTGACATTTGCCAAAGTTCTTATAATATACCATAGTTGAATTCACCCCTCCATCATTCTCCCTTATTCACCTTCCCCCATTCCTAAAATAGTTTCAACAGATCTCATTTTTCCATTTTCATTCATGAGTATTTAATATTTCCATCATATTCACCTCCTACACCCTTTTCTTATACCCGTCCCCTTCCCACTGGTGTCAACCCCCAGACAGGATCCTGTTCTCTGTTTTTGAAAAAAGACATTTTTGTCTATTTAAGATAGCTATATGCTGGTGTGTCATTGTGGCATTTCCTTGTATTTATGTATTAGAACTATAATTGGTTCATCCCCTCTATTTTTGTCCTTTCTACCTTAGTCCCCTTCTCATGGAGATTTCAAGAGGTTTAAAAATTGTATATTCATTTTTGTGTAGAGAGTACATCAACCATAGTCACCTTCTTAACTTCCTTCTTTTATCCCCCTTCTCTCACATGTGACCTCCCCTTAGAGTGACCTGTTTTTCATAATATTGATGTATTTGTATTAAATCTATTTTCCACATACAAGGGAAAATGTGTAGGCCTTCAGAATTTCTGTTGAGAAATCTGCTGTTATTCTGATGGGTTTGCCTTTATAAGTGAGTTGGTGCTTCTCACTCATAGTTTTCAATATTCTTTATTTATTCTGTACTCTTGACATGTTAACTATAATATGGTGAGGGGTTTTCTGGTCATGTCAGTTTGGGATTCTTAATATCTTCTGTACCTGGATGTTCATATTTTTCCAAGTATTTGTGAAAATTTCTGCTATTATTTTACCAAAGACTGAAATCGGTTGGAATCGTTGTGTTTCCCCATTTGCTAGAACAAGGCAGCACAGAACCAAAGTTCTCTCAGTTGGAGTTTGCTGTGGGCAGTTTGGCTCCACATACGTCTAGGGATGGACTTTCACCAAGCTCTGTTACCCATGTCTGGATCTCAAATACCTTGTGAAGTCCTCAGGAGGATGGAGCAACAAACAGCACTGGGTAGAGGGGGTGCAGTAGGCTCTGTACTTTCTGCCACTCATGATTATGGTTGCTATGGCCTAGTCCCTGCATGCCATCTTCCATGCCTGTTCAGTCTCTTGACCCTATAGCTGGTTACCCCACTGCCAATCTTAAAGGGAAAGCAGGCTCCACTCCTTTCCAAGTCTCTGATCTGAATTCCACTGCAAATATATATATATAGGTACTGGGGCTTGAACTCAGGGCCTTTACCTTGAGCCACTCCACCAGCCCTATTTTTGTGAAGGGTTTTTTGAGATAGGGTCTCGTGAACTATTTGCCCGGGCTGGCTTCAAACCGCGATTCTCCTGATCTCTGCCTCCTGAGTAGCTAGGATTATAGGCATGAGCTACTTGTGCCTGGCCACTGCATATATTTTTTAATGAGCTTGTTCCAGTGGTGTTCCACCTGGGCCATCTTGTGTCACAAGGCAGACACTGGCCTAGGCAGTATGCCAATACTTGCTTGAGTTCTAAGGAAAAGAAAAATGTAGAGATCTGTTTCCCAAAGCAGGAAGCTGGGGTGCTACCAGATTACAGCACCAGGCTTCCTTGCTGACCAATGCAGGGCACTTCTCAGGCACAAACATGCTGTGTAGCTCCCAGGTCAGCTAAGTTTAGACTGTCTTTCTGTTCTGCACCTGTTACTGTGCCTTTTCCCCTACTACATCTCTCTCTCCCCTTTTCCTTTCTGCTACTCCTCTGCCTAGGGCCACTGTGGGCTCAGTAGTGATTTGCTATTTCTTGTATTTTGTTACAATAACCAGAGTTTCTGGGTCTTTCTAAGTCTCATATTAAGCTTCAGTGTGCCCACCTTACTGAGAAGCTGTTTTCTGGTTGCTTTGATTCTAAGCTGCTGAGAAGCCAGAAAGTACTACAGTTTCTAATCCACCATAGTGGCTCCTCCAGTCTTTACATTTTTGGTAAAAATCAGTTGTCCACATTTGCATGAGTCAGATTCTCATAGGTTTATAATGCCTTGAATCATGGTAGTGTTCATTCTCCCAGTTTGCTCTTTCATTCCAATGTCCTTTTTTGTTCTTGGTCCTTTGCATTGCCATATAAATTTTAGAGTCAGTTTGATATTTTCTACCAAAAAGCTTGCTAGAATTTTGATTAACATTGTGTTGATTCCATTGACCAACACATGGGTAATTGAGTATTAAGTTTGCTGACCTGTGAAAGTATAAACAGGGACACATTTGGGAGTGAAAGGGGACACTTTGAGTAAACTAGGGAGTTCTGAGAACAACTGAAAAGTATGGTTATCCTACCTTGTGCCTTCTTGTCACTTCATGTGGTGACATTTCACTGGTGGAATGGTTCCCAGAATTCTCATCCACTCCTGTCAACTTCAAAATGTATTATTCTTCCAGTGGTATTAAGTACATTCCTGGCACAAATATATCAATAAATAAAACCGTAAAATCACAGTATCCCATGGACCATTTTTCCTGCATGACAAGAGTGACAATAGATTAACCTGATAAATTAGTCCCTAGTAAGAGTTATGCAGCAGATGTGTTATTCTATTAATTTGCTCTTTCTCTTTACTCATGAACTCCAACACATACATATGAAGTACCCAAAAGTAGGATTGCTTGGTAGTATTCTTTAACTTTGAAGGTCTAATTCTGAAGGTAAGTTATAGGGAAAGTGATTAAAATTGTTTTATTTTTTAAATTTTAAATTTGTTTTGAAGTTTAGCAAGGACTTAGCTTAGTAAAACAGGATAAAGTAGGAAGAAATAGGAAAGGGAAGGAGAAACATCTCCTGCTTCACATGCAGGAGATAAGAGTGAAGAAGATTCAAAATATTGGCTATTGTTTGTGGTCTTTTATATTTCTTGAGCTGGGACACTATACTGGTCACATCACTTCACAAGCCCTAATCATTTTATTAAGCTTTCAAGATTGAGACAATGGGTTTAGGGTTGTCTATTACCCAAAACACGGAGGCTCCCATTTGCCAGACATGCCCTTTTATTTTCTGTCCCTCTCCTCCTTGAAAGAGTTTGCAGCTCCTTAACATCTAAAAGGAGATACACTACCAATTTTTTTAAAAGACACTTTAAAAAGGAGGGTAAAGCAGGTCATTTCCAGGGGGTATCAGTGGGAGGGGGTGGGCATAAGGAAAGGGAGAATGAGTGTGAATAGAGTAGATGTATTTTTTATTCATATATGAAAATAGAAGAATGAGGCTTGTTGATATTGTTCTAAGAAGGAGGTGAGGGGGGAAGAGGGAAAATGATGGAAGGGGTAAATCTAACTAACATATATTGTAAGCATATATGTAAATATCAAAATGTATCCTCCTGTACAACTATTAAATATTAATTAAAAAAGGAGAAGAGTTGCTCTTTATCAAAATTGTTTTTAAGCATCCATGCCTCTAAGTTATATTAAATAGCAGATATAAAAATGCACAGTATTGTTTCTGATACATGCTAAGTCCTTCATACTTCCCCTCTCTTGGGAGCACATCAGAGCTTGGACAGTCCCTGTGGCCAGTCAGGAACTTCCTTTCCTGGGGAGGGAAAAAGGTTATGAACCCCAGTATTCCTATATTCTTCTGGGTGGATCAAAAGCAAAGCTCATATAAAGTTGGCAAAAGAAAACTCGAAATACAGCTACAAATCTGGATTAATTCTCCTTAGAATCACTGTCAGCAATCCTGCAATTCGCTTGAGGACATAACCTTCATTGCTCTTTGCCATCATGCACTCTGGGGTCAGGGCTTGGGTGGAGTAAGGAAGGAGGCAGTGACTTTGAAGCTTTTTGCCATTATTGTGAGCAGGAAGTGAAGTATTAAGGATGTTATTCAAGAATTCTCTCTCTGGGTCACCATAGCTTCCTGGATTCCTGTGTATCCTCTGTACTATGCTCTTTCTCCCTTTCTGGGAGTCGCTGAACCCATTCAGTTGAGCAAGTTGATTATCTCAGCTGGTTAGGTTATTGAGCTCAGGGCATCAAGCCCACAGGTTCAATTTCCATATAAGCCAGTTAACTCAGTACACAGAACAATCTATCCAAGCCCTCCGATTGCCTCATTGACCCTCACCAGCTGGCTTGAAAATATGTGCTGTGCAGAGTCTGGAACATGGATGACTAAACAACAAGCCCATCCCCAGTACTGCAGAATTCCCCTTAGAGGAGGACTTCAGACATGAGAAACCGCTCATTAGATTCTGGAACTGTTCATTAATTTGGCAGTACTTTCACTTCAAGACCTGGTGTTTATCTTGAAGTAATTTATGAGTGACTGAGGATTTTGTATTTTTGTAAAAATTGGTTGTTCATAGTGTACCAGCCTACTTGATAAATGATTCCTTGCTTCAGTCTGCTGGAATGCATAGTCCACTCGATGAGACATGAGGAGTGAGGCCATGGGCCAGCAGGTGGGGACTTCAGAAGTGGAGTTATTCATTTAAAACCTTCCATGGAGTACCTCCCATGGTCAGACACATTTTAGAGACTGGGTATTTAAATATTCATTATTTTCATGAATGTTTTCATACTTACTGCATGCCAGGCATTGTGCTAGACCCCGAAGGCTCAGCAGAGAATGAGATGTGGGTTCAGGGAAGGGGTTCTTAACCTCTTTTTTTTTTTTATTATTCATATGTGCATACAAGGCTTGGGTCATTTCTCCCCCCTGCCCCCACCCCCTCCCTTACCACCCACTCCGCCCCCTCCCTCTCCCCCCCACCCCCTTAATACCCAGCAGAAACTATTTTGCCCTTTTTTCTAATTTTGTTGTAGAGAGAGTATAAGCAATAATAGGAAGGAACAAGGGTTTTTGCTGGTTGAGATAAGGATAGCTATACAGGGCATTGACTCACATTGATTTCCTGTGCGTGGGTGTTACCTTCTAGGTTAATTCTTTTTGATCTGACCTTTTCTCTAGCTCCTGGTCCCCTTTTCCTATTGGCCTCAGTTGCTTTTAAGGTATCTGCTTTAGTTTCTCTATGTTAAGGGCAACAAATGTTACCTAATTTTTTAGGTGTCTTACCTATCCTCATCCCTCCCTTGTGTGCTCTCGCTTTATCATGTGCTCAAAGTCCAATCCCATTGTTGTGTTTGCCCTTGATCTAATGTCCACATATGAGGGAGAACATACGATTTTTGGTCTTTTGGGCCAGGCTAACCTCACTCAGAATGATGTTCTCCAATTCCATCCATTTACCAGCGAATGATAACATTTCATTCTTCTTCATGGCTGCATAAAATTCCATTGTGTATAGATACCACATTTTCTTAATCCATTTGTCGGTGGTGGGGCATCTTGGCTGTTTCCATAACTTGGCTATTGTGAATAGTGCCGCAATAAACATGGGTGTGCAAGTGCCTCTGGAGTAACCTGTGTCACAGTCTCTTGGGTATATCCCCAAGAGTGGTATTGCTGGATCAAATGGTAGATCAATGTCTAGCTTCTTAACCTCTTTTATACCATGGACACCTATAGCAATCTGATGAAGCCCATGGAAGCCTTGTCAGAGGTATCCAATAAAGCACACAAGGTTAGGAAGGGAGCTAGCTATAATATAATACAATCATCAAAATATTAAATAAATACATCAGTGCTGAGTATTGAACATGTAAACCACGGTCCATGCTTGGTCACAGCTCCTTCTCAGGGAAACTGCCCCAATACCAGGTCTTGCTGCTGCGCTGGTCCTAGCCATGTGCCTTTATCCTCCCAGGCACAGCTGGAAAGCATCAAATCTACTGGCTGTCCTTCCACTTTTATGGAACTGAGATGCTGTCATCAATTAGAAAAGAATTGGCAATGGTAGGGAACTGAGGATGTAGAAAAGTAAAAGTGGACATGATAAGCTAAGGGGTGGGGTGGGGGATCTACTTGAGACAGACAGACAAGGAAAACTACTTCTGTAAGGAGGTACTATTTGAACAGAGATTTGAAGAACATAAGACAACCATGGGCAAATCCAAAGCAATGCATTCCAGAGAGGTGGGTGAAACAGGAGCAATAGGAGGAAGAGGGAGAGTGGTATGAGTAAGACTGAAGATAAGACAGGACTGCAGATTAAAAACTATGTATTGAGGCTGGACCTGGTGATTCATACCTGCAATGCCAGCTACCCAGGAAGCAGAGTTTGGGTGGATCTCAATTTAACACCAGCTCAAGCAAAAAAGTTGGAGACTCCATCTCAACCAACAAGTAAATATGGAGGTACCTGCCTGTTATCCCAGCTATGGAGAAAGCAAAAAATTGGAGGGTCATGGTCCAGGTCAGCCCTGGAAAAATGATCCTATTTGAAAAATAACTAAAGCTAAAAAAAGAAAGGCTGGAATGTGTGGCTCAGTGGTAGAACACCTGCCTAGAGCGCCTGAAACTCTGAGTTCAACCCCCAGATTCACCACCAAGCCCATGTATTGAATGTCCACAATGCACCAAGTTCTATGCCGGAGCCAGAGATGTAGCAGTGAAGAAAGTAGACAAAGAGCCAGGCACAGTGTCTCAAGCCTATAATCATAGCTACTTGTTAGGGGAAGATCAAGAGGATCACCGCTCAAGGCCAGTCAGGCTAAAAAAAAAAAAGCTTATGAAATCTCATTTCAACAAATGGCTGTGTGTGGTGGCATCTGTCTGTCATCCTAGCCACAAGGGGAAGCACTAGGAAGATCATCCAGGTCAGCCTGGGCATAAAGTGAGATCCTATCTTGAAAATAACCAATACAAAAGTGGTAGAACACCTGCCTAGCATGCACTAGGCCCTGAGTTCAAAAATTTCTGTCTTCTTGGAGCTTATTCTTTAGAGTAGACCAGGTCAGAATTTGCCTTGTGAGTCATGATAAAAGGTTTAGACTTTAATCTGAAGGCCACAGAGAATCTTTGAAGTGCTCAAACCTGGGAAGTGATCTAATTGGACTTGCTTTTTAGAAATATCAACTTGGACAGTAGTGCAGAGAATGCTTGGGCCAGGGTGGTCAGGAAGCAAGGAGCTGTAAAAGAAGCTGGGGCAAAAAAGATGATTGATGCTGTTCTGAATTTAGGTAGTGCACCAGGCTGGAAGTGAAGGGAGAGACTCCAGAGATATTGAGAAGGTATAGTGGACAAGGTCAGATCATGGACAGGAGAAAGATCTAGAAGGATGCAGTGCAGTGTGTGGTCAGGCTTCTGGCTTCAAGAATTGAGTTTTGGGGGCAGGGGTGTAGCTCAGTGGCAGGGTGCTTGCCTAGCATGCTCATAGCCTCAGTTTGATCTCCAGCACCAGAGAGAGAGAGAGAGAGAGAGAGAGAGAGAGAGAGACAGAGAGACAGAGAGACAGAGAGAATATCCAGTGGATGCTTTTGCCATTATTTGTTGGTTAAATCAGGAGGAAGAGGAGATCTTGGAGAATAATTAAATTGTTGGTGAAGTTTATATATTGAGAAGACAAACAGAATAAAACCAGCCTATCAGTCAAAATCAGTCAGGATAAAATGAATTATGTTGTATTAAAAAACAACCACCAGAATAGTGGTTTAATACAGTACTGATTTATTTTTTCTCATGCTACATGTCTAAAGCAGAGGGGGTGGAGTAGGGCGTTTTTCTCTGTAGTCAGTGGACTGAGGCCAGCAGAGGTTCCCTCTTGGCATGTACTTCTATCAAGACAGAGTTAAAAAACACACAAAAAACAAAAGCAATCATATGCCTAGCTCTTACATATTAAATAGAACCCATGGAGGATTTCTGTGGCTTCTCTAAGTTTCAGCTTCAAATGGATTTGTTTTGAAAATAAAATTTGAGTCCATTAACCCATTTCAGAATTATCTAAAGGTGAAATGATTACATTGGCTAAGACAAGTTACAAGAACATGCCTAACATCAGAAAGTGGGAAGTGCAGTCATTTTTTGTGCTGAGGAGGGAGATTTCTTGTTCTTCTTATTGGACCCCTTCAGGAAGTATGCAATTTCAGTTTGTCCTTTATTGATAAGCTGTTTTGGTAGCTCGATTAGGGTGATGTCTGCTAAATTTCTCCACTGTAAAATTCTTTTCCCCTTTGGAGTAATAAACATATTATAGCAAGCTTCTTTGAAACTATGTAAGCCTCCCACTCCTCATCAAACTTTAATCAATTTCTGAACACACTCATGGTTTCCTATTTATCCAATGGGTTATCTTTCATAATTACCATTTTTTACTTTGATTCTCAGATTTGGCCAGTGGAGACTTCTCAGTTGGGCTTTTGTGGCCCTTTGCCATGTCCCCAGCATTCTTTGAGCACTTCTTGTCTCTGGCTGCAGGTTCATCTTATACTTTCCTTGCTCCAGCCCTAGCTGTGGAACCAGACATTTCTCCAAGGAGTGCTGATTTTTCCAAGGAGAATGGGATTTAAAGTAAAAACCAGAGTGCTTGGGGTGCTGTTTCTCCTGGATTGTTGCTGCTCCCAGACCCTCTCCATGGCCAGAGTTACAGCATGTATGTATATATGTACAGAGACACAGACACATATATGCATATGCATTTACACCTGTATTACTCTATTCTCTGTTGCTAATGGCACAATCCCACAGATTCACCAATCTGTAAGTGGTACAGGAAAGAGGTTTATTTTGGGTCATGGTTCTGGCTCAAGGTTGAAGGGCTGCATTTGGTGATGGTCATCTTGCTGGTAGAGTCCCAAAGAGCTGCAGTGTACCACATGGCAAAGGATAAGGAATGTACATGTGTGTTTACTTTCTCTTCCTCCTTCTTGTTTTGGCAGTACGGGGTTTGGTGTTGTTTGACCTCACAACTTCATGCTTGTTATGCAGGTGCTTACCACTTGAGGCACACCCTTAGCCCTTCTCTTCATCTTCTTATAAAGCTATCAGTATCTGATCATAGGGGCTCCATTCTGATGACTTTAATCCAGATCATCTCCCCAAAGCCCCACCTCTTAAACATTGTAGTTGGGTTAAGTTTCTATCCTTAATACCTCACAAGGGGATTATACTAAAATCAGGTACCGCGGTCTCTCACCTGGCTTCCTTAGCTCTTGTGAAGGTAGTTCTGTGTGTGGCTAGCTGTTCATGTTGGTGTATCACTGGGGGATTTACTCAGCCACTGTCTTGTTCTGTTCTCCTCTACAATATGGATTAAGTTTCAATATATGAGGGACATATTTATATGTTTAAACCATATTTAAACAGTAGCTGCAGCTATACTTGAATTTGTATATACCTACTATGCACATTCAAATGCACGAATTTATATTGATGCCTTCAATTCTAATTCAAAATCTCAAAGTATATTCTGGTTTTCGCTCTTTTAATATTCATAAATCTTTTCTACTTGTTGAGAAGTTGGTTTTCTTATCCTAATATATTTATTTCATCAGCCCTAACCCACATGTAGCAAAACTCCCTTGATCAGGTGCAACCCTCTTCCTTGCATCAGAGCCCACTCATCTTTGACCTCCATGCTGGTGGCTCCCCCATGCCCTGCAGTCACTGTGTGGTTACTCTCCTTGCTCTGCTTGGTCTCCAACACCCACCTCCTGCATGCACCTTGCATCTTGACTTCCTCCTTGATTTTTTTTATGCTCTGACTTCCAACTTCAGGTTAATGAGGACATTGCATCAGCAAAGACTTCAGCAAGGTAACATTCCTGTGTACTACCAGGTTATCTACTTGGGGCCCATTTTTTACAGGCTGATACCAAGAATGGATTTCAGCCAACTAGGAGTTGGAATTCCAACTTTTCTTTTCCCAGTTCTTTTTTTTCAAGTCCCTGGCATAAATAGCCACTAATGGAATCCATAGAGGATTTCTGTAGTTTCTCTTTTTCAGTTTCAGCCCCAAATGGATTTATTTTGGAAAGTAAATATAAGTCCATTTACCCATTTCAGAGTTATCTAAGAGTAACACAAAATACTATTTTTCTAGCAGCTCAGAAGTTTTTCAAATGCTTTTTGTCTTCAGATTACTCAAAAGCAGCTTTGTTTGGAAATTTCAAACTTGGCATCCTTGGTACATAACCCTGAGTGAGGAATGTGTGCTTTGCCTTGTTTGAAGAAATTTGGTTTTAAAATAACAAAGTTATGGATGTTTAAAAAATACTGCACTGAGCAGACATGGGTTAGTTTCCTTTGCCTTTGAAACATGCTCTAGATTGTGAAGTTGGTAATTTTCATGAGTGAGGGAATTTAATGGCATATATTTAACTGATGCAAATGTGAGATCATTTTATAAGTGCCATGAGAATCTAGTAGAGGCATCTTTGCAGTTTTCACTCAGCAAATTCATTTGGTCTCCAAATAATTCAGACTTCTTGGTCATAGCACCTATGTACATATCAGGTGCCCAATAATTATTGAGCTGATGGGAATTAAACATGCTTGTTCTTATTTGGCTACATACTTTCCCTTCAGGTACAAATTTCTAACTGCTCTAGGAGAGGATGGTAAATTATGGTAACTTGCCACCATCTTTTAAAAAATTTTATTAGCATATAATAGTTGTATAGGGGGATACATTGTGATATTTACATATGTGATTACGATATGTCTTAGATTTACCCTCTCCACCATGTTCTCCCTCTGCCCCCCCACTCTCTTCTTAGAACAATTTCAACAGATTTCATTCTTCTGTTTTCATATGTGAATACAAATTATGTCTACCATATTCACCCTCATTCATCCTTTCCTTATGCTCACCCTCTCCTACCACTAGTTTTTTAAAAAAGCCTGAAGACTGAGAATGGGTTTTAAATTTTAATTGTCCCATAAAAATAAAAAGACTGAAATTTCATAAAATGTGAAAATTAAATAAAATTCAAATCTCACTGTCCATCAGTACAGTTTTTATCAGAACATAGCCATGCTCATTTATTCCCTGTTGTCTAAGTTTGCTTGCACATGAGAGCAGCAGGGTTGAATAGTTGTGACAGAGACCCTATGACCGGCTACAACTAAAACAATTACTATATAGCTACTTACAGAAAGTTTTCTGACCCTCTATCTAGGAGAAAGAACAGACTGTTCATTTTTATGATCATTTGCTATAAAAGGTAGCACTTGAAAATTTAGTTCTTATGATATACTAGTACATACAAGCTTGGAACGAAAACATTTGTTGAATGGGTGAATGATTTTACTTAACCTTCATTCAGTATCTGTTATGTACCAAGCTCAGATGCAATTACATTAAACTAGGAGGTGTAAAAGAGCACCAAGAGGCATTTCTAACTAAGACACATACAGAACTGGCAGAATGGCTCAAGTGTAGTGCAAGTCCCAGGCTCTGAGTTCAAACTCAGTACTGCAAAAAAAAAAAAAAGCACATATGAAGAAACTTGCAGCAGGAAAGACAGAAGTACTAACCTAGTGTAATCCAAAAATTCAAATCCAAAAGCCTATGATTTGAACTCCACAAGGTACCTTCCTTCCTTCCTTTCCTTCCCCTTCCCTTCCCTCCTTTCTTTTCCATTTTGTAGTGCTGGGTTTTGAACCCAGATTCTCATTCATGCTAGGCAAGCACTCTGCAACTGAGCTACATCCCTAGCCCTTGGCTTCCCTAACACTGCTGACTGCCACTGCCCAGAGTTGCTCCCTCCAGACTCTACCTTCTCTCCACAGCCCTCTCTATCCAGGCTTCTTCACTTTCCTCTTTCATACTGATAACTTCTGTCTTAGGAATGCAAGGTTCCTTTTGGCAGAAGGAGCCAGTAATTCAGCGTGTGGTTGGTACAGGAATCCCAGCTTTCAGTGAGAAGGGGAACTTTATCTTCATTACAATGGAATCCCTAGTACCTAGTTGCTCTGCTGATATCCTGTTCACCCCAGTGGTAAAGGAAGGATCCATCTCCACAAGGACTATGAGACAGTCGTACCCATGACACTGGATCCTAGGCAGGTAAGACTGAGAGCAGTTTATCAGTCACACATGTTCATTCTGGAGGTGGAGGACGCTGCATGCCAGGCAGAGCCACATGAGATTGCACTAAGGAGCAGCAAACCAACCGGCTAGGAGAGGCAGGCTTTGTAGTGACAAGAAAGTAAGGTGTACCATGAGGTCATCCTTGTGTGAGGATGTGATTGGCTTTTTGAATAACTCAGTGACTGGCATGGTTGAAACACTTTAGGTTGAGGACTGGGTGGGGTGAACATGACCTGGCTGATGAGGAATTAGTGGACTGAGGATCCTTTCCTATTGAAAGGAGTCCTATTGAGGCAGGTTAGGATTAGGGAAAGTTTGGAACTGGGACCCCCTTCCTGACACTCGTTAAGAGCTTCATTATAATTAGAAAGAATGGGAACTTCCTCCCTCATGGATTGGGCACCTGAGAATTAACACAGGTGTATACAGGAGTCATTCCCAGCTCCTCCCCATGGCTCTAAGGTCATTGGATCCAGGTAATGACATGTGATCTCTCCCTACCTTACAAATTTAAGGTAGTATAAAAACAAACCAAAATAAAATATGGCCCTTTTATTATTATTTTTTTTTCTCTTTCCACAGGCATGGAGCACCATTCTCCCAGTAGAGCAGGTAATCTCTTTCCCCTTTCCTACAATAAAACTCTTCTTTCTCATAACACCCACGTGTCCTGCTTGGATTCTTCCATGCCAGGGCACAAGGACTGAGATCTTCTGAGAGACACTTTCCGTCTTTAACAATATTTGGTGGAAGCAGGAAAACTCATGGCCAGTTCTTTACGGACCAATGAAGCTCAAAGACGTTAAGGTAGTCCTTGGAAATTTAGGTCTTAAAATACACAAGCACAAAGCTTGGAATATTAAATATTTATTGAATGGATGAATGATTTTACTTACCCTTCATTCAGTATCTTTTATGCGCCAGGCTCTTTGTTAGCTTCTGTGGACAAACAGAAGACTGAGATGTAATTACGTTTACATGACTGGATACTATTCAGTTACAGAAAAGAGTGATAAATGGTCTGATGGATGTATGTCCCAGGACTGGTCAGAGTGATGATGATGGGCTGGCATATAGGTAGGACAGAAACAGAAAGAGGGACTTTCATTGATTTGTTCTAGCCTTTTGTCCTCATCCAATCATCATTCACTCACCCATCCATCCATCCAGCCAGCCAGCCAGCACTTACTGAGGTTCTATCACGTGCTAGGCTAGGTAATTGAGTTTTTGTTGTTTTTAATCTAATCTAGGAGACAAACTGTGATGAAGGATAGGAGACTGATTGGAACTAGCATAGGAACATGGGCTCACTAGTGTGGCCTACATAGTCTGCAAAAATGTGAAGGTAGCATGTGTTCTCACATGGGTGTGGTGAGTTAGGACACCTTGGAGGGGCATTTGGAGTTCAGGGAAGTGATGGACATGGATTGGCAGAAAGAGCGGTGAGGAAATCCAGGCATGAGTCATGCTCTGGTTGATTTCCTTGTTGAATAGATTTCTCACAGGGACGAGTCATCTCCCTTCCAACAACTTTTCTCTGTTGGATTAGAACAGCTGTAGACCACACCATGCCTCTGTTTATGACTGTTATAAGTCTATCTTTGCAGCTGAATTTTAGGCAGAACCTCTTAGGATCCAGAGCCTGGTCATAACCATAAAATGTAAGCAGTAAGTAGAAACTACAACTTTTGGCTATCTTGGGTCAACTTATTTTTGTATCTAGTCCTCATTTTCTCTGTGTGGTGGGAATTTGGATATATATTAATTTATCAAGCATATTGAGCAAGTGCCAATCATACAACATAGGGGCAGGGCCAAAGTAAAACAACATCTGGGTGCAGTGGCTTATGTCTGTAATCTTAGCTGCTCAGGAGGCAAGCTTGAGAGGATAGTGGTTTGAGGCAAAACAAGGAAAGAGGTTACCAAGACTCAATCTCAATCAATAAAACCTGGTTACGGTGGCATGTGCCCATCATGCCAACTACATGGGAACATAAATAGAAGGATCATGGTTTGGGCTGGTCCTGGGCAAAAAAAAATGAGATCTTATTAAAAAAAGTAACTAAAGCAAGCAAACAAACAAAAAAAGCTAGGGGCATGGTTCAAGTGGTTTAGCATCTGACTAGCAAGTGCGAGGCCCTGAGTTCAAACCCCAGTACTGCCAATTCCTTCTCCTAACCCAACAACAATAATAACAATAAACATCCCTGCCTTTGTATAACTGGCAATTTAATAAAATTCACTGCAATGAAGTGTAAGACATTGACTGTCAATCACAGAACTCTAGAATTGAGTTTTGATTCCACTAGATATTAGTCTTTGGAAAAAGTAGATTAACCGGTTTGTGGTTTTCTAATATGGGAATAATAGTATAGCTACTTCACAGTGTTAATGTGAGAACTAAATATTATAAGAAATTAAAGCAGGGTCTGCACATAGCAGTCAATAAATAGTCATTATGATTATTATTATTGTGACAGAGATGTTCAGTGTGCAACCAGAACACAAAGGATGAACACCTAACAGGAAGAAAAGGATTGATGGAAGGTTTCCTAGAAGCAGTGACACTTGAATCTAGACAGAAGAGTAATGATAATAGCTAGAATGTACCACAGTTGCTGTTCTGAGACTATAACATGGATAATCTCTTCCAATTCTTACAACAACCCTCTGGAATATGTGATAATATTATTTCAATTTTATAGAGGAAAGACAAGTGGGACTTAACCAGGCAGAGAAGGGGACTTTGGGGAAGGCATTTTGGACAGTGGTAGAATTGAAATGGTTTAGGAATATTAAAGTACAGCAGATTAATGGAACTGAACACAGTGCAATAAGGCTGGAACAAGAAGGATGTGAGATGGAGCTGGAGTAACAGGCAGGTCAGACTATTGCTGTCATGTGGAAGATTTATTGGACTCCCAACTGAATATGGTCCAGTGCTGTCTCCCACAAAGCTCTGGCCATCCATTTCCCATGTACTGATGGGAAGCAGATGTCACGGGACTCTTCTTCACTGGAATACGTGTTCTTCATTTATTAAAACACAACAGAAGGTTCTTGGGAATTAATTGAAGAAACCATTCCAGAAAAGGCTGGACCAAGAAATAGATGCCTGACTGCTAGTGTCTCTTTTTTACATTATCCAGTTAAATCTAAAAGTTAACCCTACATAAAAATAAGCTCAAGTCCAGCCTCAGAAAAACATGCACAAAAGTGGCTCTGTCTTGACCGTGACTTCCTCTGAAGATCACCCTCTTCCTAGGCTTTGTTTTGTTTTCTTTTTATTTTTTCCAGTTACTTGACCCAAATCAGCGAAGTACTGACCTAACTTCCCCCCAACTCTCCTAGGAGATGTAAACAAGCACCAAAAGGCATTTTTACCTAAGACACATTCAAGGAATGTTCAAAAGGAAAACCAGTAAAAGCACTAAACCAATAGAGAAATGAAACACAGAAGGCCAAATGATTTAGGGTCAGTGCTGGAAAGATGTTGGAACCTTGTAACTCAGGAATTCTAAAGCCACCAGACCAAGTCGCAACACATTTAAAGATTGTTGAGCTGGCTTGGCTGACATTGCAACTCATGCTCTCCTGTTTGTGTTGCAAGAAAGACAGGAAGCTCATTACTACTTCTCTTTGCTCTCTCCCCTGACCAAAGCACCACTGGAGACTTTCATTAATAGCTATAAATCTGCCATTCCAAGGACTTGGGAGATCAGATTTAAATATCATTGCCTTTTTACTGCTCCTCCATCTCCCTGTTTATAATGTCATTTCTGGGGATAGTACACTAAGTCAGTGACATTTGAGTGTCCTGATCACTCTGACAGTTGATACCAGGATGTTGAAAATATTCAGGGACTTGGAGAAAAGGCAGAAAGGGCAATGTTCAAGTGGAGGAAAGAAAGAATATGAGGTACTCAAATGATGCCTCTTACAATTTTTTCTTTCTTGGAACTGTTGTTCTTAGGAAGGAGAATTCTGGGAATTGCATGTGGTTGATTTTGTTATGAATGTGGAATTTAGGGTTATGTTTTCTCCACCATCTTCTTCACTTCCACCCACCACACCTACTTAGCCTTCTCTTCTTATGGTTCTTAGTTTAATCAATGGCTTTCCAGAGGCCAAAGTTAGACACTTTGGAAGTATCAACAACTTCTCCTTCCCCCTGGCCCAGCTCTTTGGTTATATATCATAGTAGTCCTACTGTTTTATCTTCCATCTCTTTTCCTTACCAGATCCTAACTGCCCTTGCCTTCTGCTAGTTCTTATTTGTGCTAGTCATATGGCTTCTGAACTATTTTCCTTTTCTCTCTCTTACCCTGTGCTCCACCATGCTGAGTAGCATTTGATGACTCTCCATTACCTTGAGAGTGAAGTGAAATCTATTTGATATGACATGTAAGGACCTTTATAATCTGCCTGTGAAGCTAACTTTCACATTCTCTACTGCTTGTTACTAACCAACTCTCAAGTACCTCTCAGTCCCACCTCCCTCTTAGTGACAACATTCTCCTATGGCTCCCAGTGGGATGAATTTGCTTTTGTCCATCTGTGTGTCCTCTGCCTAGAATGCCTATTCTCCAGCCTGGCCACATCTTATACCACCAGGGTCAAATTCAAGATCCATCTCCTCTCTAGTTTCCCTCTTTGTGGACTGACAATGATATATCTATCATAGCATTTATAACATTTTATTATGGTAAATAATTTTTGTCTGATACTCTTATTAAGGAAAGGGATTTTCCATCCAGTGAACTTCTTAACACATTGCAGGTGTTCAACAAATATTTGTTGAATGAATATAGGTATGAATGATTTTTTATTATCATAGATAGTACTGGAATAATTTTTCTTTAGAAGGTATAGTTTTAAATACGATTTCATGTACCCTGTTGGTGTGCTTATCATGAATTCGAATAGATTTTAAGGGAGAAAGGATGGATAGATTGTCTCATTATAGACGTTTTTGTCACCTATGGTCATCAGCCAGTTTAGCATCTTGATAAGTAAAATGTTATACTTTGGTGTCATGAAAAGTGAACTATCATTGTTCTTTAACTGGTAGTAATGCAGAAGCTTAGGAAGCTTGTGTATTGTCAAAAATCACACTATTGTCACCCAGGAATCAGAACCAGATGTCGGAGGTCTGATTTGGATGCCCATGGCAGGTGGGGGAGAAGACAATGGATTGGCTGCCCTCAGAACATAAAACAATTATCTGGGCTCAGTGCTAACGTGAACAGTAGGTAATTTGGAGTTGCTAAGTCTCTGGTGAAGATGGGTCAAAATAAACAGGTTTTGGTGTGGGAGCCCAAAGGGGTACATGCCAGGGATCGGGTGGGACTTACTCTCAATTGAAGATGAGACTGTCCAAAATCCAGAGCTCGACTCAGAATTGAGCCCAGATAGTTCAAGAAGATTCTCTTCATAAGAGAATCTATGTATGTATATATATATATATATATATATATATATGATTCCATTAAAAATTTGCTGAGAATACTTCCATAGCTCCTGAATTATTGGAAGGAGAATGAATCAGGCAGAGAATGAAAAATACTCATGGTCTTTTATTTAACTGATTGTGTGATAACTCAAAAAGCTCAGCCTCGTCAAGGTTGTCATCTGTTTCTTGGTGAATGCTTTTTATTTCTTTAAAAAAAAATCCTAGTATATTGGAATTGGAGAATATCATTCTGAGTGAGGTTAGCCTGGCCCAAAAGACCAAAAATCGTATGTTCTCCCTCATATGTGGACATTAGATCAAGGGAAAACACAACAAGGGGATTGGACTTTGATCACATGATAAAGGGAGAGCACACAGGGAGGGGTGAGGATAGGTAAAAAAAAAAAAGAAATCCTAGTATTGAAAGCTCTTTGTGCACAGGGATGGTGTGTTTTAGTTTTCCTTACATCATCATTGTGGAAGGCAAAGAACTCAGTGCTTTGTGGGTTCAATCAACATAGAGTCCTGCTCCATGGAGTCTTCAAGACAGCTGCAGAGACAGGAATCAGTGGTGACCTAGAGAAAGCTGGTGGGGACAGAGAATGAGCAGACTTTGCATGTGACACTTTTTGAAATGATTTTAAATTATTTTTAATTTTTATTTGCATGAATTAATTATAGAAAGGGGTTTCATTGTGATATTTTCACACATGAACATAAGTATTTTGATTAAATTCACTCCCTCTATTACTCTTTCTTATCCCCTTTTAATAGTTTTTAGTAGGTTTTATTATACTATTTTCATATATATGTATGTAAATAATGTACTTCAATCACATTCACCCTGTCACCGTCTGCTTTTCCCCTTTTATAATCATGTCATATTATTATTATAGTAGTAGTATTTTTTATGCCTAGATTCTCACATGAGAGAAAACAACTTGTCTTTCTGAGTTTCATTTATCTCGCTCAACACAATGATCTCCAGTTCCATCCATTTTTCTTCAATCATGGTTCCATTATGCATATGAACTACATTTTCTTTACCCATTCATTGGTTATTGGGCACCCTAGATTATTGGGCAATCATTTCATACTTGGTTCTTGTGAATAGTGCTGCAATAAACATTGGTTTGCAATTATCTCTATTGTACGTTGACTTACATTTCTTCAGATATATACCCAAGAGTAGTATATCAGGGTCATATGGTAGTTGAGTTTCAGTTTTTTGAGGAACCGCCATACTGATTTCCATAGTGGCTGCACTCATTTACATTCCCATCAACAGTGTATAAGGGTTCATAAGGCTGGGTTGTATTTGCATACACCCCTAGGCTCCTGCCTTTCTTTAAAACTGTAGACCACCCCTTTTGCCTCAGCATCTTTTCTGGACAAGGAAAGAGAAGCATGGCACCCCAGATTCTGGCTTGAAGGCTTGACCCTGGTTCTGACCTGTGCACTTTGAGTCACCTTACTCTGCTTCAAGACTTGGGAGCCTAACTGGTCCTAGCTGCACGCTCATTTGCCCCTTTCTTCTTTTCTACCCGTGAAGATGTTTTTGAGCCTGTCTACGTTCTTCTGGTTTTGCTTTCTATATTTTGTCCCTCATTGTTTTGTAGTTGCGGTAGAGGGGTGCACCTAAATTTACTCACAAAGTTATCTAGCCTATAAACTCCCAAGAAGAAGGAATTTATTTTCTTTTTGTATTCCCCACTGTATAACAGGGTGCATGGCCTGTAGTAGATGTTTAATTAATATTGTAGAGTGAACTAACAGTGGAGCGATTTGGCTGTGTCAGTAGTTTATTCTCTGGATCTTGGATTATGTTGGGCAGGTTGACAAAACACAAACGTGTGCGTGTGCACACACACAGAGACATAGAGACAGAGAGACAGAGAGAGAGACAGACACAGAGAGAGAGATGTTAGGGAAGGATCAGAAGGTAGTCATATGGAGACCTTCAAACTTTTGATTATGGCTTTCAGAATTTTAGATTGGCAAAGGTTGGTGATTATCAAGAACACAGAAAAGTAATTTATGAATTTAATGGCAGAATCAGTTAGGTGATCTCTCTACCAAAATCTATGGGTCTATGAGTTTATAGGGTAATTGGATAAAAAGAGGATCACTAGAGTTTGTCAAACAGAGAGGGCATTGTGTCTTCCTATATACTCTCCTGGACCAACTTCTGTTGGAAGAGAGAGTTTTACACCTTCAAAAAAGGCTTATGTTCTTTACACCTAGCTTTCTTGGACTTGGCCTGAGTTGGCATGTCAGGTGTCCTCCTAAGTGAAGGACAATGAAGCCTTTTGGAATGGACCCATTTTCCTTCCAGGTACTGCCCTGGCACTGTACTGACATGGTCCACAGGAGCCTATATTGAGAAAGAGCCAGCCGTCATCTGTAGGGAGGCCTGCAAACTTTTGGTTTCACTCAATTGAAAATAAATACACAGACCTCCCTGAAAGAGCAGATGAGACTTTCCAGATTCAGGGAGCCTCCTGTTCTTGGCTTGCTAGGGCACAGTCTATTTTGTCATTTGCTTGGGTGACCTAATGCTTATAAAATTGTCCATTCCTTTATCTGTTTCCATGCTGATGAAGCATCCATTCCTCTGAGAATTTAATACCAGAAAAGCTCTTCCTCTAGGGAAAATGGACTCAGGGCTTACACATTTGCTAGGCAGACAGTCTATCACTTGAGCCATGCCCCCTAGTCCCAAGTAATGTTATCTCTTGAAGGCCCATGATGAGCAAGGGGCTTTATACATCTTCAGTAAAGAGATTATTCTCTCCATTTTCCACACACAGATCTGAGGCCCAGAAGCATTTAAATCTTCAGCCTTAGGTCACACAGTACCTAGCAGACCTGGGATTTCACCCCTGGTCCATCAGACCCCAAAGCCCAGGCATTCTTCACATGTCATAGCTGCCAGCCTCTTGTTGAGGAGCACTCTGCCTTTCCTCATTTTGCCTTGGCTGCAAGGAAACTTTGGCCTAATTTAATGCTTATGGGCAGCAATCATTTTCTCAATAGCTCTTGTTTAATTCTCTGCTTTTATTCTAGATTAGTTTTCATCTCTCTGATTTTGTTTGTAATATTTGCTGACTGTATGTTTGGAGCTTTTATTGTAATCTGCCTCAAATTCCCTTACTTTTTGGGAGAATCTTTGGGTTTAATAAAAAGAAGACTAATGAGTCTAAACTTCAGTTCTTTATTTAGCATTAATAAGCTTCATTGCTGCTATTGATTTTTACTTGGGGATTGATTCATTTGCCAGGTGCTGCCTCCTATTGCATGTGAATTTCCAGATAGCCAGACATCAGAACCTTAGACCAAATCCTTCTCTTTCTCTCCTTGAAAGTAGGCCAGGCCTTTGACATTCATTGTGAATGTTGCAGATTATTTTCTGACTAGTCTTCCTGCCTCTAGTCCCTCTTTGTAAAGTGCCTATCTGATGGATTTATTCTACTTCGTGTTATTCATGATGACGTGACCAACAGACCAAGATCAACTATCTTAGTAGCACACAGAGTCATCTGAAATCTTGCCCCTGCTCACCACACCCCCCTAGCCTTCCAATCCAGTCCCACAGGGCTCTGATAGTATTAAGAACTTCATGGTATAGTTCCCTGAGAATGCCGGCTTTCTCACTTTTCAAGTTTTCCTTTGGTTTGCTAGTCACCAGCCCTAAACTCACTAGCTCAAATGCTTCTAATTGTGAAGCTTTCTTTGTGCACTGTCTGCCTCAAATATACTTAACCAATGTATTTTATGTTCATTTTAGTTATAACACTGTGTCTGTTATTCTAGCCATCCTCTAGAAAAGCCACAATTGGCACTTATTTATGCATTTTATTTCTCCATGAGTTTGTGGACTCCTTACAGTTTGGGAGCAATGTGGAATAATGTAGAAGCTGTAAACTGGTGGCCAAGAAGCTAGGTATGGTCCCCATAATGCATTTGATATACTTTCTATAGCATTCACACATTTTTAAAAATTTGTTGTCAACTTTGGAAATCTAATAGATTGCATATGGAAACTAAAGCTCAGGCTTTTCTTTAAAAATCAGATCAGCATCACGGGGATTCAATTCCTGAATAATGACTGCCAGTCACAGCAGGGCAACTGCTCTCAGGTTCATTTTTTTGTGATCATGGTATCTCCCCTGCCAGGTAAGTATCAGGTTTGTTTCTTGGATTAAGATTCTATGTCTGATACACTGGAGGCATTGGAGTTTGAAAATCCTACAGCTATAGAGTATGTGTTCTGGAATTGACCTGGGTTCTAATTCCAGCTTTTTCATTTATTGGTTGTATTAACTTGGGCAAAAGTCTTAATCTCTCTGAACTTGAGTTTATTCAGTCACAAAAAGTGGACAATAGTAGAAAGTATCTAAAAGAATTTGGGATGTTTAAATGGGAAAATAAGCACAGAACACTTAACTTATAGTAAGTGCTGAGTGTTAACTGCTGTTTTCCACATTGCTAATATTGTCTGTGCTTTGGCCAAGAATCAGTCAATGGTTAGGAATCTTATTTTCCCCAACTATACTGTGCATCCATTATCTCTTTTTTTCTTTCTACCTTCCTCCTTTTCTTTCTTCCTTCTTCCTTTCTCTCTCTTCCCTCCTCAATCTCTCTTTTCTTTTTCTTTTTGTTTATATTTTTGACAGGTTTTGCCCTGTAGCAAAGGCTAGACTGGAAATCTCAATGAGCTCAGGCTGCCTAGAATTCATGAGCCTCCTGCCTCAGGTTCTCAAGTGCTGGTATTATAGGCTTGTACCACTGTGCCCTTCTTAAGGCCAGGATTGTTCTTTTTATAGGCAATAGGCAAAAGTTGATATGTGGTCCCCTTGTACTATGAGGTTAAGCAGTCAATAAGGTTTAAGAAGCAATCAAGGAGGGTTTGCAGAATGGCTTGAGTGGTAGAACAGCTGCCTAGCAAGTTTTAGGCCCTGAGTAAATAATCAAGGAGACCTGTTTCTTTAGAATTCTCTCTACCCCTAAGGCTAGAAGCAGGTATGCAGGTACTCTGTGTTCCATTGCATTCTAGATTAGTGCACAGTGACCTCATAGGGATAACTATTAGATTCCAGTGGAAGGAATCTGGGCCTTGTTCTCTATATCTTATACTGTGTTTGTGTGCATTGTGTCAGAGCAGGGGCTGTCTAAGCCAATAGGATGCCAGGAACATTAAAAATGGCAATCTGTGTTTTAACAATGGAGCTTGATCAAAAGTTGCTTGGTATTTCAGTACCTGAGTAGTAAAGGCAGCAAAAGAAGCTGGGAAGAGCTTATATGGGTTTAGAAGTGTTCACCTCTGAATGAAGACTGACTTTCTTAATGGACAGATGAGAACAGTAGTTTAAAATGCAATAGAATCAACTCAAATCAAATAGAATAGAATATCAAATTTTTCAAGGGGAGCAGAGCAGTAGAGGTTCCCTAGCAGTGATGATATTCACAATCTGGTAGTATTTCTGTCAAATTTATTGTCAACTCTCTTCTTTGCAATAGAATCTCAAGGAGTATAGAGGACAAGTTTTGGCTACTAGGGGGAGCCTGGCAAATGCTTGATAGGGATTCTCACCAAATTGGTTGGAGACAGGGTAGAGCTCTAGTGTCAGGTAGAAAACTGGTATAAAAAAAAAATCAAGAAATGAAAGCAGTAGCCAAGTCTGAGTACAGAAAGAAGAGGGTGAGACAGTGTGATTGGTTGGAAGGGGAGTGGCCAGCAATGAAGAGCCATCCAAGGTATGCTGGCTACTAGTAACACATCAGTGAGCCACACATTCCTGGTCCTCTGTCTGTTTGTTGGCTTACATTCCCTAAATGGCAGTAGAAATCCAGTGGTTAGGAAGTTGTCCCTCAGTCTCTGTGTGGGATTGGTTCCAAGATCCCCAAGAATATCAGAATTCTCAATGCCTAAGTCCTTTATATAAGAATAGCATAGTATTTGTAATCACCTATTCATATCCTTTAGTATACTTTAAAACATCCCTAGGTTACTTATAATGCCTTGTACTTGTAAGTGCTATATAATTGGTTGCTCTATATTAGTTAGGGAATAATAGCAAGGAAAAAGTCTGCATGCATTTGATCCAGTTTCAATTTTCTCTAATGTTTTCTGTCAGTGGTTGGTCAAGTCTAGGGATTCAGGCTGACTGTATTGGTTTAGGAGCTGGGTGGAACTGAACCTTCGTTACCAGCTGCTAAGCATTGGTGACGAGGGAAGGAGCTGACCATCTCAACTTTATATCCTACAAAAGCCACACTTCAAAATGTGAGATTCTCCCACCCTCTCAGGCCCACTAGATCTGTCTTGTCTTTTACTGAGTTCAACCTTTCCTCTGCCTTGCCTTGGGAATGAACTTTCCTGAAGAGAGCCCTGGTCATTGTGCAAAAGGTTGTTTTCCTGACATCCATAGAGACAGGAATAACCTGCTAGCTCACAATCATATCAAGCTCCCCAAATTTCTCGTCCCCAAAGATTGAGAGAAGCCTCATTAAATGGTCAGAATCTTTGATGTTTAAGTAAGCTAATCCATTCGATATGATTTAAAGTCACTCATATCTCAGCAGTGTGAAGATCCCCAACGGGTTTGTGGAATGGAGGGTCCAAGGCTGAAAAGCACTAGGCGAGATGCTGGCTGAGGCTTGTCTTTGGAGTTTTGCCAGTTCCTGTGCTGACACCCTTTTTCCTTGACTTTTCCCCCTTCCCTTCAAGGATGGTGATAGCTATTTAAAGGGTTGCTCCAAAGAGAAGCAATCAAGCCTAAATCAAGTTGGATGTGTTGGTAGAATCAACATCATGCATTTTAGCAGAAATTGAGTGGTAGAATCATTATAAGTTAAATTTGGCTTTTTAAGTTATGAGAGAAATGCTTCAGTGCAGTTTGGGGTCACATCATTTGACCTAGTGTACAACCAGAGTGATATTATAATGAGGCACAGTATTTATTTATTCATTTAGGGCAGTGTTGGGGTTTGAACTTAGGGCCCTATGCTTGCTAGGCAGGTGCTGTACCACTTGAGCCATTCTGCCAGCCAATGAGGTACTTTAGAATGATGGTAATTGTTGGGTAGACTTAGGATCCTGGATCCCATTGCAGAAACACCTTTTGAAGGAATGTATCCAAAAGAGAAATGGATTGTTTTACAGAATGTAAGCATCATGAACAAAACACTTGGAGTGAAGAGACAAAGAAGAGGAATATTTTCAGGGCTTGGGTGCAACACTGAAAGAAAAAAAAAAATCTAAATAAAACCACCCAAACCCAGTAGTTCTGCCATTTAAGTCTGAGCCAAAAGAGCAGACTGGAGATCAATCAGCCTGAAGTCCCTAAGTTCTGAAAGCAGGAGCAAGGCTAAAGTTAGCATGTGTGGCTTCCTACACACAGGGAGTAATCTAAAACAGATATTCTCCAAAGGACACTTCCAATGTTTCCTGGCCTTCAGCCAGACACTTCAAAGCTCCATTATCAGTGAATTGTGGTCCCTCTGTTGGAAAAGTTGGGCGATGCTCTGAGGAAACATCAGCTCCAGTTCAGTTTCCTCTTATTTCAGTGCAAGGAGGTCAGAGGAGCTGAGGGCTGCCTACACTCTGTTGGCTGGCCACATTGCCAACTCTAACTGTGCGCCTTGGATCTGCCCTTCACTTTTGTTATAAGTTAGGATACTATCTGACAGGAAGCAGAGCTTGAAATGGTCGCTGCTGGCTGATTGATGATTCCTTTCCAGAAATCCAACTCTGGTAAAAATCTCTCACCTTCATAATATAGACTGCAGAGAGATTCTGTGTCCTTGACTTTTTGCTCCTGGTTGAGTTGGTCAGTCATCAGCACTGGGTACCCTTGTGGTTGTAGGCATCATATATTAGCAAGCTCACGAACAGGGAATCTTTGAAAAGTCTATTTTGAAAATATGAAGGTATCACATATTTCTGTTTCACAGTTTCTTGAGTTATCTCTTCATTGCTGAGCAACAGTACTTGCCTAATTGGCATGAACTAGGGAATTGAACACACTCAAACCCAATTCCTTCATGTGGGAACCCAAAGTCCTCTCTGAAGTTAAGTGATCTGAAGGTGGCATAAAGATTTGACCTCCTCCACTCAGGCCAGGATCCTGACTCTGGAGCCAGGTTCCAGCTTGTTTCCTAGGATGCTAGGACAACTGGATTCTTGACCTTCAGAAGAATGGAGAGGTTAAGGTGACTAATGGAGACCCCCCAAAATTATTCTGTTTCTGGAATTGATTGATTCTTATTTCAGGGTCCTGAGTGGAGAGAGGAGAGAAATAAAAGATTAAGGGGCACACATAGTGAAGAAAAATTGCTTCAAGCCAGGTACGCATCCTTTCATTCTACATGGGCTTGAGTGACCCCTTGGGGTAAGAAGGAAATGTCCCTGAGTAATTTGGTATTATACTCCATTGTAAACCTTCTGCCAGAGTTTTGAGTTTCTAGTAACTGTGTGATTGGGGCCAGTTTTGGAAGAGTTAAGAAGTTTGTCCTAAATACCCATTTTTCATTTTCTTTCTCTTGAGAGGTTTTAGCTGTTAAAAGTGTGATCTCTCTCAGGGATGCTGGCATCTCATTGGAACACTGTTTGTTGCTTTTAGAAATAAAGAAGGATAGTTTTATGAGGCATAATTGATCGAAGTGAATTACACACACTTAAAGTGTACAGTTTGATACATTTTGACACATGTCTCTATGAAGCCATTACTACTATAAGAATAATGAACATATTCATTACCTCCTAAAAGTTCTATGCCCCTTTGTAATCTCTCCCTCCATCATTTTCTGAATTCTCCCATCACTAGGCAACCACTGATCTGTTTTCTGTCACTATAAATTAGTTTTCATGTTCTAGAATTTTGTATAAATACAATACATACTCTTTTGGTCTGGTTTCTTTCATTCAAAATGATTTTTATTCGATTCATTCATATTGTAACATGAATAAATGCTTCTTTTGTTTTCATTATATCAATATGTCACAAAGTGTTTATGCATCCAACTGTTGATAGACGTTTGGATTATTTCCAGCTTTTGGTCCTTACATTGTATTATGAACATACTAGCTGCTGTGAACATTCTTGTCTAAGTTTTTGTGTGGACATATGGTTTTACTTCTCTTAGGTAAATACCTAGAATTGGAGTGGCTGAATCATTTTGGTGAAGAATTCTTAACTTTTTAAGAAACTGCCAAATTGTTTTCCAAAGTGCTTGAATCATTTTATATTTCTATTAGTTCCTCTACATCCTCACCAACGCTTGATATAGTTGGTCTTTTTAACTTGATTCATTTTAACATGCTAGTAGAAATATTGCATTGTGGTTTTATCTTACATTTACCTATTGACTAATAATGTTGAGCATATTCATGTACTTATTTGCCATTTTTGTACTTTCTTTGGTAAAATTGTTAATTCTTTTACTCATTTTTAAAAAGTTCAGATATTTGCTTTTGTATTGAATTTTGAGATTTCTCTACATATCTTGGATGCAAGTCCTTTATTAACCATACGATGTGTAAATGTTTTAAGTCAGTTGCATATTTTTCATTGTCTACTCAGTTTATTTTAAAAAGTAGATGTTTTAAATTTTGATCCAAATTATATATTTTTTCTTTTATAACTCATGCTTTAGTATTATACGTAAGAAATCATTACCTAACTCAAGGTCACAAAGATTTTCCACTTTGCATTTTCCTAGGCATTTCATAATTTCAGACTTGACATTTGGGTCTATGATCCATTCGAGTTATTTTTTATATAGTGTGAGGTCTAGATCAAAATTTGTTTATAATTTTTGCCTTTGAACATACAATCACTCGTACTATTTTTTGAAAATACTATCCTTTGCCTACTGAATTATTTTTACCCTTTTGTCAAAACTCAGTTGAAAAAATGTACAAAAAAATCAGATTGGTCATATATATTAGAAGTATGTGGAACACTAATCTGTTTCAATGATCTCTGTTCCTGTTGATGCCAATAACACACTGTATCAACCTCTGCAACTTGGACAAGGCTTAAAGTCCAATAGTGGTGATTTTCTTTTTCTTTCAAAATTGTGTCAGCAATTCCAGATTCTTGGCTTTTCCTGACATTTCAGAATTGCTTACCAGTTTCTACAAGTCAATTTGGATTGCATTGACTCTACAGATCTGTGCAGATCAACTTTGGGAAGAATGGCTATCTTAACAATATTGAGTCTTCTAACCATGGGCATACCATATTCACCATTTATTTAAATGTGATTTAATTTTCCTCTGTAATGCTTTATAGATTTCAGACATATTTCCCATGTTTCACGAGATTTACTCCTAAGAATTTTGTATTTTTAATTGCCACTAGAAATAACATTTTTTAAAATTAAAATTTTCAATTATTGTTGCTCGTGTATAAAAACCCAGTTGATTCTTGTACACTGATCTTGTTTTCTGCAACTGTGCTGATCTCAACTGTCCTAGTAGCTTTTTTGTAGATCTCATTGGATTTTTGATATCGAAAGGCATGCTGTTAGAACATTCTTCAAGACTAAGAAGAAGAGTAATATTATTAAAAGGTAGAATTTTTGGTACGTGTGTATGTGAGCTTAATGAAAGCTGTTCATGGAGAAAGGTAAGTGCTTTAACAACTCAGTTCTGATGATTGTTCCTCAGGGAGCCAGAAGGTGATGAGTGGCACACAGTTTCTTGAGCACACGTGTGGATCCTGTGTCTTTGGTTTCTCTGCACAAGTGCGGACTGTCTCACTTTCACTTGTTTCAGCTGTGGCTGGTGCTGGACTGTAAATTCCATTTCACAGTCATATTTTATATGCACTTAGAATGCCACTAAAAATCACACAGGAAAACCCTGTATGGGTGGCTAGGTGCTAGCACACATTTCAAATTAATTATGGTTTTCAATTCATTGAGAGTGAGTTATGACCTTTTTAAACATTTTAAGCTGTCTAGTTTCTAAAAGGAGAGAGAAAATTGAAAATAAAAAAATCTAACTCCAACAATAGGACTTTCACCGCAGTCCTATTGGTTTAAAAATACAATTGAATATTTGCTTTTTTTTTTTTCCTTTGGAAGAAGGGTTACAGAGGGAGTGAAACCACATGGTGAAAACTCATGTGAAGACTGAGCTTTTGATGTGTTTCTTTTTGCTGGCTCAGGGAGGCATGAAACTTGACAGGTGGAATTACTTGCCTCCCAGATGGTGCGGGCAGCCAGGGTTATTGAACTGGCATGCTCTCACATCATTCCTCCAGGTCTGCACGTATGCACTGACTTGTGTCATCTGCAGAATCTCTCTGACCTGCATGGGTAGTCTACATTCTCATCCCATGTGCCTCTCCCCCATCCTCCCTAGTTCAATACGTCTCTATATATTTGTTGACAATGCTGCAAACAGTACTTGTTACTCATGTGCGTGATTCTGAAAGAAAAGGAAAGATTAAAAAAAAATCTTAGGCATATATTCATGACAGTAGCTAAGCTTTACTGTCCGCCATCTCCAGGACAATGGAAACATGAAGGAACATCCTGAGTGGCCAGGTAGGGCACTCATAATCTCCATTGAGCATATTATTTGCAAGGTAGGGATGGAGGAGTGACAAGTAGGACAAGATGGTCTTTGCTAGCATTCACTTATTTAACAAATATTTTTGAGTGCCAACCATGTGTTAAACACTTTGGATATTCAATCAACAGAAGGGATATAAATCCCTGCTTATCTTTTTATAGGAGAGTGGGAAAACAGAGGGTTAACAATAAACAACTAAATTGTACAGTTTTATAATAAAATGTGAAAATTTTATGGAGAAAAGAAATGGATCAGGGTTCCATATAACGGGTGAGGAAGTGGAACATGGAGAGAACTTTGAAGAGAAGTGGAGGATTACTGCAATTTTAAATAATGGTTGCAGAGTATAGAATGATACGTAAGCACAGGTGTGATGTCAGCCATGCCAAGGAGTCATTTTAGCCTGAATGAGTGGTTTAAATGGGACCATGGCTGGCATGTTTGTAGCATTTATTAGCAAGTGGCTAACACAGTGATATCTAGACTTGTTTCAGTCTATCTTGACCTCTGATAGACCTGACCATGGGAAGAAACCCAGTTGGAGACAAGAAAATAGGTTAGGGGTCTTCTTTAGGTTCTTCTTAGTATCTATATCAGGGTTTTAGACAGCCCCTCCCAGGAAGGTAACAGCCTTTGTTTGGGTCATGCTGTGTGTTAACTTGTAATATCTAGCCATTTCTTTTAAAATTTGGATAAGAATGAACAATAATAAAAGCTCTGACTGTGAAGAGAAGTTTGAGTGGTCTGAGAAAGGTATTTGGATGTGGGATGGGGTGGACGTGGGAGTGGGTATGTGTGGGGAGATACTGTTGCCTGCAACTTTTCTGAATGTCCTCACTAAGGACAAAACTTTAGCCTTTTGTTGAACTTCAAGTCCAGTGTATATGATGGATGAGAAAAATAAAATATAATGAAGCTGACAACCTTGGTGAGCCATACTTTGATGTGAGGGTGGCTTGCAAGGTGAATTTCCAAAAGTGGTTTTAGCACCAGCAAGACATTTAGAATGTATTTTTGTGTGGCTATCTAAAGAGTTATTTTAAGGAAAATACTTATTTGAGTAAATAAGCTTGATTCTCAAGGAAGTGAAGGGCATTTTGGTTGTTTTTTTTTTCTTTAACATCAGAGGCAGGATGTTCTCTTCTCTAACAAGGAGTAATGTTCCCTACAATGTGAGTGTGTTGGAATTACTGGAGGTCAAATTGCTCAGATGTCAGCTTATCTGAAGAGTGGGAGCAATACCTTCATTGCTGCTTCGGTGTAATTTCTCCATATGAAGTCATGAGTATTTTGTGTTTTTATGAAAATTTGGTGATTCTGTAAGGGAGGAGGTATGGTTTATCTCACAGGGAGAATTTAGTATGAGAGAGTATCATGGTCACCTCTTCACACCTGACAATTTGGTTTCTCAAGCTAAAATTCTCAAATTAGCAGTTGTAACTTTGGTTTTGTAGGAAATCTGTGATACCTTTGTAAGATCTCATACCTTTAGTCGAAAGTCAGATTCATTTCCATTTCCAATATTTAATTTGATGAATTTCACAGTCACAGCTGGTTATTTATGTATAATTTTTTGTCATTAATACATTGATGTATTTACAAGATATATTATCAGGAGATTTTTTTGAGCTAAAAATAGAACTGTCATATGATTCAGTGATACCATTCCTGGGCAAGTACCCAAAGGATACAATAGAGACACTCGCACACTGATGTTCATTACAGCACTGTTCACAATAGCCAAGCTATGGAAACACCCAGATCCCTACAACTGATGATGGACCAAGAAAATGTGATATATAAACACACACACACACACACACACACACACACACACACACACACACACACACACACACACATATGTAGCCAGTGGAGTTTTATTCAGCCACAAGGAAGAACAACACCATGTGGTTTGAAGGTAAATGGATGCAACTGGAGGACATTGTCTTATGTGAATTAAGCCAAGATCAGAAAGATAAAGGCTGCAATATTTTATCTCATATGTAGAAGATCCCAAAGATAAACATATACACAAAAGCAAACATGATCATATACAAACTTAGATGTAGAACATGTATGTAATAGTGGATCTAATGTATGGAACTTGGGGGAGGAGGGAGAGAAAAAGAGTGATTAAATGTCAACAATATTAAAATACATAACATCTGTGGAGGTAGAGGATACAACGCTATGTACTGAAAGCTGTTGAATAATGGGGGGTAAGAGGGAAGGGAGAGTAACAAAAGTAGTTGAGCTGACCAATGTAAAGCATACTCACAGTGTGGATATATCAAGAAGCTCCTCTGAACATTGACTTTGGAATTAATAATGAAAGACAACATAGGTACAGTGTGTGTGTGGGTACTTGTGGGAGGGGGAGAGTAAATGGAAGAGATGAAGGTGAGGGGATATGGTTGATGGATTTCATATACATATATGAAATAGAACAATGAAACCTCTTGAAATTGCTTTAAGTGGTGCAGGGATGGGGTTGGGGGAGAGTGGTGGGGCTGATCTAACTGATGTACAATGTAAGCCTGTTTGGAATTGTCACAATGAATCCCCCTCCGATAAATATATCCTAATAAAAATAACAGAAAAAAAGTTTTTTTCTTTTTTTTTGAGACAGTCTTGCAGCTGGCCTTGAACACACAATCTTCCTGCCTCAGTCTCCAGAGTACTGGGATTATAGGTGTATGCCATCACACCCAGCTCAAGAGGGGCTTTGATTAATTAAATTTGATAGTGAAAGTATTGTTTTGAAGTTGGAGAATGCTGCAACTTGAATCTTTACCTACTATCTTTGTGACAGGTGACAACAGATAAATTATTTCAATCACCTAAGCCTTAGTTTATCCACTTATAAAATTAGAATAAAAATAATTTTACATGTTAGGGAGTTCTGCAATTTTTAGAAGTCCAAAACTGGTCTATCATTATTATTACATAAACTCCTTTAGTATGTGGTACTAGTATTATTACTTTATGTGGTAATTATTAATTATTTTTCCGAAAATAAACTTCTTTTTCTTCCTCCTTTTTCTCTCTCTTTCTCCTTTCTTTCTCTCTCTTTCTTTTTTTCTTTCTTTCATGACTATAATGGTATTATACAATGGCCAAATATTTGATTGACGAAGCTCTTCCCTTTTTGAATGTTTGCAGAGGACATCTCTTAAGCCCCAAATGAATAATTGTTTAGTATTAACATTTGAATCATGCACACCCTGTAGGCTCATCCTGCTGCTGACTGTCACTGTACAATATAAATATACATGGTTTACAGGGCAGTAGAAACAAAGAAGGGAAACTTCTCCACACTCGTTTCCTTCTTTCCCCACCCAATCTCTTTCTCAAGCTGAGCTTCCTTATCCAGTCTTTTTGGAGTATCAGTTGTTGATAATGACCTATATACAGGCATGCACTTTAGTGTTTTAGTGTTCATGCCTGCTCTTTATCAGAGCTATATCATCCAGTTCACTAGTTCAAAGATTTCTGACTTCCTCTCTTATCTTTGGAACTTTCCTTTGCTCTTCATTGCCCACACCCATCCCCGGCCCTAAGTAAGAACTTGTGGTAGTAATTCCTGTTGACTGACATACTATGTTCTCATTCTAAACATCATGGTGTTCACTTTTCTTTCATTCACTTTAAGAAATTGTTTTTGAATTAGAGTACATTAATAACACGATGGGGATGCATTGTGGTAATTCTACACGTGCGTTCAGTGTACTCTGAACAAGTTCACCCCCTTTCATTCACTTTGTGTACACTGTGGACAATTAGTTTTTCTATGGTCTTGTAATTATTTCATTTGTGCTTGCTTTGTATTGGAAACTGGTCTTCTCTACAGCCTTTCCAAACATTGGTCTCCTTATTTGTAAAAAAAGAGAGAAGATACAAAACACTCTTCTCTCAGAATTGTGTGGATAAAATGAAGTAATGTGATATATGTGAGAACTGTCAACAAATACAGGCGTGAGCCTTAGTGAGCATGCCTGTTATTTACCTATTTCGTAAATATTTAAATTTACAAAGTAAATCTACTTTGTAAATATTTCAACAAATATTACCTTCCTTGTCTTTCTTTGCTGTTTTCTTTAATTCCTAAGATAAAATTTGTTGTCAAGGAAGTATTCAGCAGATTCTTATGAGATGAATGATAATAGGATTCAAATGCATAGGAACTGCTCTTCCCCAGTCTTGATGTTTCTATTAGCAGAACACTCTGGTCTCTAATGAGGAATATCTTATTGGAGAATAAGCTTGAGATGAGGATGGGATATAAAGAAATTTGGGATGAAGAACAAGATGAGGAGGTAAGTAGCTGGGCCTCTTTTTGCTTGTGTGCATGTGTGTGGCAGGAGAGGTAGAGGAGAGGGAAGAGATTTGACTGCTTATAAACACATTCTGACCTGCTCCTTTATGTTGAAAGTTTTACACGGGCAAGCTCCCACATATGGAGGTCTATGTTTTTTCAGACATACACATGCCACTTCTGGGACTCAGTAATAAAGAATTCATTGTTGTTGCATATGTAAGCCACATTCTTCAAGATAAGATTGATCAGAAATAAAAAAAATATTTTTATCTCCATATACCACTCTTTTGTGCCTTTCAGTTGTGCCTTCTGAAATTAAGTATGGAAAGTAGCTTTTTTTTTTAAAGAAAAACTCAAAATAAGTCCCTCTAATATCACCTATAGTGATACCCTATTTGTCTTGCCCTACTTTTAGAAGTCCTTTTCATATGAATTAACAAGTGTTCCAGAACCAGTGAAGGCCGTCATGAGTGATTTTTATTATCCAACATACCTTTATTACCTTGACTCCTTGAAGATGACTCTTTTTCATTTGGTGGCTTTCTGAAAATAATAACTTGCTTTTAACTTTTGTACATGCTTGGTGCTCTTCTACCAAATTGACCTGTTAGAATCATGATAGTTGTATCTTTCATATTACTCTTATTTTACTTAAAAATTCTTTTTTTATTTTGTCATACTATCTCTTTACCAAATGACAACATTTTACTATGGAACGTGGTTAGAGACCAAAGTTGTCAACTTCTGAGTGATTGTAAAATGCTTGAGTGTGTTCTTTTATCTTTTCCCCTTGTATCTGACTCTGAACCTCTGTAAAGTGTCACAGAGAAAAGAGAATTGGAAGGAGGTGATGAATAAATAAAAGGAGAACTATAGGCCAGACAGTCAAATAGGCTAATGACTGGACTGGGAGAATGGGATTTTTCTCCATGCTAAGCTGAATTTTCATAGCCTAGTGAGCCCTAGAATAATCGATCATCTTCATGTGACACCAGTGGGAACGAGTCAACATTGTTATTGAAAGAAGAGGTTGGCCAAGCACTGGGATGCAGGATAAGCTGTGCTCTGAACATTTGATGAAGATAAAGACTCCCAGTGACCTACTGCCTAGGGAGCTCTACCTTGGGCCAAAGGAGATACACAGTACTTAATTCTGTTCAGAGTCCTGGTGAGTTTTGTCTACAGCACTTCTCAGAGCTGAGGTTAGGGAAAAATTTCTCATTGACTCCAGAGCAGCTGGAGTCATTTGTATTGGTGACTCTTTTTTTTTCTTCCAGGACCATGGTTCTATCCATTGCTCACAAGATCTAGCCACTTGAATAATAAGAGGTTGAGGGAACACCAATTATATGAACTCTTGGCTATACAGTCAGTTTTCACAGAATACCAACAAGAGTCACATTCATTTATTAGCTAATTAGCAGTTTATTCATTTGACATTTTTGGACCCCTGACATTGGGCTTAATGATAGAAATGTATGAAATTAGTAAACTGTGGCTCTTGGCCTGCTCTTGGGGGAACTTACAGGCTGTGGGGGAGGCAGATGTATAAACAGATAAAGCACAAGCTCAAAGAAATCAAGAATTAAGTGCTGTGAGAAGAGAAAGAAATGAATTTCTCATGTGGAAAGAGCACATGTGTGGCTGTCTTTTCTAAGGAAAAGGGCAATCAGAAATGTCTGCCATTCCTGAAAACTGGTTGAATATTGTTCAAATTTTCATGGCCTTCTACACTGAATTGCCTGACCCTGAGCAAGCCACACAGAACATACTGGTGTGAAGACAGGCCGTTGTGAGCACAAATGATTTTGTTATCTCAATAATCATTATAAGCATGTCTCAGGAAGATGGAGGCCATGTGAAGGCATTGCCTAAAAAAAGATGGTTGAACTGGGTTATTGCAGTGGTTGGAGGAATTTCAGTTTTCAGATCTCCTTCTGAACCATGCACAAGCTTATCTGTGTGACCTTCTGGTGAGTAGCAAAGGCTAATGCTAACTCTGTGTTTCTGGGAGTGGTGGAGTCTGAGTTGTTTATACCCAGAAGGAGAAATAGAAGATTTTTTGTTCTCTAGACACCTCTTATCAGATGCAGAGTTGGAAGTAGTCTGATAAATCTGGCATGAGTTAAACATCCTCTGACTTATAAGCTCCCATGGGAAAACCTACCCTTGAGACCTTGCTTTTTTAAAATTTGCTCTGAGAACCTCAATTGCTGGACTGTACAATTCCTGGAAGCATCTTGACAGCCTGAATTGATTATGAAGGTGGTGCAAGTAGCACTAAGGTTCCGAGGCCTTAGGTGGTTAGTGTTCATTGTGAGAGGAATGGTTGGGACATTTGATGAAAGGAACGATGGCATGAAGGAAACACTTATCTCCAAATCTACAAAGGTGACCCCAGCATTACCTGCATGTGGCTGGCTCAGTATATGAGATGTGAAGCTGATCTTGTAGACAGTGTCTCTGTAAGTCACCACTGAGAATGGTCATGAATTTTCCAAGTGCTGCTTTCTTTCTGTAGATGTAAAGTTGTGGCAAGTTATTACAGAAACATGGAAGCCAGGGCAAAGCTCTGTGATTTAAATATTGGATGGAAGGAAGGAAAGTAATTTTACTTAGCACCTGATAGGTACAGATGTAAAATCGCTTAGTCTTCCCAAAAGGCAGTTAGAGATCACTGCTCCCATTTGACAGCTCTAGGAGCTGAAGTACAGACAAATTAATGAATTAAATCATAGCTGGAAGTGCAGATGACACTGGTCTAGGACTTACAGCTTGGAATATAAACCCAACTCTCAGTTCTTTGCTGTGTAATCTTCGGTAAGTTATTTAGTCTCAAAACCCAATGTGTAATGTCTCAGTTTAGTAATTGAAATAATAATTCAAATAACAATACACTAGTGTGTTAGTTTATCCTTGAATGATTTTCATATTAATGATCTCCTTTGCATCCCACATAATGCTTGTGCAGTAGCTGGGGAAGATTGCACAGAATAGTGGAAAGTGAAAGGCTAGAGTCTTGCTTTAAATCCTGACTGTCTTCAGTCTGTCCATTTTCGGCGTGATGGAAATAATAATACTGATCTGGTAGCACTGTTGTGAGATGTGGAGGAGATGCATATAAGTAAGTGTGCTCAACAAATGGTGGTTACTATCAGGATCCCATTTGAGAGAGAAGACAATGACACTCAGATATTATATGATTTCCTCACAATTGTACTTATCACAACAGGCAGCGAGGCAAGGAGTTAGAAGCATGGGCTTTGGAGCTAGGTGGATGTGGAACTTAATTCTGGCTCTACTTATAAGCTGTGTGACCTTGGGCAAGTGACTCAATGTTTTGAACTTTAGTTTACTCAATACATATGTACATGCAAATATATATATATATATATATATATATGGAAATGTCACAATGAAACTCCCTGCATAACCATCATAAATAAACAAAAGTGTCTTTTTTTTTTTTAAAGTGAAGGATGGGAAGGTAAAACAAGTCCTGTCCAGGGGTTGGTACCAGTGGGAGGGTGGAGGGCATAAGGAAAGGGCAAAGGAGGGCAAGTATGGTGGAAGTATTATGTATTTATGTGTGAAAATGGAAAAATGAGACCTGTTGAAACTGTTCTAGGAATGGAGCAGGAAGAGGGGGTAAAGGAGAATGACGGAGGAGTGAATCTAACTAAGATATATTGTAAGCACTTTTGTAAATGTCACAGTGCATTCCCAGTATAATTATAATATGCTGATAAATAAGTAAAAGAAAAAAGATTATCTGTAAAATAATTATAACTTCATAAGTGGGTGGCAAAGTGGATCACAAAATTCTAAAAAGCCCTTAATTAAGTGGCTTAATTAAGAACTCATTCATTCTTTACTCCTTCACTCCTTTCTTGCTTTCCTTCCTTTCTACCTTGCTTCCCTCCTTCCATTTGTAGTCTTATACATGCAAAGTACATTTTAGGCATGTAGCTATGACCTTAATTATAGGGGCCAGCTTGATATTGTTAAAAGCACATGGATTTGAAGTTGGAAGGGTGATGACTGAGGTCTAGGAGTCTTGTTCTGCCACTTAAGTTTAGTGATCTTGTGCAAGTCATCTCACCAGCACTGAACACACTCATTTCTTACTGATTCTTTCCTTACAAGGTTGCTGTAGGATCAGGCAAGATGATGCTTCTGATGTACTTTGTAATGCCATGGACATACAGAAGTGTTATTACAGTTATGAAAGTGAGGGCACCTGGCAATGAACTGCGGGTGTTTGTGTGAGTGCAGAGGGTCTACATACCAAGAATTTTTAGCACAAGAGACAAATCCTGCCTTATGCAGAGCTAAGCAATGGTTCATTTCTTATCATGCTGTTTTCATTCATCTTATTAGCACAGTGCTTCTCTACCTTGGTACTGGCCCAACTTACTACAAGCAATGTGTGTGATATTCATGAATATATTTATTTTCCCAGTAGATAGATTTCAAGAATAGACTTACTATCATTAATCTTACTAAGGTTTTTGAGCTTAGAAAGAACCCCTATGACAGCAGATGTTAGTACTTGAGGAGAATTCTTTGGTGGCAAGGACTGAATCTTATTTATCTTCATATCCTAAAACCTTTACAATGTGTTTGAGACTTAGTAGGTATTCAGTAACTAGTGTGAATAAGTGAATGAATGGATGTGTTTTTTCTTTGCCTTACTGCTGTGGCCCCATTCCTCCTTTTGGAAGCCTATAAAGTTCAGGTGTGGCCAACTTGACCTTTGGTTTTCTTTGCCTCTGTATTATTTGAAGTGCATCCTGCTCTCTTAGAGTCCTTTGTCTTATGGACTTTTTCCTTCACAGAATGATGATATCACTTGAGAAAATCAGTTCTTAAAATCCCCTCTCTTCCAAAATAGGAAATGAGCTCAGCCTGGTTAAGTTGCATACCTGTTACAATATCTCAGTGATATTCTGTCCTTTGTCTTAAGTGTTAAAAGGAAGGAAAAAAAAAGCAACAGTCCCAAATGACCTATAAGAAATGTCTTGAAAGTTTTCAGCACTTAACTTAGTTATTACCACCTCCCATGGAACAGAACCTTAGGCAAAATGTGGGAAAATGGCCCTGTAAGTGGAAAAAATGAGAAAGAAGGAAAAAAATGAGATCAGTGAAAATGAATATAGTACAAAGATCCAATAGTTCATTCTTTTTTGAAAAGTAAAGTGATGATAGGCACAGGGAACAATGTGATTGTGGGTTATTTTCTGAAAACTCTAACAAAGGGTTTGGAAGCTAAGAGGCAAAATCTGTCTCTTAAGCTTCCCAGAGAAATCTTTTGGGGAGAGTGAGTATCTGTAGTTGTTTTGGGAAGGTCATCTACCAAAAAGAACTGTGTACTATGGATCCATGTAGGGCTAGCATGCAAAGTCACGGACTTTCATGAGTCAAATTGTTCCTGAATGTGGAGGGTCAGCAGCTAGTTGGACTGTGGTGAGATTTCTTGAGGAATTAAAACATAATCTTTATCCCTGCAGACTCCACAGATGAAACCAGATATTGGATAGGAGCTCTTCAGTGGATCTAGAATCTTCAATACATTTGAATGGCAGGTCTGTTTTTTCCCAAGGAATGTTTTCAGGAGCAAAGACATGTGACCTGGATGCCGTCACATTCTCTTCTGGGTGGGTGAGTGTGACAGATACATGGGGAGAGGTTTTTTTTTTTTTTTCTTTTTTGGTGCTGGGATTGAACCCAGGGCCTCACGCATGCTAGGCAAGCGCTGTACCACCAAGCTACATCCCAGCCTCCGTGACAGATACATGGTATGGCAGTAAAGATACAAGAACCCTTGTATCTTCTTCTTCTTTTTCATGCTCATTAATTTATGTAAACTTTAATAGTTATATAACTCCAAAATATAATCCTACCTATTGAGTCTGATTAGAATTACATTACATATATATACAGATACATATGTGTGTGTACATATATATATATATATTTTTTTGGAAAGATTGAATTTATTTTATGAGAAGTTTTATGGTTTTTTTTTTTAACCCAAGAACCAGTGTAAGGACAAATACAAATTAAAAGTAGGAGGCTTAATTCTCCCTGTTCAAAATAAAAGAAGAAACTTCTCCCCCATATCCTTTTTCTTTTGGAATTTCTTTCTGAAAGAAGACAGATGGATGTATGAGTTTGAAATTCAAGTGAGAAGTACTGGTTAAAGGTATAAAATTGGGGGTTATTGGCATATATTTAAAGTCAGGAGATTGTTTAAGTTCATTAATGAAGTGGAGGTGAAAAAACAAGAGAACCAATATTAAAATATTATGAAGTCATAAGGAATGGCAAGATTGCTGAGAGGAAAAATAGGTGATTGTGGTATTCTTGGAACTAAGTGAAGAAAGTATTTCAAGGAGAAGAGAATGATCAGCCAAGTCAAAATATGGCTACAGGCTGAGTAAGTGAATATTGCATTTAATTTGGAATAACATAGAAGTCATTGGTGTCTTCTTTTCTTGAAGCGGTTGGCCTGCTGTGAGTGATTAATGCCCAAAGGTCTTATTTCATTATAGGGACATGTGCCATGGCCTGCTTCTAGGTGTCCATACATGTTCTGGCACACTTATGCTCTGGCATAGTGTTTATGGTGTCATGACTGAGGCCCATCAGTCCAACTAAGATTACTGAGGTTGTAATTAGGATCGGATTCAGAAAGGCATTACCTACACCTATATCTTCAAACATTTCAAACATTTTCTCTATGTTTTCCTACAGTAGTTTCAAAGTTTCAGGTCTTAAATTTAGATCTGTGATCCATTTTGAATGGATTTTTGTACAGATTGAGAGATAGGGGTCTAATTTCAGGCTTCTACTTGTGGTCATCCAATTTCTTCAATATCGTTTATTAAAGATGCTGTCTTTCTTCACTGTATAGTTTTGGTACGTTTGTCAAAAATCAGATGACTGCAGCTGTGTGGGATTATTTCTAGATCTTCTAATCCGTTGGTTTAGGAGTGTGTCTTTGTGCCAGTACCATATTGTTTTTGTTGCTGTGTAGGGTAGTTTGTTTCCATGTTGGGATTTATACATCTGAGGCTAAGTCATTTGTTGGAAGTTTTAATCACCTGTAGTTTTTAAGGTGAACTATTCTCAATGTTCAGGCAGGACAGTGTAGTGACAGATTGTGGTATTATTTCTTTTACTGAACTAGGGGTATAGCTCGTAGTCAAGCCTTAGCCTATGTGCTCAGGGCACAGGCATGATCCTCAGCACTGCTTAGATCAAAGAAAACTAGTTCGAGTCTCTTGTAGAAATGTCATCTTTCTACTTCTGGGATGTTTTGCTATAGAAACCCCCCTTTGTGTACTGACAGCTGCTGGTGGCTTCAGGGAGTTTTACAGTCTGTGGGCCAGGCAGGTTTCCCCTTGTTCCACAAGCCCACCCCCCCAATTTGTTTCCCCAGGGGCTGAAAGTGTCCAAGCCTAGCAGTGATCCCAAATGTGTCAGGGAGTTTGGGGGAGCAAATAGAGCTTGGAGTTACACACTGGCTGGGGGAGAACTGAAGGACCTAGGCAGTCTCCCCTAGCATTTGCTGGTCTCAAATGCTTACAAACCCCTTTCAGTTCATCTCTTTGTGGGGAGGAGGATGCTGTGGAAGTCTTGTGATTCAAGGTTCGGAACTGTGGAAAGCATGTGATTTGGCAGACTTGGGCTCAGAGCCCTTAGCCTTGCTTGGTGACAAACATGCACTGGGATGCAGTTCCCAGAGGTGGGACTAAGTGCTTTCAGGCCACGCCCAGAAGATTACCTACCTGCTGGGGAGAGGGGAGGGCTATGGAAATCATGTGATCTGCAGGGCCTGATCTTGGAACTGTTAGACCCACCTGGCAGAATGCAGTTTCTGGAAGTGGGCTTTAATGCTTTCAGACTCTGCTCAGCAGTTTGCCTCCCTGTTGGGGGAGAAGGGTGTGCATGGTTCAGAAGGCCTGGACTGACTCAGGGTCCTCAGTGTCACATGACAGTAAACACAAGCCACAATTCTGTTCTCAGAGGCAGGTCTCAGTCTTCTCAGACCCTGACCAGCAGTTCAATAATATGCGTGTGGGGGATGGGAGGCTGGGAGTGGGTGGGGGAGGCTGTGGAAATTATACGATTTGGAGGGCCTGAGCTTGGGGTCCTCAGTCCCACCTGGCAAAAAACACAATAGTGTGCATCTCCCAGAGGATGGCCTGAGTGGTTTCAGACCCTGACCAATAGTTCATCTCCTTGAGGGGAGGTGGAGACTGTGGATATCACATGATTTGGAGAGTCGGGTTCAGGGATCTCAGAGCCACCTAACAGCCAACATATCTAGGAGACAGGTCCCTATAGGCCCAGGAGTCTTTCAGTGCACTAACTGTGCCAGCCACAAGGTCAGTGCTTTGTTTCTGCTGTGACCCTGAGACCATGGGACTAGTTCCTCACCAGGGAGGGCAGGGCCTTCCTGCTGGAACTCCCTGCTGCTTGAACTTCTCGATGGGACCATGTCAGACTCTCTCCCTCTCCACAGCTACCTCTTGTGACCATCTCCCAACCAGAAACTGTGAACAAGTCTCACACAATAGGACTTTTATATCATGCACTCAGAGATGAAGGGAATGACAGAATGTCTTTCTTCACCAAAGCTAGTGTTCCACATAAGAGCAGTCTCTGTGTCACCAAATCCCTGCATTGGGTTTAAGGCTTGCAGAAGATGTAGGGTTATTCTGCAGCTACAATTGCCAGTCTGTCACCAGGGTCTTTTGACTTACTTTGTGATTGCATCTTCCACTTTCCCTCCCCTTCCTGGAGAGCTGGGGATGGGCCTTAGACCTGTTTGCTTCTTTTCTCTGTTGCCTCTGTTTCTCCATGCTTTTCTGCTGTCCTGCTACCTCTTTTGTAATTCTGGATGCACTTCCTCTGTTTCTCTTTTCAAAATTTAAGTTCTCCTATGATACCTGATTCTTCTCATTCATGGAGTCAAAATAGTGGACACTTCTAATTTGCCATCTCACCCTGCCTCCTTCTCATTTATTCTTAAAAGACAAAATTAAATGGAGATTTGGGTATAAAAGTAACCTTTGTACACAAGGTTATAATATATACAACCTTGTATACAAGGTTATAATATATATAATACATATATACATATGTATATACATATACAAGTATCTATTATTTATATTTATTCTTTAAAAATTTTTTTTATTATTCATTTATTCACACGTGCATACATTGTTTGGGTTATTTCTCCCCCCTACCCACCTCCCACACCTTTTCCCCCCTCCCCTCCTCACTTCCAGGCAGAACCTGTTCTGCCTTTATCTCTAATTTTGTTGAAGAGAAGATATAAGCATAATAAGGAAGACACAGCATTTTTGCTAGTTGAGTTAAGGATAGCTATACAAAGAGATTCCTAGCATTGCTTCCATGCAGAAATGTGTTACAACCCAAGTTGATTCATCTCTAATTGATCTTTACACTGGTTCCTGAGCCCCTTCTCATGTGAACTTCTTATATTTATTCTTTATACTAAAAATTTAAATATATCTTTAAGAGGACAATAAGTAGATGTTGATAGTCCTGACATAATGCTGTCAATCATAATTATTAGCTTAAAAACTTGTACCAATGCAAATAACTAGACTGTTTTGTTAATGGCTAAACGTTTTTTAAAAATTCTAACTGTGGCTATTCTAAGTGTTTTGCCATCTGCAATTTGGATTCTTCTTTAAAGCATGTACAATCAACCTCATTGAAAATTATTGTAGCAAGTACTTATTTGTTAAACAAATTAGTTTCTCTTTAAATATTTGCTTAAGTTGGTTTTGTATTTTCCTTATAAAAATTTTGTGACTGATGTCTGTTGACATTCTACAGAAGTACAACTTCTAACAACCTCAGCTGTATTCTGAGATACTAGGACATTACTTCCAGAAAAGGCAGAATTAAATTTAATAATGAACTCCAGGTAAGACCAGCCTAAGGGCCATTCCTTCTAAACTTTTTAGTGTAAGAGGTACTCAAATTGTTTTTGCTGAAAAGCACTGGCTCCTTACTTGAGCTCATGAATTAACTAAAAACAGGAAAACCTTGGCATCCCTGCCTCCATTTTGTATTTGTCTTTGCTCTAAGCCATTCTCTTTATAGTCACTTTGTGATCACTTTCGATTCCAGAAAGAACAGAACTGATAACACCTTTATGACATGGGACTGAAACTTCCCATAAGGAACAGTGGAGACTTACAGGACAGACCACCCCTTCAAATGAGGACAATTACCTGTAATGATGAGGCTGCACCCTTGAGTAGTAACATCTTATAGGAACCAGATTGCTCCCCTCAAGTGATGACAGAGATAACATCTTCTCCAGAACCCCTCTGGGACCCCTTGGACTGAGATAATGGTCAACTAGACCGCACCTGTGACTGAACTGTTTGACTAGGCATACCTTTGTCCCCTGCCCCCCGTTTTTTGTGTAGTTAAACCTATAGCTCATGTCTGTACTGGGAAGATGGCTAAAGATGGGCTGAGTGCCTACTCTGCCTCTTCCCACTGCCTTCACCGTCTCTTTATTTGGCATTTAGGGGTGGTGGCTGGACCTGGCATATGGAATCTCAGGAGTTTGGGCCTTTGGTCCAAAACTCTGGTTTTATTGTTGCTTAAATTTGGTCGAAATGGTCTTATTGGCAATAACCCTCAAGTTCTCTCTCACTTCTCCAGTGTGACATCACAGCAAAACTACCAGGACAAATTTCATCCTGGCAAATTTATCCATAGGGTGGATAGTGATATCTTCAGAAAAAAAAATACAACTTTTTACAGACAGGGAGAAGTTGTCAGAATAAAAATGTAGTCACATGAGTTTGAAGCCAGTCTGGTCTACACAGTGACACCCTGTCTAAAAACACTGCCAGCAAAAATGTAGTCACTCACGCCAACCTTCCCAGAATCCATGACCCTAAAAAATATGGGTTGAGATAAGCCATTCATTCTATATGTAGCTGAAAGGTAGAATGTGGCATTAGGGGTTCTTATCCAAAAAGTTGGTAAAATTCCTTGAACTGTGGCTCATTAAAAAAACAAAACAAAACAACAACAATTAAATGCTATCATGTCCAAGGATATGCTTTTTGATATTCACATTTCAAAAATAAAACCTACTTCTTTTGAGTCTTTACAGCAAAAACAAAAACAGCCAGATTCATCAAAGACTTTATATTCCCTTAATGTTTTTATGATTCTTTTTAAAAATCCTCTTAGTTTTATTCATATATAGGGAACACTATTTTCACTTTTGGAAAATGGTTTTCACTGATTCCCCTTTGATTTTTCTTTTAGTAAAAAAATCATCAAAATACTCCTGATGTTTTCTTGACCTGGTCCTGGCAGTCCACCAACTGAATTTTCTGCCAACCAAATTTCCTGAGTCACTTCTTGGGTCAGATAGGAAAATGGCTTTTGGTCTTCTTATTAGGCAGGATCAGCTCCCATTCTCAGTTTGAAATAACCACAGAAGGTGGAGTTTTGACTTTTGTAACCCTGTTTAAGATTAAAAGAGACCAAAGTTGTTTAGTGAAAAAATGAGGCAGAATAGTTAGAAAGATAAGGTGACTGGGAAATTAAAATTAAAAAGTTTTGTATATATCACAAATTGAGGCAGGTTCAGGCAATAAAAAGCAATTAGAAAGTAAAGCTGAAAATAACTGAGAATAGCAGAACTTCCTCCTTACCCACCTATCACCTTTCCTTCTTTTTGATGTTAAGCAAATTTGCAAACTCCTTCAATGGGGAGGGGGACATGAGAATAAAAGGGCACGTGTGATGAATGGATCCTTTACCCAGAAAGGAATTCCCCACATGTTATACCTATTGTTCTTGTGTTGTGAGTGATACAAGGTCACCCAGGGACCCTGTCTCCATGTTTTGAGCAATAATGGGATGCATCCTAGACTCCTTGTCACCATGTTCTTGGGTAAAAGTATGCCCATCCTAAACCCATTGTCTCCATGCTTGGAAACTTAGGGGTTGCTAGGTGACATGACTACATATGTAGGTAGAGGTTCAAGATCAAATCCCCCTGTTCAGAAGGCACAAAATACACCCAGAACAAGGACCATCATTTTGTTCCCTCCTCCTGTGTGCTTGGGGGGTGCTCTCCTTTTATTTATCCCTGCTTTTCCCTATTTTACTAAATAAAACTTTGCTAAACTTCAAAAAGCAAAAGTAGAGTGCTGATGGTTGATTTTCCTGGTTATTGTCCTACTGAAGAGAAATGCCTTAACCAAGACCACACCCTTTTCCTGGGAGCAGCTAGCAATCAGTGGCTAGTCAAATGCAATGTGGGAACTGAGTCATGGTTCCCTTATCCCAACTTGGGATGGCTGTGCTGGGCTGAGATCTACATAACATTGGTGAGTTCCAGTGCCTTAATAGTGTGGCCAAAATTTCTCCTTGGCCCAGTCTTTTTTCCTTCACTTCCCACAGGTGTAGAGCCTGAGCATCTTGCCCAGTAAGGCTCTTTCTCACAAATCTCTGAGTCAGAGTAACAGTCCCCAGGGAACCCAACCTGTCACCATCTTCATTCTGCACCCCATCACCAGTCTCTTGATCTAGCTCTACCTTCACCCACTTCTTACACGTGGGGAAAAAACCCAGGGGTCTTCATTCTGAAAGCAGCTGCTAACGCGAATGGAGTACTACATACATGAGGACCAATTAATGCTGGTGATTAGAGGCATGAAAACAATGTGGAGGTCTGGGTGAGGTGCGTTTCTTAGCATCTCTCAAATCAGGAAATATAATTCCATTCCTAGAACCAGTGTAGGGAGAGTAAAGGGGTTAGGAATGACAAAGATAAATGTAAAAGAAAGTAGAAAGAGATGTGGTCAAATGGACTATTTTGAGATACTTTTGAAGTATGGATTGTTCCATGGTAAATTCAAAATGTTTAATTATGTAAAGTAGATTTGCATGCTTGTTCCATCACCTATTAAAATCTGTCTAATTCAGATTTGTAGAACTGCCTTCTGTTGTGAATGAGACAGGAGCAGAAGGGTATACTCCATTTTTTTTTTTTTTGTTTTTTCGGTACTGGGGTTTGAAATCAGGTCCTCATGCTTGCTACTTGAGCCACTTCACCAGTCCTCATTTGTGTTGGATATTTTCAAGATGGGGTCTCACAAACTGTCTGCCTGGGCTGACTTCAAATCCCCATCTTCCTGATCCCTACCTCCTGAGTAGCTAGGATTACAAGTGCGAGCCACCAGCACCTGGTATTAAACTCCATTTTCAATATGAACTTGGTCTTTTCCTGGAGAGTGAATTCTGGAAAACAAAGTTCTTTTTTCCATAAGGGACTTATGGAAACTTCATGGGAATAAAAAAGAGCCTTTAATCCAACTCTACTCTGGTTTGGCTGGCTTGTCAAGTTTGTGAGCAAACCATCAATTTGTCACCAAAAGAAGATGGGTAGCATTGGCCTCTTCAATCTTCTATTTCTTCACATGTAGACAGAGTCCCTGTCCACTGCCTGCCTGGGAAAGCTTTGAGATCTTCCTTCAATGATGCAGTTCTCCTGGAGGACCTTCTGATGAGCTTGCTTCCCTTACAGGAGAAATTCATTTTCCCCAAAGGTGATTTATGCTGCAGCATGGGCTTGATTAAGGAAAACATCTATTTTATTTTTAGTTGGACTTAATAATAAAAAGCAGTATGCTGTGGTTCTGATTACTAACTTGCAAAGCACAAAGTGTTGTTGAAAGAAGTGAATGGTCAGAACTACTTCCTGAAGGTGCTTGTAAGAACATTGACTGTATTTCCTCTCTTCCACTGCCCTTTCATATTGTGCCTCATTATGACTCTAAATGCCACAAAATGCACTTGACGTGTTTGGCAGTAATTTAGGAGTGCTCCAGATCATTTCCTTAAGTAATTTTTCTCTAGAAGGAATCCTGTAAGCAGTCTTAAGTACAGCTAATGGGTGGTAAAAGTTCTATCTTTAACCTTCCCGTGGCCTCACTATTAGCCGTTTACTTGGCTTAATTATTTTTTTTAGCCATCTATTTTTACAATTTGCTTCCTGTTTCAAAATTTTAAACCTTTGCTCAAATATTTTCAATATTTGACACATTTCAAAACCACATTTTATTTACATCCATAATTAAAGAATCATCTACTTAAAGTTTGCTTTCTATATCGGGCTGTCAGCTCAAATGATTGCTTCATTCTCAGCTTGCAACATAGAACCACTACATGCTATGCATTATAAATAATAGTTTTGGAAGAATGAGTGAACTTATACTATGCCCTATAATTTATAAAAGTGTACATGAAATATCTTTAGTATACTTTGTCATTTTGACTTCACAACCTACTCACTTATTTAGGTTGGATAGGTATTATTAGCAGCTATTATTGCCTTCTGGATTTCAGAAATAAGCACCCTGAGGCTTAGAGGTGGTGTCCTATGGTCAAGGGCTACTGACCATAGGTCAGAGCAGTGGTTCCCTGAACGTGGCTTTGGACCAACAGCACCACCATCGCCTAGCAACTTGTTATATATACAAGGTTCTTTCCTGACACTGGATCAGAACATCTCTGGGCAGGGTCCAGAAACTGGTTTAATCATCACTCCAGATGACTATGGTAGAACCACTGGTATAAAGGAAGAACTTTCACTCTATCTTCTTAATCCAAATCTGTATTGTTTCTGCCTTATCATTTTGGCTCTTTGGTATAAAGAAGATGACCTTTGCTGAGTTTATCATTCTAACCTGAACCTCTTTTTAAAAAATGTTATTTGTTCATTTTTTAATTATCATATTGTTGTACTGGGGGTACATTGTGACATTTACAAAAGTGCTTACATTATATCTTAGTTAAATTCACCCCCTCCAGCATTCTCCTTTATCCTCCCTCTTCCACTCCTAGAATAGTTTCAACGTGTCCCACTGTTACATGACTACAAAATATTGCCACCTTACTCACCTCCTACACCCTTTCCTTAAATCTTTGCCCCACCCCCTGGTATCAGCCCCCCAGACAGGACTTGATTTATGTTCCCATCCTCCATGTTTTAGAAAAAAAATTAAAAAAAAAAGGAATTTAAAAATTTCTTTTTAAATTATTGTACTGGGAGTACATTGTGACATTTACTAAAGTTCTTATAATATATCATAGCTGACTTCACCCCCTCCATCATTCTCCTTTATCCCCTCTCCCTCCATTCCTAAGTGTTTGGTGAAGTGGCTCAAGTAGCAGAGTGCCTGCCTAGCAAGCATAAAGTGTGAGTTCAGACCCCAGTACTACCCAATTTTTTTAAAAAGGCATTTTTGTTTGTTTAAGATATCTATACAGAGTTTCATCATGATATTTCCGTGTGTATATGTATTGTATCCCAAATTGGCTCATCCCCTCCATTTTTCTCCTTCCTACCTTAGTCCTCTTCTTATGGTGATTTCAACAAGTTAAAATAGTCTATTTCCATTCTTGTATCGAAAGTACATCAACCACATTCACCTTCTTAACTTCCTTCTTTTACCCTCCACCTCCCATTAGTGCCTTTCATTGTTTAGGTGTCTGTACAGCATTGTGTTTAAGTCAATGTAGCTTGCTCTAACTGTACTTCCTTACACTTTTCCCCTGATCCTGTGTTGTATATTAGTTTAACCTGAATCTCTTAGAAGAATTGTACAGGTATAGATTTAAGTTCTCCAGCACAAATACTGTACTTATCAGGGAGGAGCTAGTGAGTCTGTAAAATGTGTTTGGTCATCAGTTTCTTTGTCCCTGTCTCTTTCTCTGTCTTTTTCTTATATTGCTGTCAGGGTAATATTAGCTTCATAAAACAAATTAGGGAAATGTTCCTTCCTTTATACTTTGGAAGGAATTCTATAGGATTGGTGTTAATCCTTTAAGAGTCTGGTAGAATTCTATAGTAAGACAATCAGGATGTAGGGGATTTCATTTGTGGGAATTTTTAAATTATAATTTAGTATCCTTAATAGTGGGATTTTTTTTTTGATACCAGGTCTCCATATATAGCCCAGGCTGGCCTCAAACTCAAGATCCTCTTGCTTTAGCCTCATAAATGCTAGGATTATAAGCAGGAAGCACCATGCCTGGCCTTTTACTGTACCAAAGTTTCCATTTGGTTCTTCTTCATATTGTCTGTTGCTGTGCTGAGACTGTATTTCTTTGCTCCCATTTTTAGTTTTCATTTGTTTAAGCATGTTCAACGTGATCATGAACACAATTTTGTCATGGATGCTTGAAAATATTCAGCAGATAATTCTAACATCTCTGCTATGGCATTTTGACATATATTAATTGTTGGAGATTTTTCTGTTTCTTGGTATGGTAGTGACATCTTACTGAGATGGGAATGATGAGATTACAATTATACAATTTTAATTATATAATTTTTACACTAACGTTTTAAATATATCTAATCTTCTAATGCAGATACCTGCATTAGTTTGAACTAAGTGGCTTTCTCTGTTACTGCACAATTGGTGGGGAGCATTCCCTCACTCCTGCCAGGTAGAGATAGAAGTCTGGGCGGTGTTTGTGGATATTGAAGGTTGGGAAACTTCTTGCTATTTCTGTGCTGGCTGGGAGTTCTGGCTCACTATGTAATCACCTCTGACACCATGGAGAGGGAAACTTGGTTCTGGCTGGCAGAGATGCAAATACTGACTCCATACTTGGCTTCCTCTGATGCCTTCTCAACAGGAATGTTGGGTGCCTCATCATATCTTCATGAAACCAAGCATGTGTGGGGTGTGGTGTTTGAATACAGTAGAATTTAACTGTTTAAAAGTTTTGTCTTTTTCCAGGCTTCGAGAGCAGGCTTTTGTTAGGATCTTTTTGCCTGCACCTATTTGTATTTCTGGGGTTTTGACTTTTTTTTTTTTTTACCTCCAACTCAAGGATATATAAATCAAAAAAGATGATCTAGGTAACTTACCACCATTTTCCTCACATTGTGACTCCCTAGAAGTTTTTCTCTCCCCATCTTCTGTTCATTTTATTTATAATATCCAAGGCTTTTAGTTGTACTTATTAGGAGGAATAGGAAAAGCATATCTACCCATCTTTCTGAAAGTAGGAGTATAATTATGTTTCTTGATGCAGGTTTTTCCAGAAAAGAATGATACAGATTTTTCTTCCCTCTATAATATATTTGCCTTTAAAGAAAATGTGCCTGAATGAAACTTCATTCCATGTAATTTTCTCTGTGCTTTCACTCTTATGATCATGCAGTACAGAGTGCCAGGAAGTAAAAAGCTGCCTTGTTGACCTGATGATTGCCATTCGAAAGCTGACGTTCCATTTTGGTTCTCAGACTTCCTTTCTTTGCACATCAGGCAGCTATATCAGTTCAGTCATTTAACCAGGAGTACCTATTGCTGAGACCTCTAACCTCAAATAATTCTGGCTGGGAAGTAGCCAGGAAAATGTTTTGATTTGTTCATGAAAAATAGATGGAACTTTTTAATCAACTAATATATGGTCAGATTGTAGAGTCCCTGGATACCTTTTGAGCCCTGAGTGGTTTGTATAATTTGATTGGTGGGGGGAGAAAGAGATAGATTTCTGGGTTTCAGAAAGTGGTTTAAGCAAGGAACTGTATGAATGACAATTAGACAGGGCTATTCTGGAATCCCTGTGAAGAGCTCATTAAATTGCTGAAAGTCCAAGAGACATCTTAATGGCTCATCTAATGTGGCTCTCTGGTTTCCATAAGGACCACTGGGGGGTGTTCATCTGTTCAGCTGATAGGAACAAGAAGCATCACCCAGGAAAGGGCTGGTTTGCTGGAGCATTAAGAGTTCCCAGGCTCTTGTGCTTAAGGCTATTTAGTAAATGACTCTCCTTCTTTTTCCATGATAGTCAGTGGTGAGCAAGGGATACTTAAAGTCCAGATGTCTTTGTGAATCAGGGTGACAAAGCTGGCTTATATATCTCCTTTTATTTTGATCTCCAAATGTCCCATGTGAAAAGGTGATTTCTGCTTATTTCTAGTAGTGATGGGAGACCTCAGTACGTCCATGTTAGTCTGCTAACTTTATCCATGGCTCTCTTTTTCAATGCTAACCATGATTATCCCTTCATCTTGGTTTTATTGTCATTATTTTTATCCTATTGTGTTATAGCAGTTTCTATAAGGTGTTTAGATAACTTTTGAATATGGTGGTATCTAAACAAATGAATAAACCCACACAAAAGTACTTCCCTTACCATTCAGCATGTTTTTGGGCCTCCTTTCCTGCCTTGTCTTTTTGATCTCTCCTTCTTCTTGGAGAACCAATTCAGAATGAGATATACTGAAAATAAAGATGCCCCTTCACCTTTCTTGACTCCTCTGTCTCATTTCCCAGAATTAGCCATCAAGAGGTTATATATGTTGGGCACTTATTTTATTATTATTTTTTGGTGATACTGGGGTTTGAACTAAGGCCCCTGCACCTTGATAAGCAGGTGCTCTACTATTTGAGCCACACCTCTAGCCCTTTGTGCTTTAGTTATTTTTCAGGTAGAGTTTCATATTTTTTGCCTAGGGCCAGCCTTGGACCATGGTCCTCCTATCTATACCTCCCACATAGCTAGGATTACAGGAATGAGCCACTATGTCCAGTTTGGGTGATCAATTTAAAAATGAACTAGAATACTGTTTGATAAGAGATTTTCCCCTAAAATCTTATGAAGCATTAATGAGAAATATGGAACTCATTACTCCTTGAGATCATGTAGGGTAAGTATATTAGCACACTCAAGAAAGTTTTAGTAAAATTCATAGATGAAATCACCATCTAATAAACTTAAATGGATCATAGCAATGTTTAGAGCCCATAATATTCAATGATAATAAATGGGAGTCATTTCTCATAGGTTCCTATACCATCCCTACATCTAATGTCTAATGGAGTACTGTAAATGTTGAACTACACCAAGAAAAAGGACACGTGCACATACACACACACACACACACACACACACACACACACACACACACACACACACAGAGTTTGTTTTGTGCTTTTATAAGAGAATACTTGACCCTGGGCGATTTATAGTGAATGGAAATTTATTGATTCATGATTCTGAAAGCCAGGGAGTCTAAGATCATGTCTCCAGCACATGAGTGGGTCTTTGTGATGCATCATCCCATAGTGAAGATAGAAGAGCAAGAGAGAGCCAGAGAAGACAGAGGGCAAGAGAGCCAAGAGGGGCCAAGTATGTAAGAAACCTTGTGATAACAAACCCACTCCTATGATAACAGCATTAATCCACTTGGTACCCTCTTGATCTAGTCACATCTTAAAAGTCCCACCTCTTAACACTGTTGTGTTGAGGATTAAGTTACCAAGAGGTGTTTTTTTGGGGAACACACAGGTCATAGTATATGTGTATATTAGTCTCATATGTACATATATATTTCATTATAAATATTTCAAAAAATATTATACATATGCAGATGTATAGCACGCATTTACATGTAATAACATATACTCTTTATTGTAAATGTCATATAGCCAATTGATTCTCAAAGAATGCTTTTGCTGAACTGCTGTGTCTGTAGCCAACCCCTAGTTGCCATTGAGATACAACCTGACGAATGGAATTACATTCCAACCTGATAACTGTTTTCTAAGTAAAATTCATTGTCCTTACTTTGTCCCCTTTTCCTCCACTTCTCTCCACTCCCCATCCCTCCCTCAACAGCTGCCTCAGTATGTAGGTGAGGAAAAATGCAAATTAAAGTTGCAGGCATTTGTATGTGACACAGATCAAATGCTGCACCTGGGACACTGCCCCACACTGGGAGAGTTTGGTATAATATGATTTGTTAGTATAACAAATGGCATTCAAAAATGCTCTCCCTCTGCGATTTTCTCTATCATAAACAGAACACTTGAAATTCATTATTTTTCTAAGAAGCACTGAGTTGGAGGCATCGAAAAAATTAAATCTCCAGGCTTGAAAAACAGGGCAGCCTCTCTGTCAGTTGACACTATCCTGTCAACAATGGGTTGAGAGTCAGTGTATTGCCAAGTGGCAAATATGGTATTTGGGGGCAATTGTTTTAAATGAGTTACATTTTAAAGATAATTATCTGGTAAGTACAGCTATCAAGTAAGAAAACATGAGTCTGAACTTTGACTCTATAGTTGCTGGTTTTTGGATGGACTTTTGGGATGCGTGTTTTTCTCATTCATCCCACTCAAATTAAATGGAGTAGAACCCAGGCATTCCCCCACCCCTTTGGCTGTGGGTATCTGGTGAGTTGTGTTGAAGTGCAGAAGGGAGAACCTGAGTGTCTTCTAGGTGCTCATGTGCAGTTTTCTCTTATCTACTCCCTTCTAATATTCCCTGGCCACTGGCTACTAGATGGAAATATGGGGGTGGCTACTATTATAGGGAGTCTTGGGGTATTGCTGCTTCCAGGCCTGGTGCTGCCTGATGGGACCCCTGTGGTGCCAAGAACAGTATCTATGGGTTCCAACCAACTGCAGATAGAAAGTATTCAGAAAAGATTGCATCTAAACAGAAGAAGCAATACAGCATTTACTTCCTTCTCATCATTCCCTAAACATTATAGCACAAGAACTATTTGTGTAGAACTTACATTGTATTAGGTGTTGGTCATATAGGAATGAATAGTATCCCATCTTATGTAAGGGACTTGAGCATCTGAGGATTTTGATGTCTGAAGGGGACCCGGAATCAACTTCCCTATGAGTAATGAGGGATAAGTGCATTTTTTTTTCTGGGTCTTTCTCCAGGCCCAGAGGAATGTTGTGTCCCTTTATAAAAATGTCCCCACTACCTAACTGGATGAATCTGGTCTCTTGGGTCCTGAAGCAATGCTGAGACACAAATTCCACAGGGAAATGGTACCTTTGGCTTTTCTGCCTGCAGCTTCCTTGCGGTAAGGGCACGCTGATGCTATGCACACAGACAGGTATTTGTACACTTAACCATCCTCTACAGCAGCTATGTCTCTTTCCTTCCTCCAAGATACCACAGGTGAAACTTCCTGCCTCTGAACCTTCTTTCCTCCATTTATGTCTCTGCAGACAATAGATGCCCAGTGGCTCACAAGCTCATCTGAACCAGTCAGACCCTGCCTGACTCATGGCTTGGGAGGGCTACTCTGCTGTGATAATTAATAATGACCCACAGTTATCAGTTATACATTTGCTGCTCCCAAAATCCTTTAAGATGAAAGTTTCAACTCTGAGTGTTGCCTGATGCCGTGAAGCCAGTAAGAAGCAGAGGCAAGCCTGCTCTGAATTCATCCTTGTGACCCCTCTCCCATTGTTATTCATGATACTAGGCTTCCCCTTTGGCATTTTCCATCAACCATAGAATGTGACATCTATAGAGGACATCTGGGAGTGTGATGGTTCATTTTACGTGTTAGCTTGTCTGGGCTCAGGGATTCCCAGGTAGCTGGTAAATAATTATTTCTGGGTGGGTCTGTGAGGATGTTTCCAGAAGAGATGAGCATTTGACTCAGTAGTCTGAGTAAAGAACATTCTTTCTCACCAATGTGGGCAGGTTCATTCAATTTGTTGAAGGACTGAAGAGAAAATCCATCTCTATCTTGGACATCATTGCTCCTGCTTCTTCAGCCTTCAGACTTTGGGACTATGCCATTGTCTTTCTTAGTTCTCAGGGATTCAGTCTCAGACTGAATCCACCATGGACTTTGTTGGTTTTCCAGCTGATAAATGGATTATTCTGGAACTTCTCAAGATCCATAATTGTATGAGGCAGTTCCCATAATAAGTCTTACCCTATTTATCTCTACATAACCTATTGATTCTGTTTCTCTGGAGACCACTGGCTTATATAGGAAATATCTATTTACTATTCTCATTTTACAAATTAGGGAGTTCAAGGCCTATACAAGCGGTTTTCTAAGAGCATAGAGCCAATGAAGGCTGTTTGTCTCCTTTGACAGTGTGTGTGGGTGGGGTGGTGAGCTGTGCTTCCTTTAGGCACTTTCTTTTTCCAGAAAAGTTCACCAGATGTCACACCCTGATTTTTTTTTGAATAGTGAAGTTTTAATTAAAGTGATGATGTTTGAAACATTAAACCAGTAGAACCCATTTTATTCTTTTTCTTTGGGCCCAGATGCTCATCTTTATCTAATAATTGGCCAGTGGCTAGCACTGATTGGAAGATGTTATGAATTTTACTTGGGGAAGTAGAAATCACTTGGTCTATGTGAAATGAAATTTTTGTGTCACAAAAATATCTAAATATTCTAAAGTTAATGTGATATAGTGTAAATCCTTGAGCCATGTCTCAGAATACTTGGACTATTGCCCAGACTCTACCACTTAGAGTCTACATGACTGTGGAAAGTCTTGTTAATACTGAGTCTCTGTTTATCTTATTTGCAAAATGTCCACTACAGTCATTCCATTTAGTGCCATTTGACATGATGATTGTAAAGTTCAAATGAGGTAGTGTTGGGTGAACCTTTAGCATACTAATAAGTATTCCGTCATGGTAGGTACCATTAGTAATTAAGGTGTGTCCTAGTCTGCTTGTGCTTCTATAGTAAGACGCCTGAGATTGGGTAATTTACAAAGAAAAGAAATTTATTTCTTAAAGTTTTGGAGACTGGGAAGTTCAAGATAAAGACTGATGTCTGGTGAGGGCTGCTATCTGTTTCCAAGATGGCACCTTGTTGCTGCATCCTCTGGAAGGGAGGAGCACTGTGTCCTCACATGTTAAGAGGATGCTCCCTTCAACTATGACCCTTTTATAAAGGTGCTAATCCCATTCATGAGGGCACAGTCCTCATGACCTAATTACTTCCCCACAGGCTACATCTCTTAGTAATCTTGCTTTGGGGATTAAATTTAATTATAGATTTTGGAAGGAACACCATTATTCAAACCATTCCTTGTGCTTGATCTTATAGTTTCCTGGGCACATCTGACATTAATGAGTTTGCATGATTATTGTTCATCTGTATTACTCTGAAGCAAGAGTTATCTATAGAAGTTGTGTTTTACAGCTAGACACTGTAAAGATTTGCTGCTCTAAAGATCAGTATCCTTGGAAAGTTTTGACAAAAGTGCTTGTGTCACTTGAGACTTGTTCCCTAGTCAACTTAGCAAATGCACCAACTCCATTGCATATTAAGGGCATCTGCTTTTGTTTCCTGCTTCTAAAAGGAACACTGAGAGTCTGTAAGCTATGGTTAGTATTTTAATGCAGAAAATGTCCCTTCTACTCTAGTTATGTGGGATTTAGGAATGCAAAGACTCTAGAAATTTGGAGGATGACAAGGATTCCTTCTTCCCTGGTCCCAACTGCTGTTAAAGGCATCGAGAGTCGGCTCCTTTGAATGTGAGTACAATGAAACCTCAGGTTGATGTTAAACATTTGTCTTATGAACATTTCTTTTTAAGGATATAGTTGTAGGTTCTGATCTTAACTGTTGGGTGGATGAAGCACTAGTGACTGCATTCGTGACTCACATGATGATGGTGGTATAACTTTTTCATCTGTGACAATGGATGACATTGTACATTCCCTTGGGAGTTTCCTTTTGTCTCCCAAGGAAAGTTAAAGGGAAAAGAAAGAAGGAAAAGAATTGTACGGTATCACTTAGGTTTGATCAAAGAAGCAGAGTCAAAGTGAGTGACATGAAAGAGAGGTGAAAGATAGGGATTTGACTCTACACAATTGTGGAACTCGATAAAGAAATCCATGAGAAGCTGTGGTCTCAGCATCTGCTGTGGGTCTGTGGGGCTGGCTGTCAGGAAGAAAAACTGAATGAACATAAAGGAAAGAGCAAAAGCAACTAGAGCCCATGAGTTTAAGTAGACTCCTTTAAAGATAGACTGGCTTGGACTTTGGGAAATTGAAGGAAGCTCTCTGGTGAGAACTGGAGCCTCTGCAAGCTGGAGAGTCCCACATCAGTAAGGTGAGCGAGTAGATTGGTAGTAACATTCATGAGGTGTGACAGTGCCTTACAGCCTTGACTGTCTTTCAGAGTGTAATGGTTGCTACTACCTAGTGCTTTCCAAAATTTAGGAAAGTTTTTCTTATTGCCAACCCTAATCTGGTACTGTGTAGGGAAGGAAATTTTGAGGAAAGTACTCTAGCTTAGCTAAGGGAACGCAGTATAAGACCACCAACCACATCTTCATGGCTTCTTTCTTTCATCTACATATCCAGGTAAAAACTCAGCACTGGATTCCTTTCTCATACTTCCCATCGAATTGTTCTGCCCTCCTGCTGAAGGATGACATTGACTTCTGATTCAGCTGAAGTTTAGTTCTAAAATGTGCAGACCCATCTGCTTCTTATTCCTCCCAGGCCTATTTTCCCTAAATTGAAAATGCCTAAACAACCTTGAGAGATACACATTACATCATCACATCATTGTATCATCTACATTTTACAGTCAAGAGTACTTTAGTATTTATTCACATGGGACATGTGATTGTGATAGAAGGAGGGACAGTCACTGCCACAAAGAAAGCATTCCTTGTCTTTTGGATCAGTAGCAATGAATTGACAGTCATAACTGAAGTCTGAAGGAAATTGTTGGGATTGGGTCATGTTGCTTGGAGCCATTCTTTCTTGGATGGCATGTGCTGGATTGAGCTTCCTTGGAACTGGCCATCAGCTCTGTGAAGTTCACTCTGGCTTCTTGGTGAGCACACGAGCACTTTCTGGGTGAGCATGGATTTTTGCCCATGCTCATTCTGTTGTCAAGTTCATCTGAGAAATCAAAAACTCATTCTGGTAGCCTCAGCTTTCCTTTTTGCTTTCTCAAAACAAAAAAGCATTCCTAGCATTTTAAAATATGAGGTTGAACTCTTTTCAATCACAACTTGAAAAAAATGGACATTTTTCACTGCATTTATAAAATCTTCACCTTTTTTCTCTTGATGATGAGAAACATCTGATTTTGGAAGCATCAGTTGACAGAAAATCTCCTGGCAGCAAAAAGCACAACAGCCTACTGAATACTCAGGAGTAACCATATTTTTCATTTTGGAGTATTTATCATTTGAAATGCCAGCTTTGCTTAGTCACAGTAGTAGTTAGGAAACTTACCTCTAAGGAAAGGGGTTTGGGGAAACAAAGAAATGACTATTTTTCTTTAAATCTGCATAGATAAAAGTGATGATTAAGGGAAATTAATCCAAAAACCACCCAACAACCATCCAGGATACTTGGACTAAGTAGCTGTTGAATCTTTCTAGTCACCTTTTCTGTTCATTACTCATGACTGGGCACCATTATTGTATTCTTAAAAATTCATAGAAGGGAAAGCTATGTTCTTTGTTCCAAAGAGATGTTTTGGGCATATAGAAAAGGCTGGAATATAAACCAATTAAATATTCAGAGTATTATTAAACTGTCTTCCAGGAAAAGTCACAGAAGTGAAAGAAAAGATTTCATAGAGAAAGCTACCCTTTAGCTGAACTGATATTTCTTAAAAAAAACTTTTCCCAATCTGGGTGTCATGGATTATAGGTGTGTTAAGTTATGAAATGCCTCAGCGTCTAGGCTCTCAGTACCTCCTCTGTCACCCTAACATGGCATATAAATGTTATCATTTTAAACACGTGCCACAGCATGAAAAATGTTGGGGATCCCTGCTAAGGCAACCCTGGGAGGAGGACAGAGCAAAAGGAGGTGCCAGAGCAAAGGGACAGGTGTGAATGGTCATCATTTTTAGGAACATCTAAAAGACCTGGAATAGGGTAGAGCTGAATTTAGATTTTAGGAAATCCACTCATTTTAAACATGTAGGTTAGTTGAGAATACTATGAGGTTAAAAGCATGAATACCTTGGGGGACTTCTGTAATCGTTATGTGAAGGGTTGCTCAGCTCTGAATGAAGAGCACTAGGGAGGGAAGCAGAGCTGAATATGAAGAATGTAAAGAAGACATAATTGAAAAAACTTGGCTACATATTGTTTGGAGAAGGAATAGAGAATTCATTTATAACATATTTATTTATTTATAATATATTAGGCATTGTACTAGGCTCTGGAGAAATAATGATGAGAAAGATAGATATAGTCCTTGCATATGGATATCACATTTTGATAGAGGACTTATTAGTCAAGTAATCACAAATAAATATAATTTTGCAAGTAGTCTGAAATATAGGACCAGGATGCTATGGGTTGTGTGTGAATAACAGAAAGTCTGACTTAGTCCATAGCTCAGGGACCATGGCCCTGAAGAAGGGAGGGTGGAATTAGAATCTGTAGGGCAAAATTAATCTAGATGCTGGAAGAGATGTTGTGGTCAAGAGAAATATAGACACAGCCAGCATGTACAAAGGCCTTGAAGCTGGGGAAACACAAGGGTTTGAGGTGCTGAAAGAAGAACAGTTTAACTAAATGCAAAGAGAAAGTAAGGAATGATGTGAGGTAAGACAGGAGAAGATGTAGGAACCAGCCGTAGAGGGCTTTCAAAGCTGTACAAAGGATTTTGGTATTTCTCCTTAGCAGATATGAGGAGAGGTTTAAGCAAAGTAGTGTGTGTGTGTGTGTGTGTGTGTGTGTGTTGGATCTGAACATATTTTAATTTTTTAAGTTGTGTAAAGGTTATGTTGCTTGTAGCATACAGACATATCAGAGTGGAGCAAGAGTAGAGGCTCCACTATGGGAGGCCAGTCAAGCACCCTGCAGTAGTCAATGTGAGAGACTTGGAAGTAGCTAGAATGACAGGGGTGGATTTAAAGTGGACGGCTTTGAGAGTCACTGAACTGTTAGAAGCAATAAGAATGGGTGATGTATTGGAATAGGGGGTGAAAAAGAGAAAGGTGTACTCATAGGTGTCTAGAGTGGGTGATGGGTGATGACACCCATAGTCATAGTCTTTGAAACTGGAAACAGGAAAGATTAGAAAGGGAGGAATGTTACTTTGAGTTGGATTTGTACATATGGGACTTTTAGGTGAGTCTGCCCAGTAATCATTTAGAGTACAGGAGGGGGAGGTGTAAACTTGGGAGTCTTTGATATTAAACAGTGGTCAAATATGTGGTAGTGGGATACATCTGGTAAGGCAGAAGATCATGTAAGGTAAGAAGACAGTTGAAGGCAGAAGCTTGTCAAGTGCCAGAACATGAGGGAGGGAAGCCCAGGCAGAGGAGTCATTCATACCAAAAACATTGATGGCATTAAGGAGACAGATTTATCAATCTCAAGGAAAAGAGATAGAAAACTGCATCTAATATTTAGATGCAGTGCATTGACAGCAAATACCTCCCCTCTCCAGAAATAGATTAAACTGTCAGAAGAATAAAAGAAACAATCACCCACCAATAAGCTTATTGAATTTAATCAAACAACCAATTTTTTGTGCTCTTCTTCTTGTCCCATCAAATGCACAGAAAGGATTTTTGACTGTTAATGTGTAGATAATGGATTGGGAAGTGACTGGGAACGTCGGAGCTGCCTGGCTCTTCCTCAGTGGGATGCTAGATGCTTAAGAAGGCACTTTTGTTCCTTGAGACACAAGGGGCCCTGAAACCTTGGAATGGTGTTTAACAAATGTTTTCACTAACTGAAATCTCAAGGACGTCACTGTTGGTGATTTATTGAGAAGTATATTAGTCCCTACTGGCCCCCCTTTTCAATCAACACGTAGTTATTACATATCTATCACTTGTAAGGCATTGTTAAACATGAGGGTGACTAGAAAGGAATATAAGGGTTGGCATCCCCCCAGCCTGGCCCACACTTCCTTTCCTCCATGGAATCTCTTGGCCCCTCCGGTCCCCGGTTATACATCATACTTTGAACACTTGTTGGCCTTCACATCTTTCTAAGATCTAGTTTTAGCAAGATGATGGCTAGAAGATGCTTGGACTCTGCAATGCTTCCAAAACAGTATTTGGCAGGTTAATTGCCAATTAATCAGAGCCAGATGGGTTTAATCAGACTTGCAGAAAGATTTAAAAAGAACCTAGACTCACCAAAATGTCCACCAGTCTGGAAACATTCTGATAAAGATAACAATGGTTTGTAACACTCAGGAGGATTCTACATATTTATAGGCTGGCACTCAAAGATTTCCGATGTAATTAAATAAAAACATTGACTTTCTTAGAAGAATTGAGCATTCTTAGACACACATGCAAGGTCATATCTCTTCCATGTGGTATAGTTTCTATCTTGCTATGCGATCTGAACTCAGTTACATAGGCTGTGTGCGTTCATCTATCTGGTACAGGCTTGGCTCACAGAGTTACACAGAAGTTTCCTTTGAGACCTTTTGCATACTTGGATGTACTCTTTCTTCTCCGAGGGTTAATGCCTTCTTCTGTATTACTTGGGTTCTTCCTCTGTAACCGTGGTCTGCCTGCATTATCTTCCGAGTACAGCTTGTCCAGAGTCCTATTCCCTCAGACTCTACCCTCTGTTTCCAAAGGTGATCTCTAGTTATATGATGCAATGGTCTGTATTGGTTCTTAGCGACTGAGAGTGATTTAATGTGTTACTCCTCTCTGGGATATTATATATCCCACCTGGAATCAGAGTTATAAACAAATAGCATTTCGGACTTTGTGGGAGACACTACAGGCTGCAAAGCTGGGCTTATTCTTTGTGGCTGATGTCTCCTGAGCAATGAATACATTTTAATATGTTGCCTTTTCTAGGATCCAGAATGTCAAACATTAGTTAATGCTTTTTGTAGTGTTGGAGATTGAACCCAGTGCCTTATACTTGCTATGGGAAGGGCTCTACCACTGAGCTACATCCCCAAGTTGACTTTTGAAATAAATTTGTTAATAGACGATTCCAAGGGTTGGAATAGTATCTACTTCACTTTTAAGAAAAATTTGTTGCTTCCTAGGATTTTGTTCTTGTTAATCATTGAGCTGCATTCAAATAATCCCATCAGGTTAATACCATTGGCTTCCTATGGTCCTATAGTTTAATGATGTATATTCATTACTGTTATAATTTGCCTTTAATGATGCTAATTAAATTTAGTTTAATGACAGACTGTGTATACTTCACCTTCCAGTCCTTTCGAAGCACAAGCACCTAATGTAGTCAACATCAATGTATTCATTTCTGTATGTACTCCATTTTCTTTTATGTCCTCCTTTTTAGATCTGTCCTTCCTCTTCTTGCAGGGATGCTCTGGCCACAGAGTGTGGGTTGTGTGGCTGCTACATTGTATCTGACACTCTGGCAGAGTTGGGTTAAATCTGGGTGTGAGTGGTGGAGGTCTGAGAAGGCTTGTGGTGCGGGGGCAGCACAGGCAGGTCACACCCCAGCTCTCCTGCAGGGTGGCTTCCTTCATGCTTCTCCCCTTACACTTGGCTTGTCTTCATCTCAGGCAGAACATCACCAAGTTATCTCCCTGTGGTTTCTCTACAATTTGCCTACTTCATCATGTTAGTCATCCTTTCCTTGGTTTGCTCTTGGACCATTTTCATCAGTTACCTCAGCTAATCCCATGGATCACAGCTCATGGATTCTTACATAAATCCTTCATTGACCACACTATGCGCACTTACACTCATGATAGTTCAGGCCCTGAACTCAAGTGTTCTGCATCGTGTTCTTATCTAACCCTGGCTGCAACCCTGCTGCCTATTTTATGAGGAAGAAAACTGAGGCTGAAGGAGATGAAGTCACTTAACTGGTGCACCATCTCGGTGTTCCTGAATCCTCTCCTCCACCATCTTCTTTCTCAATAAATAGTGCCCAAGCCTTCTTCTCAGCAGTTGCACAACTGATTCAGACCTGAACATTTGTCAGAGCCTCTGTCTCCTCTGCTCATTCCCTACCGTTTAGTCAATGTGGAGCCATCTTCAAAGAGAGTTTCCTAGAAGGGCTAGGGATTCATGGGACCTTCAAAATGGGGATGATAAAAGTGTTCCTGAGTCAGGGAGGTCCTGATACAGATGCTGAAGGGACCTAGAGCAATCACTGAAGTATGGACAAATGAAATAAGTAATGCTTATATAATCTTTAATGTTTGCTATGTGATTACAGTATGATATGGTACCCTTATCACTTACCATGATGTTTAGATACTAGCAATCCATCATGAGGCTTGTACAAGAATAATTAGACAATGTTTTCCAATGATTTATTGAAAAAAAATAAAACTTGCTGTCTAATTCAATGCCACCACAGGCAATTTGAATAACTATCTTGAATGGGAGAAAAAGGGTAGGGTAACACAGGATCTGTTATCTCACAGCCTAAAGTGAGGGAGTTTTGAGTTTCTCAAAAAATTCGCTACACCACTTATTTTACTACTTTGCCAATATGAAGATTTTCTTCAAAATCTGGCTGAGCTCATGAGATTAAGCATATTATGGCAGAAGCAATGCGATGTGCTCACAGTTTTCACTTAAATGTTTCATTAACCTGTACACACAGGGAAGACCATATTTCCAGCCCCCTTGGATGTAGATAGGATCATGTGATTAATCTAAGCCAATGAAGTGTGAGGAGACATGGATGTTACTTCTGGGAGACCATTTAGTATCCAATATACCTTCTTTATTCTCTCTTCACCTCCTTCTGGTTTGCTTGGCACAAGAATTGAAAGGTTCCAGGGTAACAGAAGAGCATGATGACTCAGTGAGTATGAATCACTAAGTCACCAATAGAAGGAGAGTTGTGAACTAAATAAATTGTGATGTGAATGAGAAGCAAACTAAGTCATTGAAGCATTGTGCATTACTTACCATGACTACAGTTATATCATCACTATGATACCTACACCATGACAGAAAGGCAAAGAACCACTGGTATATATTTTTAATTCTAAGTTTACTCTAAAAGCATATTGCCTGACTCTTGACTTTTGAGAGTTCATTCTACTTTCTTCTTGTGCCTAAACCATCATCATCATGTCATAACCACCATCATTGTAGTAACCAGCAAAGCATTCCTATGGGCCAGGTATGATTTTAAGGTTTTACAATGGTTTCTTAAATTAGTATTTATTATCTGCTTCTACCATGCTGTAGCTTCAGTGGACAAATTCTTGATTCTTGAAAAAGCTAAGCATGTTATTACTGCCTTAATGCATGACATTTATTTTTTCTGGCTGGACCATTCTTCCCCAGATCTTTGATGGTTGGTTCATATAAACGATTCAAGTTATATATCAATGATGTACTCTTCAGTGAGGTCTTCTGTGATCATTCAAACTATGTGTACATCTAGTTCTTCTCTCTCTGATTTTGCTGTCTTGTCTTCATGGTTCATCTCTGAAATTGTTTTCTTATGTGTTGCTAATATCTTTGCTGGGTTCCTCCCTGTTCATCATTGTAGATTCAGTCCTGAAGCTTTAGTCATGTCTTGGCATAGTTGATGAATATTTAAATTAACCTATTGCGGTAGAAACTCCCATTACTTTTCTTTTTTCTTTTTAAAAATGGTGCTTATTGTACAGGTTAGGTCTATGACTGACATGAAAAATTCATCCCCTTAGCTAAGTTTTTTTATTTGACTGATGCCAAATATCCAGGTACTTAAAATGTTAAGTGCTTAGAATAGTGTAGACTCTGCTACTTGACAATTGGATTCAACTCACTTAGATGGATTTAATACCTGAAAGCATGAAAACATTATTTGATGCACATTTGAACCATATGTACTATTTTAATCATTCAAGTCCTACAAATAATTTTTTCTTCCTAAAGAGAAATCTTCCTTCTCTGAGGAAAAATATTTCTTAGAAAAGTAAGTTTTGGAAATGTACACGCTATAATTCTCCCTCTAACGTTCATTGTGCTCATTAATATATGCAAACATTGAAATGTCCTGTACTTAAAAAACCTGCTTAATTTTATTTAATTTACTACTTCCCAACTTTTTTGCCCTTGGAATACTTCTTTGCCCTACCTAAGACATTAATATTTTAAAAAAAAAGACTCACTGAAAAACACTGCTCTAGTGATGTTAAAAATTCATGGTGATTTTAATGGTTGCTACAAAGAGTTTTGCTTCTTAAGTTTGCAGTTCTCTCCATGCACAAGTTTTGTCATTTAATTTTATAAATCTCTGGAACACAAATGGAAATTAACTATACACTGTTACATATTTGAAGATCACTGTCTTGTGGAAGGACAGTTTAGTTACTTATAATTACCTCATTGATTTAGTTTAATCAACTTTCTTGTCATGGGTGGAGATTTCCACATCTGTGTGCTTAGTATGTTTTGTTCTTTAATTAGCATATACTAATTGTATAAAATTATGAGATTATGACATCTTCATACATGTATACAATGTCCTTTGATCACATCCACAACTCTCATTACCCTCTCTTGCCCCCCTCTGCATTTTCTTTAAAATGTTGCATTCACAAACTACTTTCTCTTATCTCAATCCAATGTAGACAGATTTTTTTTCATAAATTCAGAAATGAAGTGTTGACTGAAGAACAAGAATATGACTCAGATATAAGATCATCTTAACAAAAGAACTCTTTTTTTTTTCTTTAGGAAGTTTCTGAATTCGGAGTCTTCAATTAATCAAAAAATCATCAGTACTTATTAATATATTTAATGTGCATCCAATTTTATATTTATTGCTGTGGCTTATGAAGAATGATGAGACAGTGTACCTATCCCAATGGAGATTACACTCTTGTGAAAGAGAAATAAATTCTCATTAAACAATTATAGTAAAACAGACTATAAACTGTATGGTCTGAAGTTCATTATAAAACAAACTCTCTTGATTCAATTGGCAATAGTAATCACATATTACTTATTGGTGCTATTGTCTCTTCACAAACTTTTAATTATTCACTGCCTACTATACACAAATAATTCAAGGAATTCTTGTTTTATAATTTATAATTATGTATGAATCTGTTTAGGTAAAATTTGGACATGTTGTCCAGCATTGGTTTGATAAATTTTTTGGTTAGTAATTCATATCTAATATATAAAGTGAATTCTCTCTCTCTCTCTTTGGTGGTACTGAGGTTTGTTAAGTAGGTGCTGTAACACTTGAGCCATGCCCTAGGACTCTTTTGCTGTAGTTATTTTTTAGGTACGGTCCCATGGTTTTGCCTGGGGCCAGCCTCAGACTGTGATCCCCCTACCTATGCCTTCTGCATAGCTTGGACCACAGCTGCATAAAATCATGCCTGATTGAGATGGGGTTTCACAAACTTTTTTGGCCTGGGTTTGCCTCAAACTGTGATTCTCCTGACCTCTGACTCCTGAGTAGCTATGATGGAAGGTATCAACCACCACACCTGGGCTTGAATTCTCAATTTTTAAAACTTTTTTTGTTTTTGTTTTTAGAGATAGGTTGCTATGTAGCTCAGGTTGACCTTGAACTCATGATCCTTCTGCCTCAGCCTTCTTAGTGCTGAGATTATAGGCATGAGCCAACATGCCTCATTTTTCTCATATGTTAATGGGTTTGGATTTTTTGGGCTGAGAACTAGCAATATATATATTTAACTGAATATCCTTTGGCTGCATAAACATATAAATATGATTTCAAAAATTGAAGCTGGAAAGTTTAAGCTTGTCCTGCATACACAAACCAGGTGTCCCATAGAGGGTTTGTATTGAGGCTAGACATTTTATCCCTACAAAGTTGGAGAGCTTGAGGATGATGGTGCTGAAAGTTTGTAAGAGGTAAGAGGCTCATGAGTAACCTGAGAAACTCACAGGATGGAAGGATTCATGAATTTCCTTTGGACCCACAATATGAACAAGGACATTAATTGTGAATGTGATTCAAGAGATCATAAGGCCAAGTAGGCCTACTAATGAATGAAATCTATGATGGAGACAGATCCCTGGAGATGGAACGATGGTCATGCCTCCACAAGTCACACATTCAGGAAGCTATACAGGGATCCAAATAAATGGATGGCTACAGAAAGCTCCCTCACTGAATCTATGTCATATACTTCCCTTCATTTGGGGCCAAATGCCTATACATCTGAGAAGATGAGAGCAAACCAAGCTATAAAAGGGCACATTCAACCCTTCTTCCTGCCTTCTTCACCAGACCCTCCCTGACTGGTACCTGTCTAAATTTTCCTTGCTTTAAGTAAAAGGTGGTATGTCAGTATCAGAGAAGAAGTTTGGAAAAGTTCCTTTAAAAGCAACTGAGTTTAAATTGAATTTTGAGTTATATCGTTTATATTTCAATTTTATATATCGACTTTGAGTTACAATACATTTTTGTTTGTTTCTGTGTTGAAAATGGAGAATCCAGAGTTGAGATCAATAGTAGAAGACAGAGTTTTTCTTTTGTGATATTGTTGTAACCAAGAAATATCCACTATACCTATAATGAGCTCATACATTACCATTAAACTGTCACCAATGTAAAATGACCTTGAGGAACTGGACTACTCCATCCCCACATATTTTTATATTAGGTCATATGCTGCTCTTTTGGGACTTTTTTCCACAAAACATGAACCTGGATATTCATTTGTATGAGAAGAGGTATACTTGTTTGGGGATGTTACTCAGAAGTAAACAGTTAGTCTAGCATGTACAAGAAAGATCATGGGCTCCATCTGCAGTACCACAGACACATACACACACACACACACACACACACACACACACACAAGAGGTATACAGGCAGGGAAGAGTGGAAACAAAGAAAATAAGAGATCCTATAGAATTATTCTCACCAGTAGACTCAGGACTATACATAAACAAATTTTAGGATGGCCACATATTTCATTCATAACTCATTCATTGATTTGTGGAATTTGTTTTCACAATATTGCCATTTGGAGCCCAATTTTAGAGATGATTTTCCTAGAACACAAAGTGTTAGAAATTAGTTTGGTTCCCATAGATTTTAATAATCCTAATAGCTATCATTTTAAATCAATGAAGGCATTTTCAAAGGCTAATGTCAATTATAAAAGAATAAAGAAGAAAAAATGTCCTCACATAGCATAAATATGATATGACTCACCAAGTCTTCTCATCTCCTTGACCTTTTCCTGTGGCGCTGTTGGCATTATTTTCATTAAGGAAACAATACATGGCATTTTAATGCTAAATTAGAGTTAAGTGGATTTTGAGAGATTTCATCTGGGAAGTAAGATCAAAGTGTTCTTTCAAACACTTCTCTAATTTTTTTGAGTGCAATGTCTTTGAAAAATGTTATTAAATATTAAACTACATTTAAGGGCAAAGTGGAGGACAGAGATATAAGAATCCAGGAAAAATATTTCTTAATTATGTAGTGAACCTATTATGTAACTTCTCTCATCCAAGATTAAACTGGCAGGTGGTTTGTTGTGCACATGCAGGAATGGACAAGATCCAGCTACACCTTGGAATAATTTTGGCCCTAGAATACATGGCTATGGTCAAATACATTCTGGGAAGTATTTTTATCATCCTCAGATATAGGAAGAGGAATATATACTCATTCCTGTAGTAATAATAACAGCTAGAGAATCCAAACTACTTTTCTGTTGGCGTTTAGATGTGTCTGATATGAAATGAGCTAGCCATCCTTCCCTACAGCTGCAACCTTTGCAAAGTGGTTTAGAGCACCTTCCATCAAGGAATTGAGTTTTAACTCCCCATTCCTGGAATCTGGGATGGTCTGATAAATCACAAGGCCAGAATGCAAAGAAAGAGAAATGGACAATTCTAAGTCTGGGTCTCAGGAGATTATGAGTGTACCTGTTGTCATTGGAATCCTGTGTGAGCCAGCCTGTGCTAGCCTATTGGATAATCAACACCAGGTGGCTTGGGTATCCTTGCTTCTGCAGCTGGCAGTCCCTCAACCACCTGACATTTCATTAGCCAATTTCCAGTCAGATGACTGCAGCTGCATGGTTAAGATCAACTAAGTTAGCCCGAATCAGCAGAAACTTCTTCCTGAACCATTAATTCATTAACCACAAACTAATCTTTTAAACTATGGAAATTTGGAATATATGTTATGCAGCAACACAAACTCATGGTGTCTCCTGAGAAAGCAAATGTCCTAAAAGTAAGGGCCATTCACAGGCACTAGTATGGCACAAAGTTAATGCATTTCAGAGTGGAGGATGAGATAAAGTAGTGGTTCTCAAAGTGTGGTTCCAGGACCAGCAGCATCAATAGAAACACAGACTTCAACAGTCACTAGAATACAAGCTTTGGGTGACACTTTGGATCCACTGACATTTTCCTACAGGTGATTCTGGGGCACATGTAATCAAGTTCCTTATACTTCACTCCTGCAAATTATTCATGAAATACTTAATATTTGATACATTTGGAAATACTAACTTAAGTCACCCAAATAAGCACAAATTATTTAAGAAGCATGGGGATTTCAGACATTTTGAAAGGCAAATAATTTTTATTTAACTTGGGAATACCTATTTTGTTTTGAGCCTCAGAAACTAAGAATTGGTCTCAAATTGTGCAATAATAATGCTTAGAAATCAACCCTCAGTTTAAGAAAACCCTGACTCTAGGATGGATCCCACTGATGTCACCATGTGCCTATTTTTAGCACCTCACCCTGGGTGCCACCAGCACCATCACGGCAACCACTTTTGTTCTATGTGAAGGCATTGTGCTCAACTTTTCCTATACATCATCCCAGCCAGTGCTAAAAACAATCCTATGAAGTAGGAATTACTGTGCTTATTTCAAGAGTGAAGGTTCAGAGGGATTTAGAAGGGTTAAGTAATTTTCCAAAGGGTAGAATTTCTGCCAGACAGAAAGTTAATGTACCTCTTTCTAAACATAATGGGAAACAGTGATCATTAGGTAAATATTTAATAACTGGCTTTCTGGAAAATAACAATAGCAGAAAGAAAAACCTAATTTGTAGCGCCTGCCCTTCTGTGGCGCAAATATTTACACCATAGCTGATTTCGAGGTATCATTGTGAAGACAATGAAGGTGGAGTTGGGAAGAGATGTGCACAGTTGGGTCTGTTGACCCAATAGGAGCTGGCTTTAGAACATCCTTAAGAGGAAATATGAATTAATTAATTTGTAATCCATGGTCATATGACATATTAACATTCTCAAATTAATCTGCTGGAATACTGAGAAACAATGGAACAAGGCAAACATGGCTACCTCCAATAAAAGAGACAGAGAAAAACAACACGTATGGCACAATGACCTTCTGATAATGTCCAGCACCTTACCCATTCCCCCTTCGCAGTCATTTTTCTAATGCTCGTCCTCCTCCAACCTCCCTTTTCCCACTACAGGATGCTTAAAACCTCAGCCTGTGAGAGAGGCCTGCTCTTGCTCCTCTCAGGGCCTTACTCTCAGGGCCGAGGGTCCTTCTCCCTAATAAAGACCTGCTGCTCGTAGAGGTTGCAGTTTCTTTCTCAGTCTCTCTCTCTCTTGCTTCTTTGTTTTCCTTTCGTAATCTTTAAAGTAATGATTTCAGAGAAGAATCATTTTGTTACTTTCAAACATAACCAAAATAGGCACTGGAATTGTAGCAGGGAGGAGGATCAGAAGAAAACAGACAAGGCCTGAGTCCTGAGAAAGTAGCAGGGAGGTGAGGATGGCATAGCAGAGACATAAAACCTAAGAAATCTGAACAGGAGGAAGGTCACATAGCACCAGGGAGGGGAAAGTCACGTAGCACTAGGATAAAGTAGGATAAATTAAATTAAATTTATAAATTAAATATAACCACGTATGGATTACACCTTGCTTCTGTAACCTGCTTTCAAGGATATATAAGGTGGGACCCCTTTGTTCTCGAGGCTCAGCCTTTGGACATGAGTCTGCTGAGTGTGCTGGGACAATAAAATGTTGCTTCCTGCTAATTGCCTCAAGAGTCCCGTATTTCAGCTAGCAAACTCAGCTAGCAAAAATTGACTCTTTCTTAGGTTGATTTTTCAGCCCTAACTTGATAGAGAAAATATATTTTAAGAAGTTACTTTCATAAATGTTTGGAAGATACTGATTTTATGGAGTCAGAGCTGGATAGAACCTGGGAGAAACATTCTGTCTTCCCCTACCTTAGACAAAGATGCCAGTCCAGGGCAGATATTTTCTTTTCCTAAAGACCACTAAGCATGGTGACTTCACCATTCTTAGGATTCTTAAATGAGTGCTTTGTCATGTTCAAGAGGCCTCTTTCCTAGGTTAATATGAAAACTCTCCAACAGTAATTTAAACCTATTACCTTTGTTTTATTGTTATAGACATGAAAAGCAACTGATTGGCATTTACCTCTTAAAAAATCCTCTGCTTTGACAAAAGAAGTTAAAAGATTCCTTTGGTATCTAATTCCAGCTTGCTTAAAAATAACCTTTCATCATTACACAAAGAAGGTTTCCAGCCAGGCAGGCTGTCATAATTGGTCCCTTGAGAATACACTCTTAAGACTCTCAAATTTCTAGGCAAGAATGTCCTGATCAGTTTTTGACATCTCCCCTTCTTGAAAAAATCCAGTGTTGGATTTTTAAAAAATTGCAGTAAGAACATTTAACATGAACTCTAGCTGTTAACAAATTATTCAGTGCACAATATAGTATCATTAACTGTAGGTATGATGATATGGAGCAGAAATCTAGAACTTATTCATCTTGCATAGCTCAAACTTTATGTTAGTTTTTTTTTTTAAAGAACAAGTTGAATCAGGCATATATTTCTAGTGATGTAAAGGCCTCATTTATCTTTCATTAGGTTCAACTACAAGACATGGACCCATGTAGAACATCTTGGCTGCAATGCTTTTAGTAAAATAGTAAAAAAGAATGCTTCTTTTAACTGGCATAATTAAATTATGCAACAGAGAGGGAGATAATTATACAACATATTTGATTGTATATGGAAAGGCATAAGAAATACCTAAGTTTTTTTCTGCTAATTGCTCATCTCTTCTACTCTACTCCATTAGTAAGAGTAAACCTTTGAAAGTATCTGATAATTCCTCCTTCATGAAGGGATATAGATAAATGACAGTAAGTACTACAAGAAGTATCCTTTTGTTAACTCTTAACACCCTTTTCCCACGCTCTCTCACAGGATATTTGTTTTGCTTATATTTGTTGCCACGAGAAAATTAGATGATGAGTTCTCAACCTCACCTCGAGTAGAAGTAGATCCTCTGGAAAAGTTCCACCTGCAACTTTCATGTCCCCAGCAGTTACATCTTGAGGAGGGGAACAGTGTGGAAGTCAGATACTGGTTTATGAGATGATCAAGTCCTACACGTTAGAAGGCTGGATAATACACGCATGGGAGATAGAGAAAGATAGTCAGTAGTTAAACTACCCAGAGCTACATAGTGCTTTCCTTATTTCTCTTAATTACCTGAGACCTTAGGAAAGCACTTAATTTTTCATTGTTTTTGTTCATTAAATTTAGGCCAGTCTGGAACTCTGCAAAGGATGGACTGAATTGATGTATATGTTACCATCTGGTTTAATGTCTTGTACATAACAAGTACTCAGTGAGGACTGTAGACCACCTATGTTCAGAATGTTTAGAGCTCCCAGGATGTACGTGACTGGATTTCCATGTTTTCCTTTGGTAGCAGAATGGTGTCCTATCCCTTAGTAAATGAATCTCTTTGTCTTCTGTCCTGCCTACTGACCTTTCTTTGCACTGCTAAAGTGTTGCATTGCCAACAATACTGAAAACTGTACTGTGCAGAAATGGAGTTTTAAATATAAGTTTTTTTTTCCCTACTCTGTGCTATTCAACTCCATTCTGACAACTGAGTAGAATTCTAATATGTAGATGCTAGGCAAAGTTTTCAGGGAAATATGGTCACTTTACTTCTGCTCTTGGAAACCTTGAAATGTCATTCAAAATAGCCTCAAAAAAAAAAAAATCAAATACCTAGGTGTAAACTTAACAAAGGATGTGAATGACCTCTACAAGGAAAACTATAAACTTCTGAAGAAAGAGATTGAGGAAGACTATAGAAAGTAGAGAGATCTCCCATGCTCATGGATTGGTAGAATCAACATAATAAAATGTTTACACTCCCAAAAGTAATTTACATGTTTAATGTAATTCCCGTCAAAATCCCAATGACATTCATTAAAGAGATTGAAAAATCTACCATCAAATTTGTATGAAAACATGAGGCCATGAACAGCCAAAGCAATACTCAGTAAAAAGAACAATGCTGGAGGTATCACAATACCCGACTTCAAACTATATTACAAAGCAATAGCAATAAAAACAGCGTGGTACTGGTACAAAAACAGACATGAAGACCAGTGGAACAGAATAGAGGACCCAGATATGAAGCCACACAACTATAACCAACTTATCTTTGACAAAGGTGCTAAAAATATACGATGGAGAAAAGACAGCCTCTTCAACAAAAACTACTGGGAAAAATGGTTAGCAGTCTGCAAAAAACTGAAACTAGATCCATGTTTATCATCCTATACCAATATTAACTCAAAATGTATCAAGGATCTTAATATCAGATCCCAAACTCTAAAGTTGGTACAGGAAGAGTAGGAAATACTTTGGAACTAATAGGTATAGGTAAGAACTTTCTCAATGGAACCCCAGCAGCACAGCAACTAAGAGATAGCATAGATAAATGGGACTTCATAAAACTAAAAAGCTTCTGCTCAACAAAAGAAATGGTCTCCAAACTAAGAGACCACCCACAGAGTGGGAGAAAATATTTGCCAGCTACACATCAGACAAAGGACTGATAACCAGAATATATAGGAAACTCAAGAAACTAAATTCTCCCAAAATTAATGAACCAATAAAGAAATGGGCAAGTGAACTAAACAGAACTTTCTCAAAAGAAGAAATTCAAATGGCCAAAAAACACATGAAAAAATGCTCACCATCTCTAGCAATAAAGGAAATGCAAATTAAAACCACACTAAGATTCCATCTCACCCCTGTTAGAAGAGCCATCATTAGCAACACCACTAACAACAAATGTTGGCGAGGATTTGGGGGAAAAAGGAACCCTCTTACACTGCTGGTGGGAATGTAAACTAGTACAACCACTCTGGAAAAAAATTTGGAGGCTTCTTAAAAATCTAAACATAGATCTACCATTTGATCCAGCAATACCACTCTTGGGGATACACCGAAAAGAATGTGACTCAGGTTACTTCAGAGGCACCTGCACACCCATGTTTATTGCAGCGCTATTCACAATAGCCAAGTTATGGAAACAGCCAAGATGCCCCACTACTGACAAATGGATTAAGAAAATATATTTATACACAATGGAATTTTATGCAACATGAAGAAGAATGAAATGTTATCATTTGCAGGTAAATGGATGGAACTGGAGAACATTATTCTGAGTGAGGTTAGTCTGGCCCACAAGACCAAAAATTGTATGTTCTCCCTCAGATGTGGACATTAGATCAAGGGCAAACACAACAAGGCGATTGGACTTTGAGCACATGATAAAAGCGAGAGCACACAAGGGAGGGGTGAGGATAGGTAAGACACCTAAAAAACTAGCTAGCATTTGTTGCCCTCAACACAGAGAAACTTATGCAGATACTTTAAAGCACCTGAGGCCAATAGGAGAAGGGGACTCGGAACCAGAGAAAAGGTTAGTTTGAGAAGAATTAACCTAGAAGGTAACACCCACGCACAGGAAATTAATGTGAGTCAACTCCCTGTACAGCTATCCTTATCTCAACCAGCAAAAACCCTTGTCCCTTCCTATTATTGCTTATACTCTCTCTTCCAACAAAATTAGAAATAAGGGCAAAATAGTTTCTGCTGGGTATTGAAGGGGTGGGGGGGAGAGGGAGGGGGCGGAGTGGGTGGTAGGGGAGGGGGCGGGGGGGAAGGGGGGAGAAATGACCCAAACATTGTATGCACATATGAATAAAATAAAATTTAAAAAAAGAAATGTCATTCAAATTTGGAGACAGAGGATCAGCTCAAGTGTGATTTCAGGGTCAGAATAGTCTCAGGATATACTATACCTGTGGCCTCCCAAAATTCCAGAAAGATAAAATCATTCCTGTACTGCCTTAAATGTAAATGCTGGTTACATATTACACATTAAGCCATCTGAGTGATTTACACTAGTGTGAATAAATTTGTAAACCTTAAATATCTTTTGCTGAGAGCTAATTTTGATGGATAGAGAAGGGCTGATAATACCTGGAGGAAGGGATGAGTAGGCAGGCAAGTTGCACAGAATTCTGTTCTCAGAGAATGGTAAGGACAAAGAGCAGAGGTAGTAAATGACTCACTTTTGGGGAACAAAACAATGACTCAATAATTATTGGCTGACAACTTGGAAAAGAAACTTTACCTACAATACAGTTTTGCTTGCAACTGACCACCAGACCAATTATTTTCTGAACACATGTCATGTGATTTCAAACAATTAGGGAGTTTTAGAAGCAGAATTTGCTGCAACATAAAAATACTCATATACAAACTGTGATAACTGTTTCTTTTCTTCTTCTTTCTAGACAGGAAGAACTACATTTCCCAGCAATCCTTGCAGTTAGGAGTGGCCAAATATCAGTATTTTGGCCAGTGGAACTTGGGTAGAAATAATTTGTAGTACATCTTGGCCTTGTCCAAAAAAAAGAAACTCTTCCTCCATCCAAAATGTTAGTATTTTCTCCTTACTGGGTAGATGACTGTTGAAGTTCAGAAAAACCTGTGAAGTCATTGAAGCTTGTATTGAATCTGGATTTTTTGCAAAGGAAAAAAATTTAGGTGCTATTGGCACACAAGCCTTCACAAGTGTGAAATGATGGATATGTTCATTTGCCTGACTGCTGTAACCATTCCACTATGTATATCAGAACGGGATGGAGACCAAGGCCGGCCAATGGACTGAAGACTTGCTAGTTTGTCAGACTTTCCTGGGGCGATATCACATGGGATGTTTCCCAAAGGAAACATTTCCAATACTCGTTGCTTAGGAATCTTTATTCTTAGCACAGGCAGTATGTTAAAGCCATCTGATAAAGGAAGCCACCAAAAGTTTATAAAAAATTTGCATCTAATCAACAGTAAACAAAATGAAGCAATTAAACAATCAAACCAAACAAAACCTCAGGGACATTTTTGGGGTAGCAAATTTCATGTAAGGTTTGTTTTGTAAATGTTTCATAAGAAATGTGGTCCATGTGCTTCCCTGGAATAAGCTGGCTGGCATTGGTCTGCTGACTGCTTTTATTTTTTATACACATTATTTATTTCGTACTGTTGGAGGGATAGGAGTGGCATAAAAGTGCCCATACTCTATTTTCCAAGAGTACAGTTGATTCTGAATGAAGAAACCACTTCTGCCCTAAACTATGAATAACTAGAGACATTAAGTCTGGATACAACATGATAAGGCAGCCTTGCAACACCAAAATAGGATACAAGTTCAAAACAGAAAGACAGGGTATAAATCAGTGAAATTGCCCAGGTCCTCCCAGAAAGCACAGAGCAGAGGTGACAGGTCCTCGTTTGATCCAGGCTTGTTCTGCCTGTCTCCTGTAGCTCCTCAACTGCCCCATGAGCAAATATTGATCTGAAATGTAGGTGCTTCTGACTACAATGGAAGACAAAAGCCACCTGTAGATTTATGAGTCACTAAAGGATACCCACAAAATACAGATGATTTTTTACTTTTGAATCTTAAATCTTAAAGTTGGGCACCTTCTATGAAATTACACATTTTTTAAAGGTAGAAACTTGTGGGTAGCTGGCTATTAAAGTTGTTGCTTTCCAGTCAAGAATGCTGGGCAGCTGGGCAGCTGGGTGCTGGGGGCTCGCCTGTAATCCCAGTTACTCAGTAGGCAGTGATTAAGAGGATCACGGTTCAAAGCCAGCCTGGGCAAATTGTTTGAGAGACCCTATCTCAAAAAACCCTTCACAAAAATAGGGCTGGGAGAGTGGCTCAAGGTGAAGGCCCTGAGTTCAAGCCCCAGTAATACACACACACACACGAAGAATGCTGGACAATGTATATTGACTGTGCACCTACACTAAGGCAGCAGCCCCTTGCTGATGCTCCTTTGTTCTGTGTAAATACAGTGGATCTCAATCTTTGACTGGGATGTGCTGAACATGAATCATCTCAATCCTTGAGCACTCAGTCTAGTGAAGATGTCATCACTGTGTACAATAGAGAACTAGATGCATTCACTATGTGATACGTTACTATTAACAAATTTTAACATTTTCCAAATATTCAGTGTGCAATCTGAGCAAAATATTAAATGTGCATTAAAAAGCAAGGAAGTCTTTGGGGCGTGTTAGTACTTCCTGGTCTGTTGTTTCATGGGTATCTTGAAAAAAAAATATTGTCTTGTACACCTTAAACACATGTAGTAGAAAGAATTCACAAATATTTGTCCATCTTTTAAGGAGTCTTTTACATGTAAGATTCTATTAGGAGCTGTTGCTTTACTTAAATTCTGAAGCTCTTGCAATCATTTTTATTATATACAGAATTTGAAAGGCAAGTATTTTCTATTCATCTTGCAGCTCCCTATTTTGTTTTGCATCTCAGAAACTAAGAATTTGTCTCAAATTGTGCAATAATAATGTCTACTATCAATCCCCAGTGAAAAACAAACAAACAAATCTGACTCTCAGGATGAATTCCACAGATGTCCTACATACCTGTTATTAACACATCCCCCTGGGTGTCACCACCCTCATCACCACAGCCACCTTCTCTCTAGGAGCAGGTACAGTGCTTAGCATTTCATTCTCCAACTAGTGCGAAAAGCAATCCTAGGAAGTAGGAATTACTCTGTTCCTTTCAAGGATGAAAGTTCAGCAGACTGAGAGGGATTAAGTAACGTGCTAATCACGTGCCAATGCCATAGCTACAATCTCTGCCGGGCAGATAGTTACTGTATCGTTTTCTAAACACAATGGGAAACAGTGATTATTAGGTAAACATTTAGCAATTAGCTTTTGGGAAAACAACAAAAGCTGTGATTCTCTCACATCAAAGATGAAATAGACTATGTTCAAGCATGAAAAAGCTATGGCTGCCAAATTAATATAGAAATTGGTATTAAAAGTGAAATGATAGCATCAAATTCAAAGTATGTGATACTTTGAGTTTTTTTCCCAGAGAGCCTCCATTTAACTGAGTATGGCTGAGTACTGGCAAATGCCAAGTGGGTGAATCCGATGTGTATCTATACTCAGGTGTAGCTCATTAAAACATCCAGTGTGCAATTCTCTTTTTCTTTCTTAATCTCTTGTTTGGGTGTCACTCTCCAAGACAACTTTGAAAGCCAGTGAAAACTCTCTTTTTCTGGGTTGTTTCCTTTTATTACAGTAGTAATTAATACTTTTACAACCAAATTAACCTAATTCAGACACTGAGTATCCCTGATCCTTACAATGTCTTTGTCAGGTTGTGCAAACTTAATATTCTTCCTCTATTTTCCTCCAAGCTGATCTGTATACTCAACACAACCAAGTAACAATCTCCCTATGCTTTTTTTGGATAGAGGTTGATAAGCTGAACCTACATTTATTTGGAAACTTGAAGACAAAAATAATCAAAGCAATCTCGAAGAACAGAATTGGAATAGCAGGAATACTTCCTCTATTTAACTTCAAGTAAGAAATACTGTAGTTCTAGAGAAAAGGTTAGATCAAAAAGAATTAACCTAGAAGGTAACACCCACGCACAGGAAATCAATGTGAGTCAATGCCCTATATAGCTAGCCTTATCTCAACCAGCAAAAACCCTTGTTCCTTCCTATTATTGCTTATACTCTCTCTACAACAAAATTAGAAATAAGGGCAAAATAGTTTCTGCTGGGTATTGAGTGGGGGGAGAGGGAGGGGGCGGAGTGGGTGGTAAGGGAGGGGGTGGGGGCAGGGGGGAGAAATGAACCAAGCCTTGTATGCACATATGAATAATAAAAGAAAAATGAAAAAAATATATATATAATTAAAAAAAAATACTGTAGTTCAGACACAATGGTAATCATAAATTGATTAATAAATTAATTAATATACTAGAGTAGACCAAGATGTATGCAAGATAGGATCCCATATTTACACAGTCATTTGATTTTTGACCAAGTCAACGGAGTAAGCCAATGAAAAAAGAAGGTCTTTTCAACAAATGGTGCTTAAGCCAGTGGACATCCATTTGGAGAAAATGAATCTTGACACTCACTTCCCACCATATACAAAAACTAATTCTACATGCATTATAGACATAAATGTGAAAGTTAAAATTATAAAGCTGTTAGAAGGAAACCTGGAAGAGTATTTTCATAATTTTGAACAGGCACAATTTGGGATAGGCAAAGTTTTTACAAACAAAATGCACAGGGAAATAAAAAAAAAAGTATGAGTTACCACTATGCATTCATCAGGATGTCTAAATTTAAAAAGTCTGATAAACCAAGTGTTGGTAAGGATGTGTGTGGGGACAATCAAACTCTAATTCATTGTTGTTGAGGGGTGTAAAATCACTTTTGATAAAGTTCTGACAGGTTCTTAACTCCACTCATTTAACTTATCACCCCAAAATTTCACTATTAGGTACATACCAGAGATAAATTAAAGCACATGTCCATAATTTGACTTTGTTTTTTCACCTATTAAACAGATTTATTAAAAAGCAAATAGCTATTTCACATTAATATGGATTAATGTGGATTAGTATAAAGGATTCAATAGAAGAATAGACAAAATTTTGAGAGGTGAAATAACCACAACCACCTTGGAGGGAAATTTGAAAATAGTTATCAAGATGTCTACATGCTCGCTCTTGGCCATACTCAGGTGGAACAGACTGGCCATGGCTACTGCTTACATGAGGCTGGTAATTCCTTTGGATTCCACCAGGTGACATATATCAACATGACCCATTGTTGATGTTGCCAAGTTTTGATAACTTGGTTGATAATCACTAAATCACTTCCTTGTAACTACATTTTTTCCTTTTGCAAGTGATAAGTGATCAAGGGCAACACTTTTTTATTGTGAACATACATGATTTATTGTTTAAGTACTGTAAACTGTTTCATGGATATATGGATCATTAGTAAAAAATAAAATGCAAAACAAACAAACTAACAAAAACAAGCAAAAAAACCCAATTAACTATTTTTGACATAGGGTCATGGTATGTAGCCCAGGCTGGCCTCAAACTTGAGAGTCTCTTGCCTCAGCCTCCTGAATTACAGGTGTGCACCAACACTCCTGGCTATAAAATGACTTTTAAAAGGATGTTTATAGCAGCTTTGTTGATAATTGCCAAAAAAAGTGGGAATAGCCTTAGTGTTCATTAAAAGAAGAATACAGAGGTATTATATAACCATATAATGAATACTTAACTCAGCAATAAAATAGAATGAACTACATGGAATAATGTGGATGAATCTCAGAAGCTGAGTGAAAGTTCCAGAAATGGCAAAGCTTACCTATGGTGCGAAAAAAAACCCCCAATAACAATAGTCTCATCTGGTGGGCAAGGATTTATGAGGAAGGGAGACAAAGGCTCTTTCTGGGATGAATGTAATATCTTGTGATTTGCTAGGGATTGGGCAGGTACATGAACTTATTGAAAATCTGTGAATGATACATTGAAGATTTGTGCACTTTACCGTATTTTAATTTTACCCTAAAAGAAATAAATTATAAGTAAATATTGGACTTTAATAATAATGCACATACTGAAGTATTTAGGAGAGGCGTGCTAATGTGTCTAATTTACTTTAAAATGCATGAATAAAGTGGATTGAAGAACAGGTGGAGGGATGGATGGATGAAAGAAATGTGAAGAGATGTAGTAGAATCTTAGTGGATATTTGCTGGAAGAATCTTTCAATCATTCTGAGCACTTGAACACTGTCATGATAGAATGTCTTTGCTTTTTAAAACTTTATCATGACTTCCCATTGCCACCAGAAGAGAAAGTGCTTAGTATTTCATATAAGACTGTTCCCTTCATTTCTTGCTTCAAATGCCTGGCTTTTCCCTCTGTGCTTACCTTTATCCTGGCACTGACCATATTGTGTTGCAATTGCTTTTTTATTTCTAAGTCTCCTTTACTAGACAAAAAAATGTCTAGAAGGACTGACTTGCAAAATCCTTGCTCACATAGTTCCTGGCACATAGTAGGTATTAGAAAATGGAAGAAATGTAGTCCTAATTGCTGATTTCCATGAATAAGGATGGATTTAAGCCTCAAAAATTATAACTTTCTCTTTATGATTTTGGCTAAGAATTAATCATAAGTCAGGAAAATGGCAGTCTGCCTTCATTGGTGTAATGATGACTAAAGGCCAGAAAAAAAGGAACCAAACTCAAAATGTTCAGAATTATCTAAAACAGAAGGCACAACAAAGGGAAATCCAAATTTTGGTTAAATGAGATAAAATTGGGGCTGGGGTATGGGTCAAGTGTCAGACACTTGCTAGTAAATATGAGACCCTGAGTTCAATCCTCAATACTGCCAAAAAAGTGAAAAGATATTAGATAAAATTGAGATAAAAAACTAAGTTAAAAATAAAAGCCATTAAAGAATTTCATGTCAGAGCCACTGCTGTACCTATAGGGGGTAGGAAACCAATAATAACCTCTAAATAACCCTCAGTGCACTCTGAAGCCATTGCCTTATCAGCTACATTGGTTTAGATCTCATTTCTGGGTGTGAAAGTATAGCAAATGGCATCCCTGGCAATACATGCTAGAAACAGACCATCTGGGAATAGACTTCATGACATTTCTTTTTGGTGGAACTGGGGTTTGAACTCAGGACTTCCCACTTGCAAAGCAGATGTTCTATCGCTTGAGCAGCCACACCTCCAGTTCATTTTGCTCTGGTTATTTTGAAGATGGGGGTCTCATGAACTACTTCTGCGATCTCAGCCTTGAATAGCCTCCGAAGCAGCTAGGGTTACTGGCATGAGCCTCCAGTGCCTGGCAGATTTTATAATATTTAAAACGGGTGCTTGCTCACAAATTCTGGGGACCAGAATCTTCTCTACAACAGTCAACTTGGATTAATAGATGCAGATTATTATTTTTTTACCAATAATTGCAATGGCTCTTTTTTGGGAGGGGGGAAGATATGTAAGTACTGGGGTTTGAACTCAGGGTCTGGTACCAAGTGTTGAGTCACACCCATAGTGCTATTGCTTTAGTTTGTTTTTCAGGTGGGGTCTCTTGTGTTTGCCTGGGTTAACCTTGGACCTTCTACCTCCACCTCCTGACTAGTTAGGATTATAGGCATGTACCTCCATGCCCAGTACTATGGTGATTTTAATTTGAGAGTTATATAGACAAATTGTCTTAATGTGTTTAGACCTTATAGAGACTAAAATAGTCATCACAATGATTGACAAGAACATTTTAATACATATTTAATGAGGGAATCATAATTCTTACGCTAAAAATCCAGCAAAAACATTAGAAGGCAGGAAACCAACATTCTTCATGAACATAGATGCAAAAATCATTTGCAAAATGCTAGCAAATCAGCCAGTGAAATATTGAAAAGGATAATGAGTCATGACCAAGTGAAGTTTATACAAGATTATAATCTGAATCTATTTTGTATTTTGGAAAAACAAAATTAAAACAAAAGAAAGTGGAACAGTGTTTTCTGGGGACTGGGACTGGGTTAAAAAAAATGGTTTCAAAAGGTCACGAGAGAAGTTTTTGGTGAAATAGAAGTGTAGTCTGTATCTTAATTGAGATGATGGTGACATGTCTAAATTCATAGAACTGTATGTAAATGAATGGGAAAATTTTACAGTATAGAAATCATACATCCACGAATATGACTTTAAAAACAGAGTGATAGAAATCAAATATCTCCCTTTGTTCCCTCAGAGATATTATCTCTACATTCCAGGGCTGTTTACTATACAAACATCAAGGAAAGAATTGTCAAAATAAAGACAAGTCTCATTTGTTAGCATCACTTGTAAGCATACAAATTGCAAGAGACTTCTGAATAGCTTTTCCCTAACACAGCTCTCCAAACCTCTGGTCATCACAATTCCTAAATTTGTTTTAAATCAGCTATATAGTCATGAAATTTAAGAAAGTTCATATTCATTCTGCCAGAATACATGCTGCCTGAATACAGAAATATGTGCGCATATATATTTTTTTCTGAACGTGCTTTTCTTTTTTTCTACCTAGAAACTAAAAAAGTAATTAAATAGACTTTCTCGGTTTGCAGGATAAAGAATAATGTTAAATCTAAATATATAATTCTTGGAAAACAATGTATCATATAAAAAGTATCTTTCACAGTGCTATTTTGCAAGAAAATATTTGTTAATACATGCATATGTTTTTCAAAACAGTTACAAGTTATCAAAAATTCTGTAATATGCTAGTTCTATAATAGATGAATGAAATTTATCTATAATTTACATTAACATAGTTACTTAGATCTAATACTAATATTATGCTACTATTCTGTAGAAATGAAGAAATGAGTTTTTTTCCACTGTTGCTCTGAATTTGATGCTGTTGCTCCACACCTGAAAACAACGGGAATGAAGTCTTTCATGTTCTAATTGACCTTCTTTGTAGACACGCCCAGTTACTGACCTGACCATAGAACCTACGATAGGAAAGGCTGAGCCAGCTGTGTTTCTTCCACTCAACGTTCCTGCCTTCTTCCTCCTTCTTATATACAAACACTCAGGAGGAGAGGAGAGAGGAATTGAGAAAACGGTGTTTATAATGAGATATTGTTTTCTTCCTTTCCCTATGTGGTAGACACTCATTAAGACTGAGACTGCAGGAGCAGAAGGCTGTTTTGTTTTTTTGTTGTTTCCTGGCTGGATGCTTGCTGTGATGTAGATCCCATAAGCCAATCCTGGCATAGGCTGAGGTGTGCCATTGAGCATGGGGCTGAGGTCTACTTGAGTCATAAACTTACAGTTGGATGTTGCATTTTACCTGGCAGTTACTAAAGGTAGGATTTTTCCTGAAATATTTAAGGAACATGACTGTCTTTGGCTAAGTGTTAGCTCATAAAAAGAGAGGATAAATTTGAGATGAGATTGAGTAACACATAATGAACTGAATTTTATCACCTAAGGTTGCCTGGAAAGCTATGGAATTGCCAAAAGTATCACAGAGAGACAGGAGTAGGGGACAAAGATCAGAATAAACAAAATTGCCTCAGTTTATATTTTGTGTTATAACTGGTTACAAAACAGTTAAGGATCATGAAAATCAATAATAGTTAAAAATTATATTTGTATTTGAAATCTATAATTCACTGTTTGCAACAAAATCACCTTTATATTATTTATTACAAAATAAATAAATTTTAAGAACATTAATAATAGAATATTAAATAATATATTTGAGTATGTAGTAAATTTTGAGATTATTATCAAAAAAGCATAATATGAAGTGAAGTAAATTATAGGTAGTAGAATCTTGGAGACAACTTTTGATAGAAGGGGCTTGGTTAATATTTATAAACTCAATTTCAATTATAGACCAAGTGTGGAATAAAGAGTTATGTCCTATGCACAAACCCCTGGGTTTGATCCCCAGCACCTGTGTCTATTTACACAAGATCATATACACATAAACACATGCCCACATATATATGTATTCAGAAATGTGTTCATGTCCTTCTAAGCCAAAATTGCCTATAGTTTAAGGAAATAAGTGGGTTGTTAGAGTGGGGCTACATGGTTCAGGAGAATCCAATTTGTATGATTTTCTGTTTACTGATCTTGGTTTAGAAGATGTTTACTGTTCACTTCTTTTACAATAAAGGGTTTTCATTTTAACTAGTATTTATTTAGTCTTGCAATAGAGTACACAAAATTTTTTCTTTGTTTCAAAGAAAACATATTTCAATTTAGACCAATATATGTCCATAAAATACTACCTTTTTGTTTCTTGTTCAGAAGTGCTGGGATAAATCCATAGTCAACTTAGTATAACTGCTTGACAACCTAAGTTAGGTAGTTGGCCATTGGTCATGATAATTCCTCTTTTTTTTGTTTATGTCATCTCCAATGTGTCCAGAGAGAAATGGTCATTGAGCAGAACTGTGTAAGATGTTATTAAGTAGGAGTCCCTTTTGATAGGATTTGTGACTAAGTTATATTTCCTCTACAAACTTTCTGATTCCTTAATTAGAAATAAGAACCCACACTTTTTCTTCTTAGCTAGTGTTCAGTTTTACAATAAAGGCTTTTCACTTTAACTAGTGTTTATTTAGTCTTGTAATAGAATACACAAAATTTTTCCATTGTTTCGAAGAAAACATATTTCATTTTAGGCCAATATACACCCATATAATACTACCTTTTTGTTTCTTTTCAAAGGCTCAGACCCTGTTAGTGTTGCTCAATCCTTTTGTGTTTTTTGCATAGGGTGACATGGGACTCAACCTATTATAAATATCAAGAAGATAGATGTCATAAAATACTGTTCCCTAAACTTTCTAGTGTTTTGGATAGTTTTTCAATAGTTTGCAAAATTGTTTTATCCTTCATTAATAATAGACATTCATATATGTAATCATTTATTCCTCATCAAGCACATTCTAGTAAGCTCTAACAAAAATACAGAGGGAAGAAAAGGAAAGACCTCATCCTTGAAGTTCATAGAATACAGAAGAAAATGCAAGAGATTAAAAGGTCCTCCCTATGCTACTTATCATGGACAGGTCATCTGTGCTGAAATCCTAACCTCTGATGTGATGCTATTGGAATATGGGATCTCTGGGGGTTAACTAAGTGATGAAAGTGGAACCTGCATAGATAGGCATAGTGTCCCTCTTAAAGAGAACCAGAGGGCTCTCTAGTCTCCTTTCTAGCATGTGAGGGTAAAAAAGAACTTGAAAACTTGTAACTCAGAAAATGCCCTTCTGGAACTGACCATGTTGACATCCTGATCGCATATTACCAGCTTCTAGGCAATACATTTCTGTTGTTTTTAAGCCAGTCTCTGGTGGTTTGTTATAGCAAACCAAAGTGATGAAAACACCACTCTTTCATCTTCTTTCTCCTAAGAACAGATGTAGTCAGAACTCATTAATATAGGCATCATCATCTTGGCTATCCAAAGCATCAGCACCATATTAATTCTCTACTAGAACTTCTGGGGTCAAGTGAGCAAAGGGGTCTGATGTAGACATGGAGAAAGTAAGGGGTTGCAATTCTGAATGATTGAGTTTATGTGGAATGATTGAGCTTGTAGTCTCTGACTACATTCCCAACTCAAATAGAAATGATCTCTGCATTATTTTATAGTTTTGTTTGAATCTGTATATCCTTACATTATTTTATTTTTAATTTTGTACATATGCAAAACAACTTAGAAATGTCAACAAATATTAGAAGGCAAATAAAGTGATACCCAAAGTCACAAAAAATGTCAAATTTTAGGAGCCCTATTTTTTTTTTATAATGAAGCCAAATTAAAACAGACCAACTCATTTAAAGTTTTCTTGTCTCTAACCTGTCAGTCTACTTCCCTAAGGATGCACGGTCTACTTTTGAACATGTAGTGACATGCACTCATGGAAGTCTATATTTTAACAAAATAGACACATGAATTTATGTTATTGTGTTAGTTTGTATACTTATGACTCGATTCCAAAGGTATTGTTTCCAAAACTATTTTATATAGCTGGAAAGTGTTGATGAATTATACAGATGAGGTGTTATAAGATCACAAGATTGCTTCATTTTTCTTTCTGTTGACATTTCTTTGGCTTCATTTGGGGGGCTTATTCTCCATAAAGTCATTAATTGATGATTAACCTAAAGAAGCTTTGTTGATTGCCTATCATGCATCATGCACTGTTAGGTATAGAAGTTATAAAAATGGGTAGAACTCAGTGCCTAACTCAAGAACATGTTTGGTAAAACAGGAGGACATGGGCAGCTTTATTGTCTGAGGATTCTGGACGACTTCACAGAGATTCTGTTAGTTTGTTCAATCAGATTTGGGAGGATGAGTATGATTATTTTAAGTGAATAAAGGGTGGAAAGACATAGGGAATAGCATGTGCAAAGCATGAAAGAATGGAACTGTAGCTTGCATTTAGATAATGACAAATAGGTTGGTGTTTTTGGAGCATAGAGTATAGGGAGCCCCTAAAGAGATAAAGGGATGCAGATTGTGAAGAACTCACCATGTGTATTAATTTCTCAGGATTGCCATAGCAAATCACCAAAACTAGAAAACTGAAGACAATAGAATTTTTTTTCTCAAAGGTCTGAAGATTAGAATTCCAAAGTCAAGGTGTCAGCAAGGCCAGTCCCCTTCTGAAGGTTCTGGAAGGCTATGCTCCTTCTGAAGGATCTAGAAGGCTATGCTCCTTCTGAAGTCTCTAGGGAAGACTTCTTCCTTAACTTTCCTACCTGAGGCAGTGGCTTGCAATCCTTGATGTTCCATTTCCTGTCCCCATCCAACCTCACGTGGCCTTCTTCCCTCTGTGGAATTATCTTTGGGTCCAAATTTCTCTTCTTTATAAGGAAAGCAGTCATTTGGGACCAACTGAATCTAACATAGATTCTAGTATAGATAAACTTGATTATATCTGCAAGCATATGATCTACAAATAAGATCACATTTACAAGTTCTGACTGGGCATGAAATTTTTTAATCCTTTTCTGTACATATTTTTTGAAGAACATCATTTAAAGAAGTTTTGGACTCACAGCAGAATTAAGAGAAAGGTAAAGAGATACCATATAGAATCAATGCCACTTAACATGCATGGCCTCCTCCGTGATCAATATCTCTTATCATAGTGGTACATTTGCTACCATTGGTAAATAAGTATACACTGACATGTGGTTGTCACCCAGACTTTTATAGTTTACATTGCGGTTCACTCTTGGTGAAGTATAGTCCATGAGTTTGAACAAATGTATAATGACAGGTATCCACCATTATAGTGTCCTACAGAGTTGTTTAACTGTCTTCAAGTCTTTTGTGGTCTGCCGGTTCATCCTTCCCCTCTAACCTCTGGCAGTCACTCATCCTTTTACTGTCTGCATAGTTCTGCTTTTTTCAGAATGTCATGTAGTTGGAATCATACAGTATGTAGACTTTTCCAATTGGCTTCTTTCACTTAGTAATATGAATTTAAGATTCCTCCATGTTTTTCATGCTTGACAGCTCATTTCTCTTAGCACTGAATAAAGACAAGAATTGGTTTTGGTGGTGGTGGGGACACAACTCAATCCAGCACACCATGTAGAGAATGAATGTACAAGAGATGGCCATTTATAAATGTCTGCACTGTATCAGAGTGGTGAGAAAAGTCTATGAGAATCAAACAAATGCCAAGAGATCGTTTTTTGTATCATTTTTGGAAAAACTATTTCCCCATAGTATTTGAGATGAGATACTTTATTAGTTTATCAAAGGTAGGCCCAAACCCCTTCCTTCTGACTGTTTCTCAGATAGTCATTCTTTATAAACCCCATTGCTGTCTGCTCCTGACTTGTCAATTCTAGCTGATTTTGGTTGAAACAGATTATAAAAACTCTTGGTAGCAGGTCTTACATGCCATTCAACAGAGATAAGAAAACAATAGGATTTTTCTGAAAGGTCGTGAAGAGATTTTTCTAATTAGGTCTTATGTATACCCAAAACTTTCAGCAATCAATACCTGCTGATCAAAAGCTTCCTCAGCAAGGGGGTTTAAAACTCCAACACTGTTTCAGTGTTTTGCTTTGTCTTGATAGTCAAGCCTGAATTGTGGGGATTCCATTTCCAAGCCTTTTGTTGTTGTTGGTGGTGGCACTGGGATTTGAACTCAGGGCCTCATGCTTGCTAGGCTGGTGCTCTTACCACTTGAGCCACTCTCCAGTAGGATTCTGTTTCAAAGTGAAGATTACATATTACAAACTGAAATAAAACAGGTCCTGTCTGGGGATTGCTACCAGTGGGAGGGAGGAGGATATAAAGAAAGGATGTAGGAGAGTGAATGCAGTGGGAATATTATATACTTATGTATGAAAATAGAAAAATGGGACCTGTTGAAACTATTGCAGGAATGGGAGGAGGGGGATAAAGGAGAATGATAGAGGGGGTAGATTCAACTATGATATATTGCAAGAACTTTTGTAAATGTCACAATGTACCCCCAGTACAACAATAATACAATAATAAATAATAAAAATAGAAAAAGATGGAAAAAAGATTCTAAAAATTAATTTTTAGTAATTATATTTCATCAAATTTTTGGTATTCCAACTTTTTTTTAAAACTGTGGTAAAATACACACAACATAAAAGTGATCATTTAATCACTCTTTTTTTATCCTATCCACCATTCACCCCAGCAGAAATCTTCTCCCAAGTGTACAATTCAGTGGCTTTAACTATATTATTCCATGTTGTGCAACCATCACTACTCTCTATCTTCAGAACTTTGTCATCACCCCACAAACTCTATGCCCACTAAACAACACTTCCCATTCCTTCTAGCCCATAACCTCTATTCTACTTTCTGTCTGTGGATTTGCTTACTCTAGACACCTCATAGAAGTGGAATCATGAGATCTTTACCGTGTTGTGTTTGGCTTAGTTCACTTAGGATGATGTCTTTATCTGTATTGTAGTACGTATTAGAGTTCTTTCCTTTCTAAAGCTTAATAATGTTCCATTGTATTTATACACCACATTTTACTTATTCATACTTCTCTTGATGGATATTTGGGTTTTGAACACATGAACATTTGTGCTCAAGTATCTGTTTGAATCCCTGATTTCGATTCTTTTGGACATGTACCCAGGATCAAAACTTTTTTGTGTGTGTCAACTTCTTTCAGTTGAATTATAGCTGTGTCAGATAATATTATTCCTATTATGCAGATATGTAAATTAAAATAGAGACATCAAGTGACTTTCTCAATATTATTTATCAGGTTGCAAATGGAATTGGGAGGATATGATCAAAGTACATTAGATGCACGTATGGCATCTGTGTGCCATGATGACAACCCTTACTATTATACAGTTTAAAATGCACCAATAAAAAAGAAAAAAATAGCTGTTCCTATAAAAATAAGCAGAATTGGGAGAATTTGTGTTTCCTAATCCATTTCCCACCATACTGTGTTACCACCTCACTGGGCTGATTTGGTGCTAAGGTTGAATAAAGATGTTATGGCATCACAAAAACAGACATGAAGAACAGTGGAACAGAATAGAGGACCTGGATATGAAGCCACACAACTATAACCAACTTGTCTTTGACAAAGGTGCTAAAAATATAAGATGGAGAAAAGACAGTCTTTTCAACAAAAACTGCTGGGAAAACTGGTTAGCAGTCTGCAAAAAACTGAAACTAGATCCATGCATATCACCCTATACCAATATTAACTCAAAATGGATCAAAGATCTTAATATCAGACCCCAAACTCTAAAGTTGATACAGGAAAGAGTAGGAAATACTCTGGAATTAGTAGGTATAGGTAAGAACTTTCTCAGTGGAGCCCCAGCAGCACAGCAACTAAAAGATAGTATAGATAAATGGGACTTCATAAAACTAAAAAGCTTCTGCTCAACAAAAGAAATGGTCTCTAAACTGAAGAGAACACCCACAGAGTGGGAGAAAATATTTGCCAGCTACACATCAGATGAAGGACTGATAACCAGAATATATAGAAAACTCAAGAAACTAAATTCTCCCAAAATTAATGAACCAATAAAGAAATGGGCAAGTGAACTAAACAGAACTTTCTCAAAAGAAGAAATTCAAATGGCCAAAAAACACATGAAAAAATGCTCACCATCTCTAGCAATAAAGGAAATGCAAATTAAAACCACACTAAGATTCCACCTCACCCCTGTTAGAATAGCCATCATTAGCAACACCACTAACAACAGGTGTTGGCGAGAATGCGGGGAAAAAGGAACCCTCTTACACTGTTGGTGGGAATGTAAACTAGTACAACCACTCTGGAAAAAAATTTGGAGGCTACTTAAAAAGCTAGACATTGATCTACCATTTGATCCAGCAATACCACTCTTGGGGATATACCCAAAAGACCGTGACACAGGTTACTCCAGAGGCACCTGCACACCCATGTTTATTGTGGCACTATTCACAATAGCCAAGTTATGGAAACAGCCAAGATGTCCCACCACTGATGAATGGATTAAGAAAATGGGTTATTTATACACAATGGAATTTTGTGCAGCCATGAAGAAGAATGAAATGTTATCATTCACTGGTAAATGGATGGAATTGGAGAACATCATTCTGAGTGAGGTTAGCCTGGTCCAAAAGACAAAAATTGTATGTTCTCCCTCATATGCGGACATTAGATCAAGGGCAAACACAACAAGGCGATTGGACTTTGAGCACATGATAAAGCGAGAGCACACAAGGGAGGGGTGAGGATAGGTAAGACATCTAAAAAACTAGATAGCATTTGTTGCCCTCAGCACAGAGAAACTAAAGCAGATACTTTAAAGCAACTGAGGCCAATAGGAAACGGGGACCAGGAACTAGAGAAAAGGTTAGTTCAAGAAGAATTAACCTAGAAGGTAACACACATGCACAGGAAATCAATGCGAGTCAACTCCCTGTATAGCTATCCTTATCTCAACCAGCAAAAACCCTTGTTCCTTCCTATTATTGCTTATCCTCTCTCTACAACAAAATTAGAGATAAGGGCAAAATTGTTTCTGCTGGGTAGTGAGGGGGTGGGGAGGGAGGGGGGAGGGGAGTAAGGGAGAGGGTGGGGGGAGAGGGGGGAGGGGGGTAAGGGAGAGGGTGGGGGGAGGGGGGTAAATGACCCAAACATTGTATGTACATATGAATAAAAAAAAAAGATGTTACGGCATATTGATTATGATGGCAGCTTTGGTGCAATTTCTAAGGAACAACATCTCACACCCGAAAGACAACTCACTCTATCTGCTTGCGCAGTGCTCTATATTCTGTGTATCAAGCCCACACCAAGAGTTTCAGTTTTTATTAGTTTCTTCTTAGCTGATTCTGAACAGGTTTCGAGATATTATTCACACCTTAAAGTCTGTAACAGAGAGACCCTTCTTAGCCCAGGTACATCACTGTGAAGCCACTAGAAGTACAGCTTTTCTCATCATGATCTGAAAACTACCAGTCATTTTGCTCAGTTCAGAGCATGAACTGTTCAAATCTGTTGTTCAGGAAGCTCCTGGATTAAATCAATGTTAAAGAGCTTCTTTTATATATTATGTCACATTGTACCTAATGCCTGTAGTCACATATCTTGGAAATACAGTAGAGAAAAGATATTTGGTAATTTCCAGAATTGTAAGGGTGCATTGTCAACAGATTTTGGTTTTGTGTAACATAAGTATAACTTTTGTTTTATATTTGTTTAGGTTACATGAAGAAAAGTCTATAGGAGTTTCGGCTAAGCTTCCCTTGATGTAATTTGAAGACTGGCATCCCCTATCGTGGGTCCGGGGGAGCCGTGTGGTTGTTCATGCTTTTTCCTGATGTACTTTCAGGGTCAGCACATTCTGAGCTTCAGGTCTTGAGCAAGGGCCCTATTTATTCAAAGAGAAGTCCCTCTTCTCCCATAGGAGTTTGGTTTTCATCTATGACTGGATCATGTGGGGAGTTATCTTTCAATTTTTGGCTACCGCAGCCAGCAAACTCTGTTAGCTAATTGCATTTTTGTCTAACTATGAACCCAGAGACACTATAAAAAGTCCAGATCTGACACAACATCGGGAAAAAGAAGAAGAATAAACAAGCATGCTGTGAGCTTTCTACTGTGTGAGAGTACAGATTCATCTGGACTCGGCATACTGTGACCACAGTTTGAGAGGTAGCCAAGTCCGACCAGGAGTTAGACTTCAGAAATTTTTGCCTCCTTCAAGAGCATTGCCACTGATCTAAGACATGGACCAAATTTGAACCAAGTTATCTTTGCTGTGTTTCTAAATCTGAAGCAGGGAGGGAGATAATCACTTTACTCCTCCTCCAAACAAGCCTTCTCCTTGTAATGACAGGCTTTGTTCTAGGGAGTCCATTTCTCAGCTTTGCTCTCGTGCTTGGGTAGTTTGGCAGGCTGTCTGATGCTCTGGGGCAATCTGAATCACACCTGAGCTGATGGGTTGCTGACATCTGGAGCTGTAATTAAACCAAGCTGAAAGAACAGAGCATCTGGAAACCAGGGCTGGGCCTTGGAAGGGTCTGGGTGGTGCTTTTTTGATTATGTTTTTTTTTCAGAGACCATGTTTATCTTTCCTACCAAAAAAAGTTGGAATAACATGAATAACCAGATTGAACTTGGTCAAAATGTTGTGTCAAGAATGATTTGTTTTCTTTTGTGAGTGTTATAGGCAATACTTGAAAGAGTTGAAGTGGGATTTGGTCATGAAAACAGCTGTTTGAAGGGCACATTATTTCTCTGCCTCAATAGAACATCTCCCAAGACTGATTTTCACTGGCCTTAAGGGAAGCTGGTGGGCAATCACTAAGTCAAAAATGATTCAAAATCTCATACCAGGAGAAGATTTTTCTGATTCAGAACCTACAACAGATGACCATTGTTCAGATTTGGTAAGGCAAAAGCTATCTATAAAATGTAGCTTATCTTTGCATCTGACTATACAAAACATTTCTTATAGTCTCTATGTGGGTTAAAAATCTAATTGTTGTTAAGCTACTAAAAAAATAAACAGAGGGTCTGGCATAGTATTTCATTCCTATAATTCCAGCTACTCAGGAGGTGGTTCGAAGCAAGCCTGTGGAAATGTTAGTTGATAAGACCCTATCTCAACAAGCAAACCAGCTGATAGAGTGGCTCAAGTGGTAGAGCACCTGCCTAGCAAGTATGAGGCTCTGAGTTCAAACCCCAGTACTGCAAAACCAACCCAAACCAGTGAGGTTGGCACATGTCTGTGATCCCAGCTATGTGGCAGGCTGCTGTAGGTAGGAGGATCACAATCTGAGGCCAGGCCCAAGCAAAAATGTGAGACTCTATCTGAAAATTAAATAAAGCAAAAAGGCTGGGGGCATGGCTCGAGAGGTAGAGCACTTGCCCTCTGCATTTGACCCTAGGGATACAGCAGTCATTCAGTCACCCCTTGTGTATGCCCATTATGTGCCACGAATTGTTTTAGGCACAGGGAACACGATAATGAACCCTACAAAGGCTTTGGAATGTGAAGTTTGCTTTCTAGTAAAAGAGTCAGACAATAAAAAAGTAAACAAAGACACCAATAATAAAATTTGAAAGTTATGAGGGCTCTGAAGCTAAACAATATGAAAGTAACATGCATGTCACACACACCTTTTGTCGTTTGCTCATTTGTTCAATAAAATTTTATTGGGAACCCTCTGCATGTCAGCCACTGTGCCAGGCACTGAGGAGCCAATGGAGACTCAACTTGTGATGACTGTGAGAAAGAAAACATAGGGCTGAGATTGACGAGAAGTAGGGAGAAGTAGAGCTGTGACAGAGGCATGTGTGGACCTACCAGTACTTAGACGGTGGGTTGGAAAGGCTGCTCTGAGGACCTAATAATGTACGAGCAGGCAATGGCAGTGGCAATGGTGCCCTGTGTGTGTGTGTGTGTGTGTGTGTGTGTGTGTGTGTGCATGTGTTGGTGGGGTGTGGAGAAGGAAAGAAGATCATTGTAGGTAGGAAGTTCAGTACTTTCGAAGGCTCTGAAGCTGATAAAATTTGGTGAGAACTGGTCATGAAAAGCAAATTTGGGGAAGGGGGCATAAAGAGAATGATGGAGGGGGTGAATTTAAGTATGATTTATTTGATATATTATAAGAACTTTTGTAAATGCCACAATGTACCTCCAGCCCAACAATAAAAAAAAAAAAAGAAAGAAAAGAAAATTTGGTCATGTTTTCAAAGACCTGAATAACCACTATGCCCCAAGATGAGGTTGGGGCCAGATCAGTGGAGTCCTGGACAGCCATATTACAAGACTTAACTTGATTCTAAGGGCAAAGACACTAAAGAATTTTGAGCCAGGGTAGGACTTTCTTTCACCATCATGCAGAGAGTAGGTTAGATGTGGTCAGGAGTGGAAGCCCAGAGACCACCATGAATATTATTCAATAATCTGTCAGGAGAGGTGAGGAGGAATCTACCAACAGCCTTGGGTGCAGGAAATGCCCACATGACAGTCTTTCCATGTCCTTCTTATTTAGATCAATGAGAGCAGACCAAATATTCCAGATATCCCTCTGTAGGTCATTGAATGTCTAGATGCATTTGAAACCTATGGAATATCTGGGAAGATAGCTCCCAATTTAAACAATTTTATTCAGAATGTTTCCTAAGAAGCATAGTTCTTCCTCTTGACCACGATGTTATATTGACCACAGTGATAACCCAAACTCATCCTTAAGTTTGAGTTTAAAATCTAGAGAGTACACACACGTACAGGAAATCAATGTGAGTCAACTCCCTGTATAGCTATCCTTATCTCAACCAGGAACACTTGTTCCTTCCTATTATTGCCTATACTCTCTCTTCAACAAAATTAGAGATAAGGGCAAAATAGTTTCTGCTGGGTATTGAGGGGGTGGGGGGGAGAGGGAGAGGGCGGAGTGGGTGGTAAGGGAGGGGGTGGGGGCAGGGGAAGAAATGATCCAAGCCTTGTATGCACATATGAATAATAAAACAATAAAAAAAACAAAACAAAATTAGAGATAAGGGCAGAACAGATTCTGCCTGGAAGCAAAGGGTGGGGGGGGAGAAGGAGAGGGTAGGGGGTAGGGGGGAGAAATGGCCCAAACAGTGTATGCACATATGAATAAAGAAATAAAAAAAATCTAGAGAGTATACAATACTCATTGTATAATATCGTAGCCTAATTTTTAAAAAACTGATCAACATTGTTTGGAAGGATAGCACACCCAGAATAAGACTGACCACACAATTGGTTTTCAGATGAAATTTGCTACTTTAGTGGTAGGTGAATATTTTAGGTGTGGCAATGAAGAGAAGGGGAATCTTAGGGACATTCAGACTTGGTTTAAATCTTAATTCCACCACTCAACTTCCTGTGTCTGTGTAACAGGCCATGGATGTGCCAGTGTGTGCTTCAGAAATTGAGATGACTTGTGCACATGGTCAGTATTCAGCTTGTTTTCCCTTTCTTTTTTTCCTGGCCTTCCTCTTCCCTCTTCTAAATCTATCTAGCTTTTCTTGGTTATAACACATCCTAAAGATGTTTGGTTAAATTTTCTTCCACCATCACAGAAACATGAAGAGAATAAACTAAATCTTTTTTCTTTTCTCCCCTCCCCGCCCTTTCCCTGCCCAGCCCTTCTCTCCCATCTTTCTTTTTTTGGGGGAGGGGTGTGGGAGAATAGTACAGGTTAGCAATTATGTCCTGACCATAAAACTTGCTGTCAAGTCACCATGTTAGTGCCTTTTCAGGCACAGACTCATTTAATCTTCACAACAATCTCAAGAGGAAGATATGAACATTATCCTTGTTTTATAGATGAAGAGACTGTGGTTTGGAGAGGTTCTTTTACTCAATTTTCTGTTATCTGCAAGTCTGACAGTAGAACCCTTATAATGCACTTTTATTCTTCTGTCCCTTTAGATGTTTTTGCTAGGTATGGGGTGTGGGGCATTGGTACTGTTGCTGACCTTGGTGGAGAGGTGGGGAGGTCTGCCAGGAAGTGTGTAGGATTTTGTGTTTAGGACTGCCTGTCTCTATATATGCCTTATTCATGAAAAAATAGTTCTCTCTCCCTTTATTGTTCACCATCTGTGTCACACCTGGACATGCTCCGTATTTTCCAGAAATATAGATGATTCAAACAATTAGTTTCTTATAATGTTTAACCTCCCAGAGAAGAGACTGGAGGAGAAAGTTCATTTACAAAGATCAGTTGTGATTTTAAGGCATCTTAATTTGGTGAGTTGGAGAAAGCCAGGCTGTTAATTGATTAGTTTGGTTCCTGACCTGCTAATTGAGACTCGGTCTTTCTTCACATGGTTCCTAGGCACTGTTGGCTTCAGTTGTGTGTCCTGATTTAAGCTTGCCAAAATCAGATGCTGTGGGGTGTAGAGTTAACAATCTGCCAGAGCATCTGGAGATGTAATGTAGATGCCGTGATGGAAAAGCCAGGAACTTCCCTCCCAATTAAAGAAGATTGTTCTGTTGCTTACTCTGTTGTTGCACGCTTGTTCTCTTACATATCTCCACTGTTGAAATTCCAAAATTTAATACATTCTTTTTTCATGAAAAGAAACCTGCGTAAGTTTAAATGTTATTTCCATTACAAGTGAATACTCTCAAGTAAGTGCTTAGCAGTGAAGAGGTGACTCAGTTCAAATAGTCCATCTAGATGAGGTTGAGCCAGAGGGGATTTTACCCACCTTTTTCAAAGAGGTGGGAGTGGAAATACTCCCTGTACAGAGAATGCCTGGATCAGTACCTGTGGGATTTCTGGCAGGCTATCAACCTTGGTGAGCTATTTGGGTCTCTTGGGCCCTCCGGGCAAAGGTAAGTCATGCTTGTGTTTCTCTTAGATTCCTTCTGAGGCCTTCTGTTGAGTGGTCAGCTGCCTCTCTCAGTGTTTACACAGACCTAGGGCTGATCATAAGGCAGTCAATATTTATTTTCCCTTTTCAAAGCAATGATTCCATATTATAAAAATAGAAGAGAAAAAAATACTCAAACCTTCTGGAAAAACAAAACAAAACAAAATAAAATAAAACAAAACAAAACAAAAAACCCTCAAGCCAGGCACTGGTGGCTCATGTCTATAATCCTAGAGACTCAGAAGGCAGAGATCAGGAGGATTGTGGTTCAAGCCCAGGAAAATGTTTCAAGAGACCGTATCTGGAAAAAAAACATCACAAGAAAGGGGCTGGTGGAGTTGGTGGAGCGACTCAAAGTGTAGGCCCTGAGTTCAAACTCCAGTGCAAAAAAATAACCTTGGCTTTTTTGTTTTTGTTTATAAAGTGAGACCAATAGAAGAATACATTTAAAGCACAGAGTATAGAGATAACCTTCAATAAATAATTGTAGCCAATTAATTCCTATTTGAGTGTATTTCTGCATGCTTACCTATTGGACCCCTCTCTCCTTTCTCTTCCTCTCTCCTCCCTTCATTATTTTTTTCTGTCCCTCTTTTTGTTTTCTTAACAACAGATAAACTGTAACTACATACAAATTGGTAGCCAACTTCTATGACATTTTGTTTCGAACATCTAAACTGACTAGCCCTTAATAAAAAGTCAGGGGCCCATCCTCTATTCACTGATTGTTTTGGCAATGATTACTTATTCCAGTGTTCTCTGTGCAGAGTTGGAAGGGAGCTAGGTCTGGCAACCTGTCTGTCATGTTGTTCTCCTCATCTCCCAACCTCATTCCCTCCTGCTTTCCCAATGGCTAGCAAGTGGAATGGGCCGAGTCCAGGAAACACATGTGTTGATTGCCAGATGCACTTGACTCGAGAGTCCTCGCAGAAAGCAGAGCATTTGCAGTCCCTTGAAGACTACTTACAAGGGAATGAGAGAAGTAAAATAGTCATCAAGATTGGGCCCTCACTTTCTCCCTCATCTCCACTTCCATTCCAAATCTGTCCTTATTTGGCTATGTGGTCACAATTTCTCATTTTCCTCTGAATCATTTTGTCTCTAAAATGATTAGAAATTGGGTGGGAGAAATCTTATTCCTCTTCCAACCCTGTGCCTCTGTGAGTTTTACGAAGAGAAGGAAAAAGAAAAGGATACCACACAACTTTAAGTCTATGTATTCAAGTGATTGGATAGTTTTAAAACAGGTGCCAAAGACAGCCTGGCCTAATGCCTGTATATTTTACTAAGAGGTAGATGGGCTTATTTGATTTAGCTCATGTGAGAAGTTTATTTGTTTTTTTCTTTGATAGCAGTGACTATATCTAGTGGAATAAAGTGTATTTCTTACACATAGGACGTGGCAATGGTGGATGGTCTGAGTTTTCTTGAGGTTCGCATTGGACCATGTGTTTCACATCAAATGAGCAAATATCTCTTCAGCTGAAAACCTTTCAACAGCCTTGAGTTTCCAGACCAGATTTTACCTCTGGGCTTCAAATAGATCAGTCTTACTTCATGTTGGTTCACCCTTAATATTGGCGTAACAGATGCTGATTCATGAGTATAAGTTCCAAGACCTGCTTGAGTGTAAGACTTCTGTCTCAAGTCTTACACCCAGTATTATTATACCCCATCCAAGTCCTGTCATCCTGCTTATAGGGAGGAAACACCACGCATGCTGATAATATTAATGACATAATAATTAGAAACCAAGAAGACAAAAGAGGAGGAAATGACTTAGGGAAATAAAGACTCTCTCTCAAGGTAATAGAGTTGGCATGCAGAGTCTTGCTTAGGATCTGGGTTTGTAACCAAAGTTCAGTCTCTTAACTCTCATATCATGCTGTCTTTAAAGCAGGTAAAATAGGTACCAAGCTCTAAGATGGTAGGCCATTTTTTTGCTTCCTGTTTTGATCAAATTAATTTAGAGCAACAGGGATCTTGAAGATCATTGGATCCCACCTCCTTTATAGATGAAGAGGCGGAGGCTTGCAATGTCAGCTCACTGGCTCCAGGTCACCCTGCAGGCAATGCTAGCAACAGAAAGGTGATCTGTGCTCATTCTTACAGTGCACTGGGCAGGAAACAAGAGGCTTGCAGAGGAGAAAATGTCACTGGCCAAGAGTTAAGAGAGCTAATTTTGCCCTAAGTTAAAAATGAATTTGCATTTTCTAAAAATAAAAATACCAATGAAAGAATCCTAGATGTGGAGGGGAACTGGAGAGCTTCCCTGGTCCAATTGCTTATTAAACCCAAACTCTTTTCTAGGATCTCCCAAGATGACACATGATCTCTCCCTGGCTCCCCATCCTGAGTCTACACATTGCTAGTCTCTTTGAGTCCTCTTACCCAAGCTCTTTTTTTTTTTTTTTTGCCATTGCATCTTCTCCCAAACCTGTCTTCTGCATGCCTCAGCTGAAATGCCTACCCTCAGAGAAGTCATGACTAATGTTACTGTACTTATGCATACATGTCCTCTGCTCTGTCCTTTCTATCATTTTGGCTTTTACCACTATTTGTGATGATTTCTTTGTTGGCGCACTTGTTTACTTCTTACCACTTTGTCTGAGATTATAAGTCTAGTGAGGTCAGGAACAGCCTGACATTTTTTTTTTCACCTTCCCCTTTTCCTAATGGCATAGGCTCAACACATAAGGACCAAGAATGATGTACCTGGTAGTAGATTTGGGAAGTGTTGCAGCAAGAAGTCACTCTGGGTAGCAGGTGATGGAAGGGACTTCTCCCTTCTGTCACTTTCTGGTTGTGTGATTCCCAAGGAACTTTTTAGCACTCTTGGGAATGTAATTCTGTTCCAATGAGAGCCCTAGGACTGGGTTTTGTGTTAATTCTCAGTGCCTACACCCTAGCACATTTGTTGAGAGAAGAGCTGGCTGGTTGCTTGGCTGAGTAAATGAATGTACTTCCATCTGCCAATCTCCTATCTCTACTCCTTAGAATTAAATTGCTGATGCTCTTATAGGGGAGACCTTTAAGTACTCCAACTAAAATTCAAATTTATTTTCTAAAACTAGTAGACTTTAAGTTACAAATACTTCCCTGTATTGTTTTTTTTTCCATGTCAAATAGCTAATCAGCAAAATCACAAAGAATGGGACAGGAGGTAGGCATTATTTTGGGTAAAAAAGGGACAGTTCATGAATTGTCAGAGCTTGATGTTACTGTATATGGGTGATGCACGCATTCATGGGCTTCCATAAAACTTCCTTCTCCAAAATTGATCTAAAAAATTCTTGGAGCTCTAATGAGTAACTATTCATTCTTTCCATAAACCAGCCTTCTAAAATAATAGGTCATCCTTTTCCACTGAGGAGACTGTATCTGATGCTGGGTGTGTGATTCCCATGAAATTTTCTAGCATTTTTGGGGACCTAAGTCTCCTCCAAGAGGAGTTCTGGTTTCATGTTAACACTCATAGTGGAGGGATCTAAGTGTGGCTCCGAATTTACCAGCTTTGAGAACTCCTCTGAGGTGAAGTTTTGTCACCTGTGTGATAAGGTCAAGACTAGTGAAGCTATGGTCAGGACTGGAAGGGTATAGTGTATTTTAACATGTTATGCCTGCTGTTGTATTTTATCAATGCCAAACTTATTAGTAACGGTCTTTCCAAGTGAAAATCTTAGTGATCTTTGGACCAGGCAAAAGTAACCAGTACAACTGGCTGATTTGCACAACCTCCAGGGTCCAACAGCCCTGAGTTTTACTGGCTATTATCCATGCTTTTATGGGTGGTGGAACCCAGGCTTCCAGTGCTGTGGTCCTTTTAGTAGTTTCTATTGTTGAGAAAGATAAATCAGGTCAGGACATATGTTCCCAAACAACTGGAGTGCCCATCAGAGCTTATTGCAGTGGGACATAAATTGTGTACATTCATCATTTTTCCTGGAACATTTGCATTCATTAAAAGCAATCACCCTAAATGCAAAATCATAATCATAGCTGAACACTCTGTCCTTTACTGACAGCCAAGCCTTGTGCAGTGATCACACCGGAAAATCACCACGGAGCCACAATTCTACTGGGGGAAGAAAGGAAACGTTTCCAATAATTTCTGAGTCAGCTTTCTGACTTATTGGTTTTATCCCTTCCCACGTGAAACATTTATAGAAATGTGCTTGGCTCTGAGAAACACGTTTCCCTGAGTGGAGAGACGCATGCTTCAGTTAGGAGTGTTGAGTGGCTCAGGCAAAGTTCTAAAGTGAAAGATGAATGGTTTTGTGTTTTGTGGTTCTGAAATTTGGGGGGTAAGGCTTCCTTGGAAGGAGGGTTGAGCAAACCAATCAGACTGAACACAGAACACTTCCCCTTAGCAAGTCCAAACCAAACCACTTCTGACTTCGATTGGAAAGGCTGCTCCTGTCCTCATGTCACTGTTTATAAAGCCATTGCCTTCTTTGGCAAGGGAACATGGAGTCAGATCACACAAGGAAATAGAAATCATACAAAATCTTACTTTTAGCAGTGAGATCTCTTTTTGTTATAAGTCCTAGAGCAGTTGGCTACATGCTTCATCACCATTTTCAAAACTACTCTCAAAAATGAAAGGGAGATTAATATTCCACGGCTAAAAATAACGAGGCTGCTGATTACTTCACCTCTCTGCACGGGGAAGCCACTTCTTAACGTGTCTGATGATTTGGTTTTAGCTTCACATGACCAAAAGGCAGGACCATCCTGGAGTTGTAAGTGTGTAAAGCAAGCTATGCGCAACAGGGCAGCTCTGGGCAGCATGCTTCTATATACATCTGGAAACAGCTTATCCTTAAATATTCTATTTATTCTGAGTGTTTATTCTGAACTTCTAAGTCCCAAGCAGAAAACTGTCCCTTACACTTGAACAGTTTAGATGACACATGCTGTTGCAGAGTATTATGTATACATTTTCTTTTAAAAAGAGAAAAATGTTTCCCTAGCAAGTCTGGAAGCAAGAAGAGAGCTAATTTCAGGGATCCAGAGGTTTCTTTTGATAGAGTTTCCAGATTGACTAAGATGTAAGCTCTATGGAGGCTTATCTAACCCATCAGGGTCAGCATTGGCTGAATCCACAGTTGGCTCCCGTGATCCTGACTGCTGCAAAGACTTAGAAAATGTGGGAGATGAAGTATACAAGAGTAGAAATTTAGGGACTATGGCTACTTGTAGACATCTGCATATATACATAGTGTCAAAACATCTATGGCATGCCTAAGGCACTGGGTTAGAGCCTTGGCAATGCCAATAAAAATCTGAATTGAAAAGTAAAATTCCATATATAGTAACTGTATATATGTGTGTGTACGTATGTATTTAAATTTAAATATCTAGGTATTGGAAATGCGAGCTGAATAACCTTTCAATTTTTGTTTGGATTTTTAGTATAAATGTACACATGATATGTGAGTTCTGACATCAGTTCTGTAAATGATATGCTAATTGTTTATTATTCAGGATTGGGTCTTTCTTTCTTCTTAGAAAGTAATTGGTAGCATCATAGCATTTCTGATGCATTTGGACACATGTGACAATACCCCATGTTGGTGTAAGAAACAAAACACTTCTGCCTTTTAGGGAGCATGATAAAACTTGAACTCACTTCCACCCCTGTCTTGCCACTGACCTTTCTTCACGGTTGAAAAGTTTACTTATCTAAAGTGATGGACTGAGTTTCTAGGTATTTTAAGAAAGAAAAGCTATCATACTCCACTCCTCAAAATGAAGCAGCCGTCCACTCTGAAGGAGCTTTTAGTTTTTGAAGTTACCTCTAGACATAGGTATGTGAAAATACAGCTTGGGGACTCATTGGTCATTCCCTGGGGATTGCATGGTCAATCCCAGGCCTACTTTCTGCAATATTACAGTATGGTCCTCTGTAGACCTTGGTTTTGGCTATGAATTAATTTGTTTGTGCTATATTGCTTATGAAAACCAGACATAATCTCACTAGTGTTTTATCAAAGCACTGCCATAGTTACTTATTTATTTATTTATTTTTGTGGTCTATAAGGTTTTTTTAAACCTCACTAATATCCATAAACAAAAACACACTATCTTACTCTACATTTTTTCTTCACTGCTAGAGATTGAACCCAGGGCCTTGCACAGGCTAGGTAAATTGCTCTATCCATGAGACACACCTCAATCCTTTTGTGACATTTGAAATAATTTAATAAAACATTTATTGAGTGTATCAAGATCTATAATAAATGCTGCAGTTACTAAGTTGAAGAGATAAAATTCCTACTCTTAATGAATTCACAGCCTAATAGAGGAGACAGAGCAAATAATTTCTTCAGAGACTATAAAGCCCAATAATTTAGTGACACACCCTGGAATGAGACTGCCAGGGTCTGTCCCATTTGTCACTTGTGTACTCTTGGATGAGTTTCCTCATCCAAGATTGATTGATTACTTTGGAGATGATAACCAATGTCTACATGAGGATGAACGCTGTACCTTCTTAAAATGTTATTGTGATTAGAGTATACACATGAAGTGCTTAGAACATTCTATACCTGGCATACAATAAGGGCTAATAAATATTAGCCACTACTGTTATTGATCAGTGTTATGTGGGCAATGAAATGTTAGCATCTGCATATGGGTCCTGGGTGGGGAATTTAGAGGAACGTTTAGTCAATACAGACTCCTAAGCCTCCCTTTCAGAGTTTCTGACTTAGTAGGTCTGCATGGAATGTGGATTCTGCAATGTTAGCCAGCACCCTGGCTTATTCTGATGAAAGGTGTGCATGGCTCACACTTGGAGGATCACTGGTACGATGAAGGCAAAAGCAGTATTGCAGAAGTGAAATAGTCTTTGTTTAGGGGTGACATTAGGGGAGATTTCATCCTGAAGGTCATGGTATGTTCTCTGAGTTTTGAAGGATGAACAGGAGTTCAACAGGCAGAGAGAGCAATAGTAAATATAAAGACACGTGGTTGTGGGTCTAATGCTGTCCACAGCATTAGGTTTTCCATGTCTTTGGGTTGGTGAGAAAGGTGGGTGGTTGGAGAAAAGTTGTGGGTGATGACTTTAGAGAGAGAATTGTAATTCCTCCAGAGCATCTGGCCATTTAATTAAAGAATCTGGGTGAATAAATGGGCCACTTTATTTTCTGACATTGTTTGAATGAAAATGAGGGACTGATTTAACTTTGTAGTTAGTTGGTCTTAGTTGTGATAATCCAGTCACCACTGGACTAGATAATCATGGCGTTAACTTCTGCTCTGATGACTTCTACTTTGATGACCAGTGCTGAGCATTTCTAGGAAGGAGTTAGTGTTGGTGCTGTTAATGGGGGGTACTTAGACACAGCAATGAGTTAAAAGTAAGGTTGTGAGTCTTGCCCTCCTTTGCTTGTGAATATCTTCCCAAATAGGTGGGCTTTCCCCATCTGAGATATTTAGATAATTTGTCTTAGATATTATCGATTTGGATATTTGGGTGTTTGGGGAGTAATCAGGCAGTGTCTCAAAACTTTCTGTGCTAAAAATCAGATGATAACCTGGGGAACAAAAAAGTTTTTTCCTTTCTGTCAGGGCAAATGTTATGAATGTAGTGGGTGGCCCCATAATAACAGACAAATAAATAGTTTCTCCCTTCCTCCCTCCCTCCCTTCCTTCCTCCCTCCCTCCCTCTCTTCCTTCATTCTCCTCCTCCTTCTTCTCAGTACTGGGAATTGAACATATGGCCTCAAGCATGCTAGGTGAGCACTTTTGAGCCATGCCCCCTAGCCCTTTTGTCCTTGCAGTGTTTTAGGTCAAAGAATTCACAAATGAAATAGAATAGGAAGAAGGTTCTATGTGAAATCTGTCTCCACATTCCTTTATGGCAGAATGAAGTTTTATGGAAACTGGTGAATTTCATGAATCACCTGATTCAATAGTGGAAAAAAAGAGGATACTTTGGGAAAATTTGCTTGGTGAAATGCAGGGGTTTTTTTGTAGACAAAAGGGAAAGAATTAAAGTGTAGCTCAAACTGATTATTTTCATATACACTCAGGGCTCAGCTTTCTTTTTTTCTTTTAAAATTGTCATTCTTTTAAAGTTCTGTGGATATTGCTTCCGTATTACAGAACTTATCAGAAACTATACTGCTTTAAAAAAAAAGTTACATGATCAAACCAAACCCTCACTCCATGGGAAAGTTTCCTCACTGTGTGCTGTTCTGTTAATTACTGTGTTAGCTGTTAACAGGAGATACCCATGGATACTTGGTAAGGGAGAAAGAGGTCTGCTCTTTTGCTTATGGAAAATGGATGGAAACTTGCTGAAAAAATGTTTGGGGGTCATTTTGGAATATCTCTCAGCAACACTTCCTGTCTTAGTGTGTGTGTGTGTGTGTGTGTGTGTGTGCGATTGTTGGTCTTCTGGATGTTTCTGAGTGAGCCTGTGTTTAAATTAACGGATGACAGACTGAATAGTGGGTCATGATGGGTGGCTGAGTCCTTTGAAACACAGTAGGCCTATTGTATACGTAAGAACTACTAAATTCACAGAAATCCATGGCTTGCATGCTTCTGTAAATATACCTTAGCCTATAAGTAAACCTGAAATTATACTTTTTCCCTTAAGAAAAGAAAATGAGAGAGAAAAGAGATGAAACAAACAAGCACCCATAGAACTTTCTTTTGCAACTCTGACTTCTTTTCCTTTGGACATTGTTTTTAAAGTTGCAACGGTCCTGTGTGAATGAATATGGGTTTTATCCCTGAAAACAGAGGCTGGCTGTCTGATGCTGGCTTCTCTTTCCTGTTTGATTGGCAGGGCTTTCTGTCTCACTCCCATTAGAGAAGAAATACTGTTTAGATTTTGACACAAGATATTGCCAGTGGAATAAACAGTGCCATTTTTATGACAACGTAGATGTTTAGGATTAAAGGTTTATTTAAGCCTGATGAGTGACATTCCAGTTGAATTAGGAGACCCACCTCCAGGAAACAAATTTTATCAACTTAATTTTGTTATTTTCCTACTAAGCACACAGGAGCACCGTGTCTATGGAGATATCACCTTACCCTTCCATTATTCTCAGAATTCAACAGTGGTCTTTGCAGTTGGGGGCATTGTCTAGAAAGGCAATCTCTTATATGAACAGCAGGGGGCGCTCTAAGACTGACAGCAAAGTCAGGTAAACGTGGAAGTTGAAATAGCTAAGGACCTTCCTCCTCTTTTCCTTCTCTCTCTATCTCTCTTTTTAGATATAGGAAAAAGAAAAGAAAAGAATGATCAGCCAGAAAACAAAGAGTACTAAAGGACCCAGTATATTCAGCTGAAGAACTTTTAAAAAACATTCAGGGAACTCAGAGGAACCTTAAGTCCACATATTCTCATTCTTAATGCCAGCCATTCTGTAGGTGTCCCCTGCTCTTCTGCAGCCACCCTCCACCCCATCCCACCCTAAGCCCCACTTTGGTCCTATATGCCAGCACCATTGTCTGTCCTTAGAGAGACATCTGGTCCACACTGCCATGCCTGTATTAGGGGGAGCAGTGTCCCCATGGGTGACAGTAACAGAAGGTAAGCATGCTCCCTTCCTGCTTGCAGCAGTGTGCCCACTCATCTCCCTGACAAAAGGGACAGGCGGGGAAGTCAGGACACCTGGTCCTCAGCCCATCTTAACCTTCATTTGTAAATCAAGGAATAAGCATTAATTAAGGTTTTGTTCACGCAGAGCAGAATTCATAAGCAAGGTTTAGAGCACAAAGCTTTGAGAGAATTGGGGCAAAAGAGTCTTTGTTTTCCTTTTCTTTCTGGAGGGTGAATAACCAGAACTTCACTACAATCTTTATGGTGGAGGATCAACAGATTTGTTGAATGTCTATTGTATGTTCAAAAGAGCAGATTAGGTTACACTTTAGTTTAGGTTAAACTTTAGCAGTTTTCTTTCATTAATTGCTTATTTGTGAGTTAACAGTAATTTCTTTATCGAGTAAAAATACTGCTTGGTATACTTGAATTTGCTTTTGCTCCCAGAACAAACTAAATAGACCTTGTTTTCAGGGTGTTCCAATTTAGTTGGCTCTAATGAGAACCAAATTGCTCACTAGGATATAAAGTACAAATGTCACATTTGTTTGCATCACATTTGTTTTCCTCAGTGATGGGTTTCCCTTGACTGAAACAAGTGAATGCGTGTAGAGACTAAGAAGAGACTTGATAAAGCAGAAATATCAAATCTAAACATTAAGTGAAACTTAAGGGATGAATATGCTTATATTGTGTGTAAAGAGTGTGTCGAATATGGGAGGAATGGGGAAAGGTAGGAAACCCAAAACTTGAAAGTGTTTGATGTGCCCACTGTAGAGGAGCTAATATAGTAACCTTAAATTGACAGAGGCCACTATGGGAAGGTGACCGGGAAGTAGTGAAGAGGTCTGGTGGAGATGAATCAATTCAGGTTGTAATACACATGTGCATGGAAGCAATGCTAGGAATCTCTCTGTATAGCTATCCTTATCTCAATCTAGCAGAAACGCTATGTCTTTCTTATTATTGCTTACGTATACTTTTCAACAAAATTGGAGAAGAGGGCAGAACAGGTTCTGCCTGGAAGCTAGGGGGTGTGGCAGGGAGTGGCCGGTGGCCAGGGGCAGGGGGGAGAGATGGTCCAAACAATGTATGCACATATGAATAAATGAATAAATAAACAAAAAAAAGTGTGTGGAATGGGGGGATGACTGTGGGAGGAGTGTAGGGTCTTTCTCATGACTGCAGACAGAAACCAGGACAGAAACCTCCCACAGCTCCCTAAACAGCAGGTGTGAGTGAATAAGTTAAATAAAGGGAAGTATATTAGGCTTTAGTGGAAGACTGAGACCTTGGTTTCAATGGAAGTAGGAGTTTCTCTTTCACCGAGGAAGAGATGTTCCATATATTTATCCTGGAAAGTTATTGTGGCTCATTTTGCCTTAAGTATTGGTGTCAATAATTTCATAAATTCCTTGAGGGCATGCTTTAAAAATATATTCATCCCTACAGTGCCTACTTTGCATGGAGACTTTTATAATAAGAGACGTTCAAAGACAGTTGTTGCTCCCATTAATTTTTTTCCTCCTAATGCATCAATACAGCTACAGAAACAAACAACAAGAAGGATACTTGTATGAAATCATAATTTGGCCCACAAACTAGGTGCTGAGTCCATTTCTAGCTCTAATAACTGGATATTCACCATGAGCTCAATTGGGGCAGTTGGGAGAGACACTGTGTTTTGCTCAGATCATTAAGCTGGAATGTGCTAAGAACCAAAGCTCAGACTTAGTGCAAGCCTTTGGCTGTTTCTTTGTACCAACTTTCTGGGTTTCAAAAAGATTTATTTATGTTAATATTAAAAGCACTGGATCAGAGTTAGCTCTGAAAAACAGTTCTTGGTAGGGTAATGCAGTATAGAGCAAAACATTTAGTTGGATCAGAACCACACAGTCATATTTACAGTTACACAAGCAGTGTTGCAGTTGGGAGAACTCACAGGGAATTGGTGATGAAGGTGGTGTTGCTGATGGCTTTGCAATAGGTGATTAAGTATACAATATGGTTAGAATCTTTATTTTTTCATTTATTGTTTAATCTCTCTTTGATTCTTCATTTGTAACATGGGAGCTCTTGCCATTACATTGTTTGAGGGTTAGGAAAATGTATGGAGTGAATAGAACACATCAGGCTTTTAAAAACAGGTTATTTTATTATATAAGATAAGTTCTTAAGACCTCTCTTTTTCCCAAGTATATCTCCAAAGAGCTGACAAAATATACTTAGTATTTTGCTGAGGAAATTTTTTAATGAAGAAATATATTTAGTTTCTAATGAAGTAGTTAGGGTTTCTATTCCAGTAATTCTACTACTCAGTAACTAACTGCTTCATTGTTGAGATAAAACCCCCAACTACTTGTCAAGCAATCCTCTATTTCCCAACTTTCAATTCTTTCCCTTTTTGCACTGCTCTTCTCTCCACAAGTTCCAAATTCCATTCCTACAATATCGGCTTGATAATACTTCAGTATGCTGCTCTCCCTGAGAATATTTAATTCCTAGTCAGAAACAAATCTAACCACTAAGAAATAAAACATAGAATGGGAACTTCAAGTCTTGGTCCGCATGTAGAAACGAATTTTTTTCAGGTGATTAGGATATTTAAAAATTTTTTTGAAATTGAACTAATTGGTAATAGATAATACATGAACATCGTCTATTAAATCATCAGAACTGCAAGGTGAAATAATTTATCTCAGTAGTAACTTATTTAGAAAGGCCATAAGGAAAGAAACATATACAGTCACCATTGATTCATTCATTTTATATATATTTTAAACATAATATATTATATGTAAGATACACTAATATATACTATTTTATACATAATACGTAATAATATAATATATGTGTATATATTTGGCAGTACTGGGGTTGAATTCAGGGCCTTGTGCTTTTGAGGCAGGTGCTGTACTACTTGAGCCATGCCTCCAGACTTTTTGGTTATTTTTGAGTTAGGGTCTCATGTCTTTACCTGGACCTGCCTGGACTCTGATCCTCTTACTTATGTTTCTCACATAGCTGGGATGACAGGTGCATGGCACCATGCCCGGCTTTTTTTGTTGAGATGAGGGTTTCTCTTTTTGCCAAAGCTGGCCTTGAACCATGATCCTCTCAACCTCTGCTCCCCAAGTAGCTGGAATCACAGGTGTGAATCCCACACCCAGCCCATTTATTCAATATTGTTAAGTGACAGATTACTATGGACCAAGAACCATTGGTGCTGGGGAGTCAAAAGTCCTGAGCCTCAACTTTTGTGCTGCGATATCATGGCCGAAGGTCAGAAAGATGGTGCATCAGGGTATCTCAAGGGCACTTGTAGCAAAGTGGGAATGGAGGCAAAGGAGGTTTTTGTCAAGAGCCCGTACTGACCCCCACAGTTTCCAGAAAGCAACTATCCCTGCTGGAATGGGCTATGCTAAGTAGATCCTGGGTAGCTAAAAATTTCCTCCAGGACCATGTATTTGTTGATGGACAATGGACTGGTCTGTCTAAGTGGATTGCGGTCAGACCAGGATTACTTTTTAAGCAGGAACTTCACTGAAAACAAGAGATAATTATGGAGTCAGAAAGATCATCTATGTGACCTCTGTTTAACCTTGGGAATATTTATGATTTTAAGCATTTTCATTGCCTGGGTGAATAGGGGAAATGTCTTCTGTTTCCACCCTTATATTCCTAATTGCAGGAAGAAAGCTTCTAAAGTCCGCCATTAAAAGCAGTAAAGAAACTCTATCCATGACATGAAACACTACACTGAGCCTACGTAAAATTGAGTTACAGGCTCACTGGATTGTGGCCGTTATTTGAAGTTGTCAGCTGTGCTATTGTGGGTTAACTGTTCTGAAAACATGTATCTTCTTTTTCCTATGCAGTAAAGCTGTTTCTGTAATCTTATTTTATTTGGTAACTATGCTGTGATTAAATATAGTCTGTGGGCAAAATTATTATAAGTTGGCATTTGTACTTTATATGGTTTTGTATTAAGAAACTTTAGTTAAAGAAAAACATTCAGAGGAGCTCAGGCAGGAGTCCCTTGCTCAGAGCATACTCTGCAGGCTCTCACCACGTTACATTCTGAAATAGTAAATGCAATGCAAGAGGAAACAGTAAATAGGATGGAATACAAGAACTCAAAAGCACCATGGGATTCAGTCAGAGCCAGCAATTTGATAAAAATAAATCGGAAACTCATCTACCTTCTCTTTAAGTATTGGGGAAAATGTTCATTTGAGGGGTGGATATTCATTTGACCAGGTAGATATTGAGGGGTAGAAGTGATGAAATGTGAAGGGAGTTTACCACTTGAGTAGAATGCTTAGAATTTAAGCTGTGGCCACTATCATTTTCTTTTCTTTTACCTTCTGTATTTAAGTTGATAAAATACTAAACTTAATTTTGCACTCATGTACATAATTATGAGATATATGGTCCACATTAGAGATGTTAGAATTGCTCGAATTTACAGAGAGAAAGAGAGAGAGAGAGAGAGACAGAAAGAGAGACAGAGAGAAAGAGATTGAGAGAAAACATAAGAGGTGGTTGAATTGAACTGAGTGTCCTGGTGGGAAGCACACACAAGCTCACATACATCTCAGTACCATTTTTCAAGACATTTTCTTTGTGGCTGAATGGGCTTGGTGAGTCATTGAGCTTTTGCTCAGATCACCAAATGAGAAGACAAAGTAAATAACATTTGGAGCTGGATGACTTTGTGTTGCCTTCAATTAGGGCTCAAAACCGAGGACAATAAAACATCAAACATTTCACATTCTAAAAAGAAAAACCAATAATTTGGACCAGAAATTGTTTTTACAGCTTCTCAGTGCAGCTATTTCCATGTGTGGTTCTGCCATCTTGTGTTTTCAAGTTGTCCTAGCAACCTATGCCATATCTGCCCACCTTCCATTAGCCCAAGTTCATCGTGTGGTTAGCTTAACTGCAAAGAATGTCAAGGACTATGTGGAGAGTGTGAGAATCAATTGTCTTTACAAGTAATTGGCATGTTTGCAAGTATAATGATTTTCCTCACTTGCTCAAAACCAAGTTCATTAGGCCTCTAAGGATTCACTGGTAGAAATTAAGGGGACCTGAAAGAAAGGCCAAGCAAAGGACAGTCTTTGTCTTTGATAGGTCACCTGCATAAGCAACAGGTTTACCAAAATTCCCCAAATTTCTCTGGTATATTTAAACAAAGAACAGACAATTATTAAAGGGGGATGAGGAGGAAAAGACAGAAGATGGCATTGGAGTACTTTTTACATGCAGGTTGGAATATGAAAGACAGAAGTGTAGAAAAAGATGTGAAATTTTCTTATGGGCTGAGCAGACTGAAAAAAGTTGTAGTGGAGTCACTTACCTGTTAGTTGCCTATTCAAGTGGGTGGGCTACGAGTGAAGAGACCTGGAGCCAAGAGGCTGTAGGATCCTCTGCCAACACCAGAATCTATGAACAAGTGCAACATTCAACATCTTCAGCTAGAGCCAGAAATCCCACTTAACAGAATGGTGCATGTCAATAGTTGTGCAGAATGCTCCAAACTTTCAGTAGTGATTGTTTGGTCATGCAGATAACATTGATGCCAGTCAGCAACAGGCATATAGGTGGCAAAACCTAACAGAGAAAAAAAGTTGCATCAGAGAGAAGATTGAAATTAAGTAAGAGACAGGTACTTCTTCCTTCCCCATCCCAACCCTCAGTATCAGATAAGTGAGGGACAATGAGAGAAGGAGGAAAGATCAAACCCAGAATACATTTTCCTTCACTCTAAGGAGAAAGAGTTGGGGAGAAATAAAGAGCAGGCCACACGTCTCCACTCCAACTGTGACAGAAGAGAAGTTTCAAGCTTGAAATTCAACCATCCTGAAAATGGAAATACAGGAAAATGATGGAGTCTTCTGAAGACATTGCTTGGAGAACAGAAAGAAAGCTTAGCAGAACTGAAGGCAGTAATTTGGGAATAAAGAAAAACAATTATGCATTGAAATCCCCAGTGATAAAAGTCTGTTCAACAAGATGGTGATAAATCAACAGGAACCTATAATATGAGTTGCTAGTCCTGCTCATGTTTCTGATCCAGTAGGCCAAGGATTTGATTTTGACTTAAAAATCTGAGAAACCAGTGTGGAGCCAGAGTGATAGGGGCTAGACCTATAACATCAAAGGAACATGAAAACTTGCAGAGGAATGTGTGTTTCTAGCCCAACCCTTCCATCTTTCCCAGGAACAAACTTAGAACCAGAGTTGGCCCATGCCTGGCTTAAGATAAAACTGCTGTTTAGTAACAGATAGTAGCTATCTTAACAGTTTTTGAAGTATTAATAAAAGTAAGTGCTCCAATTCTTGCTTTAAATGTGGACTACTCTATCATGTAACTTCAAAATAATTAGATTTAAAAGTGAGAAGTTCTTTTTGGTATTGGTTCTCTGCAATGTTCAGGCTATCTTAACATTGACTTCCATTTTTTTTCCTAGGTCCATTAAAATCCAGAACTCATTAAAATCAGAACTCCCTTTGTCATCAATCTCCTAAAATCATGTGTGGCTATAGTATTAGCTTGTATCATTGTCTCTTTCCCTTTGGAGAAGAACTACTCACTTTGTCAAATCCCCAATGTCAATCCATTTTTATAGAGCATTAGAGAATACTGTAATTTTTTCTGACAGTGAGAGAATGGAAATACCATACAGAAAAACTTAATAAAATTATCAAATGGTCTGTCCCCTCCAGTGTGCCTTCCTTTACCAGCTTCTTTTTACTCTTAAGTATCTTCAGCCTGCAACCTCTATAGCCTCACTAACTTCATCTTTTTCTCACCTCCTAGAAATACCAGGACCCCCTCACAAGTAAAGCAATGGAACATTTTGTTAGCTTCTTCCATCTGATACCCTTACACCATCATCTGCAAGGAAGACTTTCCCTCAAAAGGGAAACCACCTTAGAAAGTAGGAGATACTAAGTAAGAAATAATTATTTCTCCAATTTTCCTAGTCCTATTTATAAATCTTTACACAGTTGAGAACTCCATCAATTTCCGTTCATTGTGAACAGCTGATATTTGTAGATTCCCACTACCACTTACTTAGAAGCTCAGTCTTTCCCATAGGCAGAGTCAGTCATTCCATGATGGTGCACGTAGCTTGTCAAGAAATGAGTATTTAAAGTTGATGTGTGTCACCCCTCTATGGCTCTTTCCTTAGGCTGACCTCTTGTTTGGGATAGTGTGTGTTCTTGCCTCCCTCTTCTCTTTTCTGGTATCAGAGTGGAACATGGCTACCACAGTGACTTGATATTGGGCCTTGGCTCTGGCCCACGTCCCTTCTTACTGACATCTTGTTACATGGACTATATATTTTTTCAGCCTTTTTAGCCCCCACCCCCAGCATTTGACATTTTTCCTCCCCTAATTTTATTATGTAACTCTTCTGACAGTTGACCGAGTGGCTAGACACACAAATCCCAGCTCAGGTAGAGGGAAGTGGACGAGTTTTAGGGTGTCATGGCTGATGTTAACTTCAGATAGGCCACGCCATAAAGAGGAAATTTTCATGTTCTAACATATCCCTCTTCACCGCTACCAGATAAGAGATCGTGCATATCCTGTATAAGGACTATTTTGTAGAAGCAATTTGTATCACAATCTAAGATACTGTACACATGCTGGAAACTCATCCTTGACTTTCAGTTGAAGTTTTTCCAAAAGTATAAATAGATGCAATTCTATGAAATTGTCAGTGTCGCCTAAAAAGCTTACTCAGAATTAGTTCATCAAATAGGTTGGCATTTTGGCCTCAGAGTCTGAAATCATGAGCTGTAGAAGACCCATGGAATGAGATTTGGATGGAGCAGGAATGCTGGTCTCTGATAGTGAGGGCACCAAGCTCACTGCCTAGAACCTGCTTCTCAGTGGACTCACCTGTTGTCTGCTCATCGTCAGGGGGATTTTTAATAAGGTAAATTATATGCTATTCTTGAATTTTGGAATTCTTGAAAATCTTGGCTATTTGTGTAAGTTCTTGGGCTCTCACTGTGTTTTCTTAGTCACTCTCAGCACAGGTTACTATATGTCACATGCTACAAAGGCGATAGCTCCTTTCTCTTGGGCCATATTGACCTGGGTATTCAACTTCTTCCAAAGTCTGTATTTAGCTTCTCCCAGAGAGCAGGACAAAGTACAGAATCTGAGGTGACAACATGGGATGTGTCTTACCCATTATATAACCTCAGGAAAGGTTTCTATGAATCTACTTTTCCTTATTAGTAAAATAAAGAATAACTGTTACTTCTTCATAGAGTTTCTCAGAAAACTGAGTGAAATAAATTATAAGAAAGTGCTTTCTAAATTGTAAAATTCTTACAAATGTGATGTGTTATCTGGCAATCAATTAGTAGGACTTAGGATTTACCTACCTTTTGTCCTGTATGGAACAAAGTAGAATAGAAATAATAGTCAGTTATTTTACTCTAAAGTTTTTTTTTACAATTTTATTATCTCCTTGAATGGCAATTTAGCTCTCTCTTTTGTTGGGAAGTTTTGTCAACTTTAAAAATTATCATCTTGGGGGTGGGGGCAGGGGGAGAAATGAACCAAGCCTTGTATGCACATATGAATAATAAAAGAAAAAAAAATTATCATCTGGAATATAATAACTGAAACACAGATTGTATTTTAAGATATTCACATGACATTACATTATCTAGCACTCACTCATATTCCATCAATACCCTATTAGAATCATAGGCACTGTGGCAAGTACAAGAAGAGACAGGATGATATTCTTTAGCTCTTTCTCTTCCTAGGAGGGAGACTAGTAATACACAAAACAATTAGGAGCAAGAGACAGCTATCAGGTACTAAAGGATTATTTGACTAGCATAGTAATTTAGAGGTTATCTTCTTTCAAGATTCCTGTTCATTTATAAAATAATATCATCAAAATTTTGCATCTCAACTCAGAACTTAATGCAATCATCAGGCACCATTTACAATTTATGAAATGTCTTCTTGGGTCTCAGGTTCTGATTCACCAGTGTGAATGAGAAGCAATTTTTTTTTTCATCCATCACTTAAACTCCAGTGTGAAAAACTCTCCTCAATTTCACTTCTTTATTTTATAATTTGAACACTTCAGGTTGAATTGTAAATTTTGCACATAGCAGTCACATGGAGCAAGGATTCAGCTGTGTATATTCTATTTCCTTAGGCTGAGGATGCTTTCATTTTTGCAGTCACCTTGAGAGTAGAAGAGGTTAACAAATTGCCCAGTTCCCTGCTCTTCACTCAGTTTCTGGTGGTAACTTAAACCCAATGGAACCACACAGACCTGTACTCAGCTTTTCCATCGTTTATATTTCTGGTGCCTGAAACAATGAAAGAAGCATTCTTGGCAAAAACAGACACCTGCTGTTCGGGTGAACTTGAGAATCTTTTGATTTGCTTTAACAAAATAAATATTTCAAGGCAGAAGAAGATCCAGGTCTGAAGATGACTGAGGTAAGGCTGGATCCTTGTAGGGCTGGCTCCATGGAGTACTAGCTAAGGGATTGAGAATAATGGAGATAGATGATCTCTGTAGGAGACGGAAGCTCTGGATGAGATCACTACTTGAAGACAGTATGGTTTGGCCCAAGGACCCAGAGCCACTCTCCTTAGATGGATGCAATGATTGATAGTGGGGGTGGCTGTGCATCACTTTTTAAAGTATAGTCCTGACCAACGCCATTGTTCGAGTTTTACTTCCTTTAATAAACCAATTATACATGTTCAGAAAGCTAGGAAGCCATCTTTACATATAAAATATAGGTGAAAATATTATAATAAATATTATTGTCAAAAAAAAGGAAAAAGAAAAATCTAAAATGTATGCGATCCTCCTATATGCCAAATAACTATGAGAACATCATCTCATTTCTGTTATAGTTAACAGAAGCTATCTGCTTATCACTGTCTTACAGAGGAAGGAACTGAGGTTCAGTGAGGCTATATAAATTATTAAAGGTGACAAAGCAAAGAAATGGCAAAACTAAAATTTTAATTCCAATTTTTCTGACACTAAAAGTCTCTTCTTTCTCTGGTTCAGGAATTAACCTTCCAAAGTCAGTGCTCTATAGGATCATGCTCTTCAGTTTTGTCCTGGTTAATTCTGTCATTTACTGATCACCATACTTTGCATTTTACATATATTGTTTATCAGCCTCACAAAACCTTGAGTGTAAGCTTTATTATTCTTACTTTACAGGTAAAAAACAGGGATAGACTGATTAAGTTGTATTGAAAGGCAAACAGAAAGTGGAACTGAGATTTATTCCCTACCTCTGCCTCTCTCCCCAAAGTGCATGTTGCTTTTTATTTTTAAATAATTACTCTTAATAAAAGGAATTTAAAAAACCATTTCTGGTCCAGTGAATTTTCTGCATTAAGTGACTTTGTACTTCAATAGTTTGGGAGATTCAAAATCTTGTGTTTATGTGGTTTTCAGGAAGACAAAAGGGAATAGACTAGGTTCAAGCTGTCTATCTTTTATCTATTTTGCTATCAAGCAGCAATGTAAGAATTTCCAACCATTCATATCTAATTCAAAAGTATTAGCTAACATTCAAAAATTCTTAGTAAGCTCAAAAAAAACAAAACAAAACAAAAATCTATCAACAGTTGGATTCAGGAATAAAGTGAAGAATGAGGCTAGAGATAGAGGGAACACAAAAATTTACTTTTTTTCCAATTGAGTTCAATCTCTTCCTCGTAGTTGCTGATGTATTATTGAGAATCATAACTTCATCTTTTTACAATGCCAGACCCTGTGATATTGCAGTAGAATTTGATTCAATATTAATACTCCCCCAGGAACCACCAGGAGCTTACTGTACGTCTGCATTATGGTAGATGCTACAAGCTTGCTAGGCACTATCTCTGTCTCCCCTAGGAGCTCACAGGTTCCTGGGGAAAATAGGTGTATAAACTTGAAATCATGAAGGAAGCATTCCTGGTAAACTCTCATAATTCACAAGATCTTAGGGAGTCAGAGTACACAGTCAATCAGAGATGTTCCTGGAAACATCTCCTCTTGACTGGTGCCCAGTCAAATTGAAGCACAACGATAGAGTCTTACAGTTCAGGGATGAGCCATAATCTAAGCCACCAAGTTGTTCCTGTGGGTGAGAGGTTATTCCAATCTACAACTAAAGTTCAGTCAAGCATAAATGCTATTCTTCCAGTATAATACATACTTTTAGTGTCACCAAAGTGCTAAGAGGAAATTCTTTTTTATAGCTATATTCTAGCTAAGAAATACAGTAGGAATTATGGAGTTATGCATTGATCTCAACTGAATTTTGCTTCAAATGAATACACTATTAAAACAAGTAAGCAGCAACAATGATAATAACACATAACTAAAAACAACTCAAATGGCCAAAAAATGGGCAAATAGGTGAACAAATTGAGGTATATCCTTACAACAGAAAGTATTCTGCGATAAAAAAAGGAAAGAATTATTGATTTACATACAAAATGGAGGAATCACCCCTGAATAAGCAGTCTACATCGGTGCTTCTTGACAGCTTCTAATCCTTTGTTATTATTTTTTTGTACCTATCACTTCTTGACATAATATTACATATTTACTGAAAAATTGTTTTACCTCATTCTTCCTCAGCAGAATGTACTTCTGTGATGATTAAGGCATGGTCTGTTTTGTTCACTCTCAGATCCTGGCAATGCCTGGCATACAGAATGTGCACTCAACAACAGAAATGACCAGGGACTCATTGGCGTTTTTAAAGCAAAACAGTGACAGTGTTGTATTTGTCATCCCCTATGCTGGTGATTTCATAGGAAGGATTTAAGGATAGCAGGATGGAAAGCAGGTAGGCCAGTTAAGATATGGCTTTAGTAGTGAGGGTAAGAAATGCTTAGAGCTCAAATATACAGTGATGGATGGAGAGATGGAGGTGGGCTCTCAAAGCATTTCTCTTGGAAAGCCAACAGGACTTGAAGGCTATTGGGAATGAGGAGTGAAGGAGAAGAAAGTATCAAAGACAGTTTCCAAGATTCTAACTTTCATGACTGTGTGTGGTACAGATATAGATGACACTGGAGTAAGGAGCAATTTAAGGGAAGGATATGGGTCTATTTTTCAAACAATTGAGATTAAGTCACATTCAGTATAACCAGGTGGAAATCTCCAGTAGCAGACTTGTACCTAACATCTGAGTCCCTGGGCTAAGAGTGGATTTGACTAAAGAAACAGATTTTAGGGTCAATGGGATATAAGTTGCATGTGGTCAGAGCATTGTCTGAGAGTGGCTTTGATAAGTGTTCCAAATCTCAGAGATGGATGAACTTTCACATGAGAGTAGAATAATTATTTCAACATAGAAATGAGAAAGACTGTGAACCTGGGCAATGTTAGTGTAAGACTATCTAAAAAACAAACTAAAAAGCAAAGGACATGGTAGAGTGTTTCCCTAGCAAGGACCTGAGTTCCATTCACAGTACTATAATAATAATATTAATAAAAATAATACCACACTGAAGAGAGTAGGGACAATCAATGAGGTAGGTGTAGCATTCAGTGAAAAGGTATTTTTGGGGGAGGAAGAATGGTACTGAGGTTTGAACTCAGATCTTGCACATGATCCACAGCCACAGTCCTTTTTTTTTTTGCTTTAGTTATTTTTCAGGTAAAGTCTAGTGTTTTTGCCTGGCTGGCCTCAGACTGATCCTCCTACCTATGCCTCCCACATAGCTGTGATCAAAGGCACCATGCCCAGCTTATTGGTTGAGATTGGGGGGTTTCATTAACTTTTTGCTTGGACTGGACTTGAACCATGATTCTCCTGATCTCTATCTTCTGTTTTAGCTTGGATTACAGGTATGAGCCACTATGCTGTTCAGTGAAGGGATTTTGATACTATTTACTTATAATGGCAAGAAGGTATCAGAAGGATAGAAGGAAGTAATGTCAGTGGTAAGTCAATAGCGAGAATGAGAAGTAGTGAGAAAGCCCAACACAAGTAGGAATAAGAAAACTGGGAAAATGAGGAACAGAGATGAGGTAGAAGTAGGATATGATTGTCTTTTAGCAGTTAAAGAAATGAAAGGCTCATTGGAAATGATTCCTTTTAAGAACCTGACTTTGGTGCATAATGCTTTGGTGTCAAAGTTTAATAAGGATCCCAGACATTTGTGTCAGGCCTCATCTCAGAGGTATGGTGCAGATCTAATCCAGAAGGAGGTCTGTCTTGACTCTAAGCAGCTAAGATGGTACAAGTGGGTTTTTGGCTGGGTATAGGTGGCACCACCCTGGAATCCCAGAACTCAGGAAGCTGAAGCAGGGGGATCATGAGTTTGAGGTTAGGTTGGCTACATAGTGAGACCCTGTCGCAAAAGAAAAGCAAATCAACAGCAAACTAATAAATTAGTGCTTGCCTACCAAGTGCCAGGCCCTGAATTCAAATCTCATATTGCAAAAAACAAAACAAAACAAAACAAAACTGAAAAGGCAACCAACCAAACAAAAGCCCCTAATGGGTATTAGGCTTCATAATTACATAGATATTTGATATGAGTATATATTCTAATAATTAATCCATAATAATAAAATCTGAAGATGATAAAAATAATTTGGACATCTGATAGTAGCTATCCTACTCCCCTCCTCCCATTGGTTGAGTATCAGTTCTTCAAAATGCACCTTGTCTTACCAAATGCGACAAGTGGGAGAAAGTAGAGTTAGTGTTTGATAAATCCAAAGTTCCTAGTAGTTTGAGAGATTTTTTTTTCAACTTGCTATTTTGTCCTAAGGAAAGCATAGTTCACTTTTGAATTTCTCAATCAATTCTATACTGCATTAAAAATGTGATGCTGCTATAAGACAAGTAATGCAATGTAATGTATGGTATGCAAGTAGCCTACCCGTTGGTTGTAGACTGTTGCATATATGGTGGCCCCAATGAGCCATTCCTTGCAGAATTCATGTGCCTCTCTACTCTAAGCTCTTCCCACACAAATCTGGTCAAAGTCACATGAATCACTGACCAACTGGGCATTAGCAAACATAATGCAAGCATACTTGAACAGGGGTTGCACAGTGGGACTTGTCATGTTGAAAATCTTCCTCTTAGAAGCTCAGAGTCTTTCTCATGCTGTAAAGAGCTAGAGTACTGAATGAGAGGCCATGTGGACAGAGGGTATGTCACATGAGAAGCCATCTTAGCCCTTTCAGCCCAGGCAGACTGTTCACGTAAATGAAGCCACAGGGAACGAATGAATACCAGGGAGAGATAAGGTGCCTGATGCAGCTCCAGCAACCCACACAGTCGTAAGGAATAATACATTTTTTGAATTTCCGAAGTTTTGGGGCAGTTTGCTATGCAGCGATGGCTAGCTGATAGAGTCTCTTGGTGATCTGAGTTTATAAAGCTAATCTTTGAGGAACAGGTGTCTCCTTGTGCTGGTTCAATTAATAAATAATTCCTTCCTGATCTTTGTAGTGAGGAAAAATGATTTCTCCTCTTTTTTTTTTTTTGAAGAAGAACCCCAAAATATTTATCAGGGTGATGTCCATGTTTTCAATTATAGGCAATTCTAGTTAATATAAGTCAAGGTTTTACTATTCTTCACATTCATGTGTCTGAATCTTATTGTTACTTCCACGATGGTGTCATGGGATAGTTCTTGGTCAAATTACTTCTGTTCAGAAATACCAGAAAGATGTTTCTAGTATTATTTTAGGGATTCTATCAGTTCTCATTTAGTGGAAGTATGAAAGGCAATCAAATGCAAATCCAGTACCCTGTGACCCGCCTACCATAACCTCACCTCTCTGCTTACCCTTAACTCCTACTGCTCTTCCAAGAAGGACAACAAACAGGTCAGCCAACATGTGAACTTTATAATCTCTGCTATTTTAACTTTTTAAAGACTTCTTGTAACACTGGCAAGCAAGTAAGAACTCCACAAGTATCCTTTTGATTGCAAAACATACAGGAGTTTTCTCCTGACTAGGTTATTGTTTTTCCAAGGACAAATGACTTTTCTTTGCAAAATGTGCTTAGGGCAAATGTCCAACACCAAATGAATTCCCATGCTTTTGCACCCCTTTTTTTCCCCTATGAAGGTAAATCATTTACTATAAAAACCATGTAAGATTAGGGGGTTTCTCAAATTATCATTGCCAATCTGGTTATAACATATTTATTAGCAGAGTGACACTTGTTTGAGGTTAAGTTGGGACTATTATACTACCATAGAAACACTACATTTCCTATATTAAAAATATATTTTTTTCTTTTCCCTCAAGGTCAATTTCATTTAAATAGACTAGACCATAATCTTTTAAATAAGCCAATAATTTCTAAGTTCAGCAATATTGGAACAGTTCCTTATTTTAAGTTTGGAATCAACCGTTACAATTTCTAACATGTACAATCTGAAAAGGCTCTTTGAATTATCATCTGATTCCAGCATTTAACTCAAGTCCTTGGTGAGTTGTGGTAGGGATGGTGATGATGTTGTTAGATAATTGGCTATTTTCCCAGTTCTGTTGTAGTCACAGCTCTGGTCCCTTTCAGAAAGTTAGTAGCAAGTTTTCTTGCTGCTGGTTACCAAGAAGCATGACTGCTGGGAGATGGTTCTTTCAAGTATTTCTTATATTATTGCTATCATTCTTTTTCTAGGAATGGAGATGAATTTAAGAGTCATGGTTTTTAAAATATTACTTAAAATATTCCATTCGTATATGTACAAGTGCCACATAATCGTATTGCTTGAAGAAGCAATGCCGCTTTCCTGCTGTATGTGTTGTGGCATTGTTGTTCCTGAAGATTCTTGGCCTCATCTTGGAGTGGCATGTCTTACATTCCTGTGTCCACAATGAGGTTGTCCTTTGAAGAAGAGACTCACAGTAAGAGATGAACACCACAGTAGGCCTCATCTAGTATCTTTATGTAAATACGGTCCACGTGATAGACAATGGTGTTTTCATTTTGTTTGTCTTTAAGGACCCTACCTGATCCAATTTTGCAAGGACTTCCAAGTTCAGACTTAAAATATTCCAAGTAGAGAATTACACGTTCCTCATAAATTATGAATTATGGAAGCTCTTTCCAAGAGCTTGATAGATGCAGAAGGTAATTTCTAAAAGATTCATAAACCGCAGAAGATGGTTAGGCTTACTGGTTTGAAATTTTCATGTAGCTTTAGTCGGCAATTATAAAAATGATCTGATTCTAGAATAATCCAACTTTTCCTGGTTGGTAGTTCTTTAAATGTAGAGGTCCCAGAACTTTGTGTGTCCTCAACGTACTCACAGGTCCCATCTCATCCACACGTAATATGGCACGACAGGTTAGAGATCAGTACTTTGACAATATCCATGAGATGCAGGAGGGGCTAACGACTGATTTTGAGACGATGTGTATTTTCATGTCCTCTGGCAGTGAAGTAGGCTATCAGTGTTTGGTGATTGCTATAGGGCTTAAAAGTACAACGATGTCTTTTTTAATCTGTGCAAGGGGGATCTTCTGCATTATTTAATGGTCACCGAAGAAATTACTCAACAGACTGCTAAACTGTAGTATAATCAGGACTTTATAATAGGGGTTCGTGATAGTGTTTGTAATGACATGCACTGAGCAAGTTTTCAAAGAGTTCCTAAAATGGACTTATTTACCTAATAGTAATTTAAGATACAATTTTATGTTGCTCTAGCCCAGTGAGTCTCACTTGGTGATTCTACCCTCTAGGAAACTTTAAAAAATGTCTACAGGTATTATTGGTTGTCACAATTGGAGACATAACTCTTGCTATTTAGTGGGTGAAGCCAAGGATGCCACTACTTACTCTGCCAGTCACAGGACAGTTTCCTTCTCCCATGCCCTAACGAAGAATTGTCGTCATAAAGTGGGAATAGTGTCAAGGTTGAGAAATACTGCTCTTGCCCTCGATGGAGGCATAACTCAGGAAACTGTAGTTCAGTGGAATATGCATTGGCCTGGGAATTTGGACTTCTGAGTCTAGGTGATCATTAATAGACTAGAAGATTTGGGGGAATACCTTACTCAACTCTCTTATATATAACAATGATAACTTACCTGCCATCTTTGCCTTACAAAGGTGAGAAAATTATTTAGAAACAAATAAAATTACAGTGACCTTATAGTCTATTCTGTTTCTCTCTTGTGGGCAGTGGGAGATTGGAGAGAACACATAGTTCATTTTTTACATGTACAGATTAGCGATCATTGCATCTTCTTTGTAGATGTCTGGATTCAGTAGCTGGTAATTGCTCCAGCATTTTCCTTTTGACTGCTCACTTGGTTGTGATCATGCTGGGAATAGATCCCATTCTTTCCATCCTTCTTTGGGGAGCTATGGGAAGGAAAGAGCTCCCTGTCTGAACAGACATTGGCACATGCTGCCGATTAAGTAAGGCCACGCAGTCTATTGTGTTGATATTTGTGGGATAGTGTAAGTGCCTTGCTGTGGCATTCTGATGGTGGCTGTCAAATAGTGCAGAGCTGGTAACTGGTGCTTAGTGTCTGGAACAAAATGAAGAAACACTGTTCCAATGATCCAAATCCAAAATTGATTTTCCTTTATGGCTGACTGTAAAGGTTTAAAAATAGAACATCTCAGCTTTTCCATAGATGTGCCTGCTGACTAGATCCAATATCCAAATATATTTCTTTCTCACATCCAGTTTCCTTTTTTCACATAGTCTGGGCCTACAATGAAAACACAGCCTTCTAGCCAGTTGAGTGACTGCATGAAGGTTCTGCTCAGCATTCTCGGTTACACCCAATTTTGTAATCCTGAACAATGGAGAGGATAGAATATTTGTTCAGAGACAAGTCATTATTGTATTGAAGAAAAATAACAACACACTACAAACCCTAATCCTCTTATGTAAACAATACAGGTTTAAATTGTAGAATTAAAGACCTAATTTTGCAGAGAACCCTCTTGCCCTATACCTTCACCCATCTGAATGACCTAGTCATGCACTCTTTAGATGACTTGCTTTCATATGTGCCCAAACATTCCTGGCTTTCAAGTAGGTTGAATGATGGCCTCAAGTAATTGCATCCTGATAGGAAATGTTAAAATAATTTGGATTTATTATATATCACACTTAAATTTTTGGCAATTAAGGGAGATTTTTTTCCTCATTTTTGTGGTCTTTGATCTCCTACTCTAGTCTGTTAAATTGTTCAATTTAGCTTCCATTCTTTGGTTGATCCATTTAAGTGAAAATTTTTAAGGAACAGCAGAACATGAACCTCTACTCTGTCATTCTGAGCAGATAATGATTATACCATGATATCGTCTTCTGTCCTTTCTGGGTCTGCATTTTTTTTCCTTAGAATTTCTTTTTCATTTATCTTTCCTGAGACTTTTCCTGTTAAATACTATTAAGTGAGCATAAATTAGAAGGAAAAGATTCATGTCTGCCAAATTTTTTCCTTTACATCCCATGTATTTGGTTGTAAAGAAAATATTTTTTTTCTCTTTTCTTTCCTCCTTGGCAAGAGTTCTAAGCAGCACTTTCTGAAAAATGGATCTCATAAGTTCTGATGATGCCTCCTCATTATATAGGTAACCCTTCCATAGCTTAGAAAAGTTGTGGTCCTACTTGGTATAACCTTACAATCAAAGAAGTGCCTCTCTTGTATTTAACAACATTGAGAAACTATTCAAATCTTATTGTGCTTTTATGTGAGCACATCATTTGTAGCATACAATTGAACCTAGAGCCTTGCACATGCTGGGCAGGCATTCTATCACTTGAGCTACACCCCAGCCCTTTTCTTTTTATTTTATTTCTGAGATAGGGTCTCACTACCTTTTTGCTTTGGCTGTCCTCAAACTTGTGATCCTCTTGTCTCCACTTCACTAATAGCTGGGATTAAAGGTGTGAGCCAACATGCTTATCTCAGAAACACTTCTTTAAAGGCTTTTCTGAATTTATCTCATTCTTAATATCTTCTATACTTTATTACACCCCTGAGTGTCTCTCCACAACCACGTCAAGCTTTCTCAAACCCCACCACATTTTTTTCTTTTCTCCATTTTCTGGGTCAACTAGTTACTACGTAAACCAACTTGTTCTTTCAGATTTTATGGCAGAGTTTCCTCCTGTACTTTGCAGAAAAGAAGGACCTAAATGCTGAATCCTAAAGCAAGAATCCTTCTTTCTCAGAATGCAAGCACGTGGGGGAGGGGGGTGGGGGAAGATGGGAAAGATGGCAAGCATGTAACTTCACATGTACCTCTTCTCTTGTCCCTGTCATATGAAGTAGTTATAAATTGGAACAGAATGGTTCTTGGATCACTGAACACAACTGAAAGTCAGAGATAAGGACTCCCTCTGCTTTCAGTCTTCAGTCCTCCACATTCTACATTTCTCCCTCAATTCCTCAATTCTTATTCCCAGATTTTTTAAAATGTCTGCACTACCCTTTATGGATGTTAGGTTTAAGAATAGAAGCCAATATCTCAGTGAGACAACTTCGCTCTACATGGCAAGAGGGACTTTATTTGTTTCAAGTTTCTCTCAAAGGCGAAGGGCATCATTTTGTTCTCCAATAATCAAAATCCTTCGATTGCCTCATTGCCTTCAGGCAACTTTGGTTCAGAGTCCTCTGACTCAGATCCCTTCTTACGTCCACCATATTTCCTTGTCCCATCCTGCTCTCTGTGCTGCTCTTTAGCCATATTAATTTTCTTTCAACTTATGGATTGCCATGATCTCTCATACTGATGAAGCTTCCCAAACCTTGTTGCCTCTGATGAAATGTTCTGTCCCAGCTTGCTTTGAGTCAGAGATCCTTTTCTACCTCAAATTTCTTTCTTAGATGTTATTTCCTCCAGGAAGCCCTCTCTGATTCTTCTGACTGAACTTAGTGGCCCTGCCATGCATTCTTTTGGCACCCTTCACTGTTCACAGTTTACCTTAGTAAGCCCAAACTGTAGATTGTGTTGCTCGGTGTTTTATTCCAAATTGTGCAGCATGGGCTAGGTGTTCAACACACATTTGTTGAATGTGGTGTTGAGTAGTGCTGTGTACACTACTCACCAAATCAAGAAAGGTTGACAAGCCAATTCATCAACTGGTAAAATGTCTTCTTCAGAGTGACTTTGCATGTACCTCTATATGATGCTTGATGCTCTTTCCTTTGTACCATCTAACAGTCCCACTGTGAGCTGTTAATAACGATGATGAAAAATTAATCCTTATTTCTTTTTATGTGTGAAATCTTGTCCTGTGAGCTTTACATGAATTGCTTTATTTAAATCCCACCCTAATATATTATTTTGTAGGTTGTAAAGTAGGCACTATTTTTTTTTTTTGGTGGTACTGGAGTTTGAACCTAGGTCCTTAAGCTTATAGGCAAGTGCTATACCACTTGAGCCATGCCTCCAGCCCTTTTTGATGCCCTGCCTGGCCTAGGACTGTGATCCTCCTACCTATGCCTCTGGTGCAACTGAGATTACAGATGTGTGAGATTATACAGATGTGTAGTTTGTCAAGATGGAGTCTTGCTAACTTTTTGAATGGGCTGAACTTGGACTGTGATTCTCTTGATCTCTGCCTCCCAAGCTGCTGAGATTATAGACATTGGTCACAGCACCTGGTAAAAATAGGTACTATTTCAAACCTTCATTTATTGGATGAGGAGTTGAAGCTTAGGTAAGTAACAGTGAATAGGGGAGCCAGCAATCAAACCCAGGTCTTTTGGGTCTACTCCGCTAGGCTGGTTCTGTCAAACTGAAATTGGTGGGGTAACTAGAACCCTTATGATGAATATGATGACTATTGAAAAATCTTATTCTTTTACATATTTTGCAAATGTATTTCATTTGTTCCTTTGAACAATACTGTAAGTCAAATAAGGGGGGTGGTTTACTTTTCTCCTTCAACTTAATAATAAATCTTAATGACAAGTGGTCAAATAATCTCTGAAATGAACCAGCTAATGAGAAATGAATGGAGATTCATAACTCAGTTGTCCTGACTAGTTGAGCATTTTCACTGTCTCTTCAAGGCCATGAGAATCACTTAGCAAGGTGATCAGGGCTCACACTCACCCTACCTCTTTCACAGCTGTCTTCTACTCATCTGGCCCAGCCTATTGGTGATGTTTTTTCATACACACGATACATGTTCAGCTCTTAGCTCTTGATTTACACTGTGTTTTGATACCCAAACAAGGAAGGTCAGATGGATGGCAGATTTTTACAAAGAAGGAAGCTCTGCCTGGATCAAATTAGACAAGTGAGACATACAAGCTGTGATGAGAAAATGGGATAACTGTAGCATTTTTGCTTTCTGACCCACAGAATCTGAATCAGCCTTCTCATTCCACTAATTACAATTTGCAATTTATTTATTTTGATAGTAATATTGTTGCAAGTGACGAATGAACAGTAATTTTGTAGGAGCAGAGGAGTAAAATAGCCTGTTTCTTTGGTCCATAATTGAAACATCCTAAGTTCTCAGACACATTAATAGGCAACATCTGCTAAAATCAGGAGAAAGAGTGAAAAACAGGGTATGAGGCTTTGGGGATTAGAGACAAGGGTATCCAGCTCGGACAAAGCTCCCATGACCGGGGTAACAGAGGCCAAGTGACTTGGTTAAGTAAAGTAAAAACAACTGAAAGGAAACAATTGACCTGGAACAATTAATTTTATTCATATTTCATCAGTCTTTTAAAGCTGAACAGATAATATATAGAGACACATAAAATGCTTTTGAGTCACAAAGAAGAGTCAATTAAGATGTTTGGTCTCCAGGGAATTACACTGACAGGACTAGCATATAATTTTTTCTGCTTTCCCTTGTTATGCTTGAAATTTTAAAATGTAACCATTAAAAGCTATGATGGCCTTTCCACAATCTTCAGATGACTTCAAAAACCATGAAAGTCATGTAATGATATTTTTACTTAGTTCTGAAGAAAAACACTCCATGAAAGCAAGCTGTGATGTCTTTAAACATTCTTCAGACCAAAGCCATTGTAGAGTCCAATTAATTTACAGTACACAAACACTGAATGTCTTCATGGCTTTGTCCTTGTTCCAATATGGCAGAACGACAGTCTTCTACCAGATAAACACTAATTCATTCATGTGCACAGCTCTGGTGCTATGTTTTACTTAGTACCACTCAAGGTGATTGGGCTTTTTTTGTCTTGTAAGGAATATTCTTTTCAGTTTTGGAATTAAGATAACTCTATTTAGAAGATCAAGTTATGGCTTACCCAAGGGTTAACAATTTTTTTTTCTGAAAAAAAAAAAAACACACCCAAATAGCAAATATTTTTGGCTTTGTGGAATATATTATACATATGTTTGCTAGAGAATTTAATTTTGCTATTGTATCTATCTATAGACAACAAAGTATCTATCTATAGACATTGTATATATCTGTGGACATCAATGCATGAGTCTATTGTTTTCCAATGGAATTTTATTTATAAAAAATAGGCCATGGGCTGGACCCTGGGCCACAGATTGCTGACCTCTGACTTATGCTAAATGTTTCCTAATATTTACATGAAGCAATTTTTCTCTCTATCTCAAATGATTACTTAAGCTTTTCTAGTTGCATACATTGGTTTAAGTAGTTCCATAGCACAAAGTGGTCAGAATAGTTGCTTTGTGGTGATAAATGATAGGCTTTATAAGATTACTAAAGGTAGGTAGCTATTTTGTCCTTTGGCTTTAAACAAATGCCAGAGACTCATGTCTTTCTGTTGTAGCTAGTCCAAAGCAGGCTGGTCTTGGGCACCATTTGAAGAGAGTTAGGAACTGAAGGTCTAATAACCTCATTACAGGTGGTAGTGTTACTTATGAGGCATGGATCTTAAGGGTGTTTTCTTTATTTCCCATTAATTTTTTTTGCTAGGATATATTCATTGTACAGGGAGAGTGCATTTGTGACAATTCCAAATAGGCTTATATTATACATTGGTTAGATCACCCCCAGTCTGTTTCTCCCTTGAACTCCTCCTTGCCTCACTTAAAACTATTGCAAGAGGTTTCTTTGTTCTATTTCGTATAAGTATATGAAGTCCATTAACCATATTTCCTCACTTTAATATCCTTCATTCACCCTCCCTCTCCCACCAGTACCCCCTGCACACACACTGTACCTATTTTACAGTATACTCACAGCAGTGATACATTGAGAAACCCCTTTGAACATCAATTTAGATATTAATAATGAAAGACAGTACTGTAAAATTGAGGGTATTTTTCGAACAACAATATTCACAATGTATAAGAAGGCTACTTTCTCAGGGGGATAAAATTTGAGGACCATATTACTTTTCTTCCAAATGTTTTTTCCTGTTTTTCTTTCTTCTTTTTTTTTTTTTTTTTTTTGGCAGTACTGGGGTTTGAACTCAGGGCCTCACACTTTGCTAGGCAGGTGCTCTACCAATTGAGCCACTCTGTCAGCCCTTCCAAATGTTTTTGAGTAGAAAAAGGAATCAATTATATTGTATTTCAGGCTCTACTTGTAGCTTAGGTTCTGTCCACACAGGTAATAGAATAGTTTTCTCTACTCTCTGTGGCTGAGTGCTCACCTTTTGTTTTATTTTGCCCTCTGGAATGGGATTAACCCTACCTATTACTCTCCTTAACTCCTGCAAAGTAGTTGGGCCTCCAGAAGCTTTCAGGAGATCAGTAATTCATCAAGCTGTCCAGGTGAGCTGCCTGCAGCAGGTGCACTTACTGAGGATCCCTGCTGCCAAAGAAGCCTCAGTTAAAGTGAGCAACAACTTTCCCTAGGGAAGAGCATTGTTTTGAAAGCATTGGAAAGCAGGAAAATTTCCCTTTTCCTTTTGTTTTCTCTCCCTCTCTTTTTCTTTCATTCCCTTCTCCTTTTATGATTCTCTAGGGCCTGATGATATGTGATCATTCTGCACCATTAATCACTTTTTTTTCATTTCCAATGAAGAATCGATTATATAAAAGAACTGCACACCGAGTGTAGCAACAGATCATTTGTTTTGCAGCTCACATACTACCATAAGAGTTGTAAAAGTCTCTATTAACATTTCAAATTGAAACTGGAGCTACATAGGCTCTCTCAGTTCCTTTGAAATGAATGTTCTGAGATTGAAACATGCGATCAATATTGTAGAATACAAACCATATAGCTGGTGGTGGCTCACGTAAGGTTTTCTAAGAGTATGGTGTCCTGTAACTTTTCTGTCTGTGACTGCCTTATCCCAGATAAGCTCACAGACATCTGCTTGACATTCCTCACCATTCAGCAGTTGACCCGGTCCCTGACTCATTCTCTGAGGCTCTTGTAGTAGTCATTATCCATTTGTGGATGGTAATAGTCATGATAGGAATCATTCTGCCCTTAACTGATTTGACTGATATGTAATTACCCTTCTCATTTTATTTTTATGACTAAGTTTCCAAATAATGAAAAATAGGATGGGATGACAAATTTAAGCATTAGAATTCAATTTTCATCTGATCCTATTTCATTCAATTAAACCAATATTATAGAGTACATGATATGATTAAGTATAATATCCTCAGACAGAAAGATGAACAATGGTTCCTAATGTAGCAATATTTCATGTAGATACTAAAGATTGTATTTATTCAATGGTCTTTTCCTTTCTTTCCTATTACCACCCCAATGGCTCTCCTGGCTCTTAATGGAAGGAAAGACTCAGGTGTAAAAAAGGGATGGCAACTAAAAAAGCCATGGAAGTTTAATATTCTGTATCTGCAAAAGACCCATGAAAAATCCACCTGTCAATGTTTCTTTACTCTTCAGTGGAAAATATATGTACTATAATTTGCTGGCATATGAGCTACTTGGTCTTCCTGGGCTGATGGCCTTTCTACCATGCAGGTTTTGGCAAATATTTTGTGCTCCAAATTTGGCTCTACTAACTTACAGGCCACTCCTATTGGATTAGGGTTTTATTGGGATGACTCCCGGTAAAAGGATAGCAAAAGTTGTAGTTACAGAGTTCAGGTCCTTGTCAGCAGGAGAATGGACTGAGCATTTCCTCTTCTGGGCTTCAGGGTGGCAATCTCTAAACATGAAAAGATAGTTTTCAAAGAAAACTCAGAATTAGTTGAAGAGAGTGGAGTGACTCAGGGGATTTCCAGTTTTGCTAAAAAAATAGTTTTCTTTAGTGAGAGTTTAGGCAAGGGTAACAGCATGAGGTATTCTTAATTTATTTGCTTTTATGCAAATTAAGTATAAGTTTCAGAATTTCTGTCCATCTTGGTAGTGTTTTATGTAGCAGAGGGTGGGTAGGATTGATCTGCTTTTGTTACAGTGCAGCATTGTAGCAGGAAACTGTTGAACACTCACATCCAACCTACTGGAGAGGACATTCATAGGACCCCAAATGCACAGACTACCAAGACCACAAAGAAAGTAAATAAAAACTGAGAGCGAGCAATAGTTCTGTATCTGTCTCTTTCTGTCCTTCCCCTCCTTACCTATGTCTTTTTTCTGTCTCTACTTCTATTTCTCTTATCTATGAAATTCTCTGTCACTGTGGGTCTCTGTCCTCTTTTGTACCTTTCATTTTTTGTATGTGTATAAATGTTTTATTTTAAAATAACATTGAATTTGCAGAAAAACTGCAAGGATAGTATAGAGTTCCCATATATCCTATACCCTTCTTTCTCAATTTTAACATCTTATATCACCTTGGTACATTTGTGGAAACAACAAGAAATTAACCTTGTAATTGGTACATTACAAGTAATTAGAGTATAGAATTTATAAAGATTTCTGTTTTTTTCTAGGATCCAATTCAGGGCACCTTATTGCATTACTGTCATCCTCAATTTACTTGTACTTTCAGGTCCTTTTTCTTGTTCCCAGGTCAGGATGGAGCAGTTCCTCTTTGTTGAAAAAGAGACATCTTGTCTCCCTATAAGAAGAAAATACTGTATTTTTCAGCTGTCTTCTTGAGGCACACGCCAAAAGCATCAAGGATTTGTTTTTCCCAAAGTTAATGCTTCCTAATAACTGTGTCTCATACTTTCCTACTGGTAGGAAATATCTTTCTCTCACACACCTTGCTTTCTATTCTGTTTCAAATCCAATGGAGATCAATGTTAGAATGCTCTGTTTCCTGCTGAGAAAAAGCACTCATAAGGAGAAGCAAGACCAGCATTCTGGGCGCTGGAGCCCTGGAACATTTAAAGATGTGTCACGCTGGGACAGTAAAGAACTGCACATAGTTGGTAGGCAGCAGTGTGTACTGTGGACTTGTGGTTCCCAAGTGTTCATGGGAGCTGGAATCACCTATGCACAGAACGACAAAGAAGGCTAGCAAGGGCTGTAGAGAGACTGAGTCTACCTTGGTTACTTTGTGGAGAAGAAGAATGGGCCAGAAGAAGAATGGGTCTTGACTAAGAGAAGAAAAGCTAGGATCCAAGTCCTTATCCTCTGGTCCATGCTTCTTAGGCCACTTTTGCCAAGAACAGGTCTGCAAACCAATGCTATGGGGAAAGTAGTTGACAGGCTAAGTCATATAAGGCTGGGAGAATACTAAGAATGACAACATACATTTTAACTCTTTATTTTATCATAAAACATAAGTGAACACATAATAACTTGAAAAATTATGGCTCAAGTAACTTATGTTTTCCTAGTATGAGTCCAATGAAGAGATAGAGTTCATGTTTCTTTCTGTGTATAAGTCAGGGTTTCCAATACATTTTATTTGAAGTTGACCAAGAAGAGAAAGATATTCATAAAACAATCTAAATCTGGGCATTGGTGATTCACACCTGTACTCCCACCTGTAATTGAGAGAATGAAATTGGGAGATCTAGGTTTGAGGCCAGTCCAGGCAATATGTTAGCAATATCCCATCTCAACAAATAAGTGTGTAATGGTACATGCTTATGGTCTGAGCTACACAAGAGGCACAAATAGGAGGATCACAATTTGAGGCTGGCTTCCAGGTAAAAATGCAAGACTATCTGAAAGATGGCCTAAAAGAAGAAAGGGATAGAGATATGGCTCAAATGGTAAAGTGCTTTCTAATAAATACAAGGCTCTGTATTCAAATTCTAGTACTGCAAAATACAAAAACAAACAAAAAAAATCAAGAAAAAAAATCCAAAACAATTATCTGTGCACAGATTTCTTCAAATTTTAGCCATTTACCTATCTTTACAGTTTTTCACCACTACCCAAATGGAAAGACATCTTTAAGAAACTCACCTTTATCAGCTATTTTCAAAGCACATAAGTAGTTTGGATCCAGAGTGTCCCCAAAGGCCCATGTGTAAAAGACTAGGTCCTTGGTTTCGTGCAATTGGGAGGTGGTGGAACCTTTAAGAGGTGGGGCCTAGTGAAGGTCTTAGGTCACTGGGGTGTGTCCTTGAGTTGCCCATCTCTTCTTCTTTCCCTTTTACTTCTAACCATCATGAACACATGCTCTGTCATGTATTCCTGTCATGATGATTTGCCTCACCTCAGTGTCAAAAGCAATGGGGTCAACTGACTATGAATTAAAGCCTGTGAAGCCATGAGTCAAAATAAGTCTTTCCTCTTTTGTAGGATGATTATCTCAGGTATGTTGTGATAGTATGGAAATCTGACTAACACAGTTATAATTTATCTTTCCGAAATATGCTCTTCATTTTTTCACTTTCATCAGTTTATTTAACATTTTACTTCAATGTAAAATAAATTCATTTAGAAATAAGACAAGTTGTCTAAAACTGAAAGCAATTGGCTGCTTGTGGGCATTTAACAGTGTACCCAGGAAAAGGAGAGAGTAGGTTAATCTGGGAACTCACTTAGATGGAAAATTAAAATTTCCCAGCTTTGTCCCATCTCTTGCAAGAAGCCTTTCCTAGCTACTCCGGTCTGAAGATGTCCCATCTTTTCTCTCCTCTCTGATTTCTTTAGTGTCTACTCAGTCTATCACATTGTCTTTTAACAAAAGCTGTTTCTCCTTATTTCTTTAATAAGCATGTGTCATTTTTATCTGAAACATTTTAGTGGTGTGAAGCTAATAACATATCTTACCCTTTATTGTAAGTACCCTCATAGCACTTACCCTGAGCTGGACAAAAGGCTGAAAATTAACTTGCTGAGTTCAGTTAAATTTGATGCTGAAATATTTTGAGGTCAGCCAAGAGCTGTACTCACCATCAGAAGACTAGGTGCGTGCTCTTTGAGGGGCTCCTGTTTTTGTTGCCCTGTGATGGGCACATTAGAGAATAGGGTAGGTAGACCACCACCATACCATGGTTGGTACCCCACCTACAGGAAAATTAAGGGCCACTCAAGGGTTGGTCTGTATCCTTACTCCCATGGAGAAAGATCTGACCTTAATTTATGAACTTTGAATTTAGGATGAGGAATTCCCTGAGAGGGATGATTCTACAGTATTGGCATTGATTGTCAAGGCCATTGTTGATTATCAGTATTGATTATAGGCTTTTGTAAGAGGATGGATTTACCTGTGTCTTATATCATTGGCCCCGATTCTACATATTAGCCACAGAGCTTCTTTAGTGAGACCATCCAAGATAAAGGGGCAATCATGTTTTTTAATGGAAACCCTTCAGGAAAAGAGACTCAATAACCTCCCAGAATGGGTCATTTTACTGCTTTATCACTCAAACCTTGAAAAGAACTTCTTTTGTCCAATGGTAAACTTTCTGAATATAACTTAAATATACTTCCTTTTGGTAGTTATCTGTGGTCATGGAGAATAATTATTTTTTAAAGAAACCTCAATGGGCTTAAGAACTCTGTTTAAATCATTCTTTCTCTTCTGTAGGTAAAACACCTGCAGTTCCCTAACACTTTCTCTGCAGGAACTCATTTTCATCCTTTTCATTATGTCAACTGTTCTTCTCTTGTCAACAGAGGATGTGGGAGGCATCAGATTAATTCATGTGGGGGCTTGAGGAGTCTCTGTTGACATATCGGTTGTGCATTGACACCCAGAAATCTGACTTTGTGGATGGCACACACTATCGGAACACATGAAATATGGCAGGAGGTAATGTTAAGGAAACACAGAACAGGATACTGCACTTACGAGATGTCTTGCAAAAGAGTCTATTTAAAAGGCTTTAAAAGACGTTCTGTAGGCTTAAATATGGTGCTTTCAAAAATAGATCAAATGGCTTAAATATGATACTGTTCCTCTACTTTGCAAAAGCTCAGACTTTCCTCTAGAGTATAAAATGTTTCCAACACCAAGCTTGGTATCATAAAAATGCAGTTTATAAAAAGCGTGCTGACACTGTAAAAATTAATAGTTTTCTTGGAAGCGGAATCTTTTCAATTCTCACAGTAGTAAACTGAAACAAAAATGGACTTTTCCTCCCTTTTATCTTATAAAGTTAGTTTTCTCAAATGAAATGTTTTGGATGGAGTGCACAGTGAATGCTTACCACTAGGCGTTCTCTTAGCTTGTCATTCAAACACCCAGCCTTGTGTCCTGGAATTCCTTATGTCACAACTGTTAATAGTTGTGCTGGAAAAGAAGGTGGCCAAATATTCAACCTTTAGAATAGTTACTTGAAAAAGCTTATGCTTCTTTCCCATTTTCTTAAGTGTCATAAAAAACCATGACTGTTATTCTTCCATTATGGAATTTAGTTACCATTTTTTTTCTACTTCACTCAGTAATTAAAAATCCTGAAAGAAAAAGGATTGATTTTTTAGACAGTTTTAAAAAGATTTGGGAAATGTGCTTATGCAAAAATCAGTTGATAAGATGCTTCAGGTTCAGGGATATCTTTTAGTCTTTCAGAAGGTAACTTCTTTATGGTCAGGTAGCGCTTTTGACCATTAAAAAGTTCGTATGAAAGTCATCACCAGTTTTGAAATTGAAAACTTTATATTGGGCTTTCCAAACCAGTTGTTAATATTTCTACATTTCCAAACTGGCTGAGGTCTAGAAAGGCCTGGGTGAGCAAAACCTCAAAATCTCAAATCTATAAGGGATTTTTGAGGACCATTTAGTCCATTTGTCACTCTATGAATCTGACTATAAAATGCATTCTCTTCTGTATTTGAAGAATGCTATCATTCTCTAAGGTCTTTTCATAGTTAGGCTAAATGATCTCAATTCCTATAATATCAAGATATTTAGATATTTCTCATCTAAATTTCTCTCTACTGGTAACCACTTCACTTGCTACAGTTCTTCTTAAAATACAACCTCTCTAAAATTTCACTCTTTATTATGCATTCAAGTATCTATACATAGGTAGCTTATAATTAATAAGGCACTTTCTTTTTTTCCTTATAAATCATTATATTATTGAACCAGCCATCTCTCTCATCTAATATATACCTCCTATGGGATCAGCATTTGAACGTCTACATTTTTCATCAAAATCCTTGATAACAATGTTGAGTAGAATAGAGTCTGCTATAAATTAAAATAAATAAGCTTCATTGAGAAGTAAAAGTAGAAGGGAAGAGAATAAAGTCAGGAAGGAAGAAGGAGAGAGTGTCTGCTACGGAAAAGGAAAGGACATGGTGACAGGAACTTTACCTGTTGAGTGAAGTTGGCTTCTTGTAACACCTCTGGGAAATTGATTCATTCATCTAGGCAAGCACTATTCTTTCTTTGTGGAATTGTGAAACCTAACTGCCATAATGAAAATCCACAAAATTTCATGGTCTTGAAAATCTGAAGGCAGTCTGAACTTCTTCATAATTGTGTCAGTTGACAGTTGGCGAATGTAGCTTCCTGAGATTTTTTTTTTAATGGAGAAAATGGATTAAAAATCTTTCTGAAAAAGCTCAAAATTTTTGTGGACATTAAATTGCTCCTGGCAAACAATATTTTGATTATTATAGTGTAAATGAATCAGCATCACATGAGTTACTTTTCAGCTCAAGTACACATGGTTTAAACATGAATGGAAAAGTTGTTATGCCTTGTAAGTTTCATAGTTTTCTGTCTTTCTGATTCTTCTTTTCACTCCCTTATATCTGGGAAGGACAAAGAAGAATTTGAAAGCTTTACTAAACCTCAAATGGACCTGGTTTTCCTATTTGTGGTCTTCTTGCCTCCATTGAAGGCATTATGGAAGAATTTTTATTTTATAGCAATCAGTGTAGCCATTGAAAACTAGTAAGCATTCCCAGCTTCACCAGGTGGGTCTAATGTCTGAAGAGCACAGTCTGAAATCTTCTCCATTTCTCTTTTGTTTCTCTACTTTCTCAGCTTTTAACTTTTCCTGGACAGTTTTTATTCCTATGGCCTCAAATACTTCCACATTTAATTAAATTCTAACCTAGAAAATTACTTTCTTAGTTGATAAGGATTCAGGAATAATGCAATAAATTTGATGATTTCTTCTGTATCTGAGGGAGGAGGAGGGTAGCAGATACAAGTGGTTGCCAGGCTCTTGGGCCCCGTGACCTTCAAATATTTAGAGCTGGATTATAACATTGTCTTGTATATGCAACTCTGTGCCAGCCCAGCCCCAATTCTGCCTTCTAGGAGCATTTCAATAATTCATCATTAAGAGCATGTTTTGTATGGCTCCTCCCACTCAAATTTTAGCAATAGCTTCCTTAGATATTGGATTCATATGTTGTTTCTAAGTCCCAAGTAGCCAAATTCTTCCTTCTAATAACTTCTTATATAAACAAATTTCCCATTCTCTTCGCTATTTGTTTATCTATCTATCTATCTATCTATCTATCTATCTATCTATCTATCATCTATCTATCATCTATCTATCTAGTTATTTTTGAGACAGGGTTAGCCCAGACTAGCCTTGAACTCACTATGTAGCCTAGACTGGTGCCAAACTTGTGATCCTCCTGCCTCAGCATCCCAAGTGCTGGGATTACAGTCATGAACCACCACTCCTGGTCTCTTTCCTGTTTTCTTAATGACAAAATCTCTGCATTGTGAGATTAGTCCTTCTAGTGACTAAGTACTTTATGTGGTAGCCCATTCCCCTAGGGCTAGGATTTCCTATTTCTGAGCCCAGGATTCCTGTCTTAGCCCATTCAGTTGGCCATAACATGCTACAGACTGAGTGGCTTATAAACAGTAGGCATTAATTTCTTACAGTTCATGAGTCTGAAAAATCCAAGTGCAAGGCAGCAGTGGATTTGATGTCTGGTGAAGGGCTGCTTCTTGGTTTATAGATGGATGACTTCTTGTTATGTCTCACATGGTAGAAGAGACAAGGGATCTCTGGTTTCTCTTTCATAAGGTCACTAATCCTATTCATGAGGGCTCTACTCTCATGACCTAATCACCTCCCAAAGGCTCCACCTCCTAATACTGTCATCTTAGGGGCTAGGATTTGAACATATGAGTGTTGGGGGTAGACAGACAATTCAGCCATTGCAATCTTTATGCTTGACCTTCAAGGTATTGTTCACATGAGGAGTAAATCTTTGCCTGCCACTTATAACTTCACACCCCAGCTCCCAAATTTTCTGCTGTACTCATTTGATGAACTCATGTGCTTTCTTTATTGTAAGTTCAATAGCATAAATTAATTGTACATTGTGATAGTTACATAATGCATATAGTGTACTTTGGTAAAACTCATCTCATCTATATTACTCTTTCTTAACCCCCCCAAAACAGTTTTTGGTGGGTTTCATTATGCTATTTTCATACATACATGTCTTCGATCATATCTGTATATCCCCATCACCCTGTCCTTTCCTCCTCTCTTCTACTGGTTCCTACCCCGAATAATCCCCCTTTTACAATTATGTCATATCATTATTTTTTAAGTATATATTTCACACAGCATATTGTTTTTCTAATTGAGCTTGGTTTATCTCACTTAACATGATAACCTCCAGTTCCATCCATTTTTCTGCAAATGACGTAATTTCATTCTTCTTTTGGGATGAGTAATATTCCGTGGTGTATATGTACCACTTTTCTTTATCTAATCATCAGTTGTTAGATACCTAGGCTGGTTCTATATCTTGGTTATTGTGAATACTGCTGCTATAAACATGGGTATGCAGGTTCTTTCTCGTATTCTGATCTATATTCCTTTAGATATATGCCCAGGAGTGGTATAAGAAGATCATATGGTAGTTCTATTTTTAGTTTCTTAGGGACCTCCCTAATACTGATCTTCATAGTGGCTACATTTCCACCAACAGTATGTAAGTGTTCCTTTTTCCCTGCCTCTTTGCCAGCATTTGTTATTGTTTGTTTTCTTGATGATTGTCATTTTGACAGGGGTGAAGTAGAAACTCAGTATTGTTTTGATTTGTATTTTTTATGACTAAAAATGTTGAACATTTTGTCAGTCATTTGTACTTCATTTGGAAATTATCTGTTCAATTCATTTTCTCATTCATTAATTGGATTATTTGTTGTTTAATTTTTTGAGCTATTTATATATCTTAGATATTGATCCTTTGTCCAATAATTAGTTGGCAAAGATTTTCTCCTATTCTGTGGGTTGTCTTTTGATTCTGGTAATTGTTTCCTTTGATGTGCAAAATCTTTTTAATTTGATGCAAACCCATTTGTCATTCTTGCTCTTATGTCCTGAGCAATTGGAGGCTTACTCAGAAAGTAATCACTATACCTATATCTTCATGTGTTTTCCTCATGTTTTTCTATGGTAGTTTTAAAGTGTCCATCCTTACATTAAGATCTTGGTTCCATTTGGGATTGATTTTTATATAGAGTAAGAGATAGGGAGCTACTTTAAGTCTTCTATATGTGGGTATCCAGTTTTCTCAACACCATTTATTGATGAGACCATCTTTTCTTCAACATATGCTTTTGGCTCCTTTGTCAAATACCAGATGACTGCAGTTTATTTCTGGATTTTCTATTCTATTCCATTGGTCTATGTGTCTGGTTTTGTGCCATACCATGCCGTCTTTGTTACTATGGTTCTGTAGTATAATTTGAAGTCTGGTATTATGATACTTATGACATTACTCTTTTTGCTTGAGATTTCTTTGGCTATTTGGGATCTTTTATGCTTCCATATGAAATTTTGGGTTGTTATTTCCTCTGTTTGTGAAGAATGATACTAAAATTTTGATAGGAATTACATGGAATCTGTAGATTGATTTCAGTAGTATAACCATTTTCACAATATTAATTCTATCAATCCATGAGCATGGGTGGTCTTCCATCTTCCAATAGCTTCTTCACTTTCCTTCTCCAATGTTTGATATTTCCTATTGTAGAGATCTTTCACATTTTTAGTTAAGTTTGTTCCTAAGTATTTTTTGAGACGCTTGTGAATGGGATTATTTTTCTGATTTCTTTCTCTGCTGATCATTGTTAGTATACAGAAAAGCTACTGATTTTTGTACATTGATTTTGTTTCTTGCTGCTTTGTCAAAAGTGTTTATCAGATCTAATCATGTATTTTCTCATTAATTAATCCCCTTATTTTTTTTAACACATATTAACTGTCTATTATGCTACACAAACTATAGGGGATGCTGTTTGAGTAACACAGCATTTACCTATGTGAAAAGTGTTAGACTGGAAGAGGCACAGAATAGATAGGCAGGAAGACAAGTCAATGCCAGCACAGAGTTTATCATTCAGGAACTATCCAGCCAAAGCCAGAACTCCACTGCTGCTTACAAACTTGGAGTAAATATAGGGGAGAGGTCTGGAAGGGAAATTTTGCTGGGCTGGAAAATTTTTCCAGAGTGGAGTTGCTAGGGAAAGCTGGAGGAGATAAGTTGTAATTAGGTAGATAAGTTGCTCAGCTCCGGACCTCCTGGTGAGGTGGCAGTTTGTCATTTCATTGAGGCTAGGTGTGGTCTGTTCAGTAGGTGGCGAGGTGTTTCCAGTAAGCTGCCTGCAAGAGTGGGGAGTCCGATCCTAACATGGCTTCCTTTTTGTTTACCCTAACAAAAAGCAGGGTAGAGTGTAGGCTCTGTAGGCAAATGGAACAGCATTTACCCTAGATTCTGAATATAACCCTGTGAAAAAGGAAGCCAGAGTCTTCATAGAGCTTACTCTGTTATTGCCAGTTGATAAAGACTTGTTGAAAACACAATTCCCAGACCCCTTCCTTGGAGATTCTGAGTTGGTAGGAGTGTAATAAGAATTGGAAATGTGCGTCTTAACAAGCATCTCAGGTAATTCTTATTAGGAAGTCTGGAAAGCTCTACATTATTCAAACCACTAAGGCTCAAAGGTGGGATGTGTTTGGAAACTGTAAGTGGTTCCACTAGGTTGGATTGTAGGAAGGGATGGGATTGATGAGAGAGGTGACAAGCAGGAGCTAGATCATGAGAGACATTGGATGCCAGCTAGGGAACCTAACTTTATGGAAAAAGAAGGCAGTGAGGCATTTAAAGGAGAGCAACGATATGCCTAATTTTAAAAGCTTACATTTGGACATTTGGATGGCCACCAGGTGTCTAGAAGCAGGATTGGAGTTAGAGGAGACAGGAGAAAGGGAATTGATCTTCCTATAAAGGCTTGGGGTGGAGAAATGAATTCAAACTCATCCTGACACATGGTAACTGAGCACTCTCATCAATTTGAATCTGTTCAACTTCCTTTTCCCAACACATATATTGATTCCCTGATTTCTTGGCTATCCATGTGTGACTATATCTAGAACCTTAACCTGTATCCTTGCTCAGGGTCTGGTCTCAGTTCCTGCCCAACTTTTGTATCTGCCTAGACTTCTGGTCCCAGCTTTACCTACTTTTACTTGTCTGACTAACTCCTTGACCCTCAAGTGGGCATTTCTTTGAGGGATAAAGAGATTGCTCATTGCCTTGTTTTCCCATATGCTGGGGTGGTATTTAACTGTGGGGAAGGAGATAGTTTTCCACTTCTCTGAAGTTCTGTGGTTTCCTATGGAAAAATGGAATTAGGTGCCCTTCACGATGGGAGGCTTCATCTACCTCTGCATAATTAGCAGCTGTAGAAAGGGTGGATTAGGATGCCTCTTAGGGTTTAAGATTTAGGATAAGAACAGATAATTTTGAAAAAGCAGACCTGTCTGCTACACTTCTTTCCTGTGACATTTATCTTTAAGACCATATTTTTACTTTGGAACACAATTCCCTTTGATCTAGTGTTGGTTTTTAATGTCCTAATAGTAGGGTAACCAGGGTGTTAGGGGAGGAGTTCTTTGTACAGTACAAGCAACAAACTGTATTATTATTTTTTCTCATTGTTTCTTTAAACCAAATCCATGGATTAGGTTTTTCCTGCCTTTTGGTTGAAACTTGATCAGTTTCCTAACTTTAAGGCACTTTTAGATAGCAAAAACTCCACTAGACACTTTCAGCCTCAAGATTCATAATGAAAATTTGCTGTCCAGTTCAGGAATCAGCATAGCCATACCAAAATGTAGTGTTGCTTTCATCTGGGAAGCCAGTAGGACAGGCAGGTTTATGGTAAATTTCTCTTTCCAAATGAAGTTGTCTTTTTTCAGGGGACAAATAAGCTCTCTGTGTGGTCTTCTTAGAGCCCTTTGGACGTGGAGTTGAGTAAGAAATTATCTGTCCTTCACTACCAATAAAAGCACTTTCTAGGGGAAAAAAATCCCTTTCACCTAACTTTAACCTTTATACCTTGTGGTGGGTAATGGACTGAGGCTGCCTTAGCCAGGTTGAAAGCCACACAGGCAGGTTAGTGTCACAAGGAGGCACTTGGCAGCACATGTTTTGTTTTTGGTCTTTCTATCTTGGCAAAAATTGAGTGAGAAAGTTACATGTAAGATTCCATTAAGAGATTAATGTTGGCCAATTCTGTGTACTTTACAAAGTGTTTTTACTTATATTAATTTCATTTGTTTTGTAGCAATTCCATGAAATAAGCAGGACCGAAAAAAAGTGAGGTTCAGATAGGTTAACTGGCATGTAGTGTATGAAGCCAGGCAGACATTAATGGTAGAGCCTGGACTGAAACTCGAATCTCCTGGCTTTAGGCTGGTTTAGGACTGAACCTAGTGAAGTAGAAGTATAATAAGCTTAAAAATGAGCCCAAATCTAGTTTTACTCATTACAGTCTAGTGACTTTTATTTGTTTCTCTTAACCTTCTTTTCTTTTTTGCTTGTTGTTTTGTTTGTTTGATGGCTATTGGTGTTTGAACTTAGAGCTTTATGCTTGCTAGGCAGCCACTCTACCATCTGAGCCACTCCAACCCTTTTCTTTTTCTTTTTGAGATGGGTCTCACTATGTAGCTCAGGTTGAACTTGAAAGTGCTATACAGCCCAGGCTGGCCTTCAACTTATGATCCTCCTGACTCAGCCTCCCGAGTGCTAGGATTATAGGTTTGCACTACCATGCCCAGCTTTTGCTTAACTTTTCTGATCCTTAATTTCCTAAATTGAAGACAGTTTTGTCTATCACCAGGATTTTGGTGAAGATGAAATAGTATAAAGAAATGCTGAGGACCTTGTTAAAATTCATGTCTAGATGGTGCCCAAGATTCTTAAAGCTGCAAGGTGATCCTGCTGTTCTGAGGGCTACTGTGAATGGTGAGGATACAATGCATAGCAATTGCTTTGTGCACAACTGACAATCAACAAACACCCTTTTCCTTCTGCTTCCTGAATTGTATGTCCATGGTGCTCTCCATTTGATTTTAGGATCCATTCTAAATGTATTCAACTTTTTAATCTGGCATATAACCAGAGAGAACACAGATGCACATGAAAATGGCAGGCACCCAGAAACCCCTCATATGGCCTTTGAATCAGTTGGAGGACAGCATGCACTAGTGTCACCGTGCTGGCTCTCAGTAACACCATACAGGGGTCCTCACATGAGTAAAATTACCCAGACCAGAGGAGATGCCTGCTTCTCCATTCCCAGACAACTACTTTATCTTCGTTGTGCTAAGAAATAAGTGGAGAGCTTGCCAAAAAAAAAGTGTGAAAGATGTTTCTGAGAGTTATTTGAAAGAAATGAGATGATTGTTACCAACATGGAGATAGCTCATGACACTTCATAGACTGGCTGAAAGCCATAAACCAGTTCTACTTTTGACAATAATTTTTCTATTATGATCTATTGAGAAGGAGAAAAGAAAAAAAAATTCAAATCCTGAACCTATGCTCTACTCCTGAGCACATCTGTTTGAATTCTGGCATGGCAGAGTACTGGCATTTGTTTAAGCTCATTAATCTTAAGACGATATAAAGGGATCATTGGAAAATCTTTCTTGACAGAGAAGAGCTGCAAATGATGCCTGCACTGTTTGGTGCCTTTGTGAGATAGGTAATCAAGGAGTATCTTAAATGTCACTAGTTTAAAAGATAAACCTAGCCTGGGAGAAGAGGTCATTTCTTTAATGTTTTCATTGTATTTCCTACACTTGCTTGGTCTTTCCTCCTGAGTGAAAACATCTAAAAAGCCCACTAACACCCTGAGCATTCAGGTTGAGATAAAGTAGAATGAATTCCTTCCACAGACAGGCAAAATCCTGCTTCCCCAGGTGGCTGTGGTCTGTGTGACTTGCAGCCTGTAGAAGGAAACATTGACATACTGGACACATGAAGTGGAAAAAGGCCCCAACAAGCATAAAATAGTTTGTGGCACAGGAAGGCCCATTTTGTTTATTAATAGAAAAGACTAGAATATACAGCAATTTGCTTACAAAAGCAACAGGTATTTATAGAAACGTGGAGAATACAACAGAACAATTTGTTGTCCCTGCAACTTTTTTCATTACCAATAAATGCAGACCATAATGACATGTTTGCTATATTTTTCCACTGCAAAAGTAATACTTATAAAACAGTATTTGAAAATATAGAAAGTTCAGAAAATATATTCATATTCTTGGCATTTAAAGATAACTGGGTTCAACATTTTGTCATGTTTCTTTCCTGACTTTTCTTTGCAAAAAAAAAAAAAATCTGGTTTTGAAATGTTTTTGACGAGAATATGTGGGATGGTGGCTCAGACCTAGCAGCGATGAGGTAACTGACCCCTTCATAATAAGACCGTGCACATGCCTGTAGTTTCCAACTGAGGCAATGTTTCAGCAGAGTTCTTAAGCGTCTACGACCCTTGTCAAACAGTGTGACCCTTTAATGGGTTCCTCCTGTTTTATGGACAAATTCTCTGAGCTCTCTCTACTATGTGTCATTGGCTCCTCTTTTAAAATAGACTTCTTGAAGTTTCCTTTCTTGGGATTACAAATCAGCTCCCCCCTACCCCAGGCAAATCTCCCTGTGTGCCTGACTCCCAAAAGGAAGCGCCTCCCCCCCTGACCACACACACAAAATTCTTGGAAGGGTCCTAATTTGAACTCTTGAATGAAAGCAAACCTGTAATTTTCATGAATTAAAGAACTGGTAATCCCCAGCCTCTGGTTGGTGAGTACCCTCCTTCCTTCCTGCTTTATGGACTTTGTAAACAAGAGGCCACATTTTAAACAGTCTCAGATTATGATAGTTTTATTTTTCACAGAAAAATGTAAGATGGCATATTGAAAAGTCAGCCATATCATATTCTTAAAATTAATAATCTTCAGTTGCAGTAATACACAAATTTTTTGGTAGTTTAATAGCCCTGGTGTAAAACATATGTTACTAATATATATGCATATATATAAAATAAAGTATATACTAAGCATAAATCATATATATATGTATGAGTAGATGATGATAGACTTAGTAACACACACACACACACGCACACACACTAGTTGTGTGGACTTTGGGCTTTATTGTTCAACTTTATTGAGGTAAAATTTACATACAAAATATGTCCCAGTTGGGTGAGTTTTGGCACTTGTATATTCTGGTGGAACTCACGCTCCCACAATTCAGATACATATTATTTCCACTGCCTCAAATTTCCCTCAAGTCTCTTTGGAGTCAGTCTCCACTTATATCCTAACTTTAAAAAATTATCTATTTAAAATATTTTATTAATACTTATTAACTGTACATGTTAATAGGGTTCAGTGTGATACTTGTATTCCCACCTAACTCTAGACAATTACTGATCTTCTTTCTGTAATGGTAGATCAGTTTTGCCTTTTGTAGAAGTTTGTATGAATAGAAGTGTTCAGTATGCATTCTTTAGTGTATGATTTCTTTAATTCAGCATGATATTTTGGAGATTCATCCATGTGTCTTTTGGGGTGTTGTATTTTTACTTTTGTAGCTGAGTAATGTTTTGTAACAGGTACTTAGAAGGTGTTTTTGTTGAAAAACACTTTTCATTTGGGCTTGCAAATGTCCAAAGGGTAACAGAGAGCAGGATAAAAGTTTTGTATCCCTGCCTCCAATTTGCATCTGTCTATCTCTCTCTTGTAAGCATCCTGGGTTCTAGGAAGGACAGGACTGAAAGATAATACTTACCAAGGAAAGGAGCAGCAAGGCTTCTGCAGGACAGACCAACCACCAAGCAACCGTGACTTTTTTATTGTAACCAGGCCCTACCTGACCAATCCTGAGACAATGAGCCACCCAACTACCTCTGACCACCACCTCTGATCTTTGAAACGCACCCGTGCCTGAATTGCTTAATAAATACATGTACTTCTCTCCCCCTGCCTCCACACCTTCCCCTATTTAAACCTACAGCACATGTGTTTATGGGGAGATGGGCTGAAGTGCTTCCTTTGTGTCTTCCCAAGGCCTGCTGGGTGCTGCTGTGTTACTAAATCTCTCTCTGCCCTCCACACTTGCTTGTCTATTGGGGCAAATGGCTGAATCTGACATGTGGAGCCCTTGGAGTGTAGCCTGTGTTCTAAGCTCCCGTTGGAGTTTCATTGCATGACTATATAAGATCTTATTGCTTCATCTGTTTGAAAACACTTGTATTGTTCTAATTTGGCTATTGTGATTAAAACTGCTATAACTATTTGTGTACAATGTGTTTTCATTTCTTTGGAACAAATGCAGAGGAGTGAAATTTGCCATCTCTATGTTCTCTTTGGCAAAAAGTGACTTCTTGTTTTTTGCCATTTTCTAATATTAAAAATTTTTAATTGTTATTTTTTAAAACATTTCATTATCATATATTAGTTGTATGGGAGGGAATTCATTGTGACATTTACATATGTGTTTACAATGAATCTTAATTAGATTCACCTCTCCATCTTTCTCCCTCAGTTCCTTCTCCCTTCTTAGAACAATTTCAACAGGTTTCATTGTTCTATTTTCATAATGTACACAAAGTACATTGGCCATATATTCTAGATACTATTACTTTGCCAGGTATGGAGTTTTCAAATATTTTCTCCCAGTGTTGGGAGAAAGTTAATCTTTACTATGGTGATACATGAATTTTATGGTATTTAATAGGCCTTGTGATATAAATGTTACTAAGTATATGTATTAGTTGGGTGTTTTGGAGTTATTTCTTGTCAAGTTTATTGAGGTAAAATTTTCATGCAAAATATGTTCCAGATGGATGAGCTTGTCTTTTTTAGCTTTTGAATAGTGTTTCGCAGTTCAAAATGTTAATTTTGATGAATTCAAATTTCACGCTTTTTCCTTTGATAGATTGTGCTTTTGGTGTCGAGTCGAAGAACTCTGTCTAGCTACAGAACCTGAAGATTTTTTTTCTACTTTTAAAAAAGTTTCATAGCTTTACATTTACCTTTGAATCCATGATCTATTTCGAGTTTTAATTTTTGTATAATGTGTGAAACTTAATTGGAGGTTTTTCTTTTCTTTTTCTTTTAATTGCACTGGGTGGGGATGCGTTGTGACATTTACAAATGTTCTTACAACGTATCATAGTTGAGTTCACCTCCTCCATCTTTCTCCTTTATCCTCTCCTACCCCCATTCGTGGAATAGTTTAACAGATCTCATTTTCCCATTTACATACATAAGTACACAATATTTGCACCATACTCACTCTCCTACACCCTTTCTTCACATTCTACTTGGAGAGTTTTGTATGCATGTGCAATTTTTTTTTTGTTGAAAATCTATTCTTTAGCCATTTAATTGCTCTTGCTCTTTGGTCAAAAATCATTTGACTATATTTGTGTGAGGCTATTTCTGGACTCTCTATTTGGTTCCATTTATTTATTTATGTGTCTGTCTCTCTGCCCATACCATACTGCCTTCAATTAAGGGATTGGATAGACTTATTTTCCTAATTTATAGAAACTATTTTAGCTATTCTAGGTCCTTAGTTTTTTTTTTTTCCTGTGAATTTTTGAATAGTTTCTATATTTCCAACAGATTGTTCTGGAATTTTGATAGAAATTATATTAAACCTATCCATCAGTTTGGGAAAATGTACATCGTTATTGAGTTTTCAAATCCATGGAGATGGTGTATTTCTCTATTTATTTGGATCTTTCTTGATGTCTTTTATTAGCATTTATATTTTTCAGTATATAAGTCCTGAACACTTAAAAAAATCTATACCGAAATATTTATTTTTTTAGCTTTATTAATAATATTGTCCTTTTTTGGTGTTGACATGTTCATTGCAATTTATTTTTGTATAGTCATCATATATGTTGCAACCTTACTGAACTCACTTATTATTTCTAAAAGCTTTCTGTAGATTGCTTAGAATTTTCAGTGTAGATAAGTCACACCATCTGTTGTAAATAGATACAGTTTGACTTCTTCTGTGTTGGTCTGTATTCCTGTTTCCTTTTCTTGCCTGATTGCAGTGGTGAATACTTCATCATTATGTTTAATAAGAGTGAGCAACCCCTTCTTTTCAATTTTAGGGAAAAAGCATTTACTTTTTCATCATTAGGTATGATAGTGACTATAGATTTTATGTAGGTTGTCTTAATCAAGTTGAGGAAGTTCTCTTGATTCCTACTTTTTTGATATATTTTTAAAAAATATAAATAGGTATCACATTTTATTATGTGCTTTTTTTCATTGATCAAGATGATCATAGGACTTTTTTTCATTAGCCTGTTGATATTTTAGATAATACTAATTTTCTAATGTTGAACCATTTCTGAAATAGTCCCTAATTGGCCATGGCATAGAATTCTTTTTAAATATTGCAGACTTACTTTTGCTTATAGGTTGTTGATGATTTATGTATAGATATTTAAAAGTCATATCAGCCAATAGTCTTCTCAGATTGCTCTTGTCTTCTTTCATAATATTAACTTCATAGAATGGATAAAGAAATACTGCATTTCCCTTTATTTTCTGAAAGAGATTGTGGAAAATGGATACTATTTTTCTTAGGCACTTAGTAAAAACTTCCAGCAAACATGGGCCTTAAGATTTGTTTTTGGAATTTTTAAATTACAAAATTAATTTCCTTAATAGTTGTGGGGTCATTCAAATTATCTATTTATATTCAGTGGAGGTCTTTTCTGAGAAACTGGTCTATTTCATCTAAGTTGTCAAAGTTATGTTTGTGGAGCTGTTCATAGTATTCTTTTTTATGATTTTAATGTCTGTAGGGTCTGTGGTGATAGTCCCTTTTCCTTGCTGATATTGACAATTTGCATTTTGTCTTTTCTTTCTATTTTACTAAGAGTTTGTCAGTTTTATTAATTTGTTTCACAAAGGGCCAGATTTTCATTCTTTCTGTGTGTATTCCATGTCTACCCTCCTTATGATCACATTTTCCTTAAAGCCTGATAGCTGTGTTAAAGTTCTTCTCAGCTTTCCATTATCCTCTGTCTTTCTGTATCTGTTTGTGTTGACTTATTTTTCTCTTGATTTTAGACCATCTCTTCCTAATTATTTTCATGTCAAATATTTTTATTATATTTAATTGACATATTTTTATATGACAAATAATAATTGTATACATTTGTTAGGTGCCTGATGTTTTCAACTATGTGGAATGGCTAATTCAAACCAATTAACAAATTCATTACCTCACATACCTATAATTTTTTGTGCTGAGAATACTTAAAATTTCTTAGTGATTTTTAAGAATAAATGGTTATTAACTACAGTTACCATGTTGTTTAGTACATCTCTTGCTCTTATTTTTCCATCTAACTGACATTTTTTTATCCTTTGGCCAATATCTCCCCAATGACTCTTCTCCTACCCCAACCTTCTGGTAACCACTATTCTACTCCCTCACTCTGACTCCTTTGAATTTTCTCTGAAGGATACTTATAAAAACTGGAATTGATAGGGTGGTACAGTTTGAGTTATATGTTGTCATTGAAAGATGCAAGGAAGTAATTAATTATTCCCTGAGTAGATCAGCTCAAGGAGGTTCTCAAGTCCTAAAGTTGCATACAAAGTGGGAGGATTGCACTGAAGACAAAAACCACTTTTTTATTTTATGATAAAGATATCAGTCAAGACTCAAGACTAAAAAAATCAACTGAATAATGGGATACTAGTGCTTGGGTTAATCAAACCTTCTGATGTGTCAAGTTTAAATATTTTCTGAAGGATGCTTGGGAAAACCACAGAACCATGTGGTTCCTAACAATTTACAAGGAGAAAACTTTCTGTGGAGGCTGAGTAAGAATTGTATTGATACTGGAAACTGTTGGGTTTTCCCTTTAATTTATAAGACACTAATATTGAGTTGAGGTATTTCTGCTGGTGACCAAGTACAGAATGTTATGAGGCGGATGGTGAGGTAGTCTTCTGTTTGATTTTCTTAAATAAATAAAGGCTGTTGTTGAGTTCATCAAGACAACATTGCTGCTGGACAATAACTAGCACATGTTTTTGTCTCCTTGAACACGTTTGTAATTGTACCCATACATTTTCATAGAAAGGATAGTTTGCAGCTCTTTGAAATGAGATTAATACTTCCATAGCAGAATCCAAAGCCAACAAAACAGGCAGAATCGATAGCCTTCTGAAAGAATCAGATGAGTGAACTGGTATAAGTTAGTGGGGGAAAATGGAGCCTGACAGACTAATCACTTCTTGTTAGAAATGTACTCAAAAAGACATCACTAATGTGCTTTTGACTCCTATAATTAGTTATTAGGTGCCATCCAAACCCTCTTATTGAAGAGCTTACAGTTTAAAAGAGGAGACTTTTACATAAATAAACACTTCAGTAGACATGAATCTATTCACCAAGGCAAAAACACTGGAGCATAAGAAAGATCTGAACCTCAGCTCTGATACTTAGAGTGTGATTGTGGAAATACATTTTAACTTTAACGGGCAGCAGTTCCCATCTCAGCTACTAGCATCTAACATTTCAGGTCAAACTTCCACAGTTATCCTTTATGCATCATTTCCCCTTGCCCTTTACTCCCTAGTTAGCAGCAAGTCCTGTTGGTTCTACTTTCAGCAGATAGGATCACTTCTCTCCCTTTAAGTTACTGTCCAAATCCAGGGTACTGACCTCTCTAGCACAGACAACTGATTAGCTTTTAAACTACTTCTACTTTTGTTCTCTTTCCCTGATCTTTACCAAATCTATTCTTGGCTGAATAGCCAGATTAATCCTTTCAGTATGCATTGGATTATGCTGTTTCTTTTTTGGCAATACTGGGGTTTGAACTCAGGGCCTCATGCTTGCTAGGCAGATGCTCTACCACTTGAGCCACTCCACCAGTCCAATGCTATTTCATTACTTTAACCCTTCCAGTTCCTTCCCATTAACACTAGTGTATGGTGCAAACTCTTCAGCATGCTTTTAAAGCCCTTTGTGACCTTGCCATGAAACTCTTCTGTCTCACCTCTATTCACATCTGACCATCAGCTCTTTCCATGCCTTACTCACTCTGTTACAGCCATCTAGTTCTTTTTTGCTGTTCTGCCAATAGCTCATTTCTTCCTCAAGGGATGTCTCTGCTTCAAAGCATCCCTCTTTCAAGTGGTTGTTTCCTTCTTATTATGTGAGCTTTTTATGTCTAGCCCAAATGTTATCACCTCAAAGAGGCTTTTACTGCCCTTTGTCTCTGTCTTCTTGCCATGTTTTATTTTCTTCATGACCACATTGCCATCTGAAATGTTACAGTATTTTTAATATTCTTCCTTAAGAAGAAAATTTACCATAAGAAGGCAAATTTTTGTAAGGATGGACTTTGTCTTATTCACAATTGCATTCCAACCATATAGTGGATATCCATATAATGGACACATATTGTGTTTGTCAAATGAATAATTTTATAATGGGGATGATGCTAAAATATGATTTATAAAGGTAGGAATACAAGAACATATGCATATTTATAAATACTTGAACATTATAAAATACTAAAATACTTGTTATTTATAGACATTATGTTACTAAAATGGTCAGAGGTCCACAAAATATTTGGACATGGTACTTGCAAGTCTCTCTATAAGCTAGGACTTAGGTTGTATATTTAGTTCTATATTCTATCTTAAAGGAAAAAGAGTGCATTTTAGCTGTTTTATGAATTTTTGACTGATACTTCCAGAAATTAACAAAATATCTTAATCCTCTGGGATACTGGTAGTACAGTGGGAAATTGTGCTACCAATAATGCACTTATGTGCCAAAGCAGTATTTTAATCCTTTCCAGTTGTTAAAAGGGAATAACTTTTTCTAGTCACCCATTTTGTACTGCTCAAAAATGTATATATCCTGCAAGCATCCCCTAGTATTACAATCTAGTGTTGTATGAGTAATGAGAACTTTCGGCACCAATATAGGGAGCCACCATGTAGCCTGCTGATATAATATTTGTAATGTATTTCTTAGATTTACGGCTAATAATAAGCTTTAATAAGGGCTATCTAAATTCACACTCATTACTTTTTCCCAAAGCAGAAATCAGTATGGGTAGAATTAGCAGATTTAGGGAATAAAAGTACAAAATGTCTGTTAAATTTGAATTTCAGATAAACAAGACTGCTTTTCTAGTATATTGTACACATAAGTATTATAAATACACAATTATGTATTGTTTACTTAAAGTTCAAGTTTAGCTGAGCATCACATATTCTATCTGGTAATCATCCATGTAAGATATTCCCAGTGACACCATTCCTGATGCCATCACTGGTCCTTTGGCTCAGAACAGTGTTCTTCATACCAATGAAACACTGTTAGATTGTTCAGACTACTGGATCTGTTAAGGTTGTTGGAGGTTAGTGTCCCAAGTCACAAGAATATATACTAAGCCTTCATTTATGTCAGTACCTTTAATGTTTCTGTTTGTTTGAGTGACTGAGTAGGAAGCAGACATCAAAGAGAATTTTTCCATGATGCCTGGCTCCCACTGAATATCTCCTGTCATTGGTATGATGAACATATAGCAATGAATTAAGGCATTAGCAACTGCTCTCCTTGGGTCCAGTGCCACAAGAAGATTTTCTGTGAGGTTACTAAAGCTTTACTTTTAGGTACCTCACTTGCATAGTTTACTTCCAGAACCCTGTACCTAATTTTGTATTCTTTTCCTTTAAAAAGAGTCCACCAAACTATATAAGCTTCCAGTTCCATGAAATCCTGAATTCTATTTCCATCCTTGTCTTGGGATAAGAAATTAGTACACAAGCTCATAGAATTGCTGCTTGGGATAATTTCCAGATAAAATGACCAAACTGGCAAGACAAATGTTTTACTCTTAGACAAGTTGTGCTCACATGTCTTAGGGCCCCAGCAACCTGATTCTTAAGTTATTGACTACTTGCCTTTCCTGATAGCCACAGTTGTCCCATTATTCTATCAGGGACATGGAGGCAGAGATCTGTTGGTAAAATGGGTCCTAATGTACTTCTTTTTACTGGGTAGCTCCTAGCTCAATATCCCTGTAACAGGTTGTAGTTCACGCTAGACTCAAAGTGAGCTCTGTAGGAGGAAGCTTTGATCCTCTTTGCCCAGGATCTTTGGATGTCACTTAGTCACATTAACAAATGAATGTTGTGCTTTGTTCCAGTCTTGAACCCCCAGCTAGGGTAGGAGAGACCTCCCACAGCTCTATGGGACACAGCAACGGGGACACAAACTCTGCAAGCAGACCCCAGCTCTCCCAAAGTATGGTACCTTGAAATCTGTAAGTCCAATGGTTCTGGCCCTCTCTCAAGGGTATTTTGGGAAAGAGGGAAATTATGTTGAAGTCATGTAGAACCTCATTCTTGGAATTTATACCTTCATTCCTTTGATGACCTCATCTTTTGTTGTGACTTTAAAATGTATGCAAAGTATGCAAATGCTGACAGCTCCCTAGTTTATATATGGGAAGTAACTGGAGGGTTTAAAGCAGTGATGTGATCCAATACATGCTTGAAGAACCAATCCAGACCTCTCCCTTGGCTTGAAATGTATTCACCTGCCTATGTAGATGTCCAACAGGCATCTCAGACATATGTCCACAATGGAGCTCCTCATCTTGTTCTAAATTGGCTCTTTCTTCCATTTTCTCTATTTTAGAGTAAGGGCAAGTCCATTCTCCCTGTTACCCAGGCTACAGATCCAGGTGAACACTGAGATTCTCTTTTTCATTCTGATCAATCTCATGTCGTGTAGAAATGTCTCCTTGAACTTTTAATTTGCACTTCTGTGACAAGCACATAAGGTTGAGGATATTTAGATATTCTTTTTTTTTTTTGTAAAGAGTGTAAGTATTGGCTCCTTTTATGTATTGGGTTATATGTTATGTATTGGGTTTTATGTATTGGGTTAATTAGTTATAATTAACATGTAGAATTTAAATAACTACTTTTCAGGATACAAGTCTTGTATTAGATATGTATGTAGCAAATGTCTTCCCCTCCTCTCTGGCTTATTTTTAAAAGTTTTAAAATGGTGTTTACATTGAAAAGAAGTTTTAAATTTTCATGTTCAATATATCGATCTTTTCTCATGGATAGTCATTTTTTGGATTCCATTTATCAAATACACATCTGTCCCAAAGTCTTGGAGATACCAGATTTAGGAATGTAGCCCAGGAGTAGAGTCCTTACCTATTATTTGCAAGACAGTGGATTCAATCCCCAGCACTGCCAAAAAAAAAAAAAAAAAAAAAAAAAAAATGTAGGCACCAAAGTCTTATCTAACTGGGTTACAGTCTTAGGTTGTCTTCTGCTTTACTACTTTATTATTTTGTTTTTCACACTTAGATCTAAATTTCACCTAGAGTAGATTTTCATGTATAGTATGTGGTAAATATAATTTCTTTAAAATATATAGATATCTAACTGGTCTAACGTCATATATTGAAAAGGGTATAGGTACCTTATGTGGATTTCAATGTGAAGAAAAAAATGTGTTTTTTTATTTTTTTATTTTTTTGAGTCAGAGATTGGACTTGAGATCCTCCTGTCTCAGACTCTCAAATACTGGGATTGCAAGTGTGAGCCACCATGCCAGCTTAATAAATTTTTATTGTAAATATCACATCTGTATTTGTAACTATGGTTTCTCTTCATCTGGGTAAATTTAAGCAATTAGGTTATGTTATCAGTTTATCATTTAAAATATATTTATGAGTCTTTTTGTCTTTTTTTTACTTTTTAATGGTCAAAGTATTTATCTTATCTTAACTATTTGAAGAACGCCAAAATGGAAGGACCATTTTGGAAGATCTTTTATGAAGGGCAATTTAAAAAAATAATTAATAAGTACTTAATTTTCTATTTAAATTTGTTCACTAATTACTAGTCTATTTGGTTTCTTGTTCAATTTCAATCTTTTTCAGTCATTTGCCAACCAATTTCAGCCTTTTATATATTTTTTTAAAAATCATATATTTAAACATATTTCACTTTTACTAGTGTAGAGATATACTTAGTATTCTTTTTAAAATTCAAGCAGTCCTTTTTTTCTGGAAGTACTGTAATTTGGACTCAGAATCTTGTGCTTAGTGTGCAAGTGCTACACTTCCAGACCTTTTTGCTTTTAGTTTTTCATATAGGGTCCTGTGCTTTTTTCTCTCAGGCCAGTCTCAGATGACAGTCATTTTATGTCTGCCTCCTGTGTAGCTGGAATTATAGATGTGTGCCACCATGCCCAACAAACATTTAGACAAGTCTTGTTAAACATTCTTTTACATGTGTAATTTTTGTGTAATCTTTTCTATTGTTATGGCCTATATGTCTTATAAAATTAATGTCTTTGATTATATTATCTATTGCCATAAAAAGAATTATTCCAACACTTAGAAGTTTAAAACAACAGACATTTATTATCTCATGCAATTTCTGAGGCCAAGGAATGTGGGTGCAGCTTAGGTGGGAATTTCTGGCTCAGTGTCTCTCAGAAGGTTGCAGTCAAGGTCTCTTCCTGGGCTGCAGTTGTTTCAAAACTCCACTGGGGCTGGAAAACCCACTTCCAAGCTCACTCACTGGAAATGAAAGGAGCTCAGGAGCTTAGTTCCTTGCTGGATGGTGGCTGGAGACTCCATTTACTTGTCATGTAGGCTTCTCTGTAGAACTGCTCACAGCATGGCAACCTTGGTTTTTCACCTCCTCTCGTCTGTACTCTTCCTTTCCAGAAAAAACAACAAATAAAATAAGAGAGAGAGAGAGAGAAAGAGAGAGAGAGAGAGAGAGAGAGAGAGAGAGAGAGAGAGAGAGAGAGAGAGAAAGCCCGAGATGGAAATCAGAGTGTTTCACAGGCTCACCTAAGAAATGACATGTCATTCCTTCTCTATATGCTAATGACCACACAGCCCAACCTTGCACAGGTGCAGTGGGGGAGGGGGTCTATGCAGAATGTGAGTACAGGGAGCAGGGTGTTGGGGAGGTGGTCTTAAAGTTTGTTCACTACTGAGCTAGATAATATATTTTTGTGGTGAAATCCATTTTCTTTTATATTACTGCCTACTTCTTACTTTCTGTTTGTATGTATTTACATACTTTATATTATTTCATATTAAACTTTTTAGAAATGCCATTCCATTTTAGCAATATCTAGGCTTGGCTCATTGAGTCTGAAAGTCTTCAACTTTCCGTAGGAGAACTAAAAATATTTTACACTTATTGTACAGATACTTAATCATTTCTCTTGTTTTCAAAAAACATCATTAAACTATGTTTGTCTGTTTATTAAAGTGAAATTCCAAATAAGAATATTCCAACTATATAAGTTTATTTGGAATTGTCACAATGAATCCTCCCTGTGCAACAAATTTATCCTAATTAAAAAATTGTTCATCAACAGGATAGAGCACTAAAATGTTCATTAAAAATTGTATGTTTGAGGAATATTTCATTATGTAATTAATGTTCATGGTATGTTATTGAAAAGCCCTTTTACACATAGTATGTTCCATATGTTTTGATATGAGTAAAAATAAATTGAATGGAAAAAATCAGGAGGATTTATATATATTAAATACATAATTATATACATACACATATATGTATGCATATGATCTCCTCTGAACTGGCACAAAGTAGACATTCAATAAGGAATTGTAGACTCAATGATACAGGTAGATGGATACATAGATAGAAAAGGAATGACACTGGTTTGCTAGTGGAGGTAACTCAAAGGCCTCCCTCTCCCCTCAAAGCAGTCTCTTAAATAAGGAAGTAGTCACTTAGTTTTCTTCATATTTCGAACTAGAGGTAGTCATTGAGAAAGAGCTAAGATGCCTTTCTATTTAGTTTTCGGCCAGTTGTTCAGGTTTTTCCCATTCTCTCCCAAGCATCCATTTTTTGAAGAAAAGCTTTTACTTGTCATGTTATTTCCCCCATCTTCTCCACTCCCTTTCCTCCTCTACCTAGTGATGAAATGATCTGTGTTTCATAGTGATTTTTACAGTTCCACGATATTTTAAAGTTTATTTTAAGAGAAGTTGGGGAAGAAGTGACAGAAAGACTAGAAGCAGGAATTTGGTGAGTTTAAGTGGATCTATTTAATGCAACGCAATAAAGGAAAAAGAGAAGAATGGAGAGTAAAAGCTGAGTGGACCAAAATGGAGAGGGAGAATTTGGGCTGAGACCAATTCCGGAAGGAATAGGAATAGATTTGAGAGTGCTGAGAAGTGAAAAAGCATTTGTCATGTGATAAGGATATGGGAACCAGGGGAGTGGATTTTTGTTGGGTTAACACTGGTAAAGAGTTGAAACCTTGGGTCTTTTCTTTTTTTTAGCAGATGTAATATTCTGAGAAAGGGATTAACATGATTAAAGATGGTAGCCACAAAATATGAGTCTTGTTGTTGTGTTGGAAGGCCTGAATGTATAAGATGCTAAAATACAAAACAGATTGGAAATCTGTTTTGGAGTCTAGTAATGAAATCCACAGGCTAACAAAGGGTTGTAGTTGAAGGGGAAAATATACTTGTTTTTTGAAAGATAATTGGAAGTATTTGATGTTGACCTGGCTGTGGTCATGAAAACAAGCCAGCCAGAATAAATAATAATTCCAAGGGCAAGGACAGAAGTGTCTCAGAGAGTCTTGGATGGGCATGGACAAAATGGGAAAGGTTTAATGAAGAAGATAATATCATCAAGTTCAAGTTCTGACATCTCTAATCTAAAATCAGGGCAAATTTTGAAGTGAAAATGTCTTCATGTTGGGTTCTACTTTAGTTGTCCAGCCATATGAAAGGGCTACATATTATACCAGCTTGAGGGCATCGTGCCCAGGGTCAAGGGAGGCTGAGCTTTCATCTGAGTAAGGCTGTATCTGCCAACAGAAAGAAATACAAATTTTTTTAATGCATGGCACAAATGTGTGTGATGAACAGAAATCACTGAGAGATGTGATAGATGTCTGGGGAAGTACATAAATTTATTAGAGGTGGAGGGTTCATTAAAGAGAAAACACTTTGTTAAGTTAGATTTCTTTAGGGATATAGAGTTGACAAATCTCTGGAATCTTCTAAGTTTAATTTTCCTTATGGGATTGTGTTCTCTACTCCCTCACAACCTATTTATGCCAAGATATGATAACAGAACGAGATATTTAAGGTAGAGAAAAGAGGTCAAGATGCTAAGTCTAATACTGTGCTAGACTCATGCTAAGAAGTGACTAGGTTTGCTTCCCTTACAAACAGACTCTGAACGAGGCAGTCCACCTTTTTGTTTATTCCATCCTTGCTTGTGCAAGGCCTAAAAATTCTGACAAATTCACAGAGAGACACAGATGGAACACAGAAGGCAAAGTCACCTTCAGGGGGGAGACATGAAACTCGAGGGGGCCAAGGTATGCAATGTACAGATTAATAGTGTTGCTTGTTATCATGGGTCTGAGCAGTTTCAGGGCCCCGTGTCTCAGCTTGTCAGCATTGCTTATTGATTACTGTGAGATTGATGGCTTACACCTGATCTCAGTCAGGCCCCAAGGGCTCTGCCATCCTGGCTGGTTACATGGCAGGAATATATCTGCATGACCAACAGGGTATAAAAAATCCAGGCCAGACTCCATTTCAGGCTCATTGGCCCTGCATTATTTTACACACACATTGGTGACTCTTGTTTCAAGAAAGAAATGTTTTCTGGTACTACCATGCAAAGGGTGACAATTGCATCAGGATCCTGGCCTCTGCAGATCCCTTGCTGTTGTGCAATCCTTGCTTGACTGCTATTACTCTTCTGTATTCTTTTCCTGCAATAAACTAGAGGTTCCTAAGTACAGGTTGAGCATCTGTAATCCAAAAATCCCAAATCTGAAATGCTCCAAACCAAATTTTTTGAGCACCAACATGATATCACAAGTGGAAATTCCACATCAGACCTCAGGTGACAAGTAACAGTCAAAATGCAAGTGCACTAAAAATATATAAATGCTTTCAGGCTGTCTATAAAGTCTATATGAAACATAATGGAATCTCATGTTTAGACTTTAGTCTCATCAACAAGATAATATATATATGCAAATATTCCAAAATCTGAAAATATCTGAAATCTGTAACTCTTCTGGTTCCAAGCATTTTGGTTAAGGGATACTCAATCTGTATTGTCATTTTCAGTCTGAAGTTCTGTTCATTAGTACAGAAGATAAACAAATTAATTTGCATGCATTAGATTGTACTTGGTATGTTTTGTGTTCAGATGATGTCTACAAAATATTATTTTTTTTACCCCTTGCAATGTATTTTTTTGTCTCAATTTTTCCTCTGAGAGATGCTGATTCATATAGGAATCAATCTTCTTGAAATCCCTTTTAATTGTGTCAATTTGGAAAATGTAGAAAAGCACGAAGGAAGTGGAAATACGCTGCAAGGTCACCCAGCAGTCACAACCACTAGAAAGATATTTTCACAAATGTTTCCAGTTTTTATTCTATAAATTAAGCTCTCTAATGACTCCTTCTCCCTCACTAGGCTCATTATTTTATGCTCTTATATGCACTGAGGCCCTATTGTGGATGATACAAGTCAGTAGACATATTTATAGCAATCAGTTGTTTTATTTGAAGAATGAGATAGATGAATGTAAATTATTTTGTTCTAGGCTCAAAACTGTTCCTGCTACTTTGGGGATAGTGTGTTATATCTCATATCTCTGAATATATATACAATGAAGTTTTGCATAAGGTATAGACTTTGTCCCAAGAAGAAAAGGAAACCAACAAAAGGTAGAGCCTTCCTATCAGTTACCTCATTTAACCCCCACAGTGATTTCAAGTGCTTGCTCTTGTTATCTTCATGTTATTGGTGATGGAACTGGGCCAGGAAAGAGGCTGAGTATCTCAGTTGAAGTAGTCCAGCTGCTAATGATGCTGCCTTTGAAAAACAGCCTGTCATTGGCACCTTCATCAGCATCACCACCACCTTGGTCTGAGTGGCCATAATCTCTTGTTTAACTTACTGCAAATGCTCCTTAACTGCTACCTCCACCTCCGCCCGGTAGAGCAGCCAAAATGAGTTTTAAAAAATGTAAGGCTGATCACGTCCTTCCTGCTTAAACCCTTCACTGACATGTCCGTCAGAGTAAAGTCCAAAGTAATTACTGTAGGCTGTAAGGCCACCCCCTTCTCCTCTCCTTTCCTTCCCCATGACCCTGATCTCCATTCCTACTGCTCTCCCACCATCTTCCACCCATACCTTACCTGTTTCTTCCTCAGGCTCTTTGCAACTGCTCTGACTCATTTGCCTGGATATATCACTTTCTTCCAGCTCTGCTTCAATGTGACCTCTCCTTCAAAACCTTCCCTGGTCACTGTATCTAAAATAGCCCTTTACCTCCTTTATTCTTTGCATTTTATTTCTTCATGTTTTTATTTTCTGTTTTGTTTTTTTTTTTCCTGCAAGAATGTGTGCTGTCTGAGCATGAGACTGTGTGCTTGGTTATTTTTGCAGCTCTAGGCCTGATACAGCTTGGTCCATGCAGGAAAATTCCTCAATGAATAACAGAAGAGAAGGACCCAGAGACCCAATTCATGTCATCACCACAGGCCCAGTTCTAGTCTCTGATTAGTGTTGCTTGCAATCTTTCCTCTGCATTCTGACTACCTCAGAGCCACTTTTTAAAAAGAACTATAGTATAAAGCCAGTTTATGGGAAAATTTCTAGCAATTCTCTTTGCTTGCCTCCTGATGAGTTTAAAATAGTAGAAATGAGTCAAAGCGAGATCATCTCCTTGGAAGAAGACTCCAGGCTTTGTCCCCACCCCCGCCCCGCCGCGCTTAGAAAAGAAGAGACAGCACAGGCCTGGGTTGTGACTCAGTGGTAGAGCACTTGCCTAGTACTGTGAAGCCCTGGGTTCCAGGGCTCCATCCCCAGCAACACCACTCCTCACCCCCCCAAACGCACAGCAAGTCCAGAGAAAACAGAATCAGTATCAATGAATTAATAAGAGGCGAAAAGACCATTTTATATGGTTAAACCACCTGGGCTTTGGGTCAGAGGATCCTCACTGGGTTTTGTGACATAGAGCAAGGTGGTTGCGTTGTTCTTTTATTCTGTTTTGTTTTGTTTTTTCTTTAAATTTCTCTAAGACTTGGTTTTGTCATTTTAAAAACAGGAGTAAAGTGATGGCAGTAGAATTTGAACCCAGGTCTGTGTGCCTCCAAAACACTTGTTCCAAGATCACATACATCTGAAAAGTAGAATCAGCATTCTTTACTGATTGGATGTAGCAGGAGATGAGGGGATGTGAGGAGGAGGAGGAGGAGGAGGATCCTGATAACTTCCAGGTTTCTGATTTGGGTGGTCTGTTGGACAGATAGTAGTGGCTTACCCAGGATAGGGACATTCTGACTCCTAAAAACAGTTCCTGCCTCTTAGTGTCAAGATCATTTTTCAGTGTGAAAAGGGGGCTGGAGATTGAGTTACAGGAATTATTATTTTAATCCTTCATTTGGTTTTGCCTGTAATTGACTAGTTAAGTTGTGACTGAGAGACCTCCTATTAATTTGAAACTGTTGTGAATTCCACATAGCCACACTATTAAACTAATGACGGAACAACATTCCTGTTACCTTTTATCCTTGTTCCTCCAGACTCTTTTCCCCAGTGGTCACCAGGTATCATGTTATGGCAAGAAAAGCTATTAGTCAGTGGTTACCGAAAGTCTGAAAAGTAGAGAAGTCAAGCACACTGGAGGAGCCCTGCCCTCTTAAGGGGAGAGAGGTCTGGTTCTGATTATTGATAATTATAGATAAGCTGGAGCCGACAGTCATTTTCTGACCACAAGCTCAAATCAATCAATTAAAACCTGCATGTCGCTGCACCACGGCTAATGAGTCCCAGGCACTTCAGGATGATCCATTAAGTTCTACCTCTTCCTTGTCATGGCTGCTGCGTCCCATCTGCCACTCTGACTGCAGATCAAGTACACACTTCATTTCATACTCTGGGTAATCAAGAATGCTGTTCACAGTGTTAGCCTTCCGTTCACTTACTGAAATCGTGGGCTTCTACAAGAAGCCCTGTGATTGAGTCTTCATTTCATTTTCCGAACCCTGGCATGCAAAACTAAGAAACATAGTGCCTAGCAAGAGAAGCAATCATTTCTGAAGAATTCTGCTCATTGTGCTGCCCGCTCATGAAACAGATGGGAAAGGGGATCCCTAGGTGGGTGGTTCAGTGGGATGTACAAGCTGTATTGTAGAAGCAGCAGTTGAAAGTATTTTGGCTAAGTTGTCTCCAAAAGAGAAGGTCCTGGGTCGGGGGGATGTGTGGGAATGTGATGTTGCTTCAATATAAGACATGTAGAAAAGTGCCAGTTACACTTGGTCACTCCGGACGTGTGTGTGTATTCTCAAGGAAGCAGATTTCAACACAATTTAATGAAGGAGGATGCAAACTGGTAACCCTTAAGCTAAAACCCACTAGCACAAGTAGCTTGTTGGTTTCAAAGAGTATTTAAATTCTGAATTAGTTGTCAACATTTAAGGATGAAGAAATTGTACAAGATTTTTGATTTCTGGCTCTTTAAAAAAAAAAAAACAAAAACCTGAAAGATCCAGCAACACTGAGCTCAGACTCCCTGGGCCTGGAGGCTGTTTCCCTTGGAAAGGACATGTAGTTTCCAGCTCACCACATTCCCCACAACTTTCTTTGGACCTGCATCAGCTTCCTTCACTCATTTATGTTACTTCCTGGCTCTTGTAGCTGTTCTGAATTTGTGGCCCTTCCTAAATATTGGCACACCCTAAGAAGTGAAGAGCACCCTGGTCTTTGAAGGATTCAAACAAGCTGGAAGAATATTTTCTGGAGAAAGAATGGACAGCTCATCCATGCACCTCAGCAACTAGTCCCCATTCTTTAGAGGTCCCTGCTTTGGCTATCCTCCAGCTGTGCCCCACCCCTGGAAAGAGTAGTCCATGGGATCCAAGGGACAAGTCTTGCTAAACCCTATTTACTCTAGACATTCACTGATTATCCTAGACACTGTTGGCCACCAGATGCCCCTATGTTTGTCTTCCTGAGGATGGACTGTGCTGCTGCTGTGTATAAATGTCTAGGTGTGAGGGGCCAGCCAGGGGAGGCTGTTAGGTAGGAAGAATGTATTTGGTGCTCAGATCTGTGGGCTGTTGAGTCTACAGATGTGCATGTGAAACCTCTTGTGATGCAGAACAGTATTCAAGATAGGAAAAGAAGGTGGGCTGGGGTGTCTCTGTACTACTCTAAAGTACGATAGCTTTCCTGGACTAGAAGAAACAAGGAAATCCTAGATCTTAGAGCACCTGCAGGAATTATGTGCTGACTCAAGAATTCTTCTAGTTAGGAAATACTAAGTCTTAGAATGTGGTATTCTTCTAGATACATTTTAATTCTCTTTAATTCTGGAGAATACGGTAATTTTTTCAATACAAGGTCTCACTGTGTAGCTCAGGCTGGCCTGGAACTCGCAATCCTCCTGTCTTAGCCTTCCAAGTGCTGGGATTTCAGGTGTGTGTCACTGTGCCCAGCAAGAGCATGGTATTCTATCTCTATTGAGCATTTCTCATTTCTCATAGCTTTTACCTCCTTTTTATGATTGTGCATACCTAGGAAGTAACTATTTTCATGGTTGGTTCTCGAATGTTCCTTAAGGACCTGTGTGTTAAGAGCCCAGGCCCCTAACCCATGGCACTATTGAAAGGTGGTGGAAACTCTGAAGAGGTGGGGCCTAGTGGGAAGAAGTTATGTTACTGGAACTTGCTCTTTAGGGGCTATTGGAACTCTGGTTCCTTTCTGCCATTCCCTTTTTCTTCCCGGCTGCCAAGAGCGATTGGCCTTGTTCTACCACACAGTGACCACTATAATGTACTGCCTTGCCACAGGCCCCAAAGAAGCAGGACCAATAGCTCATGGACTGGAACCTCTGAAACCATGAGCTAAAATGAAATTTTTTTCCTTTTAAGTTGATTATTTGCTGAAGCAGCTTGGGGTTCACAGATTTCCATTGCTTCTTGTCTTTAAGAGGTAACTGATCTCAGGACTCCTACTGATTGGTCAGATGCTTGCGGATTTCTGATATGAAGGCCATCACGAAAAACTTGCAGTGTCACCACAGTGCATACCTCCTCAGGGAGAGAATTTAATTCTGGTGACCTTTGCATTGTCTCTCAATTTATGATAAGAAGCACATTGTCCTGCAAGTGAAAAAAATAAAAAAAACCTTGGTCAACTGGGAGAAGAGACTTGATTAAATTTGTTTTCATCAAATTTAACTCCAAGAAAATTGATGAGCTGAGTGAACTGGCCAATTATTAATTCAGTCAAATGCTGTCAAACTGGTTGGACTTATAACACAGCCGCGGGCTATCGTGGTTACACCATCGTGTATAACTGCCAAGAAGGAGAGCTATGCTCCCAGTGCTGCAAAAATGCCCCATTTCAACACTTTTCCTTTATCTCTGATCATTTGGCTGTGTTTAAAATCACCACACCATCAAGTAAATTTCAATATTTGGCCACAAATCACAGAGTTGTAGAAATGTTAATAGCAAATGGACTATCATCACATTCCATAATTAGAGTAATGGAAAACAGATATCAAAAAGTCATTCCTCTGATTGCCAACTTATCCTTGTCATCTAATTTGACCTTAGGAAGAAAATATCATCCTGCTTATGGTGGTATTAGTTTGCTCATTTGTTGAAAGAACTGAAACTTGTTATGAACACATAATTTGTGTTTGGGTGTTTACCATTTTTATTCAATCAAAGTTTCAAAAATAATGATAAGTTGCTGCCATTTTCTTTGCTTATTATCATTCCAAAGGGTGATATAATTGGAAAGTTTATTAGAAGCCACTCTAGGTACCTTGGCATTATTTTTCAGAGGCAGGGTATTACTGTAAAGATGACAGAAAGCACTTCTATTTACTTTAATACATGAATTCTCAACTGAGACTATATACTGGAATCATTTGGGAAATAATTTAAAAATACCAATATCTGGGTTTCAAACCCAGAAAGTATGATATTATTGGTCTGAATGTGGTGTGGGTATTCTAATTTTTAAATTCTATTCAGGCGATTCTTTTTGTCTTGCTTGTTGATGCTCAGAGTGAACCCAGGGCCTCACGCATGCTAAGTACTTACTCCACCACTGAGCTACACCCTAGTTCCTTCCCAGGAGACTCTCAGATTCAGCAATGTCAGAGAACCACTGGTCTAGTACAGTGCAGTGCTTCTCAAACCTTAGTGTGTCCCCAGATCACTTTGAGTTCTTGTTAAGGCATAAATTGCTGGTCTGTACTCCTGAAGATTCAGATTCTCTAGGTCTAGGGTGGAGCTCATGAATTTGCTTTTCTTTCCAATTTCCAGGGAATGCTGATGGGGCTTATATTTTGAGTGACACTGGTGGAGCCTGTCATTTCTTTCCTTCACACAGAGCTGGCAGAGAACATTGAAGAGCAGTGAACTGGAAAATGTGCTCACCTGAGTCTTTCAAAGGAAAAGCCAAATCATATGAGGGAATGAGTCAGAAATGTTGGATTGTATTGGAGAAGGTGCCAAACCAGTAAACAAACTCTCTTGCCAAGCCAGTAAACAAACTCCTGAAACCCTATGGGATTGTTTTAATAACAGGAATGTCAACACGAAGCTTAATTTATGTAGGAAGAAAACTGGGAATGAAGAAAAACAGAAAATCTGATCACATAAACTCTAAATCTTCAAATTGGATTTGCAATCCAATGATAACTAGAAACAGAAGAAAGAAACACACACAAAATCAGGAGGGATATAAGGGAGGGAAATTTTTATTATATAACCACATGTGAATTTTTTTTTCTAGGTGTATCCAAATTGGACTTTGGGACTAGAGTGACTTCAGTTGGAGTTTTGTTCTGAGATTGTTTTGTGACCCAATGCAGTGACCAGTTATCTCAGTTTGTGCAAGATGTTCCCAGTTTTAGCACTGAAAATCCTGTATCCTCGAAAATTCTTCATTCCTCTGCAAACAAGGATAGTTGGTCAATCCTAAACTGGGCAAAAAATTTAATCCTGCTATAGCCCATTTTCTTTACCCATAAAATGTGGACAGAGTTGTAGAGAGGATTAAAAGCAATAAAGAATAAAGTATCCAGCTATACTTTAAACCTGGCACATAGGAGTACCTTAAAAATATTGGCTGCAAATAATAACTTTTTCCTGGCTATGAAGTTTTGGAATGAGAGGCTTCTTAAACCAAAGCTATGCCAATCACTTTAGGAAGTACTGAATTTGGTCTGATAGACTGGTTGACATTGATAAGGAATAACAGTTTTCTAGATCAGAGGAGAATCCCAAACATTTGTTAGTTGATTCTTAAAGTCTTTCGGTGATAAATTATGAGACTTTATTCAACAAGATATTCTATGAGACTGAAATTTAAGTTTATTAGAGTTCACTGATAAACCTGCACACACATTTTTGTCTACTTGAAGAAACTGGAATAAGAGAATTCTGACAAAGCAGGTAGACAGGGTCATACTTGTTCACATTATAAGAGGATCCTTCCATTTATTCACCAGAGGGTTCCTTTCACTCACCAAGTTTCTCTAGCAGCAAATTTATGCATCAATGGAAATATTCTCTTTCTGTGTTGTCCAATATAGTCACATGTGACTCCTGAGCATTTGAGTGTGACTGAGGTGCCTGAGGGATGGGATTATAAATTTCATTTGATTTTAATGAATTGGAATTTGGATCACCTTCCTCTGGCTAGTGGCTGTTTTGGAAGTAGAAGGGCTTTTGTGCACAGGATCATTCTTATTGATGTTTAACAAGGATCTAAGGAAGAATGTGGGGAGACATTGGTAATTACACTTTAATGACAACAGAGAATCCAGCTAATTCTGAAATCATGTAATTCAAGGCACACACAAGGACTTATTGAATAAAAGAACATTTCATGAACAATTTTTCAGAATGGCTTCTATGTAACCCAGTAGTCTGGGTAAATGATACACAGAGGAGGCTTGAAGTCATGCGGTCTGGGATCCAACTGTAGGTCTAACTGACTTTGACTTGTTGAATATTGCTGAACAACTCATTGGGCCAGTTTCTCAGAAGTTCTTTAAAATTGCAATATCTTTTGAAAGAGGATACCTGTACTTTGTAACTAACTTTTTCCTGGTGGCCATTTCTAAAAGCCATCCTGTTTCTAGTATTGTTGAAACAGTATGGGAGGAAACTAAAGCCAGAAAAAAAGTCTCTGGAGAGAAACTGGGCCACTATAATTCAAATTTATGAGTACTTCCTGTTTACCTATTATGAACACAGCCATAAAAGACAGATAAAAAATATTCTCTGTTCTTTGATTACTTTTAATCTGGTTCAAAACTGATATGACCTTTAACAGAATGAAATAAATGCAATGTATGTGTAAACCTTATGGAGTGGAGCTACAAAGGAGTTCTTTTTTTCTTTATTTTGCTGAAACAAGTCAAATTTTATATGACTAGAGAACAAGTAGAACCATAACCCCTGTTCATTATTTACATGGCTTGTTTCTGTTAATTTTGATAGTTCTGGCACATTTTTGATGATGATTATAAACTTAACTGCCACTCCTTTCCCAAATGCTTCTCTTTTTGAAGGGAACATTCCCTTCTAAAGGGGGAGGTGAAGGAACGTTTGGAAAAAAACACAGGGAGATATGGGTGATAATTTCTAGCAGGTACTCATTATGATGCAATCACTCAACAAAACAATTTTGAGGACCTGTGGTGTAGGCTATAATGGGACTCTACCTGTATTTGATCTTGCAACTGGAAGTCAGCTGCTAATTAGACTGCATATTTATCTTTTTCTCCTTCTAAGTGCCTATTAACGCTCAGCTGCCCCCACAAAAAAACCTATGCAAACAACTTCTACCAAGGCTCCTCTACCTTCTGGTGGCTTTCCAGACCTCCCTCACACAATTTTCTTAATTATATCTTCCAGCATCCCCAGCTGTACCCTTGAAGCAGTTGCCACTAATCCTAAATAAATATTTCCTGTTCTCCTTAGAAACAATTAAACCTAGCCTGAACCAAACCTTTGGCATCTGAGACCCACACTAGTGGTTGTACAGCAGTTGCTTTTTGTCATTGTAAATTGAGCAGAGACTAATTCTAGTCTATTCTTATTAAGATTCTTTGTCTTGAAATGGCCTCATCTCAGTAGATGTGTCTCCAGCCTTTGGTTAGGCATACTGAATTGGTATAGTTAAGAAATCACTCACAGGAGCAATTCTGCCCTCCAGGCAACATTAGAAACAGAAGGGACATGTGCCAAAACGTGTCAGCTTGGGGCTAAGAGGTGCCCATGGACTTGGCTTGCAGAGGCTGTGGGCCTGGAGCTGGGGAGGCTGGTGCAAAGCTTGGCTTTTTTTTGCTGCCTCTGCCTTCCCGTTAGATGCTGATGGGCTGAACCATTGGTTCTCAAATTTGGCTGCACTTGGAAATCACATGGAGAGTTTAACAAAATTCTGATGCCTGAGTCCACCCCAAGAAATCTGATTTAATTGCACATGGAAGTGAGTTCAGTATGCTTAAAAACTGTAATGGCAACAATATGAAATTTACTGTTCCAAATGAACTTTCCCACACACATACGTCCTGGCTCTGTGTTTGGGTCCATTTTTTCCTTGTTGTTCCTTCTTCTGATTGTCAGTATGTTAGTCAACTTTTGGTTGCTGTGACAAAATACCTGAGACAAATTACTTAAAAGAAGGAAAAGTTTATTTTGGTTCATGGTTTCAGAGCTTTCAGACTATGGTTGTTTGGGCCTGTGGCAGCATAGTACATCATGGTGGGAGTGTCTGGCAAAGGAAGCCTGTTAACAACATGACTGCCAGGATGCAAAGATAAGAGGAAGACAGGGTCCCACTATCCCTTTCAAAGATTCACCCCCAATGATTTAACTTCTTTCAACTAGGTCTCACCTCCTAAAGGTTGCATCAACCCCCAACAGCCCCATAGGCTGGAGACTACATCTTCACACATGGACCTTTGGGGGAAACTCCAGGTCTAAACTATAGCAGTCAGCAAGACTAAGACAGAAGAGACCAGGCTCAGACCTTTCTTATTGGCCTAGCTTTGCTTCTAATTCTAAACCAGCTCAAAGGAAAAGCATATTTAGAAGGTATATTCCTCTATCCCTCAAGCCTGACTACTGTTTTTTCCTTTGCTTGACCACTTAGACACCCATTAGTGCTTCCCTAGAATTTTCCCAAGAAGCACGTCATTTGGGAGTTCAGAGGTGTTCCCATGATGGCAGGGCTGGTGACATTTCCCAAGTCTCAGTACAGTTGCTAGAATTTGGTCCTGGAGAAACAGTTGGGAGTGGGTGCTCTTGTGCAGGCAGCATCATACCTCTGTAGGCTGAGCCCAACTGGCGCACTACCAGCGGGACCAAGATGCCTTCATGTGGCCAAACAGGGCTTTTTCTCAGCTGTTTCTCAATTCCTTCTCTTAGACTTCATTTATCGTGCTTGTAGATCAACTTTCAGGGGTGATTCACTTTCCCACTTCTCCATATGGAAACAGTAGATCCAGCAAGAGGTATAAACTTGCAATGTGTCTACACACAGGGAAGTTTAGGTTCTATCACTTCCTACATGACACCAAGTCAATCTTTGGAAAGTTCCCTTGAGAGGTAGGAATCAACTGGTTGCAGAGTGGCAGTTCTCTCAGTGGCAGCTCATCCATCATTTTGATTTTGTTCCATTTACATTAAACATAATCAGTTTCCCTTTAATGAAGGAGCTAAAAAGTATATGATGAGGCAGAAATACAACCCAATGTGAGTGATGGTGAAATCTATGTGTCTTTGATAACAAAAGCACGTTGAATATTTGGTTTTTCCTAGTATTCTGTACATGGACTTAAAGCAGTGGCTTCAGGAATCACAGGTGGTGACTGTTGAACCTAATGGGTTTCCATCTCTCCCAGAGTCTGAGCTTTCAGTTAGTCAACAACATTTACTGAGTGCATGTTTATTACTGAACTGTGGAAAGTTTCAGCATTAGACAATAACATGTGCATGAAGGTGCACCATGATTCCTGAAAGCTAATATAAGTAGGAGTGTGGATTTGCATTCTCCCTGAAACATGCAAGAGGTAACACTATAAGCTTCATGCATCCATTAATCTAGCTAACAGCTATTGAACTTCACTAGCACAAATCACTGTTAAAGTTCAAAGGAGTTGCAGAAATAAACAAGACAGTCTTTATACCTATAGATTTTATATTACAACAAAACAGAAGAAGAGGAAGGCATGGAAAGTGTAGCTAATGTGAAGTTCTTATTGCGCAAGGCTCTGGGCATAACAGTAGGTTAGAGGCTGGCTGGCAGCATCACATCTCTGTAGGCTCAGTCCAACTGGGACACTACCAGCAGGACAAGATGCCTTCACCTGTCTCCCTGCTTTCTTATGTGAAAAGTTAGCACTACCAAATAAAGTTTTCCCCTTAGCCATCAAAACCCCACTGTTAACCTTTTGATTAACCAGTTTATCAGACACTGTAATGATAGGGCTGCTAATGAAACCTCTTTCCTGAGTATCCTGGAGGAGCTGGGAGAATGTTTGGATGCTTAGATCTTTAAAGACAGACTCTAGGAATTCCCCACCAGAGGGGCTCCCAGCCTGCCTGCACAGGTCACAGACATATCCCAGGGCAAAGAAACGCATACGGGCTTCCTCAAGATGAATGTAGTACTTTCTGTTACTTCCATGTTGGAAAATGCAGAGTGTCTTCTTTGGTGCTGTCTTCGATTTGGAGTCAAAATGTGTTTTCATGATAACTGGTGCAGGTTCAAAACGAAATATCTCCTATACATTACATTTTGAATAGTAGTTTCCATTTATAGTTACCTGAGAAAAATCTAAATCTTAGAGTCAGCTTCATATTTCTTAGAACAGAAGCCAAAGCCTTAACAATGGCTGATTCAGCACTCTAGTGATTTTGCATTTCCTTCCCAGCCCTTGCAGTACTGAACTTTATCTTGGGTGATCTTATCTTTTCTTATTTTCGTCTTTTCTCTCAGTGATCCAGACCCACTGGGCTCATTTCTGTTCTGTGAATATGTCAGTAGGACCCTTGTCTCCCAACCTCTAAATCGGATATGGATGATACTCAAGGCCAAGTTCATCCTGAGGCAAATTTCTCTACAGTTTTAAGCCTCTGAAATTAAACAAGTTATGTGTTTCTAAAATATAATTATAGGGCAGGAATAGGACCAATAGTCTCATTTCCAAAAGGAGAAATACCTAAGAAAAAAAAGGTGCTGGTCCCAAATAAATCCAAAATCTAACATTATTAAATTTTAATGCTCCAGAATAATCTTCCTTCATCCTAAGTCCTGCCTCCTAGACACACTGGTGTGGGGTTGGGCTCCATGGCCTCAGGAAGCTCACCCCATGGCCTTGCTGGGCTAAGTCTACACAGTAACTCTCATGGCAGTGAATCTTGTGCCTGCAACTCTCCTAGGCTAGGGCTGTACAGTGTGACTCCGGAGTTCTGGCAGTGGCTCTGCCCCCATAGCAGGGTTTCTGCTTGAGCCCCTGGGCTGCCCAAACAACCTTTGAAATCTGGGGGAGGTAGTAATGCCTTCACAGCACAAGAAAATTTTGAGCACTTATGGGGATGTCACCAAGGTTTATTGCTTATCTCCTCCAGAAAAGCATCAGGAGCTTCACCTGGGCCCACTTGAATCACAGCTGAGGAGGGTCTTGGGAGAGGGGAAGACCTTGGGGAATGCAGAGAGCAGACCCTTCAGGCAGTGCAGCGCAGAGGCTCAATGAATTCTGAGGCACCACCCCCAAAACTTTACCCTTAGGTCCTAGCTTGCCTCACAGCTCTCTGAAAGGCCTTGGAGACCATTCTCCTATTGTCTTGATCAATAGCTCCTTTCTGTACATATTAATCTTTTGGTAAAGACTCACTTGGCCACACCTTTGGTATTATCTCCCAAAGGAAAATTTTAATTCTTTACCTAGCCAGGCTGGGGATGTTTCAATTTTTGACATTCTGCTTTTTCTATTTTTAAATCATTTCTCTCTTCTCTCATTGTGCTTTATGAGGTTAAAAGAAGTTATCTAGTTCCTTTGATATATTACTTAGAAGTTCCTTCTGTCTGATACCTTTGCTCTTTGTTCTCAAATTCTGCCCTCTGTAAAGCTTTTGGGAATGAAAATAATTCAGCCCTGTTTTTGTTTTTGTCACCTTTTAAACAAGGATGACCTTTCTTCCACTTTCCAGTACTCAATATCTCATTTTCATCTAAGACCTCAACAGAATTGCCTTTGCTTATCAACATTCTGATCACAAGCACTTGAGTGATCTCAGTTCTTGGAAGCCCTCACAAGAATTGCCCTTTTGGCTTTTGAGTCTGTTTTCAGATAGGGTCTTGCACTTTTGCCAGGGCCAATCTCAGACCTTCATTCTCTTACCTCTGCCTCCAGAGTAGCTGGGACTATAGGTGTGTACCACCACATCTAGACCCTATACTTTAATGTCTTGTTGATGACAATTTAGGGTTTTTCCAGCCTGCTTCTCCCAACTCCTCCAGCTTCTGCCCATCACATACCTCCAAAACCGCTTCCACATTTTTCAGGTATTTGTGGTAGCAACACTCTACTTCACAATTTTCTCTTAGTCCATTTTGTGCTGTTGTAACTGAATACTTACTTGATACTGGGTAATTTATAAAAAACCAGAAATTTATTGGCTCATAGTTCTGGAGGCTGGTAAGTCCCAGACTGAGGTCTAGATCAGGTGAAAACCTTGCTGTATCATCCCATGGGAGAAAGACTAAGGGAGAGAAGGGAGAAAGGAGGGAGGGAAGAGGGAATAGGACTGACCTTGTTATTTTTATAAGGATCCCACTCCCATGAAATAGAATTAATGAATGAGGACAGAGCCCTCTTGGCCTAAATCTCTCTCACCTTTTTCGTTTGTTTATCTTTTGAACTCAGGACTTTGGGTTTGCTAGGCAGGTGCTCTACCATGTGAGTCATACTTCCAGCCAAGATCTCACATTTTAACAATTGTTTTGGGGGCTGTTTTCAACAGAGGCTTTTTTTGGGAGGGGGTACATTCAAACAATAACAGTAAGACAATAAATAAGATAAGCCTGGAGTATCTTGTGCCAGAAAGTAAGGAAGTACCAAAAGAATTCAGAAAACTCACCAACCAACCAAAGAAAAGCAAAAATGAAGTCCTACCTTGGTGGAGCCATGTTAAAGGTATACAGAAGTCAACTGACAGCACCAATGAATGGCTAAAGCTAGAATAATTTGAGCAAACCAAAAACATTGTATTGAATTACAATATAAAGTATAAAATAAATGTCTATGAGTCCACACTGATACAAGTAAATGAATGAATATGCGCACAAATAAGTAGGAGAGAAGAGATGGATCTCTCTTGCAGAATTTCAAATAATTTATATAGATACTCTGCCTTCAAAGAGGAAGAGGACACTCCCTTACTTCTTAAGCCTGGGCTGCTCCTAGTGATTTCCTTCTTAAGAGTGCAGCAAGGAAAGTGGGGGTGGAAGAGGAGGGTGGGTAACTTTACAGTGGAGGAAACTGACAAACAAGCCTCTGCCTGGGGCTCAAAGTCAACGTGACCAGTTCTAAGTCATGCTAATGGTATGTGTCCTTGGTATCGCTGTAATGACAACAGCCCTTTCTCTCTGTGGTCTTCTTCCCCCAAACCCACAACCCTAGCCTAATCATGAGAGACCAGTAGAACAATTCCCGCTAAGGATGTTTTATGAAATACTTGACCAGTGTTCCTCAACGCTGTCAAAGTCATCAAAAAGAAGCAAACTCTGAGAAACCGTCCCAGTCAAGACGAGCCAAAGGAGACAGGACAATTAAATGCCATGTAGATTCTGATGGATCCTGGAACAGAAAAAGACATTAGGGGTAAATTGAGGAACTTGGAATAATCCTTTAGTTAATAATAATGTTTCAGTATTGGTTTATTATAACAAATGTACCATACAAATGTAAGTCAGAGGGAAAATTGGGTGTGGAGTATATTTCTTTGTATTATCTTTGCAGTTTTTTTTGAGTAAATCTAAAGCTGTTCTAAAAAATAAAGTCTATTTAAAAAAATAAAACCAAACCCAAATTAGTTAGGAAGCCAGAAAACCATTATTACATCTTGAATGTCAGTTCCAGTTGGCAATGTACCAGCTTTCTGAGAACGATTACCCTGACAGCTACATTAATCTCCTGATACTGGTAATAGCAGAACTCCTTTTAAATTTATAAATAAAATAAATGGTAATTTTTCTTCCACCATCTCTTCTTCTGTTCTTGAAATTATAGTCTTAAGTTATTTTTTATAACATGTTTTTCAAAGAATGCAATAATTAATTATTCTGCATCTTATGTCTTAAATTTGCTATTGCTTTCTTCCTGATAACTATTATTTTTTTCATAATTTATTCCAAAACTTTCCTTTTTCTCTTAATCATGAAATTGAAGATTTGTCTAAGTCTTCTGGAAGAGCAGATTGCCTCTACAGTGACCCATAATCTATAAGTATGTATAATTTTAATCTAGCACATTTGAAGTAAATTGTCTATAATCTATCCGTAGGTGAAGTTTGTTCTTTGAGAGAATAAGAACACAATGGCATGGTGTTTCACATTTTTTTACAGTGCACATTTTCATCTGGAACAAAATTCATCAATTGGAAAAATAGAATTGAACAAAAATTAATAATTAGTTTGTTATGTTTTAGATGCTGAACAGACTTCTACCAAAAAAAAATTTCTTTGGCTTTGATTCCTTAGCATGTGGCTGTGACTCAATTGTCCTCCTTTGATCTCCTACTCTTAGTACTTTGCTTCTCTGGAAAAACAACAAAAATAAGAGTGTTAACAAAATTGGCTTCAGTTGGGCTGAGTCTCCTTTTAACCATTTACTTTATACCTAAGAAAAACAAACTTGGGCTTGCTTAATTTTCCAGGATGTGCAAATACTGTAAAATAAAAAAATATTGAAATCTAGTCATGCATGGTGGTGCACATCTATAATTCTAGCACTTGGGTTGCTGAGGTGGAAGGATTGTGAGTTCAAGGCCAGTCTGGGCAATATAGTGAGACCCTGTCTCAGTAAAACAAAACCCTGAAAAAAAAAAAGAAAGAAAAAGCTACACTGAAATCCAAGTGCAGAATTTTGTTGTGTCCCATATCCACACGTTAGATTTTTAACTGTACTCTAGACTAAGAAATCTTAGTTTCTTCACTGGCAAATGGCAATTGAACTTTCTTGCCCATGTTCCATATTTGATTATTAAGATAAAATACATAAAATTTTATATAAATCACAAAGTAAACATAACAGTGAATGATTTTGATTAGAAATACCTTTATTTAGTTATTTGGAATGAATTTAACTGGTTGAGAATTCTTGTACTTGTTGTGTACAGGTTTTTATTTCATCTTTCCCCAACTCTGGCCTCTCTCAGACCTCTACTTTTCATATTTTCTTTTCCTGAAAATTCTTCTGCCCATCAATTTCTTCCATGCTAGGAAAGTTTATTTGTTTGTTTTTGTGGTACTGGGGATTGAACCCATGGTCCCAGCATGCTATGTAAGTGCTCTTCCGCTTGACCCACACTCACAGACCTTTTGTTTCTATTTTGTTTTTGAGATGGGGGGTCTCACTAATTTGTCCAAGCTCTGGCCTTGAACTTGCCACCCTCCAGTCTCCACTTCTTGAATAGATGAGATATCAACTACGTACCACCATACTTCCTTTGATTTTGGATTTAGGTATTGACTTCACCTTTCTGAACTTTACCTTCCTCGTCAGTCAAATGAGAATACTAATGTTCATCACTGTGGATTGTTTACGTGATTAGGATAATTTTGGGTGACCATCTCATAGGAACCCTAATAGGAACTCAGCACACTTGTGAAATGTGTGAATGGATTTCATACTGCCCTCTGGGCTGCTTGTTGGCCTGGTTCTGATTGAGAACCCAGTTTTTCACCATCTCAGAGGGGCCATGATCTGGACCTGTGTATGTGGAGGCAGGGCTGGTACAAGAAGGCCATTTTGATGGCAGTGAGAAATTAGAATTTATCAACTAGATCACTTCTGACCAAATATTTTCATTTTTTTGAAAAACCACAATGGACTTGGGGGATCAAAGGAACAGCCCATTAGCTTCTTTTCCCTAGTTTGTAACTGTGTGTACAGCTGGCGTAGTTGGTTGGTCAGGAGGTGACTCAGGATGTCTCCTGTAGAGACAACATGGCTTGTCAGAGCTTGTCAGCATTATTAGGAGAAGGGCTGGCCTTTGAGGGGAACTTTACTGCAATAGTTCCTATCAGTGTTACCTGATAAGAATTCTCAGAACAGTAGTTCTCAGACAACCTCTCAATAATTGTCCATAAATGGGACACCTGTGTGTGGCAGCCAGGCTTCAGAAAGGAAGGTGGAACAGATAGTCTCTGTTAGTAGAAGGAGACGAGAGAAGGAGGGAATGAACCGTTTCTGAATGTGTGATGTATGCTAAACACCAGACTAGGTTCTCCCAGCCTGTTATTTTGGGGGGCTGTACTTAGCATCTCGGTCCTCAGTTACATCTTGTTTTGCTTGGTTCTTTGAGTTTTGTCTTGGGTTACTTCTCACTGCCTACTCAAAGGAAGACAGGGACAGGCCTTTAAAACTAGTGTTATTTTGTGTTCCTATGGCATTCTAAAGGTACAGGAATAGGACCTACTGTAGGAACTTGGTAAACCCTTGAGGATAAGATGGAGGGCATACAACCTAGTATGAGCTTAGTGCTTTGTTTCCTGTTGGTCAGTGGGACCTTAAAGAGTTGTGGCTTCCTCTTACAAAGCTATAAACAGTGGTGCAAACCTTTGAAGCTTCCAGAAAATGCTCCAAGGAAGGAGAATGATTTTTCACTGCATTCTTTTGAATCTCCTATTCTAGACAATGAAGGAATTTTATTTTCTGTCTCTCTATGGCATGGTGACCCCTGACTTTGGTCAGTTCTTAGTCTTTAAAATCTTTGCATTTTGCCACAGTTAGCGGGCACAAACGTGGCTGTTTTTAGATTTTCTCCATGTGGGGAGTCTGTTGACATGCATGAATACCTGCATGCTATTTGTGTTACGTGCATGTTTAATTTATTTCTCTGGAAAACTCCATGCTTATTCAACCAGGTACCATAAATCTCTTCCAAAATGTCATAGCTTGGGTTATGTTCAGGGCTATTAGACTCTAGGGACTGTGCTAGATCAGTCAGACTCACTATTCATTCCTTCTGTGCCAACCCAACCAGGGATGCATTGCAATTCCAAAATGTACTCTGCATTTCACTATTCTCCTGGTTTTCTGGCTACTTCTTTGCTACTCTTGGGAGCAATGATATCTACCAAAAGCCATTTGGGTCATAATTAACTGGGCAGAACATGAGGAAGTCTGAGAAGGCTCTTTCCAAGCAGATTGAGACCCAGAGATACCTAGGAAAGAACTTTTAGAAACTTTTCTGAATTGATTGCAAAGTTTCATATTCACTAAGCCAAAGATCACTTTTACTTAGTGGATGTCAGAACACCCCATAGCCAAAAGATGGCACTCCTCATCCACTGTTCATTACCTTTCACAGTAATGCCATCTCCACGTGGTCTTCTGCTCCTTCTATTAGTTCTTTCATAATAAAATATTATACCTTCATCCTCTCCTGGTAAAATGCAGCCATAAAACAGACCTTATTCTCTGGGTTGATCTGTGTTTTGACATATGCCAGTCCTTATCCCTCTGCTTGGACAGCATATAAGGTAAACTGTTTGCATTTTCAGTAGAGCTTGGCTTATACTTCTGCTTTATCTATAGACGATGCCATATAACTGAGCACCTTTGCTATAAAATCATCTCTGACCAGATCCAGGCTTTTAATTTGTCTCTAGAGTTTGCCTCTCTCAATTTCATAAACCGTGAAAACACAGCTGGAGCAATTTACTGACTGTGGAAAAACTCTTGAGTATTTTTGCTGAAGTACTAATTCAGGGATCATGCTTTGTTATTTCCTGTTTCATTGTTGTTTGTGAAACGAGTTAATGGGCAATGGGCTGTTTCAAATTTGCTTGGCCTCTCAGTACAGTTGCTTGCACCTCCTGTCAGGGCATGGGATGGACTGGGTACAACCGTGACAGCAAACCAGTGTTAGTTTGAACAGAAATCAGAGCAAAAACTAGTTTAAGAATGAAATCAGTGCAACAGTTTGGAAAGAGATAGACTTTTACTCTTTGCATTATATGAATGCAGGGCCTGAAACTTCTAAAAAATAAAATCCTATTCTGCTATAACTTTCCACCAACTGGAACTACTTCTGATATACTCCCAGGATCAGCACTGTGGTGGTCACTATAAAATAGGGAAGAATCTTTGCTGTCTCCTGACTTAAGGACCATTAGATAAAAGGACAAAATATGATGAAGAGCTGGGCTGTGGTTCACTGGTACAGCACTTGCCTAGAATACACAAGGCCCCATGTTTAAATCCTAGTATGGCAAAGAAGCAAACAAACAAAAATATGATGGAGAACAACATGCCCATGCTGTACAAAGATGTAAAGCAAGAACATTATCTTCTGTGATGTCCCACTAACCTAGAATTTGTAAAATTTCAGTCTTTTAGAATTCATGCCTAAAATCATAAGTTTAAAGGAGTTGTTACAGAGTTCAAGAAATTTTCTCCTTAGGAATAAAACATATAGGAATCTTAGAGATATTAGTGCCTGGTGTAATACCAGGCAGGTACTCAATAATAATTTATGGAATGGATGGATGATGAATGGAGAGAGGCAGAACATAAGGGAAGCAGGTTTATTGAGCCTGATGGGAAATACTTCCCTACCCTCTTCAGCTCTCCCTCTGAAGGCGTCATTATGATAGCACAAATAAATGATTGAGGCATTCCATGGAAACTTGATTTATTAGTGAAATGTGTAATTATATTTAGAATGTCCTGTGGATCAAATTAAAATGTATGTAATAAAAATGGTTAGAATTAAGAGTAACTCATGCTATTTAAAGTATAAGCTTGAATTACTTATTTTTGAATATCTACTAATTGCCAAGGATGGAAGATTCTAGAGTATAGTGATGAACCTTCTGAACTATTATCTTAGATTAACATATCTCATATCTCTGTTGTGTCAATCAGATGATACATTAACATTTTACTATATACATAGGAAGAACAAATGCCTTTCAACAGAACTGATTTAAAATGCTTGAGTTCTAGGTTAAGTTCTCTGTAAAGCACTAATCAGTGGGAAACATTCAGTACCACATCAAGATTGATTTATTATATGAATTTTTTTCCATATTTACAAACGATAGTTGAATTTTCTTAGTGGACAATAGATTAGTTGAAGAAATCAGGCGAAGTGCTGAGAGTGCGCAGCTTTTCTCTCTTACCAGACTTGCATGATGGAATTATTCTGTTTCTCAGGTGGGTCGTAGTATTTTTTGGGATGGGGTGGAAAAATCTTATATAACTTGGTGTGGAAAGAACAAGGGCCACAGAAGTAGAGAAGTAAGATGAAGTTAGTTCTTCTTATCCAAAATATTTTCTCAGCACATTTTAGGAGATGTCTCTGGAAACCACATTTTAGGTGTCTCTGGAAAGATTCAGATGGTAAAGGTTTAAACTCAAGTTTAGTGGTTTCTTTTATGTCTTTAAATGTGTAGGGGAAAGACCTCAGAGATTGTGTCCATTTCATTCTTTAGCAAGTTCAAAGCCATCAATTTCCTCACTAATTTTAACAAGATATTTGTCACACATGTAGTGTTCTTTATTATTTCCTTTGCAATTTAGGGATAAAGTTGTACTACAGCTTAAAGAGTGCATGTTCACTTCAGGTCACAGAGAATAACAGAGCAGGTCTAGGACAGTGTTTATCTTTAGATCTTCCCCTGCTACTACCTAACACTTCCCATGCTGCAGAGCCTACACATTTGCTAACTCGTATTTCACATTGCTCCAAACTCAAAGATGTTCTATAATGCATTAGATTGGCACTTTAAATGCAGATTATTTTCTCTCTTTGTAGCGAACATTGAGTTTTCAGAATACTCTTTAAGAGGAAAACTCTAGATTTCTCCAACATCATGTTATTCTAGTGTTATAGAAATTGAAGAAGCACGTGCTTATCTAAAATGTTCATTTTCCAATCAGTTCTCATAGTGGTGTAAGATCTAGCTTAATCTCAGGACAACTGTGATGGATAAGGGATTAGTGTTATTCATGCATGGCAGTTTTAGTTCATGCCTGGTTGTCAGCTGTTCCAGCTCACTGAGATTTAAGAAAGAAATGCCCCCATTTGTGCCACCAAACTAAATCCATGAATATGACTTATTTTCTCCCTCCAAAGTTTCCCCTACTATTCACAACCCCAGGTTCAGACAAACACAAGGGTCACACTGACTTCTATTTTGAATTTCTATACTGCTCCCAAAGATAAATGCTAAAGCCAAGCCAAGTGAATCCTAAGCCAAGCATAGTTAACAAAATAAGTCTGTTTCTATAACATTCAAATATCTATTTGAAAACCTAAAGAGAAAGTCATGTTGGCATTCTATTAGTTGAATTTTATTGGTGGACATGATTAAGAGTCATGTTTTTCTGAACTCCTAGTCCACCCACACTTCCAGATTGTTTCTAAAACTATGGAAATTTCCACCCAGGATGCATTTTCCTTATTTGCTTCCATCAACATTTCTCTGCCCAAATAGTTTCTTCTGTGGTTCAATTTTTCCATCTTTTTAATATAGTGGGTTGATCCCTGCTGTAATTGTGCACAGTTATATATTGACAACCCACATAAACAAAAATCAACAAACAACAGTCCTTTGATCAGATTATGTCACCATAACTAGAGTTTCAAATGCAAATATGAGTGGGCAACTTGGACACCTGTGTCAGCTCTTCTCTCTCCTCTTGCCCTTAATGATGAAAGAATTATCTTTACTAAAGCCGGAATGCTCTGGTGATACCAGCTCCCCTAGTCCCAATCCTGGAAGATCCAATTCATGTCAACATGTTTACATTGAGACTGTGGCCACCTGGGCATCAGCTGTCAGGAAACCAAATGGTTTTCTTAAACAGCAGACAGCTATCAAAATAGGGGAGAGAAGGTAGGGGGGTTGGCTATCAGAGTTAAGGTTGGTACACATTAGAGGGCTATAGAACTCCCAGGTCTGCTAATGATGCTATTTCCATTTGTTAGTGTACATTTGGCCTGAGAATAGGGACAATGGAACCTTTGTAGAATTCTAAATCAACATTCCAAACAATTCAACCACTGTTCACAGGTTAGAGCCTTACCCCCCTGACCCTTCTCCAATCTCTGCTCAAAGAAACTCAAAGACTCCTTCCACATCCCAGGAGCACCACTTCAATCAGTACATTCACTTCTCCCAACATGACAGCTGGTTAAGTGGCACCAGGAGATTCTCTCCTTAATAGCTCATGTATGGAAACAGCTGTTGGAACAATTTTTCATGTTGTTCAACCTTGCTTCCAGCATCAGAGGATTTAGAGTTTGGATTTTGTACATGTTTCAAGAGACTATTCTCTTTTGTTTTAAATCTATTCTTTTAAAATAAAGAGTGAATGCTGTTTATGTTTAAAGAATGTGCAAGGGGGAGGATAATTTGCTTCTGAAGTTTCGAAAATAATCTTTTTAATCATTTTTATTTCAGTATTAAAAATGGCATGTATCACATGTGCTTCCTAATAAAATGCAGAGAGGGAAACTTGAGCTCAGCTGTGGTCAGCTACCTGGACTGGTTTGCAGCAATAGACTTCCTCAGTGCCCTTGGCATTGCTCAGGCTCTCCATTACAGCCTGTCTTCTACCCTGGCTCCATCTTGCCTTTCCTTTTGCCTCTTACAAGTCTCTTGTATCTTTTTAAAACCACCTAGCTAGGTCCATAAGTCCCCAGAAAGGATTTATTTTTCTCTTTGGTAGCAGTGGGAAGAAAATGGAAGTAATTAAAAGAACAGTATCAAATAAATATGCAAAAATCTATCTTCTTGCTCACTATAGTCAAGAGATTTTCACAATGGCCAGTGAAATTATAGATTTCCAAAGATAAAAAATTAGAACCAATATTGGACTGACAGATGCCCTGTAGAAACCAAATTCATGTCCTTCAGTTATTCTGTATGTAACCCAGTGCTCTTGAATACTTGACTGGAAAATACCTTTACTGCCATTAACAGTTTTTAGAGATCAAGGAGAATAGAAGACCTTTTGGCAGGGCTTCATTTCCAGAACATTCTTCCTCTTGCCTCCTTAAAAAGTTGTCCTTGCAAAGAGGGCTATTTTTTTTTTTAAGAGAGAAAAGCATGGTTTTTACCTGTGCTACCTCCTGAGCTCCTTCTTTGATTCATAAAGCAATTATAAAGAGGAAAGTTAAAGTTTCTCCTTGCATGTTTAGACATTATTTATGAACAAATATTAAGAAAGTACCTTGTTGACTTGAACTGACACAGAGGGACAAGTTTTACTATCTAGAAGACAAGAGAAAATTTGGGCATAGTGGATCCCATAGTGTGTACTGTGTGTGGCTTTGAGCTGGGCTCAGCGCTATGTTGATTCAGGAAAAAGCAGCCATAGTAAAATGATGTTTTTGTTTTTCCAATTATGGTATCATGAAAGAATACTTTGGGGTCATGCCCAGGAGATTTAAAGCAATCCATCTCTACTGTAGAGCACTCTAGATACTACTATATACCCACTTTACAGTAGTTTCCAGAAGCAAATTTATATTTATTTGCATAGGATTTGGTCAATATGCCAGTTAGATTCTTCTACTGCAGTCATATTAGATGTGTAATTTAAAAACCTGATGTTGAGACTCAGAATAAAATATGAATGAAAATCCACTTTGCAGTGTATTCACTTACTCATTTCTTACACACAGTTGTTGAATGCTGGCCATAGTTATGTCACAACAGGAAGAAAGTGTCTCCCAAACTAGAGGCCTGATTTTTGCCTCTGTCTTACAGTGGGGCATTTAGTATGGGATGTGTGGAGTTCTTTATTTTTCTTCCATGTGTTAATTGCCTTATGAGAAAGAAGACCCCCAAAATTGCAATTCCCAGGGCACTTGGTCACCATTCTTCAATGAACAGAGGGAGAGAAAGAGTGAGCATGAGGGAGGGGAGAGAGAGAGAGAGAGAGAGAGAGAGAGAGAGAGAGAGAAATTGATTTGCAATTCAGATCCTTGGGAGACCTTTGGTGGTTTATTTGGTGTAAGGAGTCAGAAAACAAATTTATTCTAAACTTCTTCCTTCCTGGCAGACTTTTTCAAAGCCAAGGTTTCTTTGCTGACTCTGCATGTCCTTTTATCATGAGTTTGGGTTTTCAATATTGAGTTATTTCATAAAGAAGAGAACATTTATTTTCAATTAATAAAACACCTCACAATTATCATGTGGATGTTTCTGTGTGTTTGCACGCTAAACACATCTTCCTGCTAGTTCACCCTGCTCCTTGCTGTCTTCTACCTTGCCTTCTCAACACAGGTTATCTCTGCTTACTGGCACGTCTGCAGAGAAACACCCAATGTGGCCATGAGCTCACCACATTTCATGTCCATTTACAGAAGGAGAATAGCTACCATTTTCCCCCAATGCTTTGAGAAGATTTTCATCAATGACTTCTGTAAATTAGGCAACTTATTTTCAGTAGTACTAATGGTTGTCTTCCTGTGTAAAGTATAATTACACTCTGAAAAGGACTGTGCACCAATTTTAGGGAAATTAGTGGTTCATTTGAAAGCAGTTGATCCTGTAGCTGATTCTTCTGGTTGTGTCATCGTGCCTGGAGCTCTCACCCTGTGTGGACCCAGAATGCGGGGCAAGTTGCCTGAGCAAGCTCTGGATAGTTCTTGTCTTTGTATTCCCAGTTGAAAATAGAGTTGTGAACATAGCAGGCAATGATGTCGACACACAGATTTAGATATGAATAAAGGGACAATGCAGAGAAGAATATTTAAACGGGGTTGTAATACCAAGAATAAAAGGAAATCATATGCTCCTTTGCTTCTCCTTCCTTTGAGTCTTTTCTGTTTCATCTAAACCAACAGGCCAAGACATAATTTTCATGTTATTATTCTGGGGAAATTGATTGAAGAACTAAACAAATATAAGACACAAATAAAAATCAGTCTTGATGCCTGCACAAGGAAGCAAGCCTCAAACTCTAAAAAGCTCGCCAGGGTGAACACAGTGGCTACCACTTGTTTAAGCTAAATATTGAATATTCTTCCAGGTTGCTCAGAGTTCCCTCTTCCAAAACTCTTGTTTGTGGGCAGTAGAAAATTTCTCAGCACAGGCTTTCCAATAAAATTCTCAACTGAAGCAATTTGTGATTATTCAGTAAGTTTGGCAAAAGTAGAAATGTATAAATAGGAAGATGAAAATCACCATATTCAACCCATTCCTGGATTCCCACTGAAACATTCATTGTATTGTTTGTCATTCTAGTTTTTTCTTTACTTTTTCTTTAGCATATATTGATCACAAAATGATGGGTTTCATTATGACATTTCCATACATGTTTCTGATGTACTTTGATTACATCCCCCACCCCAGCCGTTACCTACTGTTGGCATTCTAGTTTTGTCTACAGAAAAATATGAATATCTATCTATCCTTTATCATCCTTTATTCTAACTAGCATACTATGAACATGATATTTTAGCTTCTTTTTTCTTAAGCAATATATACATTTGTCTTGCTATTGTAATGGCTTTCTAGTGTTCTATATTATTTAAAAAATTCCCTAGTAGTGGATACCTTACACCAAATACTTTTAATATTTGCTTAAACATTGGCCTGATGCTGGTCAATTCAAGCAGGAATAGAGAAAATTATTTTGGCTGATCAGAGCCTCAAAATCTGTTTATGATTGAAAAATTAAAATACTATGCTAATTTGAAGCTCATGAAGCCATTCTCTACATTTACTACCTATAAATGACGTAGACACTAATACTAAGTACTTTCATAAAAATGTAACTATAAAGTTTAAAAATGATGTAAGAAGGAGCAAAGGGGTTAAGTGATGGGGACCAAGCCACACAGTAAATATTTAGAAAAACAAGCCAGCAATCATAGTCTCTGAGCCTATGTTTGTATTAGACATTCATAAATCTGCCCTGGGAGGTTTAGGCTGTTCTTGCCATTGAAGTTCATGTGGGGCTTTGTGGTGCGTTTTTTCAGTGTTTGATGCTTTACACATTTCCAATGGCAGTTCATGAATTCTTCGGAAATTATAGTAACACAAAATAAAGGCATTACGGGTAAAACTAAGCCTCTCAGGACTCCCATTCATGGCTGGGAAAATTGTGCACTATACAAGGGGACCACTGCCATGTGTGGAAGTTCCTGTCATATCACACACCATAAAGATTTGTATGTTTATTGCAGTGAGTTTTTAGTAGATGGCAGTGTATTATGACTGTGTCATAACAGACAAAAATAAAGTGTCTTGAGTAAGGAGTATCTTCCTTCAGTTGGCAGCATCTCTGGTTACCGTTAAACTCATGTCCTATCTTACACTGCTTAGTCAATATCATGTGAAGTCCTTGAAATCAACCGATGTTGTTAATGGATGCATCAATCCTTCACACCACTTATAGTGAGGAAGATGAAAAGCATAATGGAGTGTAAAACTACTGATAAGCCATGTTTTAAAATTTTTATTACAAATTTTTACCTTTAATTTTCATCACATAATCCATTTAAGTATTTCTTCCATTGATGCTCCCATTTATGACAGAAGGAAGTATTGCCACTTTGCAAAATACCTTCTTAATCCTTAAAAAAAGATTAAATTGCAATCAAGATTGTTGCAGCACTAAATACTTTTTCTTTGAAAATGGTTAATCTATTGCTTATTTGTGCAATGGTTGTCTATCAGAATGAATTAAATTATATGTTTTATAACAACTTTCAGAATGCCTTCCCATAGCCATGACATTCACTTTGCAATGACAACATTGTGAGGCAGCAAGCACCAGTTCCCCCATTTTCCTGTTGAGGAAGTGGTGACTTAAAGAAAACAAGGGATTGACCCAGAGACCTGGGGTCAAGAAGAGGTTGAGTCAGGGTGGACATCATGCAAGAAGTGCTCTTTACATGGTCCACCCTGCTTTAGAGAGTGGGAATTATCAGAGACCACTATTTTCAGTCCTCCCTAGTTAGATAGGGGTTCACTGCTGTGTTCATAATGGGACCAACATTCTCTTCTTTATTAGAACGGTCCCTCATTTTTTATTAATAATTTTTTTTTGTGGTGCTGGGATCAAACCCAGGGCCTCATGTATGCTAAGCATGTGCTCTACCACTGAGCTACAGCCCCAGTCTCCGGATGGTTTCTTGTGCATTTTCTTAAGTACATTTTTGGATTTTCTTTCTCCATGTTTCTCAAATGCAGTAGCAACATTTTTGTTCCCATTTTCTGTGCCATCTCCTCCATCTCCCCTACCACACACATGCATTTTATAGGCTACTAATGGTTGTAGGGACTATAATGCAATCTAGTAAATTGCATTGTCTAACAGACAACCAATACGCATTGCTAAAGAGTGTACCTGGGTCCTTCTCATCTCTCTGTTGTGCTTCTCTGATCTGGAGTAGGTTTATAGTTATAGTTATAAGGTAAGCACTTTACAATTTTTGAGAACATTTTTCTTTATTAATACCTAAAAAGAATTTCCTATTGTTGGATTGGTTAGACACAAGTTTAGTTAGAGAAATCACACGATTTCAGCTTTCTGGGGTGGATGGGGAGCCACAGTGGAGAACTAAACCATTTCTAGGAGTCTGATGAAATGGAACTCTTTCAGGTCACAGTGGTTCGCTGCTTTCTCAATAACACCACCACCCAGAAAAAGCAAAGCCTCCCTCCTTGTAAATTAAATAATGAATAGTTGGATGCTTTTGTCAGGAGCTGGTGGGTTAGGTAACTGCACTTATTTACATGTCAGAATCACAAGCTAATGAATAACTGGATAGAAAATATGCAGTGGACCTGGGCAGTCTGCAAGAATTAACAAATTAATTAGTTATTTCCATCCATTACAATTTTCTCCTTTTCCTTGGAAACATGTAGACTGTTTATTTCAGACTTTAAAAGTTCCAGAGCAGAGCAAGACTGTTCATTCAGCTTTCTGAATGTCTGAATAAAACAATAAGGTTGTGTAACTCCTGGGACAGTCAGTGCCTTCGTCAGGGATAATGTAAGCTATAGAAAGCTCTTTTCATCTTTTAGCAAGAGCCTATTATTCCTATGTATCTCTCTTCTGTGCTTTATGAAAAGGTTTGTACAGTAAATAATGACTGACTATGCAGTAGTTCTTTCTTCTTTTGCCAAGCTCTTTTTAGCTTTGGCAGCAATTTTGTTTTCCCTGTCATCATCTAATGTCTATTTATTTTACATTGCTACAAAGCTAGTGAAATTCCCTTATAAATCCTAGGTCATGAAGATGAAGCAGCAACTTGATGTCTCTTATTAAATGTCTCCAGTGTCCTCTGCTTTTTCTAATTAGGTTCAAAGTGATCAGTGGCTTGAAAAGCCCTTGGGCAGGAATCAAATCTGTTTGAACAATGCATTCCCAAAGAAAGGCCATGCATATTAGATCCTGGGATTTAATTACAGGACAGGTATCAAAACTCAGATACTCTCTGGATGTATTCAGGGTCCTCACCACAAAGTCCTCTTCCTACCTGAGCAGTTTGACCAAATTCTTCCCCTCCCCAGGATCTCCCTCCCCTCCCCAGGATCTCCCTCCCCTCCCCAGGATCTCCCTCCCCTACACACATACAATTGGCATTCGTATTCAGAGCCTGGGGTCATTACTCACCACCGGTTTGCAGGGCAGGCAACAGTTTCCTTTGTCAGCACTACCACAGCATGAAGGTGAGAACAAGAAGCTCTGAGACTGAAGGGAAAAAGATAAAAGGAAAAGAATGCAGAAGAAAGAAGAGGCTCTCTAACTGCTCTGTCAACTCAATTTCTCTCTCCTCCTCAACACAGGCATGTCTCGAAGATGGATGGGCAAAGGTACAGCTGGTACAGACAGCAGCTGTGATTTCCATCTGGGGACCATTTAGTAGCAGATAGATATTTCAGGACAAAGTCTCCTCCAATTGTTGTGGTTAGAGAGTGAAAGTGAGAGGCCTGCTATGTTTGCCTGTATCTCAGATGCTAGGGCTCCAAACCATGGCTTTGCCCAGAGTGTTGGCCCATTATCAAAGAGAAGGGAATTATTTGATTGTGGAGGGAGCTGGGTGGAGATGTTAGCTGATGAGAGCTGGCGGAGCACCGACACAAAACATCTCATGGAATGCATTAATATGACATTTACTCAACACATACTTCTCATATTGTCTGTCATTCCCCTTCTTCCAAGCTATAGGACTGTCAGGAAAGATGGTGCCCTTCTGAGGTGTGATAGCACTGTTTATGTCTGCATAGTGCTAAAGCAACTGGATGAAATGTAAAAAATTCAATACATTGACTTAAGCTCCTTTTGGGTGGTGCTAAGAAATTTTAATGGCAATTGCAAGCCTAAATTCCACAGAGCAGGTTTATGAATATCTAAATATAAGCATAGGCTCAGAGGCTGTGATTTCTATATATTTACTATGTGCCTCGGTCCTGATTACTTAACCCATTTGCTACTTCTTGAGTACTAAACACCTGCTACAATTTCTAAAAATCCAATTTCCTACTATTTTCCTTTCTTTTGGCAATGCTGGGGTTTGTGTCCTGCTTTATGCCCAGGCCACCCTGGACCAAGATCCTACTACTTGTGCTCTCCCACATAACTAGTATTACAGGTATGAGCCTCCGTGCCCAACCTTGCTAATATTTTCTTAATTGAACATTTGTGCTTTTGATTTAACTATTTGTGTGGTGTGAGTGTTGATTGAATTAAAAATTTTTTTGGAGTTAATTTGCTCTTTCTATATTTGTTCAGCTCATATATGGGGCATATCTCTATAAGTTGAGTTGTTTTGTGCTTTCAGGAGATATTTTGGGGGCTGAGAGTTGGTGATTTTTCATGAAGTGAGAATACTTCTTTTCAGAGAGACAGCACCAATGATATGCAAGAGGGCCCAGTTCTTCATGGGATTCAGATTTGAGACCTGAGGTATTTCATAAGCATTCACAAGAATTAGCAAATCTGATCAAGGGAGAGATTGTGATATCTTTTCTGGCAAACCAAGTTCCTTTTTCCTGGCCAAGATGGACATTTTCCAATTTGGCCCAGAGTCTTCAGCTCTCCTTACAAACTCAAGGTTAATGTTTCAATCCCTTAGGTAAAACCATTCCTGAGAGCCATGGTCAAGGTTGATTTTATTTTGCCCCTTAGTTTATCAACCTTTTACCTTTAAATATCCAAACAAAAATTTAAAATGCAATGGTAAATATACTCAATCATTGCCTTGAGTTTTGGAAAGAAAAATTTCTGAGTGGAAGGCTGGTGGTGGGATAGGGTGTATTGGACAGTGTGTGTGGGGTAGCAACACCATCTAGAGTCTGTTGCCTGTTAGAAATACAAAGCAAGCTACATATATAATTTTGCATTTTTTATTATTTTTATTTTTTAATCTTTTGCTGCTAGCTATTGGACCCAGGACCTTGTTCATGCTAAGAAAACACTATACTACTGTATTATACCTCTAGCCCCAACTTTTATATTTTTTTAGTCATGCTAATAAAAAGTAAAAACAAAGATATAATTACTTTTAATAATATATTTAATTTTCCCCAAATGGCATCATCTGAACCTATAGTTAATATAAAAATTATTAATGAAATACTTTATCTTTTTTAGTTGTCTTAAATCTTTGAAATTTGTTGTACTTTGCATTAACAGTTTGTCTCAATTTGAACTAGTCACTTTTTAAATGTTCAGTAGCTATATGAGGTTAATGGCTATTGTATTAGACAATGTAAATCTGGAATAATAGGACTGGGGATATAGCTCAGTGGTAGAGCGCTTGCCTAGCAATAGGTAAAACCCTGGGTTTGATCCCCAGCACCACAAAAAGAAAAAAAAAAAGGAGTAAATTGGTAAAAAGGAAACTAGTTTTCACTTAACATTTTATATGTACAGGGCATTGTGGTAGCAGTTAATATACATTATGGTTAGTTTTCATAACCATTCTGTGAGGTGACTACTATTTTCATTGTACAGAAGAATGGAGTGAGCATAAAATTTATTGTCCAGTGACTGGGGCCCTTTTTGAGTGATGGGACAGCTTTTACCAATCACCAGGAGACAACTGGTATATGCTTGGACTGGCTCAGGAAAACAGGGATGAATGATCTCAGTAGGGGGGAAACAAGCTTAAAAAGGTTTACTAATTTGCCCAAGATCACAAAGCTAATAAATGGCAGCTAATAAATGATCTAAGATTTAAAGCCAGATCTGTTTGCCTCAAAAGCCCATGCTGAGAACGTACTTCTGATATTCCTTCTAGAATTCTCCCTTGATAGTTTGGTTAACCATTCTAACTTGGAAGTATTGGTCTCAAAATCTGTTGCCAGCATGGGTCTCCATTAAGCAAGAGTCTCAGAGCCGTCTCTGTTCTTAGAAAGGCCCTTCCTTCTGAGGAGGAAGTGTAACACACTCAAAGGCTGATTGCATCCCTGCCGTTTTTAGCAGGCGTGGAAAGCCAGCTTAGACTCTGGTTATCTTTACTTGGTGGCAGGTGGGGGAGGAGGAATTGAAGGTCCTAGGGATTTTCTTGCAATGCTATGGGTCACCAAGTTACTTTCCCTTGGGGAAATTTATTACTGGAGTCTATTTAGACACAAAAGAGGGCAAGAAACAAACACAGGGAATGAAAACGTTCTGCCCTACTCTGAAAAAACTTATTGCTCTATTCATAACACTCTTAATACCAAGTGTGTGGGTGTAGGTGTGGGTGTGTTTCCATACCAAGCAACTCTCCAGCTCTCTGGACGCTAACCTAGTGTCCTATATTCAAATCAGTTCTAATACTATGTGGGATGGGCGTAGAGCCCAGAGATTAAAGGCACAGTCCCACTGCAGATGCCAATCACAAGCCTGGACCACCTTCAGTTCTGACTGAGCAGGGGCAAATTGGGAGTTCCCACAACCCTATCCTCAGGCTCAATAATTTCCTATAATCACAAAACTCAGAGAAATATTTACTTACATTCATGAGTTTGTTATAAAGGACAAAGATGGCAACCAGATGAAGAGGTAGACAGGCTGAGATCCAGAAGGTCCTGACTATGGGAACTTTTGTCCCCATGCAGTTGTGATGTGTCACTCTCTCACTATCAGGACCAAGTCACCAACCTATAAGCTCATTACCTCTTGCTTGAGAGTTTACATAGATCTTAATCTCAAGTCTTACCTCCCTCTGGTTGGTGAGCAGGCCTAAAAAATTATAATCCTCCAATTAGTTTATTGGTAACCAGTCCCATCCTGATGATAGTGAGGCTATTGAGGAATTATTAACATAAACTCAAGAACAATCAAAACGGGCCCCTTGTGAGTGACAAAAGATGTGCTTATCACTCTAGGAATTCCAAGAGCTCTGCACCAGAAACTGAGGCTGACGACCGATTTTTTAAAATTTATATAACATCCATGCTTTCTCCAGCTCCCTCTAGAATTCCAAATGGATCTCTATTTGGGTCCAACATAAGCAAGTGGGTTCTTTTGTCCTTGGTCAGCATGTTTCTTATTTGTTTCTTATTTCTCAAGTTCATTTGAGATGAATTTCTTAAATGTATGTTCCTTACCCCCCTTTAAGTGATGGCTCATGATGACTACAGAGAATCAATACACAGCAAGAATTTTCTGGGAATTGAACAACAGCAGGCATCAGTTGAGTGGTTTCTATGTGCCAGGCACTGTTTTAATTGCCATGTATGTATGAACTCATTTAACCCGGACAAGTCTATGGGGCAGGAATCACAATTATCCTCATTTTACAAGGAAGGAAACTGACTTAGAGATGTTAGGCAACTTGTCCAAGGTCACACTAGTCAGAGTCAGATCCAGAGCCAGGTCCTGAACTTGAAGCTGGTTAATCATATTCTAGAAAAGTTAAATCCACCTTTATTATGAAGGGCATTACTTGGAAATATTCTATAGTGTGTTTGCCTATTATTGTCTTGCTCAAGCTCTGTTGTCCTGAGGTTCCTTAAAAAGTGTATTATTTCCAAATTGAATGAGAAAGGTGAGGTTTTGGTTTGTGTTTGCATTCCCCATAATGGGACAAGTTCTTTGATGTATATTTGTATAAATATTTGGAGTGTTGAGATGAACCTTACTACTTGTGGGTGATTAGTGGCCTTATTAGCTTCTCAGAATAGCTGGCAATCTAATTTAGGGTAAAAGAGTGCCTTCCTAGTCTCCACATCTGCTTTTCATTATGTCCATATTTGAATGTCTTAGTGGTTGATGAGCTCTGCCATTTTCTTCTCTTTTCATTCTTCTAGTGAATAGAATATGGTCTAAGTTGTATAACTATATATGTTTACTATGGGATTCAACAAAGCTCATTCTAGGTGGAATTAAAAAAATGCAGCCCAACATTTAAATTAAAAAATCTTCATAAATTGGTTCTCATGACACTGGGAGATACTCAGGGGAAGCTGAACCTGAGTTGCTTCCCTCTTCCCGTTCTGCAATGATAACTTATGGGACCCTCTGAAGTACAAAGGAGAGATTTGAGCAGACTGTTATAAACCTGGTTCATTGTTTGTATTGGACATATTTCAGAACAGCTTGTGATTTTAATATGAGTGGTTTGGTACGAAGTTTTATATTCTAATTGGTATCTAAAAAAGTCTTTCTCTAAGACTGAAACAACTATGATCCTATGTGTTCTTTGTGTTAATTGTTCTAACACACACAATGGCACACGCTGACTAAACTCAGATTGTCTAGATCTGAGAAGGGTTGGGTCTTCAGTAGACTGGGAAAGTAGATCAGAGGCATGGACAAGCAGCAGCTGGCAGGGCGTTTCCAAATTCTGCCTTTAAATAGCACAAGGTGGGTCTGCAAAACGTTATTGCCAAGTACCCCCTGGAAAAGAAATGAAATAATCTTCCTCATGCTCAGTCTTTGTAGCAACCGTAGGGCTGGGGCAAAAGTGAAATAAAAATTGCGTTTATAGGTCTGGAAAAAAGGGGCGGATTATCTCTCTCATAAAACCAACTTTTAAACCTGAAATTGTATTTCTTCCAGACTAATATTTTAGTTTATCTTTGATCATTATAAATTATTCTTTGTTTTACTTCTTTCTGTTTAAAGTCCTGGTTAAGAAAGTGGTTGGCAGTCTGCTCCACTGGTACTTAAATGGACTTATTTATTGAAAAATACTCAAAAGTAAAAACTCTAGAGTGCTTCCCATTACACTCCTCTGAACCCACCATGGTCGCTGCATGTAGCTGTCTGTGTAGAATTATGGGCAGAGTCGGGTAACCACCTCTGGCTACAGACTCAACTTTCCACGGCTTTCAATGCCAAATGCATTTGCTTACTCAGATTTTCACTTGAATCATAATTTTTTTTGTCTTCTTTTTTGGGTGATTCCAAATTATGAGGAGTTGGTTGGGAAAAATTAGGGGGTGGGGGATGGCGAATAAAGGGAGAGGTAACCAGGTCCTTAAACCCATTCTTCCAGGTTTGGAGAGATGATCTTCACAATGGAGTTCCTGTATTCCTGGACCCCTGGGCAACGAAAGTTGCTTTTGAAGTATGGATACCTGGGCTTGCTATCAATGGTAATGAAGAAGGATTTCAACAGTGGAAAGCTACATGTGGAGTCTAGGTGGCGCTTGTAAACATGGCAACTCTTTCTGGAAATTGGAGCAGTGATGCATAATAGTTCTCTTCCCTGTTTTTCCAACAGCTTCTCATACCATACCCTTTTGAGGCATTATAGTCTACATTAGAACTCTAGAGCAGGGAGCCTGGTGATTCATTTTATTGGTAGTAAAAACAATACTAACAAATAAATTACTAACAATAATAAAACAATCACTAACAGTTAGGATTATATGGTTCACTAAGGATTTTCTCATTCATTATCTCATCTAAGATAATTGCCATTCTGTCACAGTACTGCTGGCCCAGAGAGGACTTTCAATGCACTCATTCTCAGATCAAAGGAGGGATTTTCCTTCAGTCCCTGGTACTGGTAGTGAAATGAATCTCCAAGTGTACTAGCCTGGCCACCTGGGAGAACACTGGAGGGAAGAGGAAAGCATCAAAGGGAGAACAGTGGACTTGATGCTATTATATGAAGGATCTTTCTTCCCCATGTAGTTTTAACTGTACCCTTGGGACTTGGGGAGGTGATTGGATGATCACATGCTCTTTGAATGCTATATTGTGTTTGAAACATAAAGCTGCTTCATAAAAAGTTTGTATTGTGAAATGTTAAGTTTTTGGCATGTGTCATATTTGTCAAATGAAATTATGTAAGCTGAGCTTTCTAGCATGGCCTTCCTTTGTTGAGCATTGGAGGAAAGGTCCATAGAGAAAAGTCTAAGCCATCTGAAACCAGGTTATACACATTTCCCAAAGTTGTGTAAAACCACCCCGAAAAAGAAACATCTGGAAAGAGAAATCATTGAAATCTAGAGACTATGTCAGATTATAAAAGGGGGAGTGAATGACTGTAAATTGCTATTGAATTCAGGTGGGGATTCAAACCATTTGTGAGTCATGTAGATGGAGCATCAGTTGACTAACTGCATTCTTCTTTCTAAACAACTGCTATGTCTCCCAACCAAAGTCATTCCACCATTTGTTCAACAAACAAATATTCTAGACAAAGCTTTAGTGGTGAATTAGTGAATGGGATAAAAGCTATTGAATCCCCATTGAAAGGAAAACCAGGTAGTGATTTGGAGGACAAACTCCTATTGGTTGGCTTGTGTTGAGTTTAGTGAAAATAGGATTAAAGTCAAGTGAGAAAAGTCAAACAGGCTTTTGCAAAAGACCATTGCCTGTGTTTCCTCACTGTCTGTGCAAAAGTAAAATCCTAGTTACTTTTGGTTGCACAGTTCCCAGCTCTCCCCGAGGAGAGTTGAGCTCCCTATGCTGTCTCTTGGGTTAATTCCATCAGTCCAAATATCAGTGGAGGGGTGAGTTGCAATAGATATTGCTCTGGAATTTTGTTAACTCTTAATACATTACCCATTTCCTAAAATCAGATTCCATCGTAGGTCTGACGTTCTTAGATACTCACTTAGCTGTTCATCCTTCTATATTCATCCTCACTGTTTAAAATTACCTTTTGGTATATGCTGCAGGGCCTCCTCTTCATCTCTTTTTCCATAACCCTATTATACTGTCCTCCTCTGACACTGCCCTCGATGGAGCCCTCTCAACAAACACTCTTGTGGGAACAGAAACTCTGCTATTCCAAATCCAAAAAGACTTCTGTGACTATATCCTTACTTCCACTCAATAGGGAAAGAAGGAGAAAAGAAGGAAGATGACAGGAAAAGAAGAAAGTTCTAATAGAAAACACTTCCTTTCTGGTTGCAGTTATTTGGTGTGCTCGCTTATGGCTTGTATAATAATAAACAAGGACTAGTTGGTTAGCCATGATGATAGGATCATGTCATGTATTTTGGGGTGCTTAGTAAAGCATGAAGTTCAACCCAATCTAATAGAGACAGAAAAGGGATTAAATGTTTAGTCACAAAATAGGCATGAGTACAGATAAATAAAAAAACCCCATGACAAGAAACTAAGAAAGGTAGATTTGGGTTAGCACTGGTGTTGGAGCAAGATCAATAATAATGAAGCAACGCTCTTGTGCAGATGACCAACCGTAAATATGGTTTTAAAAGAGTAGTGTGATTTGGCAAACACAAGGTCTTGTGCACAGTCTAAAAATCGATTCCACATTCTCAGTGCCTTTTACAGGGTGTTCGCACCGAAAGTGGTATGGTGTATTTATTTTCAGGCAAAATTCAATTTAAAAGCAGGAATAATTGAAAACATCATTTTGAATGACGTGGCTCTAAAATCGGAATAAAAAAATGTTGACAGCCCTTCTGAGCTCTTGCCACTCACCTCTTGCACTACAAGAGTAATTTCTGAGGCTTAAATTTCTTCTGTTATCTGAGACAACTTATTATTACTTTTAAACGTGTGTATATATGCTGAACCTAGTCATGGTTACCTTTAGCCTCTGGGCTAATAAACTAGTAAGTCAATGAATGTCTGTTTCTGCCTTCCAAATGCTTATAATGAACTTGTAGCAAGATGGAAACCATTCACACATTTCCTACAATGCATCTGAATATACACATGCCAGCCCATTCAAGGCATCAGGAGACCAACAACTACTCCTGTGTGTTGTTCCAGTCAAGGCAGGATCTTTGTTGTCTAAACTATTTTAAAAATTTTTTTTTATTCTTTTATTCACATGTGCACACATTGCCAAACTATTTTTTATTCATGAAAAGAAAAACCCTGGCTAATGTTTGTCTGATACATAAATTATCTGCTTATGTTTATAAATTCCTCCTCCTACTTCTGATTAGCTTTGGGAAGCTCCCAATGTCCTTACCGACATTTTCTTTCTTTAATCAAGACGAGACCTGTAGTACTCACAAATCTTACAATTATCCAGTTGCCCATAATAGAAACCTTGGATTCAACCATGACCTTTTCCTCTCTCAGATTAAATCTGGCCAATTAAATCCTGCTTGCCTGACTTTCTTGCTCTTAAATTCATTTCTCTTTTCATCTACACTGATGTTGTCTTTATCTTTTCTTAGGTATAATAGTACTCAAATGACTTTCAAAGTGGATTCTTTCCTCTTTCCAATCAGTTATCCACACTGTTGCCTAAATTAACTTTGTACAATACCAAACTGTTTAAACTCTAACCTGAATTCTCCATCAACGACAGAGAAAATATCAATTCTTTAGCAAAGCAAGTGTGATCCTTCATGGTGTGATCTTTCCTTAACACTCAACTCTAATTTTATCATGTATCTGCCTATTCTGTTTTATAAAGTCAGGGGCATTAGTGTGCTTGTTCTGTAAGAAGGTCAAACCTCTGGGTTTTGATCCAACTGTTTTCCATGAAATGTTTCCTCTTCAATCCCCTATCCACCTCATCTGCTTGATTATCCCAAATTGTCCTTTAGTAATTAATCAATGCAAACCTGTTTTTCCTCTAGGATACCTTCCGGCCCACGACAGGCAGGTGCTCCTACCCTCTGCCATCTTTGAGAACTGCTAACATTGAGTGTAAGATTTGCACATTGCTTGGTAATGCTCCTCTCTTATCTGAGTATCTCTAGGTTCATACTGGCTGGAAAAGAGAATCTGGGTCCTCTTTGCTTCCTCATTCATAATGACTAGTACTTGGCACCATAAGTCTGTGCCATGTGGTAAGCAGGTCACTTAAGGGTGAGGCTCTGTCAGTTTCCGTGAAAGAGGGAGTTTCCTCCATGTTTATACTGTTAGATGAACCCAAGCCTCCTCTGAAATTTGCTTCAGAGATGGCTCATGGGAGCACATGCTCTCATAATTTCAGCTTAGTTTGAAAGGCTGAAACCAGAGTTTAGGGTCCTGCTTTTCACCTGTAATGACTTCTGAATTTCCACAGACTCAAAGATTTTATTTAATATCACCACTTGCTTTCTTAGTATTTTAAAAGTTTCAAAATATTTTCACAAATAATATCTTTTCATCCCCACTTCAGGTTATATGAGAACAATTGGGCAGATATGTTTATAACCCACATTGGAAGGATGATAAAGTTGAGATTCAAAGTTAGTTAGCAGGCTTGAGGTCACACAGTTAGTGAATGAAGGTTGTGATTCACTCAGCTGGTGCTACAGAATGGAACACTAATAGGCTTAGCGTCTTAAAACAAGATTCACTTATTATGTCACTGTTTGTTTGGGTCAGGAGTTCATGGTCTAACTGGATCCATTGCTCAGGGTCTCACAAGGCAAGTATCAGCTAGGCTGTGCTTTCATCTGTACCTCACAGTTCTTTTCCAAGCTCTTTCATGTTGGCAGAATTGAGATTCTGTGTCTATAGGAAATGAGGTCCTGCTTTTCATTTGCTTTCAGTCAGACATTAACTAGAAGCCATCCTCAGGCTGTGCCCTGTCTCACAGGACATGTATACCAGGGGAAGGAACCTTGGGGCCGTCTTAAAATTCTGCTACTGCAGGCCCAATGTCATCATTACATTAAAATGCTGATTCCCCAAAGATTTGCCAGTACCCTAGTCATAGGATGTGCCACTGAAAAGTTGTTATCTGCTCTGTGGTTTCAGTTTGGATAATTTTTTGCTGAAAGATGAATCATTATTGTGTGTTCTGTGTAGTTTTTGTTCTGGGTAATTGTGATCCATAGAGAGTCATGACCTGAGAAGTGGAGATAGCTGGAAATCCTTTTACTTTTATGCTCCCTGAACATCTCACAATGGGACATCTGAGACAGCCCCTAAAAGTTAATATTCAAGAATAGCTATGCTTTAGGACCTCAGTTTTCCATTTTATTTGTGTAGACTTTAGCCGAAAAACAGTGGTCAATTCAAGACCACTTCTCAAGTGGTCAGTTAGGCAGGTGAACCCAAAATTGAATTATGACATCCAATGAGTCTGAATTGAGTCTAGAATCCTTTAAGCATCTAAACTTTCAACTTATTTGATCTTGGTTTCTCCTCCTCCTCTTCTTCTTCTTCTTCCTCCTCCTCCTCCTCTTCATTAGAGACAGTCTTGCTATGTAGCCCATCCTGGCCTTGATCCTTCTCCTTCCTCAGCCTCTTGAGTGCTGGATTACAGGTATGTATCACCACACCCTTGGGTCTTGGGTTCTGGATGGGAGACAGTTGGGCATTTGCCCATTTGCTTTTGAGCAATTTTTGCTTTCTGTACTTTTGTGTATAAAAGTATCTATTGCTTGCTTTTCAGGGGTCATTTGTAAAGAATTTATGTCAGTGTATATTCTGGCATGGTGAAGGGAAAGAGAAGTATCCTGGGACACTAGAGGAGTTCAACATAGTCTGAGTCTCTAGATCCATAAATATGGACTAGAGTGAGAGTTGCTTCTCCTTCTGGAGTTCAACTACAATGTCTTTGCTTACAAAAGCCAGAGCAGCTATTGTTTAATTTCTTTCATTAGGAAACTCACCAAATGTTTTGGCACTACATTCCCTATTTCTTTGTGCCAGCTGGAAAATATCACAAATTGCAAGAAAACACCAAATTAGCCACACACACACAAATCTGTGTACAAAGTCTCTCTTGACCCAGTTCTTTCTGTTTGCCCCTTTTATTCTACCCACTCATGTTTTATTTAGTTTCTTAGAAAAATGGAGTCTTTTGAGAACTTGCTTTTGTTAAGACTTCCTTTTAAGTTTATACCCATAGGTCATGCCAAGAGACTCTGCCATCAACGTGCATTATGCAGGAGCGTTGAATATCTGTGTAACACTGGTCAGTATCGCAGGCTCTGCAGTATGATGTCGATTTGCATTGCACACCTCAGGAAATTTAGGATCAGTAGACTTGTGAGTTAGTGTGGGTTATCTGTCTATGCAATATCAAGAAATGGATTATTGAGAAAAGCAACAGTGATTATAAGTAAGGCAAATAGCTAGCATTCATTGACCACCAACTACGTTAGGTGATCTCAGAAAGTTTTCACACATTATTTTATGTAGACCTCATACCCTCTTATGAAGTAGGGACAATCATCTCCCTAATTTTAACTCAGAATTTGCTTTTTATACTACCTGAGGGAATAAACTTCTCAAGTATGTTCATGCACTTGAAAGCTGAGTACATTTTTTGTGTGATATTTATAGAACATTCTTATCTATCCATTATAGAATGCCTTTAAAGATCTCATTGTTAGAGTGTACACTGTGAGCTACAAAATGACTTCCACAGTTGGCTAGAACCATTCTGCTGATGAATCTATTTTTAGTCCCTGGGTTGATCAGTTAGGTTTGATCCATTTCAAACTCCTGTTCTCAACCAACCATCAGGGGAGTTTCCACAGTTCTCTGTGTGGGAAGTTGGAAGGGATTCAGAGGTCTCTGGCTCAGGCCTTGGCTGAAGAATTCCTGTTAGGAGTATGAATACATGGTCGTCAAGTTTCCATCAAAATAACAGAGAGAGCGAGGTATTGATTTCATTAGAACGTCCTTCTTTGTCTTAAACTGAGGGTTCCTCTTCTAGACAGAGTCATAAATGCCTTTACATTTTTCAACATGAACTTTTAATGTCCTATTATTACCACTAATATTACTGTTAGGGATGGTCTTTAAATGTTTCCCAGACTGGCCCTGAACTCCTGGGCTCAAGCAATCCTACTGGCTGAGTCTTCCAAATAGCTGGGACCACAGGTGTGCACCACATCACTGGCTTTGCTCTTCCGTTGTTAAACGTTCCATTTCTAAAGACAGACACAATTCAATGTGATCCCCACTTTGCTGCCTGCCCATCTAGTTTCAGTTTGTAAACCCATTCTTACCACTAAGGAAACAATTCAAAGCTTAAGTTCTTCTGATGACTTCTCAATAACGTGTTCATATGGAGGAGAGCACCTTGCATTTAGAAAATCCCCTTTAAAAAATTAGAGTGAAAGTGTTTTCACTTTGGCCTTTTATAGCAGGTTAATGAGATTTGCTTTTAAGCTGATGGTGGGAACAAAGGGTAGAATGTGTGTGTGAAGTGAAAAGGGGAGTGGATAGGTTAGGGACAGGGTGGGGGGGTGGCTAGTGCCCAAGAGGGGAAAAGTTTGAACAGGGAGAATTTATATATCTGTTATGTGGCAAAGAAGAAGCCCACTAAACACACACATTCTAGCAAAGAAATGGCTCTTTCCCAGTTAAGTAGACAACAGCAGGATTGCTTTAGAAAATGAGTCCACCGGGATCTGCCACCAGCTCTTACAGCTTCTTGCTTCTCCACAGGGTGGATTCACACAGCTGGGTTTGTGTTGTGCAATGATTTGGTGGATTCAGGGAGATGAAAACTGGTGAATTCCTTCAGAGGTTCCCCAAAGGTCACATTGAAGCAATGTCACAGCTGGGAGTACTACACAGTTATACGTAGGATTTGCATTCAATTTGCAAGCATTTGGTTGTCAACATATATTCCTTGCTCTTCCTTGCCAGCTTATTCTAACGGATGATGAACTCCTATTTCATAAGCATACAGCAGAACTCTGTGTGTGCGTGTGTGTAATAGAGGATGGAGTGGTCGGAGGGTACAACATGGTAAGCGATATTAAAGGTCTATCAAAACACAAGAAAGAAGGCAATACAAATGAATTAGGAAGCAAGTGTGAATTTTAGGTTTGTCTATCTCATTAGCTAAGAGATCCCTGAAAAACTATCCCACTTCTCTGAGTCATAATTTCTTCATCTTGCAAAATGTAAGGACTGAACTAGGAGTTCTCTGAGGTTCTTCCAGCTGTAACAAGTTAGAGATAAATTTTATCCTGAATGGGCTACAAGGTCTTGGAAGTTAAGATTACTCATATAATTCATCCCTCCAGTAAATCCAGGGCATGGGTAATGAGTCTGAATCTAGGAAACTGTTAATTCTTAATAAATCCTTATGTTAACATAAACATAACTTAATTTTTCACTTTTAATTTTTCTCTTCCACTTTTGCTCTTCATTTCTTCTTGTTACTTTCAACTTTCTTCCTTTTTGTAATATCTTGACTATTTAAGGACATGGTATCAGTAGCTATTTACTTGGCATTCTTTGCATGGTCAAGGTAATTGGGATACAGTTCATCAGAAAACTCATAAATCTCTCTACTTTGCTTTGACTGAGGTTTAGACATGTGTGATTTCTAACTTAAGATGCTTCCCTTTTTGTAGGTAGTTGTAGAGGCATAAGTCAGTGAGAAGGCACTCTGTGCTACCTCTTTGTTAGAAGAAAAGAATAAAGCATATCCAAGAGTATCAGAGCTTCCAAGAGCGAAGTCACCATCCCACCAAACAAAGCCATTTGGGTGTGTTTGTGTTCATAGCACTTGTGCCTATTAGTTTGTTCAGTTCAAGTATGGGTGAAAGCTACACAGGCATTTAACTATAGTTATTTATATATATTTTAAAATCCATCAAAATTTCACTGAACTAATAAACCCAAGGCAGACATACTGGGGGATTTGTGAGGTAATGAATAGCACCCTTTGAAAACTTCACCCTGGCAGCCCATGGTGGTCAAAAATTGTCTGACTCTCTTGTTTGAGAATAGTGCTTTCTGTTAACTAAACTTTTGTTTTGAGGAAGAGCAAATCAGTTCATTAGATGATTAATGTTCAATCCCAGGAAAAGTAGAATTCCAGTCCAGATGCATCATTTCATAACTTGCTGCACCCACATTTTTTTAAAAAAGAAAAATCTGTTTGTTTGATAACCTAGCTGCCTTTTGTACGTCCAAAAAGGAAGCTTCCAAGGAAACTTAGGAGTTAAATAAAGCAAATTATGGACCCTGCAGTGTTTGTAATTCTGTTCACTAGACAATGACTGTGTGGCTCTTAACCATATTTTAAAGGCTAATATATTAGCATAAAATTTTTTAAATATAAAAAGAAGGAGACATTATAATACTTCCAAGTTGCTGGTTGTTGAACTTTAAAACTTGGGCTTAGGTTTGCCTGGCACGAGTGAATTCAGGCCTCATTCACAGAATGAGTCAACATAAAATGTCAATATACTGTCATATATTTTTAATTAGTTGTTTGATATGAATGAATATTAGTTTCTTGGCAAGGCTGCAAGCTGCTCGAGGGGGAGTGTAAGTTTTATTCTTTTCATTTCCCTAGTTTTAGTAGCTGCTGAGTCTGGCTCTCTGGGCACTGAAGGGCTTGGTGTCAAGAAGTTGGGATGAAACTGGAAGTGTGGCTCAAGCTGCAGAGTGTCTGCTTTGCAAGGAGTTGAGATGGTGACTGTGTTTATGTTCCCAGACCTCTGAAGGTATAAGCAGGCCAGGGCTAAAAACTTAGACTGGAACGAGCCTCAGAACGAGGAAGACCCATGTTTAATATTGACCTCTTTGGTAAGATACTTTCTGAATATTAAACAAATAGAGAGAGGAAAAAGGAAGGGAGAGAGAGCATGGGGGGCGGTGAGAGAAGGAGGAGAGGGAGGAAGCAATATAAATTTTCACCATTATCCTTTCAGGTAAATAATAGCCAGATCATTTTCTTTGCTCTTATTTCCCTGAGAGCCACAGAACTTATTTTCTTTTAAAAAATGTCTATGTCACTTTGACCACCTCTATATACTCCTTCATTTCCCAGTAACATGTGCCCCGTGGAAAATGATAAACAAACCTTGGGGTTAAAAGTAACTATTTCTCTCTTTCAGAAAAGGAAGGGGCCTACTTTCTGAAAAGCAGAATTGAGGCTCCTCTGTACCCACTTCTGCTCAGGAAAAAATTACAAACAATTTTTTGAAACTAAAAACCTAAATACATAACAGACACCAGCAACTTTCTTTTTTAACTGAGGATAACAAATATTTGGAACAGAATCCCTGGTCTAACTGTAAGCAGCACAGAAGCAATTAGATGCTGCCCTAGGAAAAGAGCTTGTTGGAAAGGAATGGCCTCCATGGACCAGCTGACCTTCTCCTGTTCCTTGTGTTTCTTACATTTATATGAATAATGAGTGAACTTGAGACCACTGTACACCAGGGCATAGCTCTTTTTACTTTTTATGTTCTTCATTTGCTACTTCCATATGGTAGAATAATTCTCCAAAAATTTAGCCCTGGTATATTAACTGGCCACTCTGGTGGAAGGGAGTGTTAGTTTTATAAAGCAGTTGATAAAGAGCCTTGCCTTGTGTTTACATACAGCACACTCATTTCAGATTGATCGAAGCAGGTGGGAATCACCTTGCTTCTGTCTGCTTTAAAGGCAAAACAGAATCAAGGCAGTTCTAGACGTATACTTTAGAGGTCAGAGGTGATGATGATTACTAATTCAGGGTGAGTCGTTCTTTACAGTCTCTCACCCAAGAAAGAGTAAAAGCTGCCGAGGTGCTCCTCTCAGGTGAGCTGGGTAGGATCCACAGGCCTCTGGTGTTTAACAACCCCCCAGCAAAGAGGGCAGTTCCCAGGATGCCAGGCCTCCAACAGAAGCTGCCTCTACAAGGAGATGATAGACTCAGATGGGAAAGGGACCACCAGCCTGTCTGCCTTGCAGACATATTGCTCAACTACATGGGCAGAAGTAATCATCCCTGCCACAAAAGCCTCTCTAATAAATTGTATCCACTGATATCTTTCAGTCCTGTTGATGTCTCAAAAATGGCAGTGTGGGATTTTTTTCTTTTGCTCCTTAAAAAATGAAAAGGAATGAGGATGATCTATTGACATACCAATTACCCCATGAAATAATTTTTCCCTGCTAGTGTCTATGCCATCATGCAAACAGAGAAAAGCCATCAGGGACAGATATTTTTCCCATCATTCAGGAAGTTGCTTTTGTCCTTGTCTTATCCAAATGCATTTTATTATTAAGACTTTTTTGGCTCATGATATTGGCTGATGTTTGGGGCAGAACAATCTAGCTAGAGTCAGATTCCGTCCTCTTGAAGCTTAGTGTCTTGATATTTTTATACTGTTTTATGAAGGGATTAACCTCTTCAAGGTTGGAATTTGCCTGCTTTGTATAAACTAAGCTGTCCAGAGGGTTTTCATAATTTATTGAATGCCAACCCTGGAAACATGAATAGCTATGTGCTGACAGTCCATGTTGGCTACTTAGGTTTAGAAAGAACAAAGATCAGAATGGTTGAGTGACTTGTCCAAAGTCATAGAATAAATCTGCCTTTGAAATGATAAAAGAAACCAGGTTTTCTAAATTTTCACTTTTGCCAACTGCTGAACTAATTGGATTGAACAGTAAGAAGTGGGACCAGACAGAGTAGATTGCAAAGGGATGGCAGCAGGGAAGCAGGCTGTACTCTGGAACTGGAAAGTAGTAATGCAGCTGGGTAGCAGGGTTCCTCTAGGCTTTCTACAAAAAGGACAACCAACAATAGTTCTGAAGGAAACCAGAAACCTAAAGACTGAGGGCAAAGCTGTGTTGAGAACTTGAATATAGCAGAACCAAGAGAAGTAGATCAGTCCCAGATTGGCTCAAGTTTCACACACTGATGTGGCTTATTTGTATGCGGTGACTTGGATCTAGGACACTTTGACAGTGTCTGACCAAACCTTATTCGAGATTTAATTCCCCATGTGCTTCTCAATGAAGACAGTTTTGGCTCACAGAGGCCATTTTAGAGCAGATATGAAGGAGAAGTTAGCTTCTAAAACATAAAGATCTTGAGTGTAATTAAGTTGAGGAAACTTTTTTGCTTCCAACATCTTGGCAGAACTAAGTTCAGAAGGGCAGGAAGCATAATTTTCATATTCTTTTCAGCTCTTTGGATATTGGAACCATACTCTTGTTGGAAGTCCCTTTCCTCTAGCAAAAGAATAATGACTGCGATACCCTTTTATATTCTTAAATGGGTGAAATAGTTAGGTACTATGTTGTGATATTATGTTCTGTAAGTGGCTGGTGAATTTGGTGAGTCTGTCTCACTCACCCTTTGTTTTCCTCCAACTTATACTTTCCACATACTCTCTGAATAAAATTGTAGAAGTCACTTTAAGGTCTTAACTCTGGTTCTCAAGGTAACCAGATTCCTCTTTTCCATTCAATCCCACCTAATCAAGGTTGAAAGTAGTATTAAACTGAAGTTCCTTCTCCATTCATTTGAGGAGACACTGTAGGTGACAATGACCCACATTCTACCAATCAGGAGAGGGCCTGAAGATATTTCAGACCTCAATGAGTAAGAAATCAAGCCCAAGAGGAGATCATATTTTATATTTACATTTATTGTGTCCTTACACTAGACACAAGGTTTCTAGATCAGAGGCAAACTGATCATGTGCTTATAGCTTCCTTAATGCTGGTTTCCCATGCCCATTTTTCCCTTGGGGCAATAAGTTGAAAGCAGATGTCATCAGCAGGTATGAAGGGGAAGGAGTGTCTGCAGAGAGGGGAGGAACCCTGACATCATGAATCTTGGAGCTCACATAGGAGCAGCTGCCTAGTTGCCTTTTCCTCCCTCCTGAGAGGAGAGAAGACTTTGTCCCCTGGAGAAAAAAGGGGAAGAACCCTGGAGTGGTAGAATCCTTTGCAAAAAGAACAGAGGGCTCTAGGGGAGACAATCTTGTAACTGTTCTTGAGCAATTTACTGTCTTTAACTTCTATGTCTTATTTGCCATTCACTCATCCATTAACCCAGATTACTCAGAAGTCCTGAATACTCAGAAACATGACAATATATACATTGTTTTCTGACATTGGGAGCTCAACTAAAGCACCAATAAGCCATAGACTTAAAGAGTCAAGCAGAAATTCAGAAGTCAGAGTCAGAAGCAATGAGATTGGTGGGCTCTGATGCTACAGTAAAGATTTTTCTCACTGTCTGTTGGGTATGGGTGGACCTAGACCAGGGGATATTAATGAAGTTGGTGGCCTATTGGGAAACACCACCCCAGATTAGGCAAGTAAAATAGAATGACCTGGTGACTAGTTTCATTAATGGTAGAGGTAGAAAGGCTATGGGATTAACAATGAAAATCATTGTTTTTTCATTATCATGAAAAAACAGGATTCATTATCATAGCTTCATACTAGGTACTGCATTCTGCATATGTCTTCCTATTTTATCACATCCTTGACATCTTGTTCTGCTGATGTGAAATTTGAGGCTTGTGTTGATTTACAACTTTCAAAAACAAAAAAAAGTAATGATAGATGGTGGTAGCACTAATATTGAAAACCAAGCCTGCCCATTTCCATGCTCTGTGACTGTCACATTCTACCATGCTTGGTGTAACAGAGTAGGATGCTCTGTCACATCCTACCTGTGGATCTTATTATTTCACTTAATTTATTTAAGCTTTGCTTTCCCGTAAAATTAATATAGCCACTGTAAATTAATATAGGCACTATGGAAAACAGTATGGAGGTTTCTCAAAAAATTAAAAAAATAGTTCTACCATATGATCCAGCAATTCCACTACTGGATATATATGCAAAGGAAATGAAATCAATACATCAAAGAGACATCTGCACTTCTATGCTTATTATAGCACTATTTAAAATAACCAAGACATGGCATTAACCCAGGTATCCATCAATGGGTGAATGGATAAAGAAGATGTGATATAAACAGAATACTATCTAGTCATATAAAAGAATGAAATCCTGTCACTTTCAGCAACATGGATGGATCTGGAGATCATAATGTCAGATGAAATAAGCCAGGCACAGAAAGACAAATACTGCATGATTTCATTCATATATGGAATCTGAAAAAGCTAAACTCATAGAAATAGAAGGCAGAATAGTGATTACCAGAGTATAGAGATGATAAAGAGGGATGGATGAAGACAGACAGGTACAAAGTCATAGCCACATAGGAAGAATAAGTTTGGATCTTCAACTACACAGAAGGGTGATTATAGTGAATATGTTTTTTGGTGGTATTGGGGTTTGAACTCAGGACCTTGTGCTTATTAAGCAAGTGCTCTACTATTTGAGGCTCCAGCCCTTTTCTAATATGGTCTTGTGTTTATGCTGGGCCATCGTGGACTGAGTTCTTCCTATTTATGTTTCCTACACAGCTGGGATGATAGGTCCCAGCTTTTTGTTGGTTAAGATGGGGTCTTTGAGAGCTCTTTTGGTCCTCCTGTCTCTGTCTCCCAAGTACCCAGGATTACAGGAAGAGCCACCGGGCCTGGCTTATAGTCAACATTAATGTGTCACATCATTCAAAATAGTTAGAAGAGAGAATTTTAAATGTTCTTATCACAAAGAAATGATACATGTTTGAAATGAGAAATAGCTTAAGTATCCTGAGCTGATCATTATGGAGTGTATAGAAGCACTGAAACATCACATTGTACCCCATAAAGATGTATGATGATTATCTTTCCATTATAAATAAATAATAAATAGTGTGAGCAATAAATAAGTAATAACCATATATTGTTCTGCTTTTTGTTAGGCTGCTTGCAAGTTAAGCAATGTTCTTGCAAATGTTTTTAAAAGTAACATGCTTCACAAAATCCAGTTGTTCTTATTAGTAATCAAATCCAGTAAAATATTGTTATAGTTTTAGCATTTTGGAAGTTAAATTGTTTCTAAATTTTCAGTATTACATTTAATGCTTCAATAAGCATATTAAGTCATATTATTTTGTACTTCCCCTTTTTAAATTATTGTCCTATATATGACAAACTGAGATTCAGAATTGCTTAAGACCCCACGATAAGTTGATTTTCCTACATGACTTAAAATTATACCTAGAGATTGGGACAAGATATTATTATGTTAAGGAGTAGAGTCTGTGGAAGCCTGTGGGAAGCCCTGAGCTGGTAGCCTTGCTTCAACTATTGGTCTCAAGTTCTTATGTCTAGGTATATGGATGACTTCAATTATATTTCAAAATTTGGGTAGGTGGATATTATGAAGAATCACTTTGGAATAAAGAAGGAAGGGAATTCCTGAGTCAAATCCCTTTGAATCAATGGAGTAGAGACTTTGATCTTTGTCTTGCAGCCTTAATAGCTTTGGCTGTGGAAAAAAATTAATTCATAAATGATGCATTTGAATGGATTGGCTGAGAAGCCCCAAGGGATATGGGTGTGGAACATGCAAGGAAGTGTTTTTCATAAATTGAGAAAGAAAGGGAGAGTATTTCAGCACATGGTGGGTTTTCTATTAAGCCTGGTACAGAATTTTTTTCAGCTCACTTTTTTGGCACCCTATTGACTCTTCCTCCCTATCTCTAGGGGCTAGAAAGGGTCATGGTGTCCAAAAATCATCTCTTCGGAGTCATCCCCAGAACCTAGCAAAAAAGAAAAATCCTGAGTGGTTCTTTTGCTGGTTTTAAAAGATGATGAAACCAAAAGAGTTTTCCAAGTGTTTAACTTCTCTTCAAGCCTACTCTGAAATTACGAGCCTGGGACTTAGTATTGGAGGGAAAGACTTATTTTCTCATATGTGGAGATAGATTTTTCAGAAGGATGGCAATTAGTGGTACAGGGGACTTGATGACATACTGGGCACCTTCTACATGTAAAACCCATAAACCACAGCTTAGGTTTCTAAAAATGTGTATGCAAATGTATGCCTGTGCTTCAGGCTTTTGATATTTTAAACTTTCTGTTTAGTTATAATGTCATATATCATTGGTTCATATTGCAGCTAATTATATAAAAATATAGGCTTGTTTCTGATTTTTGTCAAAAAGTGTTTCACAGGTGGATGCAAATATAGTAGTGTTGATGGCAATGGAATTTAAATTGCTCACCATGACCCACCATACTTTTGGTGATCTGGACCTGGCTTGTGTCTTTAATTTCACCTTCCATCTCCCCCCACCCCTTCCCTACTCCTTGCCTTCCACTGGCCTCCTTTCTCTCTGTACCTTTGAGTTTTGGAACTCTCTTCTGCATCTCTTTAGCTTTCTAAGTAAGGTCTTTGTTCAATAGGATCCTCTTTAGAGAGCCTTCCTTGACCATTCAACTTGATGCAAACATCCTATAATCCTTTTGCACCTTTTTTCTTGTACTAACCAATATGTGACCTTATGCACATTACATGTTATTGTTTGCTTTCTCCATACAATATAAGTTCTATGAGAACAGGAATCTTGTCTGTTTTACTTGGTGCTGTAACTACTGTGTCTAGAAAATTGTAAGACTTACAGTTGGTGCTGAATAAATATTTGTTCCATAAATGAGTAAGAAAGAAATGAGAAAGAAAAGGATGAGGAGAGGTTGAAGGGGAAACATGTAAGAGCTACTTTCAGGGACACTATATAATGACTACATTAACTTACTGCACTGATGAAAATGGTTGTAGATAGACTAGTTGGCGGATTCTTCTCCTTCCTCTCCTCCTCCTCCTTCCCCTCTTTCTTCTTTTGGCTGGGGAGATGAGGCAAGAGCTCACTATATAGCCCAGGCTGCCCTGGAACTCACAATCCTCCTGCCTCAGCCTCCCAAGTGCTACAATTACAAGCATGTACCACTAAACTTGACTATTTTCTTCTTTGTGGCTCAAAAATTTGAATTAATTCCACCTATATTTTTATTTGCATCATTAGATTGAACCAACTGAGATCAAGGAGTGTTTTAGTTTCTCTAGAAGCACTAGCTTGTTTTATTAACAAGTGTTGGTTTGTTTATTTATTTTGTAGTTTTACTTTTTATGAGACTTTATATTTCTAAATAAACTCCTTAATCTATTGTGGGTCTGTTTGTGTTGGTATCCAAAGTCAACATGTGTGTGGATCTGGACACACAATTTAGGAGTTGCGAAGGAGAACTTAACCGTTGTGCATAACAGGTAGGGTAGTGGGAATCAGAGAGGGCAGGTAAGATTAGAAGGGGGCAGATGGCTGAAGGCAATGTTACCTTTCCTATATGTTTTCCTGTGACCCCAGATCATTAGTTGACCCAGCATGCTCATGGAAATTTGTGTAGATATGGAGGAAGAAACTGAGTTTCTGCATCTGTTTTGATGTTGTATGTAAATGAGTGACCTCGAGGAAGACATGCCTGGAGTAAGAGCTCACCATGCTAACAAATCTTATGGGTGCATTGAGACTTCAGTAGGGCATGGGATGAGAGTCCTAGCCCATCTGACAGAAGTCCTGAGCGTCCTATGAGTTAGACATATGTAGATGCAGGTCAACACGGAATAACCAGAGCCTACTAACACTTCTGCTATCACAATTAAAGTAATCCTGCAAAGTAAGGGCGAACTCCCTCACAATTCATTTCTGTCTCCTGTTCTTAGAACCTTGGGAAGGAGCAAAGAGGTTGCTGCTATGGTGTGTTAGTCACAGACAAGCACATCCATAGATCCTGTTCTAGCATCATTGAATAGAGGGAGACTCATGTCTGGTCTGACTTCCTTTCTGCCCTTGTGCTAGTCTAACCCTGGGAGGTAACTCTGTTTCCACTGTCCAGCTGTGAAATTCAGAATGTTCTATATAGTATGGTGTGGTAGGGGAAGTGTCTGGCACTAGCTACTGATGCCAACTGAATTTCCAGTTGTTTGGACCATGACCAGCCATCTCCTTTCATCAACTGTCACTGCTTGACAACTTTGGTTTTTTTTGCCATCACTTAAACCTTAAGTAGTAGGGTTCTTTTTCAAATTTACATTTCTTCAAAAGAGGCAACAACCTTTCTGGACCCTAATTTCAACTGTGGTCCTCATCTTCTGCTGGTCTTTCCTGTTAGGTAGCTCTCCTGATTGCATTGTTTCCTACCCAGATTTTCATAGCTCTTTCACTGTCTGTCCACAGACTAAAAGTGCACTTGGGCATGAAACCATTTTTACAGGTTACTTCTCATCTGACTTTGTAAGTATTTGTAGTGATCAGGAAGCCCAGGTTCTACCTGGACACTCACATAATATGTCTATAAATAAAGGACCAAAAAAAGGTGGAGAATCTGTGGGTCACTTAGTGCTACCTTATTCCAGCCTGCTATCTCCAGTTTACAGATATAATAAGTGACACTTGGCAACCTGGTCAACTGGTGGCAGCTCTAGAATTCAAACCAACATCTGCCTTTTCCTTGTCCTCTGTTTTTCTTTTGTACTACATTGTTTCAATTCATTTAATTACAAACCATACAGCTTCTCTAGGCCTTAGTTTCTCACTTTTGAAGTGAGGACAATGAGACAGGACCCAAGGTTTTTGTAATCTTTTTAAATTCTAAAGCTTATCAGTTTTGAGACTTTGGCTCCTAGTCTTCTATAATGAGCACAGATCCTCTTCATATGAATCAGAGTAGAGTACTAGAAATAATACTATTCTGAGTGTTTTAGATAGAAAGTGACTTAATATAGGGAATTATATGCTTATAAAATTACTAATTTTATAAATGAAATATAGGAAGGACTGAAGCAGTGGGAGGCAAGGGTCCAGTCCAGGGTGATTTATGGTCTGAGGCTAAGGTATGGGGAAGATGGTGTCTCCTTAACTACCTCTTGAAACCCAGGGGTCTGGCTATTTGACACTGGCTCCTGCATGTGACCTGCAAAATGGCCTCTCAAAGATGCATTCCCATGACCTGGCATGACAGGGACATCTGTATGAAAATAGCCTCCCTTGCTCATCTTTAAATCTCGGACAAATGTAGAACCTAATTCTTGTGCCCATAACCCTGACTGCTACATAGTTTGGGAAATGTAGACTTCAGCTTGCCTCACTCTGCAGAACAAGGAAGAAGAAAGGTTAAACACAGACTAAGAAAACACAGAGATAGCCAGCTACATCCCTTGACTTGTACTTGTCACTTACCTTTCTGCTACTTGGCCTGCAGCGGTGATCCCTGGGGTCCTGGTTGACTATCAGGCTCCCACTCTGATGCTGTCCAGTTTCCTACAATGTGACATTAGCAAAGGTGAATCTTTTGTCGCTGAAGGAATAACATGTTCTCTGACAAGTGACTAGAAGACTTAGGCATTTGAAAAGTTACCAGAACAGCCAAACACAGATTTGAAATGTGATTATTCATAAATATTGCTGGTCATAGTAGCTATTTTAAGACTTCAAAAACGTTCATGTTTTTCCCAAAGTGACTTCAGAGACATAGAGAACTCTGTGGAAATCTTCTTCTTGCGAGGCAGATTTCCTTGTTTGATGGAGAAATACGCTGTTTTGGACATGTGTGCTATGTTATAGTGCACAGTTGCCCTGTCTTCTCTGGGAAAAAAGAAACAAAAAGCTGATTCTGCAAATAAGTGTGACCTGAAAGAGCTTGTCCATGTGGAAGACACAAGCCTAGTTCTTAACCACTTTTCCCTTTGCACAGTCTTGTTCTCTAGGAGGTCACAAGCACAGCATGTTCATTCAAACTTTTCATAACCATGAAACCACTGAACATCTCAATATCCGTGTGTGCACTCGCATTTGCCTTCTCTGCGTTAACGGAGCAACATTTGGTTTTAAACAAGACTTTATTTAAGGGGAAAAAGTGTATAGAATTACATTTGAAAATGTAATTACTGAAAAGATAAACCATATGTTGTACTTTTTGTTTTATCTACTTTTCACTGAGGCCTGCTTTCAAGAGTTCATTTGGAGGTATATGGAAAGTGTAATTTTATAGCCAACCTGGATAAGGCAAATATAACTTACCAGTCATACCTGTTTACTGCCAAAGTATCTCAGAGTCCAGTGATACAGTTTTAGTAAAAAAAAGAGCATAAAATATTGGGTCAGAGATGCTGAGCCTGAAGCTCCCTCCTCTCATAATTCCACCTGTACAGGAGACCTGAGGCTAGGGCTGGGAGCAGTGTGGGGATAGTAAAGAAGAAAAATTGTACTTTCTGGTTCCTTTGACTCTAGGTGGAGTAGGTCATATCCACTCCATAGTACTACTAGGAACACAATGTAAATATAGCTCGGTTGGCTTTTCATAGATGTTAATATCCAATATCAGTCAGTCAGTCAAAATCTTTTATAAATGCTATTTCTGACTTTCAATAAGCAGAATGAATAACCATTTCCCAAAGGTGGGAAAAAAAAATCTAACCATGATACTAGTTTTTGTCCATTGCAAATTTACCTGCTAATTTGGATATGCATAACTTTTATGTTCTTTTAGGTAGAAAAATATTTGCAGTTAATAAGGGCTATTATTCCATTACAAACTTCAAGGATATAATGAAAATAAGCTTCTGGTAAATCCAACATCAGGTATAGGTATTTTTAAACAAACCTTATGTACAAGCAAGCGTAATTCAGTCTGTTCTGTAAGCTCTGTTGGGGCTTAGAAAATGAGATCCTTTGTACACTGAATACTTTGAACAAAGGTGTGTGAAGCAAAGTCTCTCCAACCTTGTTCTGTTCTCCTCTCTCTCACCTTTCTTCCTCAAACAAATCAGAGACCAAAATTCCTCTTCCACAAATTGAGTGACAGAAACTAGAACCCCTGTTCCCAACAAGCAAGCCATAAAATCTAGAAAGGCCACTCTCCCTTCTCCTTTGAATATCCTTATTTCAGAGGGTCCTGTCCCACACCTAAGAAGAAGAAATGCTGTACAAACAGACCAGAAAGAACCTGTGAACAGACAGGTCTTGCCGGTTTCCCTCTGTGTAATACCGTTAGATCAAATCTTTTTGTCCAATCGCATTTCTTCATGGTTGTCCATTCCCCATTGAACCTGAACATAAAAATAGACAGTTTCCTTTGGGTCTTCATTTCTGAAGGTTCTGTCTCATATACACCTTTGATTAAGTAAATCTGTTCTGTTTTTCTCCTGTTAACCTGGCTTTTGTTTGTCCACAGTGACTCTTATGACAGGTGAGGAGAGGTGACATACCTTTCTTTCCCTCCAGCTCAATGTGGCTCCAGTTCCTTCTTTTAATTGCTTTGATTAACATCCTGCAAGAATGGTTTCCCTAAGTAAAAAGAATCAGCCTTTAGAGGAAGACTTAAGTTATCTCTTCAGCAGCAACCAGAAATCTTCCTAAACCCAGTGTTGGGTATAAGACTACTGTAAGGGAAATTCCCTACAATAGGGATTTTCAGTAATAGGGGTTTTCAGTGGGACAACATGCATTGCTCAGGAGATACTTTTTCTGGTTATTAGATTTTACGTGAGTGTTTGTTTTTTATTGTCTTTGAGCTATTTTACCATTCTGTAGGAAAATTAACTTGTAGAAAGTTAATGATAATTGAACTAATTCTTTTCTATACATACACAAATGAATTCTCTCTAGTGTAGTCTATTTCCATTGGCTTCCTTTCCCTATAGTGGAGGAAGCCAGCATTTTGCCTAATGAAGAATTCATCTGAGCATTACCAGTGGACTTACATATTTGCCTAGAACTTGACATCTCTGTTGAATAAATTGTAACTTCTTTTCTGGTTTCTGCATTAATTAATGAGTCAAATAATACCTTTGATATATGTTCATTTTATATCGTAGAGAGTCGTGATTTTTCCCTATTTAAAAAATCTATCCCCACTACTATTCCCTAAGTGATAATTTGGAGCTGGCTAGATTATGCATTCTGTCAAGAGTGAAGATTGAATCCACAGTATTTCATATAATTTCTGGTCTACACATCTTGAAAATCTTTAATTTCATAAACTATTTTACTCAATTTATGATGTTGAAAATACTTAAATTTCACTAAGAAGAATCCAATCTTAAAATTTATCGTGTTAAATACTGATTCTGAGATTCTGTTGTGTATTATGCTAATTATCAAAACCTCAGGAATTAATTGAGATGTGAATAATATAAAAACTTACAGTATATTTTTGGTATAATACTTTTTGGTTTCCCTAGAGTACAGATTTTCAGTCAGAGGAAGTAACTGTTCATGCAGCTCAAGACTAACTAGCATAATTATAGTATACTTATGTCTATGTATCTTAATATAAATTACAACCATCATAACATTGGCTCAAGGTTGAAAATCTTGCATTCTAATAGTACATTTGTTTGTGGAACATTTAAACACCAAATAATTTGGTGTTCACATTTCTAGAAGTTGAAAATTTGATGAAATCTTAGTTGGGTTGAAATGAGTTCTGATAATTTGAGTATTATACAGCTATTCACAGAAATCTGCAGAGAAAATTGCATATATACATATAAACGTTAATATATTTTTTGAAGAGGAAAAAGAAAAAATTACACAAACAGCTATTTACATATAATAGTAGTGTGTTCCATTTATATACCAATGCTAACCATTTCAATGTGAATTTATAACCCAATAGCAATCGATCCAAACAGCTAAACAGAATTTCAAGCCAATTCAGCAAAGATTAGTCCTGAGGATAAGATATTCCTTTTTTTCAGTGGAACATCTAAAGTGTGATAGGAATGGAAAAAACACATGTAAAGGAAAGGATGTTTGATAATAGAAGACAGCACTCAGCTCAGAAAGTGCTTCCTTCTTACCTAAAGCCACAGAGAAAGACACATCCAAACATGAGGAGAATTTCCTACTTAAGCCATAAGACATAGTCCATTTGAATTTGAGGAATCTTATCTCTTATAGGTTTAAGTGTATGAAATTACACACACAAAAAAAGCAGGAACAGAGGACAGGTGTGGTGGCTAAAGTGGAAGAGTTCCTGCCTATCAAACACTGGGCCCTGAGTTCAACCCCCAGTACTACAAAAAAGGGAGAAAAAAAAAAAAAAAAAGAAGATCAGGAGCAGGATTACCAGTTAAAAAACCAGAGCCATGGATTTCTATGTCATTTTTGAAACTCACGTTGCAACTTAATCCTCAAATTCATATATTGATGATCTTTGGAGTGGGGGCTGTGGGAGGTAATGAACTGGAGAAAGTCATCAGAGTGATGATGATAGGACATAAGTGTAAAAGAGAGACCTTTGGGGTAAGCAGGAAGTGGTAGGGAGAAAAGAGAAGGTACTGGGGGTGTGCATGTGAAGAGGATGGCATATACTGTTTGAGAAAGGTAAAACAGAGGAAGGTTAAAGGAATATAACAGAGGCAGTGAACTTGTTCAAAGTATACTACATATCTATGGAATTTCCATAATGAGCCCCCTTTTTTAATGTACACTATTAAATGTATACTATTAATGTATACTAATAAACAAAAAGAAAATTTTTCTTCACAGTTTGGCTAAGGCGCTCATTGATACTCTGGAGAAGGAATTTGACTAATTTCCACCCGAACTGTATCAACCTAAAACCATCTTGAACACTTAGATCAAGTGGGCACAGAACACAGGGCAAGACCTTGTGCCTGGCAAAGTGTGGACTGAATGTCTGGAAAGAGTTTCACCCTCATAAAAGTGAGGGCTAGAAAGAAATCCACCCAAGAAAAGGATGTGGTCTGTGTAGAGAAATATCCCGTCTTGCAGGACACATCAGCGTGGGTAGCGAACCTAGAAGGGGAAGAATGAAGGGACAAGAGACACGAAGGAGACAGCAAGACAAGAGTTCTGATCAAGCTGCAAAATTTTATTGTTCACACAGGGGTATTTATGTGCTGAGGGAGTGAGGGGTACGACGAAGTGCAGGCTGGTTGGCTGGTTCTGCTATAGGATTTCTGATAGGGTGCCCGTTCGCGCCGGCAGCAAGGTAAACTCCCGGAAGAGAAGCAGGGACGGCGCCATCTTGTGCTGGAGGTGGAGAAGTTGGGACAAACAACCGTGGGCAAGGTCAAGACAGAATGGCTCACAAAGGGAGCCTTGTCTCCGACATTTCCCCCTTATTCTTATACAAACATGACCAGAATATGTCGGCTTATTGAGAGGGGATGACAGAGGCCCAGTTCCTCAGGGTGGAGATCATTTTGCTTTGTAAGCAAGCGTCCTTGCTAAGTTCTCAAGAGAATCTCCTCGGCATGTTTTTTGAGGAGGCGGATTTTTTAGTAGCATGCCAACCGCCATGCACCAGGGCATGTCATACAGAGGTCTTGGGTCTGGGGATCCTACGATCCACCCTCCTGCAGTCTTACCTGCACCCTCGTTTAGAAAAGCCTTCATGATCACTCTCCCTGGGTGCTGCCTCCCCCAAGCAGAGGGGCCCAGTGGAGGAGGGCCCAATGGGCGATGAGTGGTCAAGAATGTTATATAAGAAGAGGGGGTGGCAGAGAGAAAATTTGGAAACCCAGATGGAGCATTTAGCGAGTTCTTATTGAAAGGAGGGTCTCAGGAGCACGGTCTTCCATATCCAGACGATGATAATGGACCTGTATAGGCTTAGAGGCTAAGGTGTTAATTTGTTCTTTAATGAATTGTATCAGCCTGTTTATAATGCAGGGCCCTATGATCACAATTAAAAGTAGACCTAGCAAGGGGCCTAATAGTGGAAGAAGGTAGGGTAGAATTCCATTAAGTCCAGTCCAGAGGGGGTTTTCAAATAGCTCCCTTCGTCTCTTTTCTAAATCTTCTTGAAGCTGTTTAATTTTGGTGCATACTATGCCTGATTTATTGGCATAAAAGCAGCATCTTTCCCCTAAGGCCAAGCAGATACCTCCCTGGTTGGCTGTTAGCAGGTCTAAGCCTCGCCTGTTCTGAAGGACTACTTCTGCCAGGGAGTCTATTTGGTCCTGTAAATCCTTAATGGTTCCAGATAGAGTTTGTACATCATCTATAAGTTGTTGAGATAGGCGACGGTAAGAGTGTATAGCTGTGCCTAAGCCAGCTGTACCTGTGCCTATAGCTGCTGTTATTCCAAGGCTGGCAAGGAGTGGCAAGGCTTGTATTGCCCACTTATGTCTTTTAATTAAGGTGTCTAAGCTAGGAATGGGCAAAGGTTCATCTCCTGAAATAACAGTAATGTCTGGGAGTAATAAGGCAACAACACAGCCACCAGTCCAATTTGCTGGAAGCCTGGGGAAGGCTGAGTTTCCTCCACACACAAAAAAACTGTACCGTTGGGGGCACAAAGAACTGGGGTGGGTGAGGAATAATTTAGAACTGATGAGCAATTTCCAAAAGAACTAACCCCAACGTCAATATCATAAGAATTATTTTGCATCCTGCCTTGAAGGCATACTGTAGGTGCATCCATAGGCTGTACTTTAAAGGGAAGTCCAGATTGGCAATGTTTGACAGCATCCGTGGGTCCTCCACCATCAGAGACCCCTGTAGGGGCCTTAAGGGGCCAGCAGGAGGGTTTGCCAGCGCTGCCCTCACATCCAGCCAATTTGCCGGAGAGGTGAACAGTATATTGGGTTTGGCCGAGAAAGCCGGGTATCTGCACGACAGAGTCGGCGCTACCTCCCCTATGACCCCTTGTTCAGAGCCAGCAATAAGAATGGCCTCAAAAAACTGTTGTCCGTTTTTGCTGCGGCAGAGAGAGGCTTGGGCATAGCAAGAGCTATGCACTGCCGAAGTGTGGTGATAGGTAGCTGAACAATTTTTAATTTCTTTTGAAGCGGTGGAGACTTTTGGTTTATTAACACATACCCAAGAAAGCTGCCAAAATCCCCCAGTGTATGAGTTTTGCTCTGTATGCTGATAAGCCACCTTAGTTATGCAATCCACGGTCAGGGCATAGCTGGTGGGGGCTGTGGACAAGTGTCCTCCCCTGCATTCACAGGGGGCACCAAAAAGCTCTTGAGCAGCTAAGCCAGGGTCCCGAAATCCTCCATCAGCAAACCTGTTTAGCAGGAGTGTCGCAAGTAGAATCTTCATCCAGCGTGTGAACAGCATCTGTAAGAGAAGATAATGCATCCTCAGGGAGAGGGTCTTTCTCCCTGGGTTTTTTAAGTCATTAACCTGTTTTATTAGGCGTTCTGGTAACCATCTAGGGGCAGCCTGTTCTTGATCCAAAACACAAGCTGAGCCTCGGCCCCAAATGAGGACAGGATCTGGGCCTTTCCATTTATACGTAAGAGGATCGCACCACATGACGGGTGGGCGGACAGTGTTAGACGAGGGGTGCCAGTGTCTGTCCGCGGCCGAGTGGCCGTCGCTGTCTAGGGTGAGAAAGTTGAGGGTAAATAATGTATGGTTTAGGCGATCTCTGGGAGTGGTAAAGGCAAGGGTAGAGGCTTTAAGACGGGTCAGCCAAGTTTTCAGAGTGAGGTGGGCACGTTCTACGATGCCCTGACCCTGGGGATTATAAGGAATCCCAGTAGTATGGGAAATTTGTAGAGTAGAACAGAACTGTTTAAACTTAGAACTAGTATATGCAGGGCCATTATCTGTCTTAATGTGTGTAGGTTTACCCATAACGGTGAAGGCTGAAACAAGATGAGAAAGGGCATCTTTGGTAGCTTCCCCAGAGTGTGGAGATGCAAAAATAAAGCCACTGAAGGTATCTATAGTAACATGTATATATTTGGTTTTTCTGAATTCGGGAAAATGAGTAACATTCATTTGCCACACCTGGTTGGGTAGTAATCCTCGGGGATTGACTCCCAAATGTTGAATGGGAAGGGAGACAGTGCAGGCAGGGCATGCCTTAACTATCTCTCGTGCCTGTTGTCTGGTAATTTTACAAAACAATCGAAGGCTTTGGGAATTTAGATGGTGAAGAGTGTGTAACTCGGTGGCTCTTTGGATGGAGCCGGCAAAGATTGGAAAGATAGAGCACGTAGCTGCATCAGCTTGGGCGTTTCCCTGTGTAAGGGGACCGGGAAGGTCAGAGTGTGCTCTGATATGGCCTAAGAAAAATGGGTGGCATCTGGTCTGGATTAGCTGTTGAAGCTGATGAAACAGAAAGGCCGCATTGGAAGAGGCCTTAATGGCGGGTGAAATCTCCAGCAGGGGCACAGAATGAGCAATGTAGGCACTGTCTGTATAAATATTAACAGGTTTATCGAGAAAGGTTATAAAAACTTGTGCTATGGCAAACAGTTCCACAAGCTGTGCTGACTGATAGGCAGTCTCGAAGGTAGTAGGTTGATTACCGACAACAAAGACCGCACAGCCATTACTGGAGCCATCTGTGAAAACAGTGAGGGCTTGAGGAATGGGAGCCTTTTGAGTAATTTTGGGAAAAATAAAGGGATGTAATTGGGCAAAATGTAAAAGGGGGTCACTTGGGAGGTGATTATCAATTGTTCCTAAAAACCCTGATAGAGCAATGCTCCATTCATCTTCTGTCTGTAATAAAAATTGGGTTTGGTCTTTAGTGTACGGGATTAAGATTTTATCAGGGTCCTTGCCAAAGTGTTGTCGAGAGAGTAAACAACCTTTGACAATAACAGAAGCTACCTGAGCAGGATAAACAGTAATAACCTTGGAGGATGTGGTGGGTAAATGGACCCAGAACAAGGGGCAACCTTTATTTTTAAAATGTGGATCCCTTTGCCAAAAAATTCCTGTAGGTGTGTGGGGAGTATGTAGAATGACCAGGATCAGGGGGAGGTTATAAGAAATTTGTGTAACAAACTGTTGGGTAATGGCTTTTGTGACTTGGTTTAATGCCTGTTGAGCCTCGGGGGTGAGTTTTCGAGGGGAGGTGGGGTGGGAGTCACCTTTTAAAATATCATTAAGGGGTAAGAGTACACAAGTGGGTAATTTTAAATACGGTCTTAGCCATTGAATGTCTCCCATTAATTTTTGAAAATCATTAAGGGTGTGAAGATGATCTACACGTAATTGTATCTTGGGAGTTTGGATTTGGTTGCCTTGGAGTTGAAGGCCCAAATAGGTATAAGGGTCTTGTGTTTGAACCTTATCAGGTGCTATTTGTAATCCCAAGGTAGTGAGGGCTTTATAGAGATCCAGGTAGCAACCATTAAGATTATGAGTATCAGGTGCGGCAATCAACAAATCATCCATGTAATGTAAGATGTAAATTTGTGGCCATCGTTTTCTCACAGGGTCAACTGCCTGTGCGACATATTTTTGACAAAGACTAGGGCTGTTGGCCATACCTTGGGGAAGTACCTTCCATTGAAATCTCTGCATAGGACCCTGAAAATTGATGCGAGGGAGACTAAAGGCAAAATAGGGTCTATCCTCAGGATGTAAAGGGATGTTGAAAAAGCAATCTTTTAAGTCAATAACCATTTTATAATAGTCTTTGGGGATAGCTACTGGTGTAGGAATACCTGGCTGTAGTGCTCCCATGGGGCGCATGACTCTATTGATGGCGTGCAAATCTTGTAAAAGGCGCCATTTGCCTGATTTTTTTTTTTTGATAACAAAAATAGGAGTATTCCATGGTGAGGTTGAGGGCTCTACATGGTCGGCTGCTAGCTGTTCCTGTACTAACATGGAAGCAGCCTTTAATTTTTCTTGGGTAAGGGGCCACTGATCCACCCACACAGGAATTTGAGTTTCCCAAATAATTTTATCTGCATGGGGTACAGGAGGGTCAGGGGTCGACACTAAAAATCCAAATACCCAAGCCCCTGTGTATTGGTTTTTTGTGTGGCTAGTATGGGTTTAGTTATTCCTTGTCTCTGTTTACCAAGGCCTGTGCCTGGGACAAAGTCCATTCGGAGCATTTGATGGGTAACTATGGAGTTAGGGCTGGCCAAAATAACTTCCATCTGGCTTAGGATATCTCGGCCCCATAAGTTAACTGGGAGACCAGGGATAACAAAGGGAGTGACAGTTCCTTTGTTGCCTTCCCTATCAGACCAGTGAAGAACCTTAGAACTGACTAGTGGGTTTTTTGATTGTCCTATTCCTTTGAGGTCAGTTAAGGATGGGGTGAGGGGCCAGCCCGGGGGCCAATATTGTTGGGATATAATGGTGGCATCGGCCCCAGTATCTAAAACTCCTTGAAACTCTTTTCCTTCAATAACTAGGGTAAGGGAGGGCCTTTCCTGAGAGATGGGTTGTACCCAGTAGATATCAGAGGACCCCAAGGAGGCAGTCCCCCGTGGTAGGCTCTGGGCAGTGGAGGTGCCTCCTGAGTGTAGGGCGAGGAGAAGTAATTGTGCGAGCCTTGTTCCTGCTGGAATGGCTGCAACCCCATTAATAGCTGTGGCTAATATTTGTATCTCTCCAGTAAAATCATTATCAACAATGCCAGGGAAGACTTGTACACCCTGTAAGGTGGTGGAGGCTCTTCCAAGAATAAGAGCACACATGTGAGATGGAGGGGGACCCACAACTCCAGTGGGTATTATCTGGGGTCCCTGCATTGAACCTAATATTGTATCGGTGGTGGCACAGAGGTCCAATCCTGCACTGCCTGGGGTGGCTCTTTGGAGGGAAGAGACAGTGGAGAAGGGTTTTGAGGAAGGTTGGGGGCTTGGGAAGGGACAAACCTTATTGCCCCTGGGTTTGTCCTGGGGGATATCGGGGCCAGGGGCTGGCCCCGCGAGGAGTTTTCCGACAAGCGGGGAAAAATAGGCTGTCCAAGAGCATTAGTCTTAGACCTGCATTCATTAGCCCAGTGACGGCCCTTGCCGCAACGAGGGCAGAGAGTGTTAGGTGGTTTAGCCTCGGTTTGAGCCCCGATCTGGGGGGTTATTGCCTTTGGGCATTTACGTGCAAAATGGCCAGGCTGATTACAATTAAAGCAAGTCCGTGAGCCAGGGTTATGGAGAGCCTTGGTAAAGGCAGCACCTATGGCTAGGCCCATGGCATGGGCCGTACCTACCCCAGCACAAAGTCTAATAAAGTCAGAAAGTTCTCCTTTAGTCTTATGTGGTCGAAGAACATCCTGACAAGCTGGGTTGGCATTTTCAAAGGCAAGATGTTTAACAAAGGCACTTTCGCTTTCGCTTGGACCAAGTAAGCACTCTGCAGCTAAATTGAGCCGGGCAACAAAGTCACTATAAGGCTCATCGGGCCCTTGTCGAATTTTTGCCAAGGAGGTGGTAGCCGAGCCCTTTTGAGGGAGGCGTCTCCAAGCATGTAAGCCAGCTGTTTGAATTTGCGCCAAAAGCCCCGCAGGGAGACATGCTTGTCTAGAGTTGGTGTCATATGGCACGTTACCCACTAATTTGGCATAGGTCCAGGATTTAGAAGAGGTTTTAGTCAGATTTTTTTGAGCAGTTTCCCGACAGTGCTCTTTAAAATCTGCATTCCATAGCAGGAAATCTCCAGCACTGAGAGTAGCTCGGGCTAGAAATTTCCAATCATTTGGAGTAAGCCATTGTGTGCTTTGATTTTCTAATAAAGCCAACGTATAAGGTGCAGTGGGACCATATTGAGCACAAGCCTTTTTAAGTTTTTCGAGAAAGCGTAGACTTAATTTTTTGTAGGCATTTTGGGTTTCATCCTGCCTAGAGGTGGGCTCCTCATCCTCTGAACCTTGTTTTTGTCCTGTTTCCTCTTGTTCCTCTCCTGCATTGTAGTGTTCCTCCTCCTCTGAGTCTGAGTCCCTATCATCATTTTCCCTATTCTCTGTATGGGAAAGCTCTGTCTCTGTTTGGCTGCGAGTGACCGGAAAGGCGAGAACAGCCCGATGGTGTGGCTTAGCTTTTATTTTAGACTGTTTTGGGCTGGGACGTATAGATTCTGTGTCTAAAGCTAATGAGCGAAGCTCAAGGTCAAGAGACCTTAATTCTTTTAAAAGTTTAATTTGCTCTCATCTGTGTTGGAGGGACTCGCGTAAGGGGGCTAAGTTAGGTAAGGGAAGCGGAGAGAAAATGTCTGGAGGGGCAGTAGGCCCTTGCAGGGCCGGAGCACAAAAGGCAGGAGGAGTGTATAAAGGGGGGGTCCGTCAAGGATGGGTCTTGCTCTGAACGGTAACGGGCAGCTGTTTCCTCAAGGGTAGCCTGTTCTTCAGGAGTTAAGGCATCGTCAGGGTTTAGGACTGGGTAGAGGTGGGTAATTTCTTTATCCTTTGTGTCCTGGGGTGGGGCAGGGTTATCAGATTTTGAGTTAGATTGTGAAGAATCTATATCAATAGAAACGGAAGGACACCTGGAAGGAGGGCGGGAAGCCGTCTGCATAGCATTTTGCCCGATTTTAACAAGTCTTAAGGTACCATTATCAAAGGGAGCACTTTTGAGTATTTCATTAATCAAGTTCCAATAAGAAAAGGCAGTCACAGGGACTTTTTTGGGGCCAAAAGATTCATAATAGTCTTTTAAACAGTCTCCGACACAGAGCCATCTCTTACCATCAATGGTTCCTTCGAGAGGAAACCAAGGACATAAATCTCCTATGTAACAAAAAAATGACCTCAAATCTTTTTTCCTAACACGCGCCCCTCGTGTCTTGAGGGCCTCCTTGAGGCCTGAAAGAAACAAATCATGTGACGACACTGCTTGTCCCATGGTGGGTCACTCACCATTCGCCGTCCTCACTCTCCTCCTGGATCTGTCTCTCGCTTGCGTTAGCCGAGGCGATCGCAAACTCTGCTTGGCGCCAAGCCTTTCCAGAGGACGGTGTTCTCCCCGCAATCACAGGAATAGCTACAGCCACGTTGGGCGCCAGATGTCCCGTCCTGCAGGACACATCAGCGTGGGTATCGAACCTAGAAGGGGAAGAATGAAGGGACAAGAGACACGAAGGAGACAGCAAGACAAGAGTTCTGATCAAGCTGCAAAATTTTATTGTTCACACAGGGGTATTTATGTGCTGAGGGAGTGAGGGGTACGACGAGGTGCAGGCTGGTTGGCTGGTTCTGCTATAGGACTTCTGATAGGGTGCACATTCGTGCTGGTGGCAAGGTAAACTCCCGGAAGAGAAGCAGGGATGGCGCCATCTTGTGCTGGAGGTGGAGAAGTTGGGACAAACAACCGTGGGCAAGGTCAAGACAGAATGGCTCACAAAGGGAGCCTTGTCTCCGACAGAGAAACAATATTTTCTTTGAATTGATGCTAGAGAACTGTTTCCACCTGCCAGGTCTGCAAAACTCCAACATGAGATTTCCCATTAGTATCTTGGGGTACCTGGCAGTAGTGATGTAAACTCTCCCTGCGTGGGAAGACTTCCGCCCTGACGCACAGGTTTGTCAGAGGTACACACATACTGAAGAACCCTAATGCACTAATCAAATTTTACTCACCACACCAAGAAACAAATGTCAATGAGGCAGAATTGTTGGAGGAAGGACATAAATAAATATGCTTCAAATGTTTAAAGAAAAATGAGCACCACTTTGGTTCCACAGGAATCTGTGGCAAAAATCTGAGTTGTATTGTGTTCATGGCTGGCTACATAATTTTCAGTCCGATGCAAAAAGGAAATTCAGGGCTCCTTGTTCAAAAATTAGGGAAAGATAAGGATTCCAAGATGGCGGCTAGAGGGAGGAAGCAGAAAGCGAGCCTCCTATAATGAAATCTTGGAGAGATGCTGGAGACACACTTTGCAGGCATAATCACTGAGGAGAGGCATAACTTTGACCCCTCCACACCTCCAACCAGCGCAGAGAATCTCCACTTCATGTTAAATGGAGAAACGAGGAGGGCCCCCGGGCCGCCAGTGGCTGGCACCCAGATGGCTTGGGAAGACGCGGACCAGGTGACCTTTGCGGTACTGCAGTACTCCCACAGACAAGCCTGGGCCAGAGCAGCATAGTCCCCTGGACAGACTGACCTCCACCTGGGGAAAAAAGAGAAACTGAGTAATAAGCAATAAGAACAAATAAGACACGTAGGAAAAGAGGGTGGGGCACACTGAGCACTGAAGATTGGGGAAGGGAATCCTTCCCAGGACTGTAAATAAACAAGCCGGGCAGGCCGGAGAGCCTCTGGTGGGAGCGGGGGCACGTGCCCAGCAACCAGGAAAGAGAAACCTTGTGAGACTGGCGGAGGGAGGAAAACTCCACAGGAGAGGAGGTAAGACCCACTTCCCACATGAACTGTAAACAAACATGGCGGCTGGCAGGAACAGCAGCACCACCCAGTAATTAGGAGCAGGAAAGCTTGTGAAAGCGGAGGTGGGAGGAGAACTGCACAGGAGAGGGGGGAAGACCCACCTCCCACATGAACTGTAAATAAACATGCAGGCCTGAGAACGCGGGTGCAGTGTCACCTTTCCCAGTGTGCTTGGAAAGGGGAAAGCTTGTAGCAGAGGCTCGCGCACAGGAGAAATCTGAGCAAACAAAGCCTGCAGGGCCAGGTGAGTGCTAAGCTCACCCCAGAGATCTGCATAAATAACGCCTCCAGCAACAGCAGGCAGACAGCAGCAGGCAGGCAAGCCACAGCTGCAGATACCATTCTCAGAACTGTCTCCAGACTCTTTTTTTTTTTCTTTGTCTCCCTACCTCTGATGAGAGAACAACCAAATTATACCTGCAAGCTGAAAAACTTACTGAAACTGTATTGCATTTGAACTTGGGACACTTGGTGTGTAGTTTTGTTCTACTTTATGCATCCCCTTTGATGAGACAACTACAGAACAACATCTGAGGTACCATCTCCAGGATTGGAGACTGAGATGGACACCCAAATTATTAAGACTGAAACTTCATTGCATTTGAACTTGGAGGTTTTTTGGTTTTTTAAAATTTTCTATTTTTTCATTTTATCTTAATACATTTTTATAAATAGATTTTTCTTTCATTTACTTATTTTTTATTTTTATCCTTACCTTTTTTTTTTGATTTTTGATTTTCAATCCTCTCTCTGTCTCTCTAATGTCTGTTTAGCTTACTGTCAATTAGTACACTAAAGCTCCCTGTTTATACCTTTGAAATCTTCTTGTCTGATACTTTGTTCTGTTTTCTCCCTCCAGCCTGTGTATTTGTTTTTCCCATTTCTTTAACTTCTTGATTTCCATCTCAGCTCACCCTTCCATTCTAAATATTACCATTGTTATTATTACAAGCTAGAAAATACTTAATTGCACACAGTACAGGGACAGTAACAACACCAAAGACAATGACGGGAAGACAGAAAAAACAGGGAAACCAGTTTCCCCACAGCAAAAAATTAGTACAGGAACCAGAGGGGAATAAAGAAAACAGGTACTCAGATCCAGACTACAACAAAATGAAGATAAACTATGCCAAAGGACCCAATGAAGCACACAAGAATAATTTAAAAGAAGATATACTATAGTTACTTAATGAGAATTTTATAGAGATGATACTGGATAGGGTCAACCAAAATGTACAGGAGACACTCAAGAAATTCCAAGACAACAAAAATAGAGAATTTGAAAAAGCACAAGAAGAAATAAAAGAAACCATAGAAGCACTGTATAAACACAAAAGTGAAAGAGAGAACACAATGAATAAACAGATAAATGAACTCAGGACAAAAATAGACAACATTAAAGAGGAAACCACCCAGGATATGGAAAATCTCAGAAAAAAGAACGAAACAGAACTGCAAAACAAAACGGAAGGCCAATCCAGCAGAACAGAACAAACAGAAGACAGAATCTCAGAACTTGAAGATGAAATGGTAATTAAAGGAAAAACCAAAGAACTATTAATTAAACAACTCAAGACCTGTGAAAAGAAAATGCAAGAACTCACCGACTCCATCAAAAGACCAAACTTGAGAATCATGGGCATCGAAGAAGGAGAAGAGGTGCAAGCAAAGGGAATTCGTAATATATTTAACAAAATAATAACAGAAAATTTCCCAAATCTAGAGAAAGATATTCCCATACAGATGCAAGAGGCCTCCAGGACACCAAACAGACCAGATCAAAATAGAGCTACCCCATGACATATCATCATTAAAACAACAAGTTCAGAAACTAAGGAAAGACTATTGATGGCTGTAAGACAGAAAAAACAAGTAACATACAAAGGTAAACCCATCAAAATCACATCAGACTTCTCAACAGAAACATTAAAAGCAAGAAGAGCTTGGGGTGAGATCTTCCAGACACTGAATGAAAATAACTTCAACTCCAGGATACTCTACCCAGCAAAACTATCATTCAAAATAGATGGAGCAATAAAAGTCTTCCATGATAAGCAGAAACTAAAACAATATGTGACCACAAAGCCACCACTACAAAGGATTCTTCAAGGGATTCTGCACACAGAAAGTGACACCCAACTTAACCATGAAAAGACAGGCAGCACCAAACCACAGGATAAGAAAAAGCAAGACAGTAGAGAGTAACATCAAGTTAGGTACACACAATCAAACCTTCAAACAACTAAGACAACTAAATGACAGGAATCACCACATACCTATCAGTACTAACGCTTAATGTTAATGGACTTAATTCACCTATCAAAAGGCATTGCTTGATGAAATGGATTAAAAAGGAAGATCCAACAATTTGTTGCTTACAGGAGACCAATCTCACTGACAGAAATAAGCATAGGCTAAGGATGAAAGGCTGGAAGAAGATTTACCAAGCCAGTGGCCCCCGAAAACAGGCAGGAGTAGCAATACTTATCTCTGACAAAGTAGACTTCAAACTACATTGATCAAATGAGATAAAGAAGGACATTCCATACTAATAAAAGGGGAAATAGACCAAAAGGAAATAATAATTATCAACCTGTATGCACCCAATGTCAATGCACCCAATTTCATCAAACATACCCTGAAAGACCTAAAAGCATATATAAACACCAACACAGTGCTTGTGGGAGACTTTAACACCCCATTATCATCAATAGATAGGTCATCCAAACAAAAAATCAATAAAGAAATCCAAGATCTAAAATATGCAGTATCAAATGGACCTAGTTGATGTCTACAGAACATTTCATCCAACTTCTATACAATACACATTCTTCTCAGCAATCCATGGAACCTTCTCCAAAATAGATCATATCCTAGGGCACAAAGCAAGTCTCAGCAAATATAAGAAAATAGAAATTATACCGTGCATACTATCTGATCACAGTGCAGTAAAAGTAGAACTCAACAACAACAGTAAAGACAAAAAATATGCAAACAGCTGGAAACTAAATAACATATTACTTAATGAAGAATGGATCATCTATGAAATAAAAGAGGAAATTAAAAAGTTCCTGGAAGTCAATGAAAATGAAAACACAACCTACCGGAACCTATGGGGCACAGCTAAGTCAGTCCTGAGAGGAAAGTTTATAGCCATGAGTGCATATATTAAAAAGACTGAAAGATCCCAAATCAATGACCTAATGATACATCTCAAACTCCTAGAAAAACAAGAACAAGCAAATCCCAAAACAAATAGAAGGAGAGAAATAATAAAAATAAGAGCTGAAATCAATGAAATAGAAACCAAAAACCATACAAAGAATTAATGAAACAAAAAGTTGGTTCTTTCAAAAAATAAACAAGATAGATAGACCTCTGGTAAGCCTGACTAAAATGAGGAGAGAAAAAACCCAAATTAGTAGAATCAGGAAAGCAAAAGGGGAGATAACAACAAACACCATGGAAGTCCAGGAAATCATCAGAGACTACTTTGAGAACCTATATTCAAATAAACTTGAAAATCTTAAAGAAATGGACAGATTTCTACATACATATGACCATCCAAAACTGAACCAAGAGGATATTAATCACCTGAATAGATCTATAACACAAAATGAAATTGAAGCAGCAATCAAGAGTCTCCCCAAAAAGAAAAGTCCAGGACCTGATGGATTCTCTGCTCAATTCTATCAGACCTTTAAAGAAGAACTGATACCAACCCTCCTTAAACTGTTCCATGAAATAGAAAGGGAAGGAAAACTGCCAAACACATTTTATGAAGCCAGTATTACACTTATCCCAAAACCAGGCAAAGACACCTCCAAAAAGGAGAACAATAGGCCAATCTCCTTAATGAATATTGACGCAAAAATCCTCAACAACATAATGGCAAACCGAATTCAACAACACATCAAAAAGATTATTCACCACGACCAAGTAGGCTTCATCCCAGGGATGCAGGGGTGGTTCAACATACGAAAATCAATAAACGTAATAAACCACATTAACATAAGCAAAGACAAAAAACACTTGATCACCTCAATAGATGCAGAAAAAGCCTTTGATAAGATCCAACACCATTTCATGATAAAAGCTCTAAGAAAACTAGGAATAGAAGGAAAGTACCTCAACATTATAAAAGCTATATATGATAAACCTACAGCCAGCATTATACTTAACGGAGAAAAACTGAAACCATTCCCTCTAAAATCAGGATCCAGACAAGGATGCCCACTATCTCCACTCCTATTTAACATAGTACTGGAATTCCTAGCCAGAGCAATTAGGCAAGAAGAAGGAATAAAAGGAATACAAATAGGTAAAGAAACTGTCAAAATATCCCTATTTGCAGATGACATGATCCCATACCTTAAAGACCCAAAAAACTCTACTCAGAAGCTTCTAGACATCATCAATAGCTATAGCAAGGTAGCAGGATATAAAATCAACATAGAAAAATCATTAGCATTTCTATACACTAACAATGAGCAAACTGAAAAAGAATGTACGAAAACAATTCCATTTACAATAGCCTCAAAAAAAATCAAATACCTAGGTGTAAACCTAACAAAAGATGTGAAAGACCTCTACAAGGAAAACTATACACTTCTGAAGAAAGAGATTGAGGAAGACTATAGAAAGTGGAGAGATCTCCCATGCTCATGGATTGGTAGAATCAACATAGCAAGAATGTCGATATTCCCAAAAGTAATCTACATGTTTAATGCAATTCCCATCAAAATTCCAATGACATTCATTAAAGAGATCGAAAAATCTAACATTAAATTTATATGGAAACACAGGAAGCCACGAATAGTCAAGGCAATACTCAGTCAAAAGAACAATGCTGGAGGTATCACAATACCTGACTTCAAACTATATTACAAAGCAATAACAATAAGAACAGCATGGTACTGGCACAAAAACAGACATGAAAACCAGTGGAACAGAATAGAGGACCCAGATATGAAGCCACAAAACTATAACCAACTTGTCTTTGACAAAGGAGCTAAAAATATATGATGGAGAAACAGCAGCCTCTTCAACAAAAACTGCTGGGAAAACTGGTTAGCAGTCTGCAAAAAACTGAAACTAGATCCATGTATATCACCCTATACCAAGATTAACTCAAAATGGATCAAGGATCTTAATATCAGACCACAAACTCTAATGTTGATACAGGAAAGAGTAGGAAATACTCTGGAGTTAGTAGGTATAGGTAAGAACTTTCTCAACAAAACCCCAGCAGCACAGCAACCAAGAGATAGCATAGATAAATGGGATCTCATAAAACTAAAAAGCTTCTGCTCATTAAAAGAAATGGTCTCTAAACTGAAGAGAACACCCACAGAGTGGGAGAAAATATTTGCCAGCTATACATCAGACAAAGGACAGACTATACAGGGAACTTAAAAAACTAAATTCTCCCAAATCTAATGAACCAATAAAGAAATGGGCAAGTGAACTAAACAGAACTTTCTTAAAAGAAGAAATTCAAATGGGCAAAAAACACATGAAAAAATGCTCACCATCTCTAGCAATAAAGGAAATGCAAATTAAAACCACACTAAGATTCCACCTCACCCCAGTTAGAATAGCCATCATCAGCAACACCACCAACAACACGTGTTGGCGAGGATGCGGGGGAAAAAGGAACCCTCTTATACTGTTGGTGGGAATGTAAACTAGTACAACCACTCTGGAAAAAAATTTGGAGGCTACTTAAAAAGCTAGCCATCGATCTACCATTTGATCCAGCAATACCACTCTTGGGGATATACCCAAAAGACTGTGACACAGGTTACTCCAGAGGCACCTGCACACCCATGTTTATTGTAGCACTATTCCCAATAGCCAAGTTATGGAAACAGCCAAGATGCTCCACCACTGATGAATGGATTAAGAAAATGTGGTATCTATACACAATAGAATTTTATGGAGCCATGAAGAAGAACGAAATGTTGTCATTCGCTGGTAAATGGATGGAATTGGAGAACATCATTCTGAGTGAGGTTAGCCTGGCCCAAAAGTCCAAAAATCGTATGTTCTCCCTCGTATGTGGACATTAGATCAAGGGCAAACACAACAATGGGATTGGTCTATGAGCCCATGATAAAAGCAAGAGCACACAAGGAGGGGTAAGGATAGGTAAGACACCTAAAAAACTAGCTAGCATTTGTTGCCCTTAATGCAGAGAAACTAAAGCAGATACCTTAAAAGCAACTGAGGCCAATAGGAAAAGGGGACCAGGAACTAGAGAAAAGGTTAGATCAAAAAGAATTAACCTAGAAGGTAACACCCATGCACAGGAAATCAATGTGAGTCAATGCCCTGTATAGCTATCCTTATCTCAACCTGCAAAAACCCTTGTTCCTTCCTATTATTGCTTATACTCTCTCTACAACAAAATTAGAAATAAGGGCAAAATAGTTTCTGCTGGGTATTGAGGGGGTGGGGGGGAGAGGGAGGGGGTGGAGTGGGTGGTAAGTGAGTGGATGGGGGCAGGGAGGAGAAATGACCCAAGCCTTGTATGCACATATGAATAATAAAAGAAAAAAAACAAATCAACAACAACAACAACAAAAAACCACGCTAAGATTCCACCTCACCCCAGTTAGAATAGCCATCATCAGCAACACCACCAACAACAGGTGTTGGCGAGGATGCGGGGAAAAAGGAACCCTCTTACACTGTTGGTGGGAATGTAGACTAGTACAACCACTCTGGAAAAAAATTTGGAGGCTACTTAAAAAGCTGGACATCGATCTACCATTTGATCCAGCAATACCACTCTTGGGGATATACCCAAAAGACTGTGACACAGGTTACTCCAGAGGCACCTGCACACCCATGTTTATTGCAGCACTATTCACAATAGCCAAGTTATGGAAACAGCCAAGATGCCCCACTACTGACAAATGGATCAAGAAAATGTGGTATTTATACACAATAGAATTTTATGCAGCCATGAAGAAGAATGAAATGTTATCATTCGCTGGTAAATGGATGGAATTGGAGAACATCATTCTGAGTGAGGTTAGCCTAGCCCAAAAGACCAAAAATCGTATGTTCTCCCTCATATGCGGACATTAGATCAAAGGCAAACACAACAATGGGATTGGACTTTGAGCCCATGATAAAAGCGAGAGCACACAAGGGAGGGGTGAGGATAGGTAAGACACCTAAAAAACTAGCTAGCATTTGTTGCCCTTAATGCAGAGGAACTAAAGCAGATACCTTAAAAGCAACTGAGGCCAATAGGAAAAGGGGACCAGGAACTAGAGAAAAGGTTAGATCAAAAAGAATTAACCTAGAAGGTAACACCCACGCACAGGAAATCAATGTGAGTCAATGCCCTGTATAGCTATCCTTATCTCAACCAGCAAAAATCCTGTTCCTTCCTATTATTTCTTATACTCTCTCTACAACAAAATTAGAAATAAGGGCAAAATAGTTTCTGCTGGGTATTGAGGGAGTCGGGGGGAGAGGGAGGGGGCGGAGTGGGTGGTAAGGGAGTGGGTGGGGGCAGGGGAGAGAAATGACCCACGCCTTGTTTGCACATATGAAAATAAAAGAAAAAAAAACTAGGGAAAAAAGTCATTAAAGTTAGTAAAGTAAAAAGTTTTTTCTCTCAAAACATTTTGTTTCTTAATAGGGGTAATAGTGATACATGAATAATAGCATAAACTTCTGCAAAAATATATTGGTGGGTATCATAATTTTACATACATAATTTACTAATGTGATATTCTGACTAATACAACTTTTTGAAATTAATGTTCTACAAAACAATTCGTTAGGTCATAAAATTTATACTTTCAGCAATTTCATTTTCATTGATCTATTTGAAAGTAACATCAGTCTTGGCAAATGTAAGGTCTTTAAATAATTTTTGAAATATTCAGTTTTACGAGGAATCCTTCCATTGATACAACTATTACTAGAGCTGTAAATAGTGCTTTACATGTTGTGAATACATTGAGATAAATTTACAGGGCCTTATTTCAAAGATACATATTTTAGTACATCCAGAGTGGATGATTCTTACAGGGTACTTTTTTTTTCTAAAAAGATTTAACTCTTTATGAAAATCAGTTTCATGTAAATATGAATTTAACTTTAAATGTAAATTTATATGAGGACATCTTATTGGTTTTGCTAAATTTCTTGCATCTGACGGAGTTTTCACAAAAATCCTAGGTAGCCTTATGATTTGTGTGCAGTTCCTAACAACTCTTTATGAATTCTTTCACGATGTAAAAACAACCTAATGTTAAAATTGTCTTCCTTGTTAATGATTGGTTCATCCAAAGCTTCAAATGAGAATAATGTTCCTTTCTGTCAAATGTGATGACCTTTAAATTAAATTTCTAAGTGTACAGATGTTTGCTGTATAATACTACAGAAATTTTCAAAACCAGGAGGTTTAAAATGTTTAACGAATTTTAATAACTCCCTAACATGCTTCACTGCAAAAGGTTTTTATTTCAGACCTTTACTGACTCTCTTTTACTGACTTTAAAATTGTTTTTGTGGTACTGGGGTTTAAACTTAAGGCCTCACACTTGCTAAGCAGATACTCTACCTCTTGAGCCATACACCCAGACAGTTTTCTGAGTTTTTTTTTTTCTTTTTGTGGAACTGGGGTGTGAACTCACGGCCTTATGCATTTTTCTGATTTTTGAATAGGGAAAAATAATTTGTTGACAAAGTTTATTTCTCAGGTAGTTCTTGTCCCAGCCTCAGCCAATAAAGTTAACTTTGATACAGATGCTCTAGGGACAGGCACTGGGGACGGATGAGCAAACTGTGACCTTGGTGCTGACTCTAGGCACACTCCAGTGGTGCCCTGACCAATGCTCTGCCCATTGCTCACTCTTGCAGAGGACACAGGACAACACGTGTGTTCACACCTGCCAAATGGGCTGTGCTCATGCTTTATTGTCCCACCAGACATCATTTACAAAGCACAAGTTCACAGAAAACATTATTAAGAATTTCTAGTTAGTGACAGACAGCAAAGCATTAAGCCAAGTGCATGGTCCTCCAGTGAGGGAAACTCAGGGCAGCTGCACCTGTCATACTACCATGTAGCTGGACTCATTACATAATTTCATTCTATTCTCCTAAGACACCTTTTGAAAGTAGATAGAACAAATATATTCTTCCTTGAGGAATACTGAAATAATTACAGAGTAGAATAATTTACTTACTGGTCTAAGTTCAAATAAATTAGTAATAAAGATAAGTGTAGAACTTAGACCTTCTGCCCTTAAAATTGAGGGGGTTTTGATTGTGTAGGTTCACAGATTTTCTTTCTCCAATTTTTTTAAGCCCAAGTTTCTCTCAGTTCAATGTTCTCTATGTGAGAGTAGGAAAAGCTTACATATAATAGAAATTCAATTCAACCTCAAGAACAGCCCTTGAAAATTTTCACTTTATATGTAATATATCTGATGAAATTCTAAAGATAATTTCTTCCTTTCCGAGATTAGCTGTTTCATACAGAAAGTCTGTAGTATTAGGAGCACCATTCTGTAATGAATATGTATGTCTGTGTAGTGGGTGTGTACATAAGCCACACTGCAAAAAGTAGTCCCTTATTCACACTAGATAATGCTTTTTGATATGTCAATGGTAAAGAGTCTGTATTTCATATGGTCTTTATGTGCATCAGGAAAGATCTAGTTCATGGGATGCTAATTATTTGCAACCTATTTATAAGAATGGTTCACAACCAGATTCTGTGAAGATGAATTGTTTAATCCTTCCATTGGATCACTCTCCAATTTTTGCTACATTGCCTGAAATTAACTGAATCTGGGGTTGGGACAAAGGGCAAGTGTGTAGGAGAATTTTTGGATTTTATTCTTCATGATGATTTGAAAGAAAGGTACATTAGGGATGGCCTTCGAGAAACTAGATGATTGAAATGATACTCTAGCAGCACTCTTGAAGACCTTGGGTGTAGTTAAGTAAAGCCAGTTGGACAAAGGGTAAACTAACTCATTCTTTCCAATGTCTCGTCTATCAGGAAAGAAAACATAAGTGTGCGTCTTCACTTTTAATATGATCTGATAAACAGAGAAAGGGAACAGCAGTCATTTTGCTTAATATTCCATGAAGGTATTTGAGCAGGGTAATATTTTATTGACTGAGAATATAACAAATGTCTATGTCATCTCTCAGTAATGAAACATGTCAAGAAACCATCATTGCTTGGGAAAATGAAGTTTAAAAAGCATGCTTTTGCTAATAAATCATACAGTGTAACATAATATGGTGTGACTATGTTAAACAAATAATTGTATCTACAAATGGAATCTGAGCCCCAAAGGGAAACATACACTCTTTTGTTTAGCTTTGGACTCTGCCCCACACTCACAATAGACGCACACTCTCACGCACTTCACACGTATACCATGTCACGCTTATGTTAAGATCAGGAGTAGCCTAGATCTGCTGCTCTAAAGAAACTTCACTAGTGAATACAAGCTGTTAAGATTTGGATACTCTGTCCAGTCAGTCATTCCTCCTCAAGGTCCCTGTGATGAGGCAATGGCTCTACTAATTCAATTTAAAAGACTGTATATTGAGCCTACTTACTCATCCCTAGAATAGAGTAGAATTTGAATTGAATATCAAAAATCTTCCATCCCCCAAACACAGTAACACCAGTTTTGCTACTTAGAAACATTAGCCTTGATATTTCCATGCTTATTCCAAAATTTGCAACTTCCTTTCTCCTCAAGTTTGAAAAGAGGTAACCTATAATCAGTTGACCTTCTTTATCTATAGAGATACATTCCAAAACCTCCATTGTCTGTAAGATGAAGTAAGGTTAATAATTATAGGCATTGTGATGTAACATTAGGCTACTATGTAAGGATGACTTGAACACAAGCACTTCAGTTCCACAAGAGTTGATCTGATAACCCAGACAGCTACTCAGTGACTAACAGGTGGTAGTGTATACAGCATGGGTACACTGGACAAAGGGATGATTTATATCCCAGACAGGACAGAGTAGGCCAACTTAAGAATCCATCATGCTACTTAGAACAATGTGTAGTTAAAAACTTATGAATTATCTGTTTCTGGAATTTTCAGAGTTTTTGGGTTTTGGTGGTATTGGGATTTGAACCCAGGGCCTTGCACTTGCTAGGCAGGCACTCTACCATTTAAGCCACACTCCCAGTCATTTTTGCTATAGTTATTTTCTGGATAGGGTCTTTCATTTTTCTTTTTGCCAAGGCCAGTTTGGACCTCCATCCTCCCAATTATGCATTTTGCGGAGATGGGATTACAGCTTTGAGAAACTGTACCTGGTCCAATTTTTGAAAATTTAAAATTTAATGTCTTTAGGTTGTAGCTGACAGTAGGTAACTGAAACTTTGCAATGCAAAACTGCAGATAAGGAGGTCCCCTGCAGTGCTCTTCACAGTAAGCCCCCCAAAACTGTGTACCTGGCAGATATATTGAACGGCCTTTCTGAAGTCAGAGCAAGTATTTCTTTCTACCTGTTGACCCTTTGGACAGATGCTGGAGCAGATACTCAGAGGTCTCTGAATAGAGACTTTGTAGAGGTGAATTTCTGAGGCAATAGATCATCCTGATGTTTTTGAGACCCTGAGGCTGAGTCTACTTGCTTCAAGGTCTAACTGAGCTTTGTGGACCTGTGTGTATGTGGGGTGGGCAGAATTGGGGGGCCATACTCAGGAGGTCTGACCGTTGTTACTGTTGGCAAGGTCTTATCTTAGATGAGGTGGTAAATGAGTAAACTGCTGTGGAGAAGTATGATTTGGTAAAATTAGATGGAGTATAAGGAGACACAATTCCAGACCCTCAGGCAAGAACGATGAAGTAACCGGAGTCTTTGTTCTCCAAGCTTATCAGATATACCATCTTCTGAGTAACAGCAGGTGCTCTCAGGCTGTCAGTTGATATGCCAGGTATGCACTTACAACGTCCACAAGGCCACCCCAGGGTTATAGGTTAGTGTCTTTAGGGAGAAATACAACGCCCTAAATCCCGGTGACATGTTTTCTCATCTTTTAAAAAGGACCACAAAATGGTTACCAGATCTTTTCCCCAAATTACACTCCAAGTTAACCCAGTAGATCCATGTGGAAAACGCTGTAGATAGGAAAGTGCATTTAGACGCTTGAACTGCTTCAGATTTTAAGGGAAGGTGCTAGAAAGTCTTTTGAGAGATAGAGACTGAAAAAAATCCCTCTTTATATTTGTACACATCTTCATGCTGAGTAGGAAATAGGAAATAAATATGCATGAAAGTAGAGGTGCAGAGTTGTGCAACTGATAGTCACTTTCCACAGGCCCATCACTATTTTGTGACCTCATAGAAGCTTCTCTGGACCATGTGAGACCCAGCTTCCTTTTGCTATCAGATCTCAATTCTTTCTTTTTAAGTGATACATAGTAATTGTAGAAATAAATGAGGTACAATGTGGAACTTCAGTACATTCCCTCATATAAACACCAAAGGCTAAATAATAGATCCATCATTTCATTTGTTGTCCCTTTGTGGTGGAAACATACAAATATCATCTCCTTAGCTAACTTGACATGTACAGTAATTACTACTGGCTGTAATCTCCGCAGTGTGTAATAGAACTCCATAACTTACTTCTCTTACCTATGACTTTGTACCTCTTGGCCAAACTTCTCATGCTTCCCCTCTCCCCTTACTCTCTCTAGCCCAGGGTAACTATTATTCTACTCTCTCCTTTTATAGAGTCTCAGTTCTCTGTACATCTTCTAAAAGGTCTCTGGCTTTTTAACAATGAGTTTCTGATCTGCTAAGCTCTGAAGGTGGTGCTCACCACATGTTGACATCAGAGACCATGTGAGTTCAAATTCATAACAAAAATGACGAAGACAACAAAATAATTGAATTAAGGGTTAGAAGGGATGGATATTAGAGGTTAAATATAGTTTAACCTCTCATACAGTGATAAAATAACTTTCTTTAGTAACTTTGTAGAAAATGTTCCCAGAGACACTTATTAAGAAAAAAAAAAAAAAGAAAGATAAGGTGAGGAAAAAAGTTGTACAATCATCACTGACGAAATTACCTTTAGGCAAACATTAATGATGAAAGAGAAGATTTATACTTTACTGAACTTATTCATAATATACACAGGGTTTTTCAATAATGACACCTCAATAAGCTGCCTCAACACACATCAAGCAGCTGGGTATGGCGTTGTATACTTGTATCCCAGAACTAAGGAGACTGAGGTGGGAGGATCTTGAGTTCATGACCAGCCTGGCCTACATAAAACTGAAAACCCAAACACAGCCAAACGAACCAACCAACCAAATCTCAAAAGCACATCTCAATCAAATCTCCATCCACTCATTTAGCAAATATTTCTACAATGTGCAAGAGATGTGAAATAAATAAGAAAATGGTGATTTGAGGGAAGTCTGTAAGTTTGAATCATGGAGAAGGAGTCTTGGAGTGAATTTCAAGTACTAGTGGGTCAGGTGATGAAACTGGCATTCCAGGCAGAGAACAGGGTCTGAGGCAGGATCACCACATTTAATGAGTCTGAAGAGCAGAATGAAGGATGAAGAGCAGAATGGTAAAGTAGATTAAGCAACAGAGAGGAAGTCCTGGGATGCAGTGGGGTGGTAAGTCATGGACCACATCATATCAGGCTGAGCAGGCTGAATGGGCCCTGGTTAGAATTTTGGGTTTAACTTTAATTGTGATAGGAAATCCTTGGAAGATTACAATCAGAGGTTTACTTGACTTTTTAATTTAATTTAATTTTATATTTATTTATTTATTTGGCATTACTGGGGTTTGAACTCAGAGCTTTGCACTTGTTAAGCAGGTGCTGTACTGCTTGAGCTACCTCCACCAGGCCTTTTTTGCTCTGATTATTCTGGACATGGGGTTTTGTTTTTTGCCCAGGTCAGCCTGGACCACAGTCTTCCTGTTTAGGCTTCCCTCTGTTGCTAAAGGTGACACCATGCCCAGCTTTTTACCATTGAGATGGGGTCCCAGAAACTTTTTGTCTGCTATGCCTTGAAACTGTGATCCTCCTGATCTCAGCCTCTCCTGAACCTTGAGATGACAGGTATGCACCACTGCATTTAGCTATCGGGTGAGGTGGGAGCTTGTGAAGTTTTTGCCTAGGCTAGCCTCTAACCTCAATCCTCTCTATCTCAGCTTCTCAAGTAGTTAGGATTACAGGCGTTGGCTACCAGTAGCACGCTGCTTGGTTTTATGTTTTAAAGTATACCATCCTTACTTCTTTGTAAGAGATTTATGGACAAGAGAGGGAGCAGAGAGAGCAGCTCTGAGTATTGAAATGGTCCATATTATGAATATTGGGAGTTTGAATTGCAACGGCAATCACAGTAATCACTTATAGAATGCTTATAGTATGCCAAGCACCAGTCTAAGCATTTTATAGAAGGCAAGTCACAATTTCCTTTTCTACAGATGATATAACTGAAGCACAGGAAGTCTCAATGCCTTGCCCACAGTAGTTAAGTAGCAGAGCTGAAATTCAAACACTGACAATCTGACTCCAGAATCCATGTCCTCAGTTTCAGTAGAATCTGTGGAGCTGGAGAAACATGGATAGTGTATTTGCACCTTATTGCTGCTGTAACAAATTAGTGAAAACTTAGTGGGTTATATACCATGAGTTTATTATCTTGCAGTTCTGGAGGTCAGAAGTCTGTAGTCAGTTTTACTGGGATAAAATGAAGATGTCAGCTGACCTGTGTTCTTTCTGGAAGCTGACAGGGAAAATTTGTTTCCTTGTATTTTTCAGTTTCTAGAAGCCAACCTTATTCCTTGACGCATAACCCTGCATCACAGTGTTTTCTTCCTCTCCTTCCATTACCACCCTCATAACCTTTTTCTCTCTTTCTAATCTAACTCTGATCCTCCTAACTCCCTCTTATGAGGATCCTTGTGATTACGTGGGTCCTATTCAGATAATCCAGGGCAATCTCCAGTTAATTTAATCACAGAAGCAAGGTCCCTTTGCCATGCAACATGGCTATTCACAGGTTCTAGAGATCTGGATGTGGGAACTTTAAGCCTACCATGAACAGGTTGGAGTTACATTTTAAAGGTAGTGTTAATAAGACTTTGCTGACCAATTATATTTGGAGAAGAAGAGAAGGATTTATTAATCAAAGATGTTGCTTAAAATCTTTTTGGCTTGGGCAATTGTCTGGTACAATTTATCAGGATGTACAAAACACTGGGGAGAATGAGTTTTGTAAGAGTAAAATAAAGTGTTCAGTTTTGTCTAGGATAACTTTGAATTGCCAAGGTGCGATCTCAAGAAGTTGATATAGAAATTCTGAGTGTTGTGGGGGATGGGAGACAAGGCTAGAGAAAAGAACTTAGGAATTGAAATTTTAATGTTACTTAAAAACCATAGAATGGGTTGAGATGATCAGGGAAGAGTGTTGCTTAGAGAGGAAGAAAGATCCGGAGACTGGTTGCTGAAACATTGATCCTTAACAAGTTTTAGAATTTCAGTAGAGAAGTACCAGCAAAGGGAACTGGGAAGGAGTGGTCATGGAGTAAGAGAAAAAAATTAGGAAAGTGTGATGATGGATAATAAAAGAGAAGAGTGTAATGGAAACTAAGTGTCACCCAAAATGCATCCTGTCCATTTTCCATGGAATTATAACAGTAGCTGGGCACCCACTGAAAAATCATATTTTCAAACCTTTGTTGTGCCAAAGAGTGACCATGGGACTAAATCCTCACCAATGGAATGTGAGAAGAATATGTGGCACTTCCAGGTCCTTCATTCTACATTGCATATGTCCTTTTCATGCTCCTTCCCCAACTTCCATGATTTAAAGAACAATATACTATGGAATGGAAAGATAAAGATGGAGAGTGGGGAGCAGAGCCGACCTCACTCCTGGATCCGTATGTGAGAGAGAAGTCAATGTTGCCATTATTTAAGGCATGATATTGTAAAGGCCTTTGACCTTTGAGCCACTCTATCGTTTGTCTAGCTACATTTTACATAATTCAGACACAGCATTAAGTTAAATTAAATGTGCCCATAAAACTTCCTCCACATTTTGAATCCTGAAACCTATGCAAACCATATGCAAACAAACTGTAGAATAACTGGAGTATATTCTTATAACAAATAATTGAGTCCCACCCAATTACAGCATTACCTTCAGCCAATCATAGGATGTCAACTGATGAGACCATGTCCATATAAGGCAAATGCTTCAGCACACCATGCCCAAATAAGGCAAATGCCCACTGTGAGCAGTCAAGCTGCTCCTGTATTGTATGTCCTCTTTCTGTCTATAAATACTGTCTGCCATATAGCTTGCTGAACCTCTTCCAGTTCTGAGAGCTGCCCAATTCATGGATTGTTCTTTGCTTGAATAAACTCTGTTAAATTTAACTTGTCTAAAGTTTTCCTTTTAATAATTTATGATTTTAGAAGTGGGATTCATCTTATATAAAATTAAAAATTATATATATATATATATGTATATATATATATACACACACATATATAATTGACTTTATGGTTAGGCAGGTGGCCTGGACATGCTAAAAAGTTATGGCCTTTATTTACAATGCTGTAACAAAGCATTTGTAAAGCTGTTGCTAATGACAAGATTGTATGGCCTGTGTCAACTGAGACTGTAGTTAAAGAAAAGCAGCTGGAAAAATCTAAGAAGGTCAGTGTGTATAGTATATATTTCCAGATCCTTGCTGCTTTAGCAAAGTCTTTAATAAGATAAACGCCCTTAAAAATAGTAGCTTGTTTGCAAACAGAGAAGCAAGAGAATAGAGAGTATCCAGAAGTTTAGGGTCTTGCCTAAACTTGGAGAAGCTGACTTCTGTACAGAAGGAGAAAAGATAGTTTCTGCATGGAACATTGAGAAAGAAAGAAACAAACAAAAAAACCCATTAAGCTCACCAGGTGGACATGACTGGGCAAAAAAAAAAACAGACAACGGGTATTGCTTTCCCAACCAGGCCTGTTGGTGTATAAGACCTCAAAGTAGCTATGAATCGAGTCAGAAAAATACATGACGAACAAAGGAATAATAAAATAAAGCAAGAGTTAGAATAAGTTAGAGTAATATCCATAAAGTAACTTTGTTTGTGTTTATGTTACTGTACATGGAACCAATTGGAGGCAAAACCAGCTAAAGTCAACTTAATTTTTGTGGAAATTAAAAAAAAAAGATTGTTTAAGCCTGAAATAATTCACAGGACATGAAAATTGCACCAGCAGGAAACAGAGCATGAAAGCTATTCAGTCAGTAAGAGAAGATGGTCCCCATCACTCACTTTCCATGTGGCCTTGAAGGATAAAGGACTAACAAGAACTTACCAGTGTTCAAGATCAGAGGGGTGAAGGACAATGATTAAGAGTTCCTCCTAGAGAGCAGAGTTACTCCTGCTTAACTAAGGAAGCTTGGCTTCAGGAATAGCATATTCAAAGTCTGCCCATTCAGAATTCCATCATTCCTGTGGACCAGTGACTACTGTGTATTTCCTATTATTTTAATTTTTATTCTTTTAACTTTGATTTTTTTTTTTTGAGTCAGGGTCTTGCTATATTGCCCTGACAGTCCTCAAACTCCCAATCCTCCTGCCTTAGCCTTCTGAGGTCTGGGATTATAGACTTAAACCACTATGCCTACTTCTTTTTATTTTTTTTTAACTTTTTATTTTAAAATAATTTTAGATTTACCAGAAAGTTGTCAGAATGCAGAGTTCTGTTCTACCCTCCCCTAGTTTCTCCTAAAGTTAATATTTTGCACAACTGTGATACAACTATAAATCAAAGAAATTAACATTGGCTCAATAGTAATTTCTAAATTTGAAGTAGTGAAATTTGAGATTTCACTAGGTTTTCAATAAATTTCCTTTTTCCTTGTTTCAGGATATAATCCAGGATTTTACACTGGATTTATTTGTCATGTCTTCTTTGTCTTCTCACCATCTGTTACAGTTCCTCGGGCTTTTTCTTGTCTTTTACAACCTTGTCTCTTTTGAAGAGGATCAATTCTGTAGAATTTTTCTCAATTTGGATTTGATTTGTGTTTTCTCATGATTAGATTGAGTTATACATTTCCAGCAAGAATGCCAGGTAAGTGACTTGTCCTTCTCTGTGTATCATTTTGGGTGTGTATGAAACAAATATGTCTAACTAGCAGTGATCTCAACCTGGTCACCTGGCTAAGGTGATATGAGATGTGTTTCTCCACTGTAAAGCTACTGAGTTTCCCTCTGTATTAATAAAGTCTTTGAAACGTTGCAGATATCCAGTTTCTCTTTAAACTTGCACCAACTAATGTTGGGATCAGTTGGAAGATCTGGTGATTTTCATTGTTCTATATTTATTAATAGGAGTCGTTCTGCAGGAGTAGCTGTCCTTTCTTTCACATGTACTTATTCAATTACCTATTGATGTCATTTTAGACTCAGGAAAGCTTATTAACATTTATGAGTTACAGTACACTTGTTATTTATTTTGTTGCTCAAATAGTTTGAGCTTGGCTATTTGATCCTCTTTTTGGTTGGCTCCTGGGTCCCTTTGACATACTTCCATCCTTTGAGATCATTTCCTTACTTGCTGAAACTATGTGATGCTTAAGGTTCATTGCAGTATTTTCCCTATGCCCTGAAGCCAACTAGTTCTTTTGTTGGGAGAATTATATTTAAAAACCAAGATCTAGGGACTAGGAGTTCTCATCGCTACAGGTATGTCATTATTTCTAGAACTTCCCAGTAGGCAAAGATCGAAAATATGCATGTATACTAACTCATGCATATTCATACATCTATATTTAATTCTGTATCTTTTTGTTTTTATTTATATTAAAAATAAGTTGATACTTTTACTTCTGATTCCAATCCAATACAACAGTGTTCATTTTAACTTTCTTTCTTTTCATATTTGTTACTTCTTTCTCTGACACTGGGAATTCTGGCTCTCATTATCTCTAGTATATTTATTTATCTATTCAACCACAGCACAAACACAAAGTCAGAATTTCTGACTCATTCCTTGGAGAGAAGCAAATTTACTTACTTGAGTATAATGTTGTATAGTTCTGTTAGTCTTCAGTCTCATATTAGCCAACCAAAATACTGTTTTCTAAAGTAATTCAGGTTAGTTTCTTTTCTTCCCTACTCCTTTTAGTTGAGTAATGCTATCCATTTGTAATAGAGTTAGGTTCATTTGTTAAGTTTGTATTCCATTTTGGGTTCTTCCCAAAATCCTGGTTTAGTTTTTTAAAGTTGCATACAGCAAAAATCTATTCTTTGTGGTATACAGTTCTACAAGTTCTGACAAAAACAAAGTTACATAGCCACCTTCACAATCATGATGCAAAACAGTTTCACCAGTGCTAACGCTATCTTTGATCCTTCTTTCTAACCAACCCCTGCCACACTCACTAACTCTGAAAACCACTACTGTATTTTCTTTCCTAGGGTTTTGCCTTGTCTGGAGTGTTTTATTAATGGAATCACACAGTTTTTTCTATGTAGCATTGTAGGTCTGGCTATTCTCACTTAGAAAAGTGCATTTGAAGATTCATTCAGGTAGTTGCATGAATCAGTAGTTTGTTTTGTCTTATGCTGAATAGTATTTTATGGAATACACATATCCTGGTTGTTTATCTACCCTAGTTGAAAGACACCAGGATTGTTTGCAGTGTAGGGTGATTAGGAGTGAAGCTACTACAGGCACTCACATAAGTTTCTATGTGAAAATAAATTTTCATTTATTTCGAGTTGGATTTTTGCATTATTTGACAAAAATATGTTTAACTTTGTAAGAAACAGTTAAAATAGTGCAGTGATGATATTATTTTCTATTCCCACCAGCAATGCCAGTTGCTCTATGTTCTTGCCAATATTGTCAGGTTTTAAAAAAACATTAGCCAGTCTTACAGGTATATTGTCATATCTGATTATGGCTTTAATTTAATTTAAACTCACTTGATGATTAATGAAACTTATTTGCCATTTGTATACCTGCTTTGGTGAAGTTTGTGTTTATTATTTTTGCCCATTTTTAATTGGGTTGTTTGTTTTCTTATTGGGTTTTGAGATTTATTTTATGCAGCCTGGAAACAAATCCTTTGCCAGAAAGACGACTTTCAAATATTTCTCTCATTCTGTGGTTGCATTTATTCCTTTAACTGTGTTTACACATCACAAGTTTTCAGTATTTAACAAGGCATGCTTGTTACTATTTTTTATTTTAATGAATTATGTTTTCGTGTCATATATAAAACTATTTGCTTTTCCAAAATCAGAGAGGTTTTTCCCTTATATTTTCCTCTGGAAATTTTATAATTGTATATATTACATTTAGATCAATAATCCATTTTATTTATTTACTTGCTTTATTTATTTATTTATTGCACTGCTGGGTATTGAACTCAGAGCCTAATAATTCCTTTTGGTTTAATTTTTATATAAGGTTTAAAGTATAGATTGAGGTTTTCTTTTTTGCATATAGATCATGTGATCAGCAAAACTCTAACTTGGACTATTCAAAATTTTCTTCCCAAATCCCTGGACTGTGGCTATGCTGAAATAATGTCCCTTGACTATGTTTTTTTCTTGGGCATTAATGATAATGTAGATGTCAATATTGTTATTATAAATGTGTTGACTTTCAGGTTTATCAATAAAGAGGGATAGGACTAATCTAATTTATTAACTAGAGTACAGTGTTTGTGTGCATTTTTTGGCTGTGTTTAGCCATATAGTATCTAGACAAAATAATATTTTAACATACTTTGAAAGTATTTTAAAAGCAGAGTATTTTCTTTAGCTGGCAGAAAATGAGTAAGTGCAAAGGATTCTAAGCATGAGAAGAATGTGATAAGCTGTTGCTAGCTTAAAGATGGAAGAGTCCATCTGACAAAGATTGTAGCTGGTTTCCAGAAAAATGAAACCTTCATCCTACAACTGTCAGGAACTGTATCCTGCTGACAACCATGTGAACTTGGAAGGAGATTATTCCTCGGTCTTCAGAGAAGAGTCAAGTCCACCTGACACCTTGACTTTAACCTTATGAGATCCTACGCATATGTGTATCTTTTCACTAATACCATACTATTTTACTTATTGCGTTTCCATCTTGTATTTCTGGAATAAACACTACTTGATTATGATACATTAACTTATTCCTTTTTGCTGTACTGGAGCTTGAACTCAGGGCTTCATGCTTGATAGACAAGTGCTTTACTACTTGAGCCACTCCACCAGGCCTGTTGGGATGGGTATTTTTGAGGTAGGGTTTCATGAACTGCTATCCTCCTGATCTCTGCTTCCTGAGTAGCTAGGATTGCAGTCGTGAGCCACAGTGCCTGACACCTTTTTATTTATTGCTGGACTTGATTTCTAACATTTTGTTGAGGCTTTGGCTCTGTGCTCATAATAGATACTGTGAATACTGGATAGTGTTTTGTTTGTTTCCAGAAATGTTTTTGCTATTCTTTTTTTTTTTTGGTCTTTCTGTATACATTTTAGAACCAGCTTGACAATCTGAGCCTTCAGAACACAATAATTTTGCTGGTGGAGTCTTGCCTTGATGCTCATAGTTGCTGAGTAATCAGAGTAGAGCTTGCTGGAGGCTGTGGTGGCTGTGGCAATTTCTTAAAATAAGAAAACAATGAGGTTTGTCACATTAATTTGCCTCTTCTTATGAAAAATTTCTCTGTAGCATGCAAAGCTTTTTGAAAACGTTTTACCTACAGTAGGACTTTTTTTAAAATTGGAGCCAATCCTCTCACAGCGTGGCAGTAATCAACTAATTTATCAACAAAATTTCATTATATTCTAAATCTTTTGTTGTCATTTCAACCAGGTTCACAGTATCTTTACCAGGAGTAGATTCCATCTGAACAAACCACTTTCATCTGTAAGAAGTGAATCCTCGTCCATTACGATTTTTTTTTTTATCATGAGATTGCTGCAATGCCGTCACATCTTCAGGCTCCATTTCTAACTAGTTCTCTTGCTATTTTTGCCCTACTAGAGTTATTTCTTCTATTGAAGACCTAAACCCATCAAAATCATCTGTGAGGGTTAAAACCAACTTCTTTCAACCCTGTGCTAATGTTGATATATTGACTTCTTTCCATGAATCACACTTTTAATGGTATCTACAAATGGCTAATCCTTTTCAAAAGGTTTTCAATTTACTTTGCTCACATCCATTAGAGGAATCACTATCTATGACAGCTACAGTCTTACAAAATGTATTTCTTAAATAATATAGGTTTGAAAGTTAAAATGACTCCTTATGCCTGGGTTACAGAATGGATATTGTCTTATTAGGTAAGAAAACAACATGACTCTCATTGTACATTGCAGTCAGAGCTCATAGGTGGCCAGGTGAATTGATAAGCATTAATATTTTGAAAGGAATCTTTTTTTTTCTTTCTGAGGAATAGGTTTCAACAGTGGGCTTAAAATATTCAGTAAGCCATGTCATAGACACATATGCTGTTTCCAGTCTTTGTTATTCTATTTATAGGATAGAGACAGAGTATAGTTAGTATAATTTTTTTTGCTGGCACTGAGGTTTGAACTCAAGGCCTCATGCTTGCTAGGTGGGTCATTTACCACTTAAGCCATGCTCCCAGCTCTTCGCTTTCAGTTGTTTTTTCTGCATTTTTTCTTTTTTTGCCTGTGGTTAGCCTTTGACTGTGATCCTTTCCCCTATGGTCCTCTTTTGTGCATAGACTAACACAGCACACCGCAACAGCTGGCTTAGTGGTCTCACTAACTCTTTTGCCTGGGCTAGCCTGAACCTTGATCCTCCTGATCTCCACCTCCCAGGTAGCAGGGATTCTACAGGTGTGCACCACCACACCAGATGGAGTTAGTATAATTGTTAAGCACCCTAGGAGTTTTGTAATGATTAATGAACATTGACTTCAATTTAAAGTCACCAGCTCTAACAAGTGGGTCAACCGTTCTTGGAGCTTTGAAGTCAGGCATTGACTTCTCCTACTGTAAAAGTTCTTAATGGCGTCTCCTTACTGTGTAAGGCTGTTTTGTCTACCTTGGAGATCTGGGGTTTAGTGTGGCCACCTTCATCAGTTGTCTTAGATCTGCTGGATACTTTGCTGCTGCTTCTCCATCACCATCTGCTGCTCCACCTGCACTTGGATGCTTTGGGGCTGGCTTCTTTCCTTAAACCTCATGCACCCACCTTTGCTGGATTCAGATTTTTCTTCTGTAGCTTCCTCACCTCTCTTGGCCTTTACAGAATTGAAGAGAGTTGGGGCCTAGCTCTGGATTAGGCTTTGGCTTAAGGGAATGTTATGTTTCTGGTTTGATCTTCTTTCCAGACCACTAAAACGTCTTTTCATCAGTAAGAGTGACTTGCTTTCTTATCATTCATTGTTCACTGGAGTATCACTAAGTCACTTCCTTCAAGACTTTTCCTTTGCAATTACATCTTGGCTGCTTGATGCTAGAGGCCTAGCTTTTAGTAGCTCAGCTTTTGACAGGCCTTTCTCACTAAACTGAATTATTTCCATCTTTTGATTTAAAGTGAGAGGCTTGTGACTTCTCCTTTCACTTGAATGCTTAGGAGTCAACATAGAATTATAAATTGGTCAAACTTCAATATTATTGTGTTTCAAGGAACAGGGAGGCCTGAAGAGAGAGATAGAGAGCGGGGGAGAATCGCCTGTTGATGGAGCATCAGAACTCGCACATTTATTGATTAAATTTGCCATCTTACCTGTGCACAGCTCCTGGTGACTCAGAACCATTACAATAAAGAAAGATCACTGATCACAAATCACCACAATAGATACAATAATAAAAAGCTTAAAATATTGTGAGAATTGCTAAAATGTGACACAGAGATGCAAAATGAACACATACTGTTAAAAAAATGGCACCAACAGACTTACTTGATAGAGGGTTTTCACGTTAATTCACATTTGTGGAAAGCATAATATCTGCAAAATGCAATAAAATTTCAAAGCAGAATGTCATGAGAGAGGGCTGTGCTGAGTTACACAGATTGATTCTTAAATGTTGGGCCAGTCTTACATTCTTAGGATAAAAATTATTTATCCAGGACATATTAACTGTTTTATATCTGGCTGGACTATATTTGTTAATATTTTTTGAGGATTTTTGTGTCTGTACTCATGAAGGATATTGACCTATAGTTTTAATATTTTTGGTTTTGATATCATCATAATAATAGCCTTATAAAGTGAGTTGGGGAATCTTTCTTTCCATTCTGTTTTCCAGTTGAGTTTGCTCTATGATTGGTATTCTTTCCTTACTAAACATTTGATGAATTAACCAGTAAAATAACCCATATTTGACATTTTCTTTGTGTAAAGGTTTTTTACCTACAAATTAAATTTTTGTGGCAGAGGTATAAATACCTCTGATGTATTTCGTCTTGGCTAAGTTTTGGGAGTTTGTATCTTTCAAGAAATAATTCATTTCATTTAAACTGTTGAATTGTCATTGAAATTCCATAAAATTATCTGTACCTTTTCTGTATTATTCCTTGGATGTCTGAGGAGTCAGAAGTGATATCTCTTCAGTCCTTATGTCAGTAAATTATGATGACTTTGTAGCATCCAACTTCTTTTTTATATTTGTAGTTTAATTTTTCCTCAGTTTAAAGTAATTTTATAATTTTCTGTAGACCTTTGTTTGAATCACAGGTTATTTAGAAGTGTGTTCTTTAATTTACAAATATTTAGGGGATTAAAAAATGTCTTTCTGTTATTGATGTCTAATTTAATTCCTTTATGACCCATTAACATGCTTTGTATGGTTTCTAGTCTTCTGAATTTATAGTCTATTTTGCTGAATGTTTGGTGTGCAATTAAAAAAATGTATTTTTCACTGGTTGAGTTTTGGAAAGAGTTGGGTTTTACACAGCTTCAAATGAAAAGTTCTGATGTTAATAAGGCTCAGAATTTTGGCACAGAGAGGTATGAAAAAAAAATGCATACCTTTTAGGTTAAGGCCACAGTTATTGAAGGAATGCTATAATTTAGGGGAAGGGAAAATGCTCCTCTCCAAACAGGCTTCTCCAATAGTTTCAGTGTGACTGTGTCAATTTTTGCTTACTTTGTACCCAGATTCTAGCTCTTGTTTTTCCCATAACCAGGTATACTCACCCTTTGCCTGACATGGAGTCTTGTTAGGGCCTTGAGATCAGCTCTGACTCAAAGATATGGCAGAATTCCAGCAGTTTTATCTATCACTGATTTTCCCCCCAACTGGCACTGGGGTTGAACTCAAGGCCTTGTGCTTGCTAGGCAATTTTCTACCACTTGTGCCATGCCCCCATCCTTTTTTGCTTTAGTTATTTTTAAGATAGGATATCATGATTTTTGCCTGGGCTGACCTCTCAGATGGTAATCTTCCTACTTCTACCTTCTGAGTACCTGGGATTGCAGGCCTCTACTGCCATGGCTGGCTCTGGCATTTTAACAGATGTTCCTCCTGCCTCCGCCTCTGAAATGCCTTGATAACAGGTATGCACCACAAAGCTTTACCCTATCACTGATTTTGAAGCCTTGTTCTTTACTGTTATGAACCAGTGCTTCCTGGAACCCAAACTGCTGATGACTGTCCACTTTGCTGAGAGTTGGTGAACATGCCACACCACACAGGACTCCAAGTGAATCCTAATGAAGTTTCTACACAGGAAGTGGACTCTGCGTCCAGAAATTGCCATCTTTTGAGGTAAGTAGTTAAGTTGGCAAAGCCTTCTTGGCCCTAAACCTCTCTGAGCAGCCAACAGCATTTCAGAGTGATACATCTTGAAAGTTGCAAGCACAAAAATAATCTGTTTCCATTGTTATAGAAAGATAAACTGGACTAGACTGAAGACACTGTGGGAAAGAAGTTCTTGCCTTTGTCTGCTGTTTTCTGCCTTTGGAGGAAGAATTGCCATGGATGTGTCAAATAGTGAGGACAAACTGGTACACAGTGCAGTCACCTCCATTACCTCCTGGGAAGAATAAAAACAAGACTACACCAACAGACAGAAAAACACTCAGTTGATTATTTATCCATTCATTTCACTCACATTTTATTAAATTAAAAAATATCAAGAAAGTTGCATTTATCTTTGCATTCTGGCTCCTAGAACCATTGCATATAAAATTGTGGCAGATGTCTCTTTTCTCCCCTTTTTGAACAAAAGGGTTTCATTGTGATGTTTCTATGTATGCATATTAAACTCACTCTCTCTACCACTCTCCCCATCAACCTTCCTCACTTCTTGGAACAAATTCAACAGTTTCATTATTCTACTATCATATGTGTGTAAAGTACTTTGATTTCTCTGATTTTTTTTTGATGCAAGTTGTTTATGAATGTTTTTCAGGATACGCTAGCTTTTCCATGATAAGCTATGTTAGTGTGATCAATAACAGTTTTTTAATACCTTTATAGAATGTTTGATATTTTCAATGCACACAATTTCTTAGAATTAATTTTCTACTTGCTACTTAAGAAGTATTTGCTTTTATTGCTTGAAAATTACCGGTGTGACTGGTTTTTTGACTGAATTGACTGAAAGTTTGGTATGTCCACAGTCAGAAGTTGCCAACCAATCTACAAGAGCAGCATTATTTTTTTCCTTATGGGAAATATTTTTCCTTATGTGGTAAACTTAGGAGCTTCCACTGTCCATGTGATGTTTCAAATCTTTGCAGCCAGAAGCTATCAGATAAATGGAGAATGTTGGTTCACATTGGACCTTTCTGGAAAAGAGAATGCGCCTTTCTCCCTGTTAGCTCTGCTGGCTGCACGTTGGCCAAGTCCAGATTGAGGCTCTATTAGTCATGTCTGACAGCAAAGCACACGCTGCATCCTTGGCCTTCAGGGTGATATATGGCCATTTGATATGCTATTTGTTTCCCCTGACAATTCCCAGTACCTACTTTCCACCCAGCATCAAATAATCATGGACCTACAGGTTGGGGTGTGTGGGGGGGTGCCTGTTATTCAAGTGATGGATTTGTGTTAAACCCTAGGATCAGTGGGACCTAATGAATCAGCCAGCAGAGGCATGCTTCAGTTAGAGACAGAGCCTCTGGTCCAACAAAACCACGTGCTGTTCCCCTTGCCTGAACAGCAGGGTTTTGGGCAAACGCCTCATAAAACCCAGGGATGGCTAGAACTGGGGAGTAATGTATGCTTGACGGCTCTTGTGATCATTCCCCCCCCTTTTAAACTCTGTTCAGCCTTTTGACCCCCTGCTTCTCCTGGCTACAGATCAGGAGAGATGAAAGCCGGTGAGTTTTTCACCAATAGGGTAAATAAATGAGCACTCAGCTTAGGATAACCTTTCTTAGGCTTTCGGCACGGCTCCCGGGCATTCAGCATTACATTGAAAGAGAGTAGAAATGATGCATAAAATATGAAAAAGATCACTTAGGCAAGTAGAACTTCCTCTGAATGCATGGAAAAGTTAATATGAAAGATTCCATGAGAAGGGAAACACTTCTCAAATGGAACCAAATTGTCTATCCTATAGCACTGAACCTTTTATTTTTATATACATTCATATATTTACCTATTTGTGGGGAATGCTAAAACCACAGAGTTCCTGTTTGCTCTCTTTCTTAGGAATAAAGTTATTCTGTGGTCAGAGACACCTAAGACCATTAGGCACGCACACTACAGATCTGAAGAACAGCTATTTACCCCAGCTTCCAGGAAAAATATTGACAAGGCAGTAAAAATACTTTCCTTGATTACTCAGCCTTGTATTTTAAACCTAAAATTACAGGAACTTTTCTCTTTTAGTCATTTATTTTTAGCTTCTCTATTTTTCCACCTTTTGGGGTTTTTTGGGCTCACTTTTTAAAACATGGTCTATTTATACTGACTGTGCAAATCGAGGAATAGCAACGCCTTTAAAGCATCATCACTGTTTCCCTCTGACTAGTTTTCGTGCTACTTTGGGACAGTGAATCTCAGCTTCTGGAGATAAATAGAGAAAGGAGTTTGTTATAGGGATGAAAGAAACTTTGAAAAAAAAATCCTTTAGTATCGCTTCTTCGGAAAGCCGCCATGTTTACCATTCCTCATTTCCTTACTTTGACCAAAGGTCAGAAATAGTTACAAAACTGGGGGGAGAAGCTGAGACTGACCTTATTAAAATCATGCAGTGGGACCTCATTTGACTCCATCATGAAGTTCCAGAAGCAAGAGATCAAGGCTATTTAGATTCCTTCAGGACTCCCTATAATATCGTCCCCTCTTATCTCTACCCCTTATCCTGTCTCATTTTTATTCATACAATAACTGAAATTGAACTATATGTTTGTTTATTTCTCTATTATTTGCCATTTTCACCAAGTTATAATTATGGGGCTTCTCACTGTATCCCCAACATGAAGAAGAGGGTTGGGCTTGGACAAGGTATTCAAATGTGATTCACTGTTGAACAAACAAGTATTGTTAGCTGACTGTTGTTTTTTAAGGGCTTTTAAAAAACATTTTATTGAATTTGTTTTTTCAGTGATGGGTATTGAAGCCAGGGCCTTGTGCATGCCAAGCAAGACTCCACTACTAAACTACATCCCCAGTACCACTGAACTACATGCCCAGCTACGGACATTTTCAATTTAGCTAGGTGTGAGTTCACAAAAGTCAATGCTTTTTTCTTTCAGTTTCCTCATTAACAGGGCTGCTCTTCTTTTTCTCAATCAGGAAGGGCAGATGGGACTTGTTATTGTTTGAGAAAATGGCTCAAAAAAACTCTTACCAATGCAGCTGAACCCACCTGTGAGTCCCTTCTGAAAACATCCAGGTCATTGTCAGAAGGAATGGGTAATGCCTGTACTGTCAGCTTGACAAGAACTCTCAAGGGTTTGATATTCAGTTTTTGAACACCTTTGCTTTGGGCACTATGAAGTTCCTGCTGCTTCAATCTGTGAGTACATATTTTATCTTTCATTGAGTTTGCCTACTTTCTATGCTTCCATAAACATATATGCGCTTCTGGCTAAGCAGCTATTCAGAACATACATAGGACTTTGACTAAGATAAAGCAACAGTTGGGTCACCTAGCAAGGAAACACATCCACTTACTCCTGGAATATGTAGACCTGATACTCAAGAAGGAAAGAGGTAGGTGGATTGGGAGGAAAAGAGTTGCAACCCAGCATTGGAAACCCCAAGGAATAGCCTGGGTAAAATGAGCCAATGCCTCATTAGCTTTGGAGATTTAGTTATACTGTGGATTTCTCACCTGAAATGTTTACTCCCAGACCACAGAATGTTATGTTTGCATGATGTCCAAGAGATCAGACTACCTTCTTTATAACAGTCACCATGGTGTTGGTCCTTTTCCTCTGATGGCTGAATATGCTTCAAAAGTACCAAACGTAGGGAACATAACTAGGAAACTGAATCTGCTGCTACATCAATTAAATACAAATTATGACTTACCCAGTGAGAGGCAGATATCCCTCTGCACCATCATTGTTGGAATATCTGCCCGGCTACTTATATGCATAGACAGCATGATACAGAGTTGACAATACTTAAATAATAATGAAGAGCATTTACTATGGGTCACACACTGTTTCAAAGTGCTCTGGGGCTTCTCTTGCATACTTCTCACCACAGCATCTGAAGTAAAGGCTCTTATCACTCTTATTTACAACAGAGGAAATAAAGACTCAGAGAAGTTCATTCTGCCATGCTCACCAAAATCTGAAGCCAAATCCTAAGAGCTCACCTAAGGACCTTTCCAGTCTTGACAATGTCCAAGAAGTTGTTTATATGGCCTGCAAATCACCTAACCCAAGTGAGTCACTCTCATTCAGCTTCTAAGATTTGGCCACTTCTTTGTTTTCGAATTCACAAACATTACAATTTCCATGAGAAATCTCAGAGGTACCATTTTTGGCTCAAGAGAGGGTTAACACACTCCACCCAAGAGTCTCCCAGTACTGGGCTTCATTCATTTTCCAAAATATAGCTTGTCTGTTTATTAGTCTGCTGCACATCGTTAAAGGAAACCCACACACCAACAGTTAGGCAAATCCCAGCAGTGTGGTGTTGCATTGACCTTGACCTTGTCTCCCCGTCATGTTCTTGGATTTGATCAATTTCCAAGACCCAAGGTCTGTAGAGAGACCTCTGACTCAAACAAATTAGGATGTTTCAGTGGCCTGTTTCCATAAGGAATTAAATACCCTCTTCTGATGTGTCTCTTGACATCCATTTACCAAGCATAAAAAAAAAGTTTCAGGAGAAACTAAGCGGAGTTGTTGAAGTAGCTAAATCTATTTCATGTGCAGATAAAAGCTGCTGCCCTCATCCTATGACTAGAGGGATTTTGGGGTAAGTGCTGGGCTTCAGAGTAAATGTGTTTTGGAAAGGTTACCAAGGAGGTTGTTGTCAGTCTCTAACATCCTTTTGTGATTCATTTAATCCATTGAGGGGCTGTGGTATGGAATCTGTAAAGGTCTGGCCTGGAGAGAGAATATGGAATGGAAAGGTGGTTGAAAGGTGCCAAGTTGGTGGAAGAGGCCAGGTGGAAATGGCCACTGGGGACTCAGGACAGTCAACACTCCTGACAAAGGCACTGAACACTTAATGGGATCCTAATACCTTGGTTTAGATTACTCCTGGAGGCTTTCTCCTTTTCCCAGTCCCCATATTCCTTAGCATTAAATCTATTTAAGTTATGACTTTCAGCTTCTGACAGTATGATGATGGGACAGAAACTTTATTATATTTAAAGAAAAGGTAAGAAAAGGGTGAGGAGGTTGTGTATCAATGGGGTGGGAACACCCAAGATCATGGACTCACATGTTTGGCACCTCAGCTAGAGTGGCTGGGATGGCTGGGACCTGGCAGGGCCTCTCTTGTCCCACATGCTGTAGTCTAACTCAAACTACTTTTGGTGACATGTACATACCAAAAGGATAAAAACAGAAGTTGTGAGTCCTACCAAGATCTGGCCTCAGAAGTCTTAGGAAATCACGTCTACCACATTGTGTAGCAGCTAGCAAGCGCTTATTATATGGAATGGATTGAATAGACAACCATAATAGAGTGATTAATGGAATAAGAAGTAACTCTATTATTCATCTTTCAAATGATCTTGCCTTAATTTGCACGAATATCTATTTATCTATACCTATTTCCTCTGTTTTAGTCTTCTCTGAAAACACTAAAGATTATGATCTAGCTAAAGGAATATAAGAGCTAGAGGAAAGCAATAAAGGAAATGCAAATTAAAACCACACTAAGATTCCACCTCACTCCTGTTAGAATAGCCATCATTAGCAACACCACCAACAACAGGTGTTGGCAAGGATTCGGGGAAAGGAACCCTCTTACACTGTTGGTGGGAATGGAAACTAGTACAACCACTCTGGAAAAAAAATTTGGAGGCTACTTAAAAAGCTAAACATTGGTCTACCATTTGATCCAGCAATACCACTCTTGGGGATATAACCAAAAGACTGTGGCACAGGTTACTCCAGAGGCACCTGCACACCCATGTTTATTGCAGCACTATTCACAATGGCCAAGTTATGGAAACAGCCAAGATGCCCCACTACTGATGAATGGATCAAGAAAATGTGGTATCTATACACAATGGAATTTTATGCAGCCATGAAGAAGAACGAAATGTTATCATTCGCTGGTAAATGGATGGAATTGGAGAACATCATTCTGAGTGAGGTTAGCCTGACCCAAAAGACCAAAAATCATATGTACTCCCTCATATGTGGACATTAGATCAAAGGCAAACACAAGGGGATTGGACTTTGAGCACATGATAAAAGCGAGAGCACACAAGGGAGGTGTGAGGATAGGTAAGACACCTAAAAAACTAGCTAGCATTTGTTGCCCTTAACGCAGGGAAACTAAAGCAGATACCTTAAAAGCAACTGAGGCCAATAGGAAAAGGGGACCAGGAACTACAGAAAACGTTAGATCAAAAAGAATTAACCTGGAAGGTAACACACATGCACAGGAAATTAATGTGAGTCAACTCCCTGTATAGCTATCCTTATCTCAACCAGCAAAAACCCTTGTTCCTTCCTATTATTACTTATACTCTCTCTTGAACAAAATTAGAGATAAGGGCAAAATAGTTTCTGCAGGGTATTGAGGGGATGGGGGGGAGAGGGAGAGGGCGGAGTGGGTGGTAAGGGAGGAGGTGGGGGCAGGGGGGAGAAATGACTCAAGCATTGTATGCACATATGAATAATAAAACAATAAAAAAAAGAGCTAGAGGAAATACTAGTTTGTTTTCAAAGTATTCTAGTATTCCTAGATCTAAGTAAATGGGAATTCTTCTTCATTTGATCTGATGAAGGCATAGTTGACCTTGTTGAGCCATAGCACCGGAAACTGGGATAAGGGACATTTTGCTTGATATTCCTAATACACAATGTGCTGACATATGGTAGATTCTTAATACTTATTTGAGTGAATGTATACATGGACAAATAAATCTCTCATTTTAAAGCCTACATCTTTCTGGTTGATTGACTTTGAACTTCATTATTTATAATGGGTAGAAGAAATGAAAGGCAGTGTGCAGTAGGTTGTTAATAAAGATGTCTTCCAAGAATTCTTCCCATCCCTCTGCCTGGGTGTTACAGTTCCCATCAAGAGGTAGAGTCTGATTCCCCACTTCTCAAAGTAGGGATTTTGCCATGTGACTAATTGACCATATTCTAACCAATACAAGGCAGTAGACGTGATTTCCTTGGGATGAGAGAGGCCTAGCCAGCTCCCAGCCATCCCAGTCACCCCAGCTGAGGTGCCAAACATGTGAGTCCACGACCTTGGGTGTTCCTGCCCTAGCTGAGCTCCTAGCCGAATTCAGCTACCTGGTTGACCCCAGTGGAAAAGGTCCCAACAGAGTCTAGCCAACCCACAGAGCCCCAAGAAATAATAAATCATTGCTGTCTCAAATCCTAAGTTTTGAGGCAGTTTATTAAGCAGCAATAAATAACTGGAATACATGGAAAGCTAGACTTACCAAGCTTAGAAGCCCTGACTCCCTGCAGTGGGGAGGGGGCCCTCAGTGGTGCCTCATGTGGTGTGTGCACTTTTGTCTCTGTTGTAGGTTGTGTCTCTCTTGCAGATCAAATGGCTGGATGTGACACCAAGGGTTGACATAACTTCAGAAGCCATACCCTTGGATTTATCTAACTGAACTCCTGCAGTGGAAGGAGCAAATAGAAGACATGCCCAAAGGGACAGAGAACTTCATGTAGGAGAGTCTTACCCATGTTCAGTTACATTAGCATCCTGATTTAATTAAGTAAATTAGCCAGAGTACTAAATAGAATAAAAAACTATAGTGTATTCTATACATAAATAAACATACACATTTGCTTTGTGTTAAAAGTGATGTGCCCAGTGTCCTTGGATGCTCACCACAAAATTCTGAGAAAGGTATACTTTATAAAATAAATTCAACTTTTATTGAGATGTAATGTACATTAAATAAAATAGTCTTTAGGTTCAAGACTTTTGACAAATATATACATTCTTGTAACTCCACCTAGATCAGGATACACAATATTTTTTATTTTTCCAAAAGGATCCCTCATGCCTTTTTCATTCAGCCTCCACCATACAACCCAATCTCTGATTGATTTTCTCTCATCATGAGACAATTTTGCCTTTTCTAGAATTATATATAAGCTGGAATGATATACTATGTCTGGTTTCACTTCTGGTTTCTTTCATTCAGTATAATGATCCATCCATGCTGTTGTGTCAGTGCTTCTTTTGAGAAAGGACTTCATTCCTCCATTTTATAAAAGAGGAAACCTAAGGAGGTGGGTGATTTGTCTGAAGGTCTCAGCTTACAAGTATCTCAGCCAGGACTCCCACATTGATTTCCTGCATCCCAGATGACTTACCATGACTGCTGCTCCAGCTGCTGAACTGGAAGGAAGAGAACACTCACTCCAGCTTTGCTACATATTAACCATGTGGTGAACACATTCCAAGCACCAAGAAAGAGCATATGGGACTTCACTGATGTGAATGTTACTCTTTGGTGTGCGGGATGAGCACCTGAGACAGCCCAGTCAGTCAGAGCCCCTCACCTGGACTTCTGTACTGGGAATAGGACTAAGGCAAAATCTTTTCTATTATTAAAAATTGTGGAGTATGATGCTTATAACTAGCCAGGGGCCATGTTTCCTGCCCTGTGGAGGAAATTTGTGACATGAGAGAAAGAAGCCAATATCTAAGAGAAATGTGAAGATAAGAGACACAGAAAGTCTCAGCTGTTTGAAAGTCTAGTTGTGTTTACTTTTGAGGGAAGGCAGCACCCTGGTCCTAGTGAATTGGCTACTGAATGCTTCATTTGATAACTTGAGATGTTTCGGTGTCTACCAGTAAATTCTCTCTAAGTTAATTTGAGTCAGGATTCTGTCACTTGCAGTCTAAAGACCTCCAGTGAGTAACACACAGTGCCTAAGAGGATTTACTGGAATGAATCATTTGCATAATACTGTCACATTTTGTAAAAGACCCAAGGTTGTCATTGCAATTCTAGTTAAATATACTGCATCTGTCTTGTGCCAGGAAGGATAGATAAATAAGTATTTACCTATTCAAACAATATTTGTTTCCATATTTAGAGATTGAAATACTAACAGTGTATACCAAGAGAAAACCTAGCTCTATAAGTTCTATGGATGATGGAACATAAATTCTCCATTCAAGATCAGCACATTCTATTCATTTTATTCCTTCTGAGAGCTACTCATGTTTTATGTATAAAGAGCAGGATCATTATAATAAATGTGAGTAAAACTTCTTGGGGATACTTTCTCTAATTCTTCTCATATCAGGTGCAGTTAGTGAACAGTATCTTTCTTTTGAGGGGGAGGGAGAAAACTCATAGGTGAGAAAGACTGAAGATAGTTCATCTCCCTTGAAGTAGAACATATGCCAACAGTAAAAATAAATCTTTTTTTTCTTATGCAAATGAAAGTCCCCTTTTTTTGAGGGAGAGTCCCCAAGCATACTATCAGTGCCCCCCAAAAGAACTAGATGAGCAAAAGAAATAGATCTTTGTTGAATTTCTCTTCAGTTTCCTTCTGCTATTCTAACTCTTCATCCTGATTTTAGTTTAGCCTTTGTTTAGCTGCTTTCTCCTTCTTGTGTCCTTTTCTTTTCCTTCTCATTTCCCCAAGGTTTCTTGAGAGTAGAGTTGAGCCCTCCATTCCTTCTCATCATGTCCATTTGCGAACAGGAGGAAGTAGTCCTGCCACTCATCCATACGCAGAAGAGCATTCAATAGCTTCCAGTTTGAAGTCCTATGCTCCAGCGTGCCAGGATGTGCTGAGGGTAAATGTGTGAGAAACAGACGACAATTGAATCACAGATTTCCATTGTGTTCAAGATGTTAGCTCTTGCACACATGTAGCAATTCTTGATTGCTTAAGAGGTCCCTGGTGTGTTTTTGGCAAGCAAAGACCTTTACATGTGTGTGGCTCTAGTCCAAGTGACGTTCAAAGTTCTGGGATTGCTTAACTACTCATCTGCCTGTGTTTTCTCCCAATTCCTTAGAAAGAAAGTTGAAAACAAGGATTAGGAAAGAAAAGGGGTGTTGACCTCGATGACCGAGATAATTCCTTTTAGTTTAATTCCAAGATAAACTTCAAGATTGGAAAGATAAGATGCTCTTCGATGGAATACTTGCAGAAAACCAGAACCAACATTGACTTAAACCTTCCCCCTCCACAAAAAAGACTAACCTTTATTAATGTTTGATTTCCTTTAATGAGTTTAATAGTGATCTTTAAATTACTTTCAAATCTGCTTGGAATGATGAATTGAGTAAAAAATAATCCAGAGTAGAAACTGCTCTAAGTGAAACATGCATGTCATTAGTGAGGCACATGTGAAGTACAAAAATTAAAAAGAAAAAAAAACTTAAGTGAAAAAAGCCTTAAAATCATCTCATCTTACAGTTTTCATACATAAATTACCATGCTTGGTATCACCATATAATCAAGACAAGAATCTGTAGTTCCAAATGGAGATTGGAAGGAGATAGGAAGTACCTTGAGGATACTAGGAAGTTCCATGTGTCTGCATCCGATGAGAGGAGCCACGCTTCTCTGTCTTCTCCAACCAGAACCATGCTGCCTTTCATTTCTAGGGATCTCTTAGGGATAGGTGCATCTCCTCCTGGGTTTTGTGAAGCAGCAAGTATTGTGCTCACTTGGCTACAAGGCACACTATTCCATTAGCTTTATAGAAAGAGTGGTTCCTTCTCCCCCTGGCCATAAGATCACATAGAAGATGCAGCAGCATGAACAAATTCTAGATGGAAAAGAAGCAAGAGCAATAATGGGACTTGGTGGTGGCTGGAAAGGGAGTGGATAAATGCTTAGACTGAGAAAGAAAGCTCTCCTGTTCTTTCTCCTAATTTAGGCTTGGTAGATCTACCATCTGGCACATAATCAGAGGGCAGTCTTAGCACGGAATAGAATATTCCAAATTTCTGTACCATAAATGGAAAATTTGATGTAAAGTCAATAATCTAAAAAGTGTATCAAGAAGGAAGGATCAAAGATGAGGGATGCTTAAGTCAGTTACCTACCACTTTGTGCAAAAAAGTTTAATTTCTGTGTTTTACCTCAACCTAGGTGATCTACACTGAAGAAATGGAAGGGTTTGGGGGAGTAACTACAAGTGTGAGACATTAGTTTAATCATGAAGACCTTCAAAGTTGTAGGCATTAAGTAAGTCACCACTCAATGTATAACATTTGATAATCAAGGTCTGTATAATAGCTTTGGGCATCTGAAGATCAAGGAAGAGGTCATCACATGATAGAATAAGTGGTAAAGGGGAGAAAATAAGCAGGGGAGAGAGAGAGAGAGAAGGTCTACATGGGAGATGACTAATAACTGGCTGAAATAGGCTTGTGTTACTTTCTCTGCATCATTCCTATTGCAGATACTATAGAATTATTCTTTGCTTCACATAGATTCTTTTTAAAAAAATCTTTCCTCTGATGTTGAACACTGTTAGGGCTTGGCTGAGTTGTGGTCATATGCTACATGCCTTCTCTCTTTTGCTGTCACCTCTCTCAGCCCAGTGCCAGGTGCAAAATGAGTATCCCATACATACTCTATATTAAGGATTTGTTGTCCATGTAGCCAGGAAAACCATCACCTTCCCACTTGCTTTGGGACTCTGTTTGCTTCTTGAACCCCTACTGTTAACAAAATCATGAGTTCAGGACAGAATAAGGAGCCCATTGGATAGAGAACAAAACTGCTGAAAGGGAGACATTAGTCAAGGAACATGTGGGGTCCCTACCTTTTCCACACTCAGTGTTTAATAAGCCACATGATATTGGTCTGAACTTGATGGAAAAGAAAATCTAGTTCAAAGTGATGAAGTTCTGAAATTATCTCTGTCTAATCAACAGTGAACACTAAGCTTGACACCCCAAAGAATACTGAAGTACAGATGGGGACAAAAAAAGAACAGTAGATGCCAACCTCAACCTGATAGCTATGGGAGACTTTCTGATCAGTCACCATGAAGTTTATGGAGCAGCAAGCTTTCCTGGTGGTGGGGCCGACAGACTGGAGGGCACCAAGCAAAGGTTTATGGGAGCCATGGAGAAAAATGGTGTTGGAATTTTTTCTTTCTCCCCTCCACCTCCCCTTTTTGTTTAGCTTAGCCAGTTCTGAAGTCTACCATAGAAAAGGCCTTGATTATCAAATGTAATATTCACATAAGATTTTGCTGTTCAGCCTCACATTGGGGAATATACAGGGCTTCAGTGTTCCTTAATAAATTACCTCTTCGTGTAGCAATTAACCCCCTTCTGTGAAGGCTCTGTGTTTCCTTGGTCCTGTGCCAGCGCTAACAGCTATGGCTTAGCATTCTTTTTAATGGGCTGCATTTACTGCTGAGAGCAGGGAAACATAAAATATTAACACTTAAGCATCTTTTACACTTCTTTGAACATTAGATTATGCTGAAAATATAACTGACTTTTCATTCTTAAACCTGATATTTGCTTAGAATTCCACTGGACCCATGAAAATGTTTCAGTAAGTGGTTTCTGTTGATTTATTAACTCCCATGAAGGCTTAATGGAAATCCCTTGCCACCAAATATTTAATATGTTTTATGTGTGCTTACAAAAGCCTTGTTTACCAATTCGAAAGCTTTCCCATATTGTAAAGAAGATAAATAATTTAGAGCACAGTGTGATGAGAGTGTCATTTCTTTTCCTTCCATGTCATCTCTTGGGGAAGGACAGCTAGGTACAGGCTCAGTTGAATCAGTGTCTGTTACGAATCTAGTTACTCTTATCTTCACCAAAGTCTTTGCTTTTTTTGGAAATACCTTTTGATGTGAAGATTCAATGAGACCAGTTATGTAGAAATATTTATAATTTGGACACTACTTATTCTCTATCTGTATATGCACATCTATATGTGTATATATATATAAAATATACATATATTTACAAATACACATATACCATGTATGTATATATTCACTACATATAGTGGGGACATGTTCAAGTTCTGATTTTGAATGTCCTCCACAAGCCTATGTGTTAAAGGCTTGGTCCGTAGAGTGGTGACCTTGGGAGGGGGTGGAACCTTTAGGTGGTAGGGCTTTGTGGAAGGCCCTTAGGTCACTGGGGGCATGCCTCCAAAGGAGATTGTGGGGCCTCCATTTCTTCCTGTTTCTCTATTGCTTCCTGTGCATGAGATGAAGTTTTGCTCTAGTGCATGCTCCCACCATGATGTGCTGCCTTCCCACAGGCCCAAACCAATGGTGCCAATTGATTATGTAAAACCTCCAAAGCTGCAAGTCAAAATACACCTTTTTTTCTTATTAATATGTGCATACAATGTTTGGTTCATTTCTCCCCCTTCCCCCCCACCCCTCCCTCTCCCCCCCCCACTTGATACCCAACAGAAACTATTTTGCTCTTATCTCTAATTTTGTTGAAGAGAGAGTATAAGCAATAATAGGAAGGAACAAGGGTTTTTGCTAGTTGAGATAAGGATAGCTATACAGGGCATTGACTCACATTAATTTCCTGTGCGTGGGTGTTACCTTCTAGGTTAATTCTTTTTGATCTAACGTTTTCTCTAGTTCCAGGTCCCCTTTTCCTATTGGCCTCAGTTGCTTTTAAGGTATCTGCTTTAGTTTCTCTGCGTTAAGGGCAACAAATGCTAGCTAGTTTTTTAGGTGTCTTACCTATCCTCACACCTCCCTTGTGTGCTCTCGCTTTAATCATGTGCTCAAAGTCCAATCCCCTTGTTGTGTTTGCCCTTGATCTAATGTCCGCATATGAGGGAGAACATACGATTTTTGGTCTTTTGGGTCAGGCTAACCTCACTCAGAATGATGTTCTCCAATTCCATCCATTTACCAGCGAATGATAACATTTCGTTCTTCTTCATGGCTGCATAAAATTCCATTATGTATAGATACCACATTTTCTTGATCCATTCATCAATGGTGGGGCATCTTGGCTGTTTCCATAACTTGGCTATTGTGAATAGTGCCGCAATAAACATGGGTGTGCAGGTGCCTCTAGAGTAACCTGTGCCACAGTCTTTTGGTTATATCCCCAAGAGTGGTATTGCTGAATCAAATGGTAGATTAATATTTAGCTTCTTAAGCAGCCTCCAAATCTTTTTCCAGAGTGGTTGTACTAGTTTACATTCCCACCAACAGTGTAAGAGGGTTCCTTTTTCCCCGCATCCTCGCCAACACCTGTTGTTGGTGGTGTTGCTGATGATGGCTATTCTAACAGGGGTGAAGTGGAATCTTAATGTGGTTTTAATTTGCATTTCCTTTGTTGCTAGAGATGGTGAGCATTTTTTCATGTGTTTTTTGGCCATTTGAATTTCTTCTTTTGAGAAAGTTCTGTTTAGTTCACTTGCCCATTTCTTTATTGGTTCATTAATTTTGGGAGAATTTAGTTTTTTAAGTTCCCTATATATTCTGGTTGTCAGTTCTTTGTCTGATGTGTATCTGGCAAATATTTTCTCTCACTCTGTGGGTGTTCTCTTCAGTTTAGAGACCATTTCTTTTGATGAACAGAAGCTTTTTAGTTTTATGAGGTCCCATTTATCTATGATATCTCTTAGTTGCTGTGCTGCTGGGGTTCCATTGAGAAAGTTCTTACCTATACCTACTAATTCCAGAGTATTTCCTACTCTTTCCTGTATCAACTTTAGAGTTTGTGGTCTGATATTAAGATCCTTGATCCATTTTGGGTTAATATTGGTATAGGGGATATACATGCATCTAGTTTCAGTTTTTTGCAGACTGCTAACAAGTCACCTTTTTTCTTTGTTAGCTGATTATTTCATTTTGGTGGTCTCACTATAGTAATGGAAAATAGACTAATACAGTACATAACATCACATATGGCATATCTATATATCAGTGACGCATAACATATAATATATATATATACGCAATATATATGTACACATTTTGGTTTTTGCCTCATAAAATAATACAGTGATGGAACTTTTACTAATTTCAAGAGATTATGTTCTCCCATTCCATGATTTTGAGTTGGTTAAAAAATATTAATCTCTAGAGATGCTATATTGAAATAACTTTAATAATCATGTAATAATTTCTCATAAACTAAATAAAAAGTCTATGAAATTTGCTGCTTTTCTTTCACTTTTTAAAAAATCTTTGCATTTCTCTCACATGGCCTTCCTACTGGTTGGTTGGTTGGTCATTAAATATGTATAGATCAACTGATGCTGGTTCTTCTAAACATTTTTGTGTACTAATACTGCCTCTGAAGTGGTTTCCAATGTTTGCTTAATATGAAAGTTTAGACATTTATCCTTATAAATTACTTTGATGATATAACATAAGCTCCTTTCCTCTTAATGATTATGTAACACAATGGAATGTGAAAACAAAAACCAAGTTGACTTCCCATTTGTAAAAGTGAGATTCAGGTATTGCTAAACATCCAAACAAATCTACTTGTTTTTCAGTGCTTCCTCAATAAAATGGGATTATTTTAGCTGTTTGGCACCAGATTTTGCAGACTTTGGACCATGGTCCAAGTCTACTGCTTCCTGTTTTGTAAATAAAGTTTTATTGGAACACAACCACTCTCATTTACTTATGTGTTGTCTGTGACTGCTTTCACACTACAGTAGCAGAGTTGAGTAATTGTGACAGAGACTTATGACCTGCAAAGCTGAAAATAGTTACTATCTGGCCTTACAGAAAGTTATCTGCATACAGATAAAAGTTTTATCTGCATACAGATAAAAATTCAGCACCATTATTATCACAATGAAAACAAGCACTCACATTGTAAGCTACATTAATACAAGTATCCAATTGAGGGACAGTTTTCAATGTGCATTTGAATATTTCATAACGTACACGTTTACATTTAACTGCTTGTTTACAAGATAATTCCACGTAGATCTGGAGTCTGTCAGAACTTCCTTGAAATCAGAGTTCTGTTGTCTTCTTGGGCCAAGGAAATATCAGTTTAAATGGCAGTTAAAATCGTGGTTTTCCATGTCTGACAGCTCCTGATTCAAACCAAGATCTGCCACTTATGGGCTATTAGCACCTGTTCAGCGCCTAGAGAGGAGGACGTAAGCTTGGGCATATCACTTGAACTTCCCAACCCTTGTTTGCTTCACATATAGGAAATGGAGATGATAAGAGTATCCATCTCATAGCTTTAGTGTGAGAATGATTCTCTCTCTCTCTCCATATATATATATATATATATAAAATGTGTTCATGGATTATGTCCAGAGCACATAATGCATACTCCATAAATAGTATTTTTATGATGACCATAACATTCAATAAAAAATAATAATATCATAGTCACCTCAAATTTCCCTTTATATGTTACAGCCCTTAGTCCTTCTCCCGAATCGGTGGCCTTGACCGCTTCTTTGGCTTATAATAGAGTAGGCAGTCCCTTCAGAACCATAGTGATGTGATGTGAAGAAAGCAGAACTCCTTGTTTATTTGTTTCTTAATTTGTCTCCGTCATTGGGTCTCTGTGTCTTCCAGCACAACTGATGCAATGATTAAGGAAGAGGAAAATCCCAAAGGTTCTCAACACTGATACGTAAGCATAAAACATTATCAAGAAAGTCCAGACTTGCATAGTTGCGTGGGAATTCCAATGCACTGATTCTCGTTCTGAAAATGGTTCATGGCTTAAACACTGTTAGGGCACATTGTTCACCCAGCACTTTTTTATATTTTTTTGTGGTGGGAATTTTTATCTTTATGCATAGTTACCATAATATCTGAAGTTTTACCATTAGAGATCTATTTATTTGAAGACTTCCTTTCCACTCTTCTCTTCAAAATAAGTATCTACTTTTTTCTATAGCAAAACATTTTCCCCAGGAAAAAATAATTTTTCCTGCTGCTGACATCATTGTATTTTTCTTACTACTTTCTCATAGCATATATCATGTACTACTGTATAGCTATTTTCATATTGATCTTTCTTCAAGAGACCTGGGTGCTGACTGCACATGTTTACCCATCCGTATGTTTCAGATGTATACTCAAACATAGGCATTTCTCCATAACTATTGCCTGAATGAAAGCTATTTCTTTGCTTTCTGCAAGACCCCATATTTGAAAAATTATGCTCTATAAGGTTTCTATTACCAGTTAATAAAAACTATAATATACCAATCATGGAATTCCTTCTGCTTTGAACTAAATGTTACATCCCCCACCTTTTATATGTTGGACCTTATTCCCCAATGTGATGGTATTTGCAGGTGGAGCCTTTGGGTCTGATGAAGTCTGAACATCCTTGGAAAAGAGAGACGCAATATCTTTTTCTCTCTTCCATGTAAGATTGTATCTTCACAAGGATACAAATCAGGAAGTGGAACATCACCAGGAACCAAATTGGCTGCTACCTTAATTTTGAACTTCCAGGCTCTAGAACTTTGAGAAAGATATTTCTTTTGTTTGACCCAACCATTCTGTGATATTTTTGTTACAGCAGCCAAAGTTGACTAATACTTTCTTTCTGAACATTTAGTCATACACTATTGGATGGCTATCCCTGTGCCCATTCTCAATTTCCTTCTCTTTTACCTACTTCCACTTATAGAAATGGCCAAAAGTATTGCTTGCGTTTACAACTTTCCTTGTAGCTAGATATAGCCATGTGGCACAAATCTGGATAGCAGAATATAAGAGGAGTTTACAAAGCCTTCTGAGAAACTTTCTAACTCCTGACAGAGGGGACAAATGCCACTGGCTCCAGCCTTCTTTCCTTCCTGACTTGAATGTGGACTTGACACTGGTGATCTTGTGCCTTCCTGTTAAGGATCATGAATGGACAAGGAAGAGCATAGGTTCTTGGGGACCACTGTTGAGTTGCTGAATCCATTTCAGCAACCAAACTTAATGTTATATTATACAACGAATCCCTACTTCCTTTAAGTTATTTAAATTGGACTTCATGCTGCTTGGTACACAATGCAGTCTTAATGGTTAAATAAATGATAAGGAACTTAGAAAAATTCTTTTAAAAGGTGTACGTTAGGAGATATTGTTAGAACTCAAACTATAATCAAACCATTACATATAGAAGTGAGCAAAAATAGTGTAGTTTTAACAAGAGAGATTAGGTTTTGAGCTCCTGCCCCATCACTTACTCTTTTTCTAAGGCCCAGTTTCTGTTTGCAAATTGGGCAGGAGTATATAATCAAAAGTAAAGAAGGATTAAGTGAAAAAAGTGTTATTTGACACATAGTAAGTGCTCTATTGATATCAGATAGTTTCATTATTTATAATTTAATAGTATAAAGTCATGATAAATAACTTGACTCAGGCCAGGTATGGTGGTACACATCTATAATCCCAGCACTTGGGAGGCTGAGGCAGGAGGATCATGAATTTGAGGTCATGGTGGGCTATAGAGTGAGACCCTGTCTCAAACAAAACAAAATAAACAATTAAAACAAAATGGACCTGATTTATGGAAGCCATTATGCTTTATTGAGATTTTCCTTCACTCATTCACAATAGTTCAAACTTTTGGATGCTGTACTCCCTTGCATTGATTTGACATTAGTAAATAAATTCAGTTCTCTTCACTATTTTCTCCAAAAAGGACAGGAAAGGAAATGACACAAATGTTGGAAGGTATTATTCCTTTGCTATTTATCATGCCATTATTATGATACTTCTACCACAATCTTAATCTCCCACAATTCAATTAGCTTAAAGCCAAAGGTTCACTAGAGTGGGGTGTATTAGAATTAATACTTCAGCTGTCAACATGATTTGAATTGCCCCATGAATCACAGGATGCTACTTTTTTCCTCTTGCCCAAAGTTCAGATTTTATTTACCCAGTTTCAGATTAAGAAAAAAACATTAATGTGTTCTTCCTCCCTTTCTTCACTCTCACTCCCCCACCGCACCATTTGGGAGCGGCCGTATGCATGGTTTTATGGTATCTCCATAAAACAGGAGATACCAATGGGAAGAAAGGTATGACTTATATAAGGAAGAATGGAAATAAAAATCTCACCCCACTTAGAGACTGGGGCCTAGTCAAAACAGTCGCAGATGAAGGCTTAAAAACGTTGCACATTTAAAGCACTGCCTGGAATTCTGACTGGTGGGATATTCTGGAAGGAGGCTTAAACAAATAAGTATGCTAAGAGGAACACTGAAGTTGTTTCATGCTCTGGCAATTTTAATCTTTGGACATGAACTGGTAATTATTTTCAGTGGGAGCAGAAGTAACCAGGGAATTTCTGGGGACCACAATGGACATCTGTGGCATGAACTGAGAGTCTAATGTCACACCACAAAATTATGGAGTTCAGCATCGTTTCTGACCACTGCAAAATTCGAATCCACTCTCCAGCCTCAACATGGGTCCTGGGCAGGGGCGTTATCTTGTTGCTTGGGGTTTGAGTAAGTAAATGGTAATGGCTGTGGCAGTAGAGGCAGATCTTCCCTGGGCCTCCCAGGAAATATATGGAAAGCAACTCTATTGTTTAAAGTTGATTTTCTGTACAGGTAACTGCAAAGTACGTGGGGTTAATTCTCTAAAGCAAATGAAAGCCACAGTGTCCGTGACTGAGAAGAAATTATAAAGCACTTAGGAGAAGATCAAAAATAGCCATCTTTATCCAGTGACATTTTTCTTGTGTGGATCATGTCCTTTCACGTATTTTGTGTTAGTAATAAAAGTTACCCTAGCTGAATTTCTTTTTCTCATAGTAGGTAACTCTTTGAGGACAGAGTTCTTAAAGCTTAAATTACTATGATTTTCTCCATATCCCAATACTTAGTGCTCAGGATGCTTTTAAAAAGTATTCAGGTTACTAGAACAATCCTTTACTATTCCATTACATTGTTTCAAGCACCGTATCTTAAGTTTTCTCCCTAATCTCATATATGACTTAAATAGCATCTCATTTCTCTTTATCTCTTCACTGCAGACACAGGATATTAAAAAATAAAAATGTCATTGTGACGCTTACTGGTTTCAAAAAGGAGCTTTTTTGCTTTTCCCCTGTGGTTTACATATGTGGTGGTGTTTGGCAAGGAGAAAGTCCTGTAGGATGAGCTCTGCCCTCTGACATCTTATTTCTCTTACACACTGAAGTTGGATTCATTTTCCTAAGGTTTATTTTTGTTGTGTGAGAAATGAGTCCTGGTTGCTGCTGTATGTGGTATAGTTGCTTCTGTCATCTGGCCATCCCCAGCTTTCAAGCTTTGCCTCTCCTTACTCTTCAACTTGAACTTCATCACTAACATCCAGGCAAACTTGGTTCCTAATCACTCTTTCAACAGACTGTTTGATTCTCCATTTCTTTCTTTTGCTTGTTCCTTCATATTGGAGTGCCCTTGTCACTTGCTTCTATGTCAGTCTGAATTGCCTATCATGATTTAAATTAAAAGGCCTTTCTTCCAGGAGGTCTGTTGTGGTGATTTCTCTTTTCCTTTTTTGGGCTTCTGTAGTCTCCCACTGATGCCAATCTTAGATCACTTTTCACTTATGGCCCTTTATAAGTTATTTACACTGATTCATTAAATCAGTGCACATGGACTAACACTCTCTCTGTGTCAATAACTGTTCTAGGAACAAGGAATATTATTGTGAATAAAACAGACATGGGTCCTAGATTCATGAAGCACCAGGGCATCTCTCCTACTAAATTATAACTCTTCAAAGACACAGAAAATATTCACTGTACTATTATATTT